>NC_090646.1:59605521-60805521 GCF_040937935.1 Hyperolius riggenbachi
GTGAGTAACGTCGGCTCCGTCAGAAGACGGAAGAACCGAAGTTGCTTAAAAACACAATAATAATTCGGCCTCCAGCAATCGCTGGAAGCCGAATTATTTCATTCCCCCCACTATCCATGGCGGCCTGGAGAGGGAATAGTAATTAAATCGGCCCGGACTTGTGCAGAAGCAGGATCAGCCATATACCGCTGTATCCTGCGCCCAAGTCTACCGGCGCCGATTTCAAATGTACTCAGCAGACACACACACACGTAGCAGACACACACACAGACACACACGTAGCACACACACACACACACACACACACGTAACACACACACACACGTAACACACACACACACGTAACACACACACACACACGTAACACACACACACGTAACACACACACACGTAACACACACACACGTAACACACACACACGTAACACACACACACGTAACACACACACGTAACACACACACACGTAACACACACACACGTAACACACACACACACGTAACACACACACACACGTAACACACACACACACGTAACACACACACACACGTAACACACACACACACACGTAACACACACACACACACACGTAACACACACACACACACACGTAACACACACACACACACACGTAACACACACACACGTAACACACACACACACGTAACACACACACACACACGTAACACACACACACACGTAACACACACACACACACACACACACGTAACACACACACACACACACACGTAACACACACACACACGTAACACACACACACGTAATACACACACACGTAGCACACACACACGTAGCACACACACACACACGTAGCAGACACACACACACACACACGTAGCAGACACACACACACACACACACGTAGCAGACACACACACACGTAGCAGACACACACACACGTAGCAGACACACACACACACACACACGTAGCAGACACACACACACGTAGCAGACACACACACACGTAGCAGACACACACACACACATGTAGCAGACACACACACACACACATGTAGCAGACACACACACACACACGTAGCAGACACACACACACACGTAGCAGACACACACACACACGTAGCAGACACACACACACACACACACGTAGCAGACACACACACACGTAGCAGACACACACACACGTAGCAGACACACATGTAGCAGACACACACACACACATGTAGCAGACACACACACACACACACATGTAGCAGACACACACACACACATGTAGCAGACACACACACACACACATGTAGCAGACACACACACACACACACATGTAGCAGACACACACACACACACACACATGTAGCAGACACACACACACACACACATGTAGCAGACACACACACACACACACACATGTAGCAGACACACACACACACGTAGCAGACACACACACACACACATGTAGCAGACACACACACACACATGTAGCAGACACACACACACACATGTAGCAGACACACACACACACACATGTAGCAGACACACACACACACATGTAGCAGACACACACACACACATGTAGCAGACACACACACACACACACATGTAGCAGACACACACATGTGGCAGTCAGACACACACAGTGCAGCAGTGGATGGATGGATGGGGCAGGATGCATGCAGTGTGCAGCCAGCAGGCTATGATGCAATAGAATAGAAGTTCCCCCGCTGTGTGAGCAGCAGAGACAGGCGGGAGGGCAGGCAGGGGCCCGGGACCCCGGGGCAGAGGAGGAGGGGGGGAGGAGGGAGGGGAGGCGGCGTCCCCCGGGCACCTCTTACCGCATGGCTGGAGGTGGAAGACTCTCCGGGCTGCCATCTCTGCGCTCCGCACTGTCACCCCATCCTCCAGCTTCACACTTTAAGTTTCTTCTGCGAGGAGGATCATCAGAGAGAAGCTGCCTCCTGTCCGGGGCGGGGCCGGAATCACAGCCCTGCCCCCTCCTCCGTCCCGCCCCTTCTCCTTCCAGGGAGCGCCGCACCTCCCCGGGATTCCCGGCTGCTGAGCCGCAGCATCTGCCGGGAGGACCGCACCACGGAGGGGAGCCGGGAGCAGACAGCACCGGGCACCACGTGTACCCCCAGCAGCCCTACAGTGCACCCTACACCGAGGAGGATACAGAGGGCACGCTATAGGACATCTCACCCCAAAAAGGATACATAGGGCACCCCACCCCGAGGAGGATACAGAGGGCACCCTATAGGGCACCTCACCCCGAGTAGGATACAGAGGGCACCCTATAGGGCACCTCACCCTGAGGAGGATACAGAGGGCACGCTATAGGGCACCTCACCCCGAGGAGGATACAGAGGGCACCCTATAGGGCACCTCACCCTGAGGAGGATACAGAGGGCACGCTATAGGGCACCTCACCCCGAGGAGGATACAGAGGGCACCCTATAGGGCACCTCACCCTGAGGAGGATACAGAGGGCACGCTATAGGGCACCTCACCCCGAGGAGGATACAGAGGGCACCTCACCCCGAGTAGGATACAGAGGGCACCCTATAGGGCACCTCACCCTGAGGATGATACAGAGGGCACGCTATAGGGCACCTCACCCCGAGGAGGATACAGAGGGCACCCTATAGGGCACCTCACCCCAAAAAGGATACAGAGGGCACCCTATAGGGCACCTCACCCCAAGAAGGATACAGAGGGCATCATATAGGGCACCTCACCTTGAGGAGGATACAGAGGGCACCTCACCCCAAGAAGGATACAGAGGGCACCCTATAGGGCACCTCACCCCGAGGAGGATACAGAGGGCACCCTATAGGGCACCTCACCATAAGAAGGATACAGAGGGCACCCCATATTGCACCTCACCCCAAAAAGGATACAGTGGGCACCCTATAGGGCACCTCACCCCAAAAAGGATACAGAGGGCATCCTATGGGGCACCTCATCCCAAAAAGGATACAGTGGGCACCCTATAGGGCACCTCACCCCGAGGAGGATACAGAGGGCACCCTATAGGGCACCTCACCCCAAAAAGGATACAGAGGGCACCTCACTCCGAGGAGGATACAGAGGGCGCCCTATAGGGCACCTCACCCCAAAAAGGATACAGAGGGCATCCTATAGGGCACCTCACCCCAAAAAGGATACAGAGGGCACCTCACCCCTAGAAGGATACAGTGGGCACCCTATAGGGCACCTCACCCCGAGGAGGACACAGAGGGCACCCTATAGGGCACCTCACCCCAAAAAGGATACAGAGGGCACCTCACCCCGAGGAGTATACAGAAGGCACCCTATAGGGCACCTCACTCCAAAAAGGATACAGTGGGCACCCTATAGGGCACCTCACTCCGAGGAGGATGCAGAGGGCACCCTATAGGGCACCTCACCCTGAGGAGGATACAGAGGGCACCTCACCCCAAAAAGGATACAGTCGGCACCCTATAGGGCACCTCACCCCGAGGAGGATACAGAGGGCACCCTATAGGGCACCTCACCCCAAAAAGGATACAGTGGGCACCCTATAGGGCACCTCACCCCGAGGAGGATACAGAGGGCACCCTATAGGGCACCTCACCCCAAAAAGGATACAGAGGGCACCACCCCACACAGAGGAGGATACAGAGGGCACCCTATAGTGCACCCCACCCTGAGGATGGTACAAAGGGTACCCTACAGTCCTCACCACGAGGGCATACAGAGGACAAAATACAGTGCACCCCATCCCGAGGAGGATGCAGAGGGCACCCTAAATGACACAGCACCCTAAGGACACCGAGGTCACCCAACAGGACACATTACCCTGAGAAGGACACAGAGGGCACTCTACAGAATAAAGCATCCCAAGACAGATAATGAGGACTACATACAGGACCCTGCACCATAAGGCACACCTCATTACAAGGAGGATAGAAAGGGTAATTTACATGTACCACTGCCAGAGGAGGATGCAAAGGGCACTGTACAGGGCATCTCAACCTCTGACGTATAGATTAGGCACCATATAAGACAGCCCACCTCAAGGAGAACTGAGAGGACACCATACTGAACACCTCACCCCAAGGAGTTACAGAGAGGGCATCATACTGAACACCTCACCCCAAGAGGGACAGAGAGAGCATCATACTGAACACCTCACCCCAAGGAGGACAGAGAGGGCATCATACTGAACACCTCACCCCAAGGAGGGCAGATAGGGCATCATACTGAACACCTCACCCCAAGGAGGACAGAGAGGGCATCATACTGAACACCTCACCCCAAGGAGGACAGAGAGGGCTCACCCCAAGGAGGGACAGAGAGGGCATCATACTGAACACCTCACCCCAAGGAGGACAGAGAGGGCATCATACTGAACACCTCACCCCAAGGAGGACAGAGAGGGCATCATACTGAACACCTCACCCCAAGGAGGGCAGATAGGGCATCATACTGAACACCTCACCCCAAGGAGGACAGAGAGGGCATCATACTGAGCACCTCACCCCAAGGAGGACAGAGAGGGCATCATACTGAACACCTCACCCAAGGAGGACAGAGAGGGCATCATACTGAACACCTCACCCCAAGAGGGACAGAGAAAGCGTCATACTGAGCACCTCACCCCAAGGAGGACAGAGAGGGCATCATACTGAACACCTCACCCCATGGAGGGCAGAGAGGACACCATACTGAACACCTCTCCCCAAGGAGGACAGAGAGGGCATCATACTGAGCACCTCACCCCCAAGGAGGACAGAGTGGGCTTCATACTGAACACCTCACCCCAAGGAGGACAGAGAGGGCATCATACTGAACACCTCACCCCTAGGAGGACAGAGAGGGCATTATACTGAACACCTCACCCCCAAGGAGGACAGAGTGGGCTTCATACTGAACACCTCACCCCAAGAGGAACAGAGAGAGCATCATACTGAACACCTCACCCCCAAGGAGGACAGAGAGGGCTTCATACTGAACACCTCACCCCAAGGAGGACAGAGAGGGCATCATACTGAACACCTCACCCCTAGGAGGACAGAGAGGGCATTATACTGAACACCTCACCCCCAAGGAGGACAGAGTGGGCATCATACTGAACACCTCACCCCAAGGAGGACAGAGAGGACACCATACTGAACACCTCACCCCTAGGAGGACAGAGAGGGCATCATACTGAGCACCTCACCCCTAGGAGGACAGAGGGCATCATACTGAACACCTCACCCCAAGGAGGACAGAGTGGGCTTCATACTGAACACCTCACCCCAAGGAGGACAGAGAGGGCATCATACTGAACACCTCACCCCTAGGAGGACAGAGAGGGCATCATACTGAGCACCTCACCCCTAGGAGGACAGAGGGCATCATACTGAACACCTCACCCCAAGGAGGACAGAGTGGGCTTCATACTGAACACCTCACCCCAAGGAGGACAGAGAGGGCATCATACTGAACACCTCACCCCAAGGAGGACAGAGTGGGCTTCATACTGAACACCTCACCCCAAGAGGGACAGAGAGGGCATCATACTGAACACCTCACCCCAAGAGGGACAGCGAGGGCATCATACTGAGCACCTCGCCCTAAGGAGGACAGAGAGGGCTTCATACTGAACACCTCACCCCTAGGAGGACAGAGAGGGCATCATACTGAACACCTCACCCCTAGGAGGACAGAGAGGGCATCATACTGAGCACCTCACCCCAAGGAGGACAGAGAGAGCATCATACTGATTACCTCACCCCAAGGAGGACAGAGAGGACACCATACTGAACACCTCACCCCTAGGAGGACAGAGTGGGCTTCATACTGAACACCTCACCCCAAGGAGGACAGAGAGGGCACCATACTGAACACCTCACCCCAAGGAGGACAGAGTGGGCTTCATACTGAACACCTCACCCCAAGAGGGACAGAGAGGGCATCATACTGAACACCTCACCCCAAGAGGGACAGCGAGGGCATCATACTGAGCACCTCACCCTAAGGAGGACAGAGAGGGCTTCATACTGAACACCTCACCCCAAGGAGGACAGAGAGGGCATCATACTGAACACCTCACCCCAAGAGGGACAGCGAGGGCATCATACTGAACACCTCACCCCAAGAGGGACAGCGAGGGCATCATACTGAACACCTCACCCCTAGGAGGACAGAGAGGGCATCATACTGAACACCTCACCCCAAGGAGGACAGAGAGGGCATCATACTGAACACCTCACCCCAAGAGGGACAGCGAGGGCTTCATACTGAACACCTCACCCCTAGGAGGACAGAGAGGGCATCATACTGAACACCTCACCCCTAGGAGGACAGAGAGGGCATCATACTGAATACCTCACCCCAAGAGGGACAGAGAGAGCATCATACTGAACACCTCACCCCAAGGAGGACAGAGAGGGCTTCATACTGAACACCTCACCCCTAGGAGGACAGAGAGGGCATCATACTGAACACCTCACCCCAAGGAGGACAGAGACAGCATCATACTGAACACCTCACCCCTAGGAGGACAGAGAGGGCATCATACTGAACACCTCACCCCTAGGAGGACAGAGAGGGCATCATACTGAACACCTCACCCCAAGGAGGACAGAGAGGGCATCATACTGAACACCTCTCCCCAAGTGTACAGGGTAGCGCACCCCAAAAAGATGAAAGAAAAGGCACCCTGTAAGATACTGCACACCATGGAGGATAGAGGAAGCAACGTACAGGACAGCTCACCCTGACTATTTTACTGAGGCTACCATACATGACACTGAATATTACCCTGAGGAGCATAGAGAGGGCACTATACGGGATGTTAGAGAGGACACCTTACAGCGCACCTTACCTTGAGGAAGATAAAAGGTGCATCATATAGAACACCGTACCCTGAGGAGTATAGGGATGGCACCGTACTGGAAACCTCACTCCCAGAAGAAAACAGAAACCACCGTAAAGCACTCCACACCCCGGGAAGCATAGTGGAGGGTACTATACTGGACACCTCACCCCAAGCAGTAATAGAGAGGAGCCCTCCCAGCAAGATGGGTATGAATGACACTGCACCCAGAAGAGTATAGAGAAGGCACTTAGCAAGACTTTGAACTAGGAGGAGGACAGAGAGGGCACCATACAGCACACCTCACTTTGAGGAGGATAGAAAGGGCACTGTACAGGTACTGCTACCTATGAAGAATAGAGAGGGCACCACATAGGGCACAAAAACTGAGGAGGGTAGAAAGGACACTGTGCAGGTCATCATCTCACTCTGTGGATGATAGGGAGAGGGCTATAGAGGACACCTCAACCCCAAGAACAATAGAGTAGGCATCATACAGCACACCTTACTCCAAGGAGTATAGAGAGGGTACTGTACAGGATGGCACACCCGGAGGAGGACAAAGGGCACCACACCGAGGAGGATAGGAAGGACACCTGACCCCAAATAAAATAGTCAAAAATACAGATGGGTCGGCACCACCAAATAGCAAATAAAGCTCTTTTATTACAGCAGTAACAGACGCTGTTTCGGGCTGACAAGCCCTTTATCAAACTGCTCACCCAGTAAAAGATACCACCACCTTATAAAACCACCCACAAAGTGGGTGGCAACACGGGCAGGCCTGATGGGGGACTTTCAGATACCTTAAAATACACAAGCAACTCACCAAAAGTGATGCATGGGCGTGCACACCAAGAAAAGAAACCTCCGTGCGCTGTGCGGCATTAAGGCCAATCACAGTGGTTACAAACCACAGGCCAATCACCAAGTCCAGGCAGCGCAACCCACAGTGACGTCATAACGTCAAGCCGCCGGGAGCCAGTCTCACTATGCGCAGGAACATAGACACTAGCCAATAAGAACGGCAAAAAGCCGCCGGCCAATAAAAGGTGTCCATGCGTCACAGCGCCGCCCCATCAGACGTCACAGGGAACTCCGTGCGTCTGGGATGGGCTAGATCAAAGACCGCTCCAAGCTTGTAGGAGGGCGTGCGGCGTCATGACAACGCCGCACCGCCCCTTAAGGCAAGACTTAAAATATGCCAAAAAAAATATGCACCCCAATTAAAAAATTGTAAATGGAAGAACATGTGAGCTAAAGATCACATATGTAATGTAAAACTTACAGAACCCCAGCAGGTCATCCCGTGTCCACATTTAAAACAAGGCAAGAGCACCTGTAAAGATATGAAGTAAACAAACAGATGTTAAGAGACCACCAACCCTCCCCTACAGACAAAACCTGAGGTCATATTCCCTGTTTAAACCCCCCGATCCCATAGTACCCAATCTGCGAATCCAATATGCCTCCCTGCGTAGTAATTCCCTCTCACGGCTCCCTCCCCTGAAGTCAACAGGAACCCCATCAATGACTGTTACCCTCAGCTGTGAAACCGCATGTCGAACAACATGAAAGTTCCGCCACCGTTAAATTACATAACGGATTGCGAATATTAGATTTATGCGAAGAAACGCGGTCCTTCAGACGCTGAGTCGTCTTACCAATGTAAGAGAGACCGCACGGACACTTTAGGCAACCCGTCCCTCAAAATGTGCCAATGGTGCGCGTGATCGCATCACTACAAACATTATATGTCGACACAAACGGCAGTCTAGCACCCACACCCCTCCTATTGCGTTGGGCCCTGGGTCTGAAGCACCGGTCTGGATACCCACGTGCCCTGAACTTATCCATCATCTCCCGGCCGCGTGCCTCCCTAGTCTGTCCATCACTGACAATCCTAGAAACACAAGACAATTGACTATAAGGTATACTCTCCTTGGTGCCCATGGGGTGAAAGCTGTTAAAGTGTAGCACTGAATTCCGATCCGTGCCTTTCACATGTAGATCAGTTTCTACCCCAGAGTCACCAAGGGAGACCACCACGTCCAAAAAAAGGATACTACTTTGTATGAGACCGAGGTGTTACGCGGGTGCTAGACTGCCGTTTGTGTCGACATATAATGTTTGTAGTGATGCGATCACACGCACCATACGCAAACATTGGCACATTTTGAGGGACGGGTTGCCTGCTGTGTCGGAGTTTAGGTACCCGCCTCTCATGTCTTTTAAACGTGCTCCTACTGTCCGTGATAAAATCACGGCGGCTACACCAGCGCGTCCAGTTGTTGGCAGACGGGGCATGTTTCCATGCCTCTGCTGCCACATGTGCAATAATGTCATCAGAGGCAGCACATTCTCTCACCCTTCCCTTTGTACCCCCTTGCAGATTAATGGGCTCTACAGCTGTGATTCAACGTTTGTGGTTTACATGTTAAAGTGTCCGTGCGGTCTCTCTTACATTGGTAAGACGACTCAGCGTCTGAAGGACCGCGTTTCTTCGCATAAATCTAATATTCGCAATCCGTTATGTAATTTAACGGTGGCGGAACACTTTCATGTTTTTCGACATGCGGTTTCACAGCTGAGGGTAACAGTCATTGATGGGGTTCCTGTTGACTTCAGGGGAGGGAGCCGTGAGAGGGAATTACTACGCAGGGAGGCATATTGGATTCGCAGATTGGGTACTATGGGATCGGGGGGTTTAAACAGGGAATATGACCTCAGGTTTTGTCTGTAGGGGAGGGTTGTACAGTATGGTGGTCTCTTAACATCTGTTTGTTTACTTCATATCTTTACAGGTGCTCTTGCCTTGTTTTAAATGTGGACACGGGATGACCTGCTGGGGTTCTGTAAGTTTTACATTACATATGTGATCTTTTGCTCACATGTTCTTCCATTTACAATTTTTTAATTGGGGTGCATATTTTTTTGGCATATTTTAAGTCTTGCCTTAAGGGGCGGTGCGGCGTTGTCATGACGCCGCACGCCCTCCTACAAGCTTGGAGCGGTCTTTGATCTAGCCCATCCCAGACGCACGGAGTTCCCTGTGACGTCTGATGGGGCGGCGCTGTGACGCATGGACACCTTTTATTGGCCGGCGGCTTTTTGCCGTTCTTATTGGCTAGTGTCTATGTTCCTGCGCATAGTGAGACTGGCTCCCGGCGGCTTGACGTTATGACGTCACTGTGGGTTGCGCTGCCTGGACTTGGTGATTGGCCTGTGGTTTGTAACCACTGTGATTGGCCTTAATGCCGCACAGCGCACGGAGGTTTCTTTTCTTGGTGTGCACGCCCATGCATCACTTTTGGTGAGTTGCTTGTGTATTTTAAGGTATCTGAAAGTCCCCCATCAGGCCTGCCCGTGTTGCCACCCACTTTGTGGGTGGTTTTATAAGGTGGTGGTATCTTTTACTGGGTGAGCAGTTTGATAAAGGGCTTGTCAGCCCGAAACAGCGTCTGTTACTGCTGTAATAAAAGAGCTTTATTTGCTATTTGGTGGTGCCGACCCATCTGTATTTTTGACTGTTGTGGTCCCAAGGGACACTGGGACGGGGTCGTGGCACACCTCTTTTTGCCAAAGTGCTCCTCACTTCACCTCTTTTGCCCAAATAAAATAGAGCACCATACAGAAGACCTACCACCAAGATGGATAAAGAGGGCACCATAGAGGACACTGCACACCAAGGTAGATAGAGGTAGGCACTGTTTAGGACACCCCTCCCTAAGAATGATAAACTGTGCACCGTATAGTACAGCGCATTTAGATGAGGATATAAAGGTTACTGTGCAGGATGCTTCTCCCTGAGTAGGACTGGGGGGACACCATCCAGGTCTCTGCACCCTGAGGAGGACTGGGGGGACACCGTCCAGGTCTCTGCACCCTGAGGAGGACTGGGGGGACACCTTCCAGGTCTCTGCACCCTGAGGAGGACTGGGGGGACACCTTCCAGGTCTCTGCACCCTGAGGAGGAGGACTGGGGGGACACCTTCCAGGTCTCTGCACCCTGAGGAGGACTGGGGGGACACCTTCCAGGTCTCTGCACCCTGAGGAGGACTGGGGGGACACCTTCCAGGTCTCTGCACCCTGAGAACGACTGGGGGGACACTGCACAGGTCTCTGCACCCTGAGGGGGACACTGCACAGGTCTCTGCACCCTGAGAAGGACTGAGGGGACACTGCACAGGTCTCTGCACCCTGAGGAGGACTGGGGGGACACTGCACAGGTCTCTGCACCCTGAGGAGGACTGGGGGGACACCATACAGGTCTCTGAACCCTGAGAAGGACTGGGGGGACACTGCACAGGTCTCTGCACCCTGAGGAGGACTGGGGGGACACTGCACAGGTCTCTGCACCCTGAGAAGGACTGGGGGGGACACTGCACAGGTCTCTGCACCCTGAGGAGGACTGGGGGGACACCTTCCAGGTCTCTGCACCCTGAGAAGGACTATGGGGACACCATACATGTCTCTGCACCCTGAGGAGGACTGGGGGGACACCGTCCAGGTCTCTGCACCCTGAGGAGGACTATGGGGACATCATACAGGTCTCTGCACCCTGAGGAGGACTGGGGGGACACCGCACAGGTCTCTGCACCCTGAGGAGGACTGGGAGGACACCATACAGGTCTCTGCACCCTGAGGAGGACTGGGAGGACACCATACAGGTCTCTGCACCCTGAGGAGGACTGGAAGGACACCATACAGGTCTCTGCACCCTGAGGAGGACTAGGGAGACACCTTACAGGTCTCTACACCCTGAGGAGGATTGGAGAGACACCTTACAGGTCTCTGCACCCTGAGGAGGACTAGAGAGACACCATACAGGTCTCTAAACCCTGAGGAGGACTGGAGAGACACCTTACAGGTCTCTACACTCTGAGGAGGACTGGGGAGACACCATAGTGGTCTCTACACCCTGAGGAGGACTGGAGGGACACTGCACAGGTCTCCACACCCTGAGGAGGACTGGGGGGACACTGTACAGGTATCTGCACCCTGAGAAGGACTGGGGACACCGTAAAAGTCCCTGGAGGGTCACCATACAGGTCCCTCCAATTGTTTTCTAAATTAAAATCAAGCAAAAGCATTGATGGGACCGGATAGAGGATTTAGGTTGATGTTTTGTGGCCCATAGCGTTGCACTACATTGAACAGTGCAAAGCTGCAGTTATATCGATTTTCAATACATTCTCTGCTACAATCTATTGAAAATCGGCCGTATGTGCGTTGTGTGTTAGGAATCGATATAAACATTAAATCCAATTGAAATAAATGTTGCACTATTTACATTAGACATTACAACCAGACATGTTGGTTATCTGCACAATCGTTCTTGGGTTGGGGGAAGGGGGTGGATGTGGGCATCAGCATGCTATACTTTTTCCATAGCTTTATACTGCATCAGGCAGTACGAAGCCAACAGGGGTGAACCTGATATTACACTGGATTTCACCTTCATCTTGTCTAATATCTAATGGTGCAAAGTGGTAGAACAGATATCGATTGTTTAATCAGCCACAAAGAGTATCCTGGAAGTACCTTAACATGCTGCTGAAGCAAGGTACCAGGTGCAGTGCTAGCCATGCTGGGAGCTGATGATCAAGGTACCTGGTGCAGTGCTAGTCATGCTGGGAGCTGATGATAAACCTCTCTCTCTGTGCAGGAGCCCCTGGAAAGGAAGAAGGGGGGTTCCAGGGGGCGACACACATGACTCATGTAGCAGTGCTCTGACCTGGACAGCTCACAGTGGTATTCACATAACCCCCTGGAGCCCCCCTCCTAGATATTTTTTTTTCCTTTCTCGGGCCTGGTGCACACCAAAACCTGCTAGCAGATCCGCAAAATGCTAGCAGATTTTGAAACGCTTTTTCTTATTTTTCTGTAGCGTTTCAGCTAGCGTTTTGCGGTTTTGTGTAGCGGTTTTGGTGTAGTAGATTTCATATATTGTTACAGTAAAGCTGTTACTGAACAGCTTCTGTAACAAACACGCCGGCAAAACTGCTCTGAACAGGCGTTTTTCAGAGCGGTTTGCGTTTTTTCTATACTTAACATTGAGGCAGAAACGCATCCGCAATCCAAAAAATGCCTCACCCCGGGAGTATGCATTTCTGCAAAATGCCTCCCGCTCTGGTGTGAACCACCCCATTGAGATGCATTGACCAAACGTATCCGCCTTGCGGCTGCAGAAACGCTGAAAAAGCCGATCGGTGTGCACCAGCCCTTATAAAAGATAAAGAATGCTCACACAGTGTCACAGGGAGGGGCTGGAGGAAAGAGCTGTCTGGCAATTGACACATGCCAACCAACCTATGGAGGTACACTTCATTAGAGTACTAATATCTGTCACAAGTTTTATGTAATTTGTACAGTATAACATGTTTTAAAGAGAGTCTGAAGCGAGAATAGATCTCGCTTCAGACCTCATATATAGTAGGGGCACGTGTGCCCCTGCTAAAACGCCGCTATCCCGCGGCTTAACGGGGGTCCCTGTCCCCCCAAACCCCCTCCGTAATGCGGGAGAGCGCTTCCTGGTTGGGGCAGGGCTAACCGCCGCAGCCCTGCCCCACGCGCGTCTGTCAGCGCGTATCTCCGCCTCTTCCCCGCCCCTCTCAGTCTTCCTTCACTGAGAGGGGCGGGGGAGAGGCGGCGATGCGCGTCTGATAGACGCGACTGGAGGCAGGGCTGCAGCCGTTAGCCCTGCCTCCAGGAAGACAATTTCAGCGACCAACTTTCCGACCAACTTTTGCGGGGGGTGGGTTGGGGGCACACGTGCCCCTGCTATATATGAGAGCTGAAGCGAGATTTAGTCTCGCTTCAGTGTCTCTTTAAGTTAGGACTGTGTTAAAGGGAGTCTGAAGTGACAATAAAAAAGAAACAAAACTCTCATCTATGGAGAGGGAAGGCTCTGTGTCCTATAGAACCTTCCTGGTCTCCTCACGTTCCCCCTGCAGGCTCCCTCGTTAGCAGTCTACGATCCATGGGTCGTAGATTGCTCTCTTCCACGTTGGGTGAGCTTCAGACTTCTGAAGATGGGCTGTTCCATACTGCGCACGCGCAAGCGCCCTCTCTCGCACACTCGCGCGCAGTACAGAGCCGCAGGTCTTCGGAAGCCTGAGTGCTACCGAAGTTTCCCGCGGTGGTAGATTCAAACGGAGGCTCCTGAAGGGAACGAGGACATTTTGAGGAGAACGTGAAGGCTCTACAGGACCCAGAGCCTTCCCTCTCCTTAGGTGAGTATCTGTTTTTAATTTTTGCTTCAGACTTGCTTTAAAGAGAACCTGAACTGAAAATAAAAATAACCATACTTACCTCCTGTGTAGTCCACTCCTCAATCTCTCTCTCCTCTATTGCATTCCATTTGTCCACTGTGATCAATGGAAGTCTCCGTTCTCCATTTTAAAAATGGCCATTACCCCATAACAGCTTCCTGGTCAGCACACTGTTAAACTGTAATATCACCCACTTGATCCATAGGGAAACATGGACATTACCTTGCACATTCAGTTGTAACTGACAGCTGCTGATATATAACTGACAGCAACTGGTGTATTTCAGTTCTGACAAAATACTGTCAGAACTGGAAGGGATCACTGTAAGAAGAAAATGGTGAGCTTCTGAGAGGTACTGACGGTGAGATTAGTATGTAGTATTCATTTGCAGCTACGTCATGTGTGTTTTTTAAATAATGTTACTTGCTTCAGGTTCCCTTTAAAGCGGACCTGAACTCAGAAGTCCTCTCTGCTCTAAAATATACACAACAACATAGTAACCTTTAGGCTACTTTCCCACCAAGACGTTGCGTTTTAGGGGACGTTATGGTCGCATAACGCAGCTGGTTACTAACGCGACGCATGGTGGTGTTGAAGTTGGACGTCAGATTGAGCTGCATTATGCAGCTCTCAAAGCAGCCGCTCCAGGTTAGTGATAGGATGTCCGGATCTTTTTAAGGATTCGGATCATTTGAATCGGATCATTAAAAAGATCCGGATCTTTGAACCAAATCATTTGAATCATTTTACTAGGGAAGCAGACAGGGTGAAATGATTAGCAGGACAGGACTTTCCCTACACTGTACATTCTGTATGTTCCGGTTTCTTCCAGACAGACATCCACTGTGAACCGAATCTTTCATTGTGATGATTCGACTCACAAAAAAGATCCGGATCAAATGAACGATTCATTCATGATCCGGACAACACTACAGTTCCACCAGGAGCAGGGGCGGCGCCAGGGGGGTGCTTGGGGGTGCTCGAGCACCCCCTAGAATTGTCCAAGCACCCCCTGGAGTGAACTGACTTCAGGCGTCTAAAAGACGCCAAGTCAGTTCACACAGCGGCAGCACGGAGCAGCAGGCAGGGCTACGGTAAGATGGCCGCCCGGAGCCCTGTTCTGCAGACTTCAGGCGGCCATTTTCCCGTAGCCCTGCTCTCTGCATGCAGGCAGGAAGTCTCGTCGTGACGTCGGGAAGGAAGAGGATCGCGGGCGCTGCGCGCCACAATGAGGTCGGGACTCGGGACAGGAGGTCGGGAAAGAAGGTCTTCTGGCTGTAGGTGAGTAAATGGGTTTTTCTTTTTCAGGTGATGCTGATTGTGCATATTGGGGTCATATCTGCTACGGATTGTGCATATTGGGGTCATATCTGCTACGGATTGTGCATATTGGGGTCATATCTGCTACGGATTGTGCATATTGGGGTCATATCTGCTACGGATTGTGCATATTGGGGTCATTTCTGCTACCGATTGTGCATATTGGGGTCATTTCTACTACCGATTGTGCATATTGGGGTCATATCTGCTACGGATTGTGCATATTGGGGTCATATCTGCTACCGATTGTGCATATTGGGGTCATATCTGCTACCGATTGTGCATATTGGGGTCATATCTGCTACCGATTGTGCATATTGGGGTCATATCTGCTACCGATTGTGCATATTGGGGTCATATCTGCTACCGATTGTGCATGTTGGGGTCATTTCTGCTACGGATTGTGCATATTGGGGTCATTTCTGCTACGGATTGTGCATATTGGGGTCATATCTGCTACCGATTGTGCATATTGGGGCCATATCTGCTACCGATTGTGCATATTGGGACCATATCTGCCTCCGATTGTGCATATTGGGACCATATCTGCCACCGATTGTGCATATTGGGACCATATCTGCCACCGATTGTGCATATTGGGACCATATCTGCCACCGATTGTGCATATTGGGACCATATCTGCCACCGATTGTGCATATTGGGACCATATCTGCCACCGATTGTGCATATTGGGACCATATCTGCCACCGATTGTGCATATTGGGACCATATCTGCCACCGATTGTGCATATTGGGACCATATCTGCCACCGATTGTGCATATTGGGACCATATCTGCCACCGATTGTGCATATTGGGACCATATCTGCCACCGATTGTGCATATTGGGACCATATCTGCCACCGATTATGCATATTGGGACCATATCTGCCACCGATTGTGCATATTGGGACCATATCTGCCACCGATTGTGCATATTGGGACCATATCTGCCACCGATTGTGCATATTGGGACCATATCTGCCACCGATTGTGCATATTGGGACCATATCTGCCACCGATTTGTGCATATTGGGACCATATCTGCCACCGATTTGTGCATATTGGGACCATATCTGCCACCGATTTGTGCATATTGGGACCATATCTGCCACCGATTTGTGCATATTGGGGTCATTTCTGCTACCGATTTGTGCATATTGGGGTCATTTCTGCTACCGATTGTGCATATTGGGACCATATCTGCTACCGATTGTGCATATTGGGACCATATCTGCTACCGATTGTGCATATTGGGACCATATCTGCTACCGATTGTGCATATTGGGGTCATATCTGATAACGATTGTGCATATTGGGGCCATATCTGATAACGATTGTGCATATTGGGGCCATATCTGATAACGATTGTGCATATTGGGGCCATATCTGATAACGATTGTGCATATTGGGGCCATATCTGATAACGATTGTGCATATTGGGGCCATATCTGATAACGATTGTGCATATTGGGGCCATATCTGATAACGATTGTGCATATTGGGGCCATATCTGATAACGATTGTGCATATTGGGGCCATATCTGATAACGATTGTGCATATTGGGGCCATATCTGATAACGATTGTGCATATTGGAGCCATATCTGATAACGATTGTGCATATTGGAGCCATATCTGATAACGATTGTGCATATTGGGGTCATATCTGCTACCGATTGTGCATATTGGAGCCATATCTGATAACGATTGTGCATATTGGGGTCATTGGACGTGTTTTTTGTTAAAATCTGCTCACATTACGTGTATTTTCTTGAGAAAACCTGCACAATTATGTGAATTTTCTGGGAAAAGGGTCACCAAAACTTGGGCCCTCTGTCTTTGCGTTGCACTTTTAAAGGGAACCCGAGGTGAGAATAATATTGAGGCTGCCATATTTATCTCCCTTTAAGCAATACCAGTTGCCTGGCTGCCGTGCTGGTCCTCTGCCTCTTATTCTTTCAACCATAGACCCTGAACAAGCATGCAGCAGGTCAGGGGTTTCTGACAATATTGTCAGAACTGACAAGATTAGCTGCATGGCTTGTTTCTGGTGTAATTCAGTTCACTACTACAGCCAAATAGATCAGCAGGGCTGCCAGGCAACTAGTATTGTTTAAAAGGAAATAAATATGGCAGCCACCATATCACTCTCACCCTGGGTTCACTTTAAATTACAGTTAGCCCCGCCCTCATCCGGTCATGACCACGCCACACCCATTTCAGCTCCCCCGGAAATTGGTCCAGCACCTGCATAGCACCCCCTAAAAAAATTTTCTGGAGCCGCCACTGACCAGGAGTCAACACAGTGCAGTGAATATTAATTAGTGCTGTGAGTTAGGCTGCGTTACTGGCTGCTGTAACGTGGAACTTTAACGTCCCACTGTGAAAAAATCATTTTCTTTGTTACAGCTGATACAAATGGTAAAATAAATCTGCGCAGTTCCTACTTCCTGATTCATGGAAGCAGACATTGTTAAAGAGGAGCTGTCAGCCATACTATCTCAGAAAAAAAAACACATATATAAGTAGATAAATACTTGCTCTACTTACATACCATGTATTGCACTGGTCATGTTTCGATTTTAGTGATTTTTCTACAGTAAAAAAAGAGAAAATCCTTCTTAGCATTTCCCATTTTAAGTGTGACTATTTTGAAGGCAATCCTGATGTAATTTCCTTCCTTATGCTGGGCATACACGGGCAGATTGTTCTTATCAATCGAGCCGCTGATGGCTCGATTGATAATTTCCGACAGGTCCGATACCCCGCCGGATCGATTCTGCGCTCGATCCCCGTGGGCGGACAATGGAAAGAAAACGAGCAGGAGATAAGGAGCACCTGTGGGGACGAGCGGGAATCGATCCGGGCGCCCGCGAGGATGTGGCGGGAGTCGATCTGGCGATTAATCGAGCCACCGACACGACTTGTGTATTTCCAGCATTACTCTCCTCTGCCTGATTTGCTCGCCCTTCACTATAGAAAGTGCATTGTCTCAGCATGAGAAATATTGGTAAATCAGAGAGGAACAGAGGTGTGGGAGGGGAAAACAGGAGGGAAAGAGACTTCAGCCAATCAGGCTGCATTAGTTAAGTCTGAGGGGAAGTAGAGAGGCAAAAAAGGACAACCCAACATGCCCTGCAACTTCCTTTTTGTGTACCAAAATAAGAGTCAGGTAAACCGGGGAATGATCATTTATCAACAAAAAAAGTAATAGTGATTTTAACTTTTGGATTGCCTGGTTAGCATCCTTATTACTTGTCTACCAGATAAAAATAAAGAATTGATTTTATGCCCGACAGTTACACTTTAACATCCTGTGCTTTCAAATGGGCTTATCTGCCATAGGCAGTCATTTGAAACAGGGGAGAGATCAGATTACAACTAGTGATTAGACACAAATGAAGGGGAATTAGACAGGCTAAACTCTCTAAATACATACAGGGTGCATTTATCTCTGTTTTCCTTCTGTCCTGTGCAAGAGTTCAGGTCCACATTCTGGGCCCTTTTCCACCAGCGCGTTTGCGCTGGCTGAATCAAAAAAACGCAAACCGCTAGCGATTTTACAATCGCTACGGTTTGCTTTTTAACATGGGAATCGCGGTAGGTCATTTCCACTACCGCGATTCGTTTTTGCGGGGAACGCGAACGCGCGGCGGAGCGATAATTGCCGCGATTTTGCTATGCAGTGCATAGCATAGCAAAATCGCGGCCGCGAATGTCGGGGAATCGCCGGTAATTGCGATTCAGCAATCGCTAGCGTTCAGCGTGAACGCTAGCGATTGCTAGTGGAAAAGGGCCCTAAGGAAAATTTGCCCAATAGACACGCCAACTACTAGTTTTGTACTTGACCAGGCAATCCCAAGAGAAAGCAGGTGCTATATATATGCATGATTATTGCCTTTTAAGATTAATGACAGCGTGACTGACACCTGCCTTCTATCACATTGTCCTTGCCTAGAATAAATGGCTCATTTAATAGACCATGCTCATGATAAACCTGCACTTATCTGCCCATTTGCAGGCTTATCACACTGCGGCAATGACTGCTGCACTTTGTCAACACTCGGGGACTGTTATGCCAACAGAGTAGTATTCTAATGACTGCAGGGTTAATGTGTGTTTACTAAACACATTGAGTAACCTGCACAGTTCAGGCCAATTGCTTCACTAAACGGCTGCATTGAGAAACTGGTTAGACGGAGAACGGTATGAACGTCTAGCGGACCTACACCGAGAGATTGGCACTGCTGATCTCATCCTAAAGTAAATACCTGAATGGTAAAAATGCTGATCCTCTGGCTTGAGACATTTGAACACTTGATATGGGCGCATAATGGCTGACCTTTTTACCTCACAGCACTAGAATCCTGGGTTCAATTCCCTGCCTGTACACTAACTGGAGTTGATGTAGTCCCCTTATTTGTGTGGGTTTCCTCTGAGCTCTCTGTTTCCTCCAGTGGCATAGCTAGTGGTAAAAATACTATACCGGACCAAGGTCCAAATCTTGGCTCTTACTAATCAGTAAGCCAGTACCCATTCAGTAAGGAATCTTTGAGCAAGACTCCCTAACATTGCAGGCCTACTGAGCACTCCCCTAGTAGCTGAAGCTTGCAAACACTTTGAAGCTGACAGGAGAAAAGCGCTACACAAATGTTAGGATTATAACTATAAAAGCCGGTGAGGCCATTGTTCTCTTCATCCCACCCACTCTGTAGCAAAAGAACATGCTACTAGCCTGCAGTCTGTACAGAATTCGGCCTCCAACTGTTACCACAGGATTCAAGTCCCGATCCCTTCAGTAATTGTGCATGCTACAATGAAGAACGATGTCCCTAAATCTTCTTATTTAGTAATATTCTTTGGGGGACACTCTGCCTAATTATGTTGTTTGGGGGCACTCTACCTAATTATGTTGTTGGGGGGGGGGGGGGGTTCTGCCTAATTATGTTGTTTGGGGGGAGGGAATTCTGCCTAATTATGTTGTTTAGGGGGATTTGCCTGCTTAGTTATGATCTAAGATTCTCTAAGTGGTTGTGAAAACGGTACATACACCATTTTTGTGTATTTTGTTAGGTTTCATATGACGTAAAATTTTAAGTACATGTAAACGTATACAAATAAAAACTACATTTTCCCCAGAGTAAAATGAACCATAAATTACCATAAATTGCCCTTTAAGGTAATTTATTATTATTATTATTATTATTATTATTATTATTATTATTCTCCTATGTTGCTGTGACTTACAGTAAGTAGTAGAAATCTGATAGAACCAACAGGTTTTAGACCAGCTCATCTCATAGGGGATTCTCAGGGTTTTCTTTATTTTCAGGACCACTTAGTTAATGACAGTTGCTCCATCCAACTGCCAAAAAAGTGAGCATGGAGGCTGGCCAGCACCTTTGTATTAATCTTTTTCAGGGAGCGTCTTTATAAAGAATAAAGGCCATGCTGAGAATCCCCTATTGAGAGATGGACTAACCCAAAACCTGTCAGTAATGTCAGATTTCTGCTACTTACTGTAAATGACAGCAACATAGGAGACAAGTAATTTATGCCTCATTTTACTCAGGAAGAAACATACGTCTTATTTGTATGTGTCTACATTTATTTTAATTTTTACACTTTTTTGTGATAGTGGCCCTTTAAGTAGTAGAGATGGCCCGAACTGTTTGCCAGTGAACGGTTCCCGGCGAACTTCCGTGGTTCGCGTTCGCGGAGAACCACAAACTTTTCCAGAAGTTCGATTCGCCCCCATAGTGCATCATTAGGGTCAACTTTGACCCTCTACATCACAGTCAGCAGGCACATTGTAGCCAATCAGGCTACACTCCCTTCTGGAGCCACTTCCCCCTCCCCCTTATAAAAGGCAGGCAGTATCAGGCATTGGACTCACTCGTGTGCCTGCAGTAATTAGAGAAGGGAGAGCTGCTGCAGACTCTCATAGGGAAAGCTTAGTTAGGCTCTTGTAGGCTTGTTAGCTTGCTCCTGCTGATTCTTATTGATAAAAAAGCACCCCTCAACAGCTCTTTTGATAGCTAATCTTGTTCTTGTGATCTATTTTTTGTGTGTGTGTGTGTGGCTCACTTGCATTATATACAGCCCTGTCAGTCAGTCACAGCTGGCCTTTGATGTAATTCTTACTGTGCCACTGCCAGGCCCAGCACATTCAGTGACTACCTGTGTGTGTGTGAATGGCAGACTTGCCCTCCATAACACATTCTTGGCAAATGCTTCCGATTTGGTTCATCTTGCGCTGGGTCAAGGGTCCATCTGGCCACAGATGCCTGGTCTACAAAGCACGGTCAGGGCAGGTACATTACTTTATACAGCAAATGGGTCCTTACTTGAATGTGTGGTGGTGGTAGCCGGTTCTCAGGCTCCCACTCCGGACCGGAATCGAACCCTGATTCCCCGGCCATTACCCGTGGTCACAATGGCAGACTTGCCCTCCATAACAGATTCTCGTTACAGGTACTGAACAGCCAGCAGAAAATGTAATTTAAAAAAAATAGATGTAAGCTTTAACAATGGTAGTGAACAGTGGCGGCTCCAGGAAATCTTTTTAGGGGGTGCTATGCAGGTGCTGGACCAATTTCCGGGGGAGCTGACGACCTGCGGCGCGCGAAGCGCGCCGCGGCGAAAAAATGGGCGTGGTCATGACCGGATGAGGGCGGGGCTAACTGTAATTTAAAGTGAACCCAGGGTGAGAGTAATATGGTGGCTGCCATATTTATTTCCTTTTAAACAATACTAGTTGCCTGGCAGCCCTGCTGATCTATTTGGCTGTAGTAGTGAACTGAATTACACCAGAAACAAGCCATGCAGCTAATCTTGTCAGTTCTGACAATATTGTCAGAAACCCCTGACCTGCTGCATGCTTGTTCAGGGTCTATGGTTGAAAGAATAAGAGGCAGAGGACCAGCACGGCAGCCAGGCAACTGGTATTGCTTAAAGGGAGATAAATATGGCAGCCTCAATATTATTCTCACCTCGGGTTCCCTTTAAAAGTGCAACGCAAAGACAGAGGGCCCAAGTTTTGGTGACCCTTTTCCCAGAAAATTCACATAATTGTGCAGGTTTTCTCAAGAAAATACACGTAATGTGAGCAGATTTTAACAAAAAACACGTCCAATGACCCCAATATGCACAATCGTTATCAGATATGGCCCCAATATGCACAATCGTTATCAGATATGGCCCCAATATGCACAATCGTTATCAGATATGGCCCCAATATGCACAATCGTTATCAGATATGGCCCCAATATGCACAATCGTTATCAGATATGGCTCCAATATGCACAATCGGTAGCAGATATGGCCCCAATATGCACAATCGGTAGCAGATATGGTCCCAATATGCACAATCGGTAGCAGATATGGTCCCAATATGCACAATCGGTAGCAGATATGGTCCCAATATGCACAATCGGTAGCAGATATGGTCCCAATATGCACAATCGGTAGCAGATATGGTCCCAATATGCACAATCGGTAGCAGATATGGTCCCAATATGCACAATCGGTAGCAGATATGGTCCCAATATGCATAATCGGTAGCAGATATGGTCCCAATATGCACAATCGGTAGCAGATATGGTCCCAATATGCACAATCGGTAGCAGATATGGTCCCAATATGCACAATCGGTAGCAGATATGGTCCCAATATGCACAATCGGTAGCAGATATGGTCCCAATATGCACAATCGGTAGCAGATATGGTCCCAATATGCACAATCGGTAGCAGATATGGTCCCAATATGCACAATCGGTAGCAGATATGGTCCCAATATGCACAATCGGTAGCAGATATGGTCCCAATATGCACAATCGGTAGCAGATATGGTCCCAATATGCACAATCGGTAGCAGATATGGTCCCAATATGCACAATCGGTAGCAGATATGGTCCCAATATGCACAATCGGTAGCAGATATGGTCCCAATATGCACAATCGGTAGCAGATATGGTCCCAATATGCACAATCGGTAGCAGATATGGTCCCAATATGCACAATCGGTGGCAGATATGGTCCCAATATGCACAATCGGTGGCAGATATGGTCCCAATATGCACAATCGGTGGCAGATATGGTCCCAATATGCACAATCGGTGGCAGATATGGTCCCAATATGCACAATCGTTATCAGATATGGTCCCAATATGCACAATCGTTATCAGATATGGCCCCAATATGCACAATCGGTAGCAGATATGACCCCAATATGCACAATCGGTAGCAGATGTGACCCCAATATGCACAATCGGTAGCAGATGTGACCCCAATATGCACAATCGGTAGCAGATGTGACCCCAATATGCACAATCGGTAGCAGATGTGACCCCAATATGCACAATCGGTAGCAGATATGACCCCAATATGCACAATCGGTAGCAGATATGACCCCAATATGCACAATCGGTAGCAGAAATTACCCCAATATGCACAATCGGTAGCAGAAATGACCCCAATATGCACAATCGGTAGCAGAAATGACCCCAATATGCACAATCGGTAGCAGAAATGACCCCAATATGCACAATCGGTAGCAGAAATGACCCCAATATGCACAATCGGTAGCAGAAATGACCCCAATATGCACAATCGGTAGCAGAAATGACCCCAATATGCACAATCGGTAGCAGAAATGACCCCAATATGCACAATCGGTAGCAGAAATGACCCCAATATGCACAATCGGTAGCAGAAATGACCCCAATATGCACAATCCGTAGCAGAAATGACCCCAATATGCACAATCGGTAGCAGAAATGACCCCAATATGCACAATCCGTAGCAGATATGACCCCAATATGCACAATCCGTAGCAGATATGACCCCAATATGCACAATCCGTAGCAGATATGACCCCAATATGCACAATCCGTAGCAGATATGACCCCAATATGCACAATCAGCATCACCTGAAAAAGAAAAGAAAAACCCATTTACTCACCTACAGCCAGAAGACCTTCTTTCCCGACCTCCTGTCCCGAGTCCCGACCTCATTGTGGCGCGCAGCGCCCGCGCGCCCACGATCCTCTTCCTTCCCGACGTCACGACGAGACTTCCTGCTTGCATGCAGAGAGCAGGGCTACGGGAAAATGGCCGCCCGAAGTCTGCAGAACAGGGCTTCGGGCGGCCATCTTACCGTAGCCCTGCCTGCTGCTCCGTGCTGCCGCTGTGTGAACTGACTTGGCGTCTTTTAGACGCCTGAAGTCAGTTCACTCCAGGGGGTGCTTTGGGGGTGCTTGGACAATTCTAGGGGGTGCTCGAGCACCCCCTTGCACCCCCCTGGCGCCGCCCCTGGTAGTGAAAGAACCATCGAAAGTTGATAAGGCAGTCAGACATTACCTGATATCACTGAGGAAGAGCAATCTCGCCATGGTGTGCACCACTCCAGCACGGCCGTCACTACACAAACAGCTGTTTGCGGTGCGTTACACGGTGAGTTTGGTGTGTCAGTGTGAAGCAGTACTCTAATTACACTCCCTGATTGATTTATACACATGCAAGATGTTTTAAAGCACGTTAGGCCTCCAATTTAGCATTCAATGTGATTTCTGCCCTTAAAACGCTGCTTTGCGTCAAATCCAGATTTTTCCCCGGGATTTTTGGCATCTATCCCACTCATCCATGCCCCCCTCCAGGTGTTATGCTGGGTCTACACGTGCCGATTTGTCTTATCAATCGAGCCGCTGATGCGGCTCGATTGATAAGATCCATCAGGTCCGATCTCGCCGCGGCCGATTCCCTGCGAGCGGACAATAGTGGGGAATCGAGCAGAAGATAAGCAGCGCCGGCGGGGACGAGCGGGTATCGAATCCGACGGACGAATGTATTGAAGAGATTAATGAAAAAAATATATGTTTTTTTAGAGACTTCAGAGTCTCTTTAAAGGACCACTATCGTGAAAATATTTAAAATGTAAAATATCTGGGAACACATACAAATAAGTTATTTTGTTACAGAGTAAAATGTGCCATGCATGACTTTTCTCCTATGTTGCTGTCATTTACAGCAAGTAGTAATAATCTGACATTACCAACAGGTTTTGGGATAGTCCATCTCTCCAGAGGGGATTCTCAGCATGGACTTTATTCTTTATAAAGATACTCCCTAAAAAAGAATTTATACAATGATGCTGGCCAGCCTCCCTGCTCACTGCACACTTTTTTGGCAGTTGGACAGAGCAACTGCCATTCACTAAGTGCTTTTGAAAATAACAAAAACTCTGAGAATCCCCCATAAGGAGATGTGCTAGTCCAAAACCTGTCGGTTCTGTCAGATTTCTATTACCTACTGTAAGTGACAGCAGAAACATTCAGAGCTGGTGGATTGGATCGCATTTGCCTCCTTCCCAGATGATGCCCACTAACACCCCCCCCCCCCCACACACACACACACACACACAAAACACACCATTTTATTATTATTATTTAGTATTTATATAGTGCCGACTTCTTTCGCAGCCCTGTACAAAGTATATTGTCTTGTCACTTAAAGGGATACTGTAGGGGGTCGGGGGAAAATGAGCTGAACTTACCCGGGGCTTCTAATGGTCCCCCGCAGGCATCCTGTGTTGGCGCAGCTGCTCACCGATGCTCTGGCCCCGCCTCCAGTTCACTTCTGGAATGTCAGACTTTAAAGTCAGAAAACCACTGCGCCTGCGTTGCCGTGTCCTCGCTCCCGCTGATGTCCCCAGGAGTGTACTGCGCAGACACAGACCATACTGGACCTGCGCTGTGCACTCTTGATGACATCAGCGGGAGCGAGGACACGGCAACGCAGGCGCAGTGGTTTTCAGACTTTAAAGTCTGAATATCCAGAAGTGAACCGGAGGCGGGGCCGGAGCATCGGTGAGCGGCTGCGCCAACACAGGATGTCTGCGGGGGACCGTTAGAAGCCCCGGGTAAGTTCAACTCATTTTCCCCTGACCCCCCCTACAGTATCCCTTTAAAGAGAAACCTTAACCAATAATAGAACTTCAGCCCAATCAGTAGCTGATACCCCCTTTCCCATGAGACATCTTTTCCTCTTCACAAACGGATCATCAGGGGGGTCTGTATGGCTGATATTGTGGTGAAACCCCTCCCACAGTGTGATGTCAGGACCATGGTGCTGACATCACACCGTGGGAGCCTTGTTACATTGTGGGAAATAACAGCTATTTACAACTGCTTCTAACTGCTCAAAAAACAAGCAGCATCTCCTTCCACTGACACCTGCCAGCAGTAAAAATGTCTTTTACGGAGCCCTCTTATGACTGCGTCTTCCCTCGCATCAAGCACCAATCTGAACTGGATCCTCCACTCGATGTCCTGCATGACAAGAGCGTGAGCGAACAACCGCTCTATCCTGCTGAAGTGGGAGTCCTCAGTAACACTGCTCAGAATAGGCTTATCAGAATGTTGGACGAAGTGGTTGTTAAACACAGTAATAGGTTTATTCAGGCTGGTGCACAAGACAAGGAGGTCAGCGGCTGTTTCATCTGGGGTTGGCATGGCGTTATACTTTACGGGAAACCGAGATTGGCAATATGTGCTTACTGATAACATGGGCAGATACTGCACGTACCGAGACAGCCTGGCATAATGCTTCTACCCATTGTTATTAATTGTCACTGATACCTGAACATGGCACTGCAGTCCTTTTACTGGTCTCCGTAGACTTATGTCCACAGAGCTGGGCTTATCAGCACATTGCCACCTGTACATACAGTGCTTATCGCTTACAACATGCTTATGGCAAATAGTCAAAAAAAAATTGGTATTAAAAATGTAATTCTACTGAAACTGTAAATTAGAGTTTGTGACAAACGTCTGATTATTATCGTTGTATGCAGTACTTGAAGTATACAGTGATGTGAAAAACTTTTTGCCCCCTTCCTGATTTCTTATTATTTTGCATGTTTGTCACACTTAAATGTTTCTGCTCATCAAAAACCGTTAACTATTAGTCAAAGAAAACATAATTGAACACAAAATGCAGTTTTAAATGATGGTGTTTATTATTTAGTGAGAAAAAAAACTCCAAATCTACATGGCCCTGTGTGATAAAGTGATTGCCCCCCCTTGTTAAAAAATAACTTAACTGTGGTTTATCACACCTGAGTTCAATTTCTGTAGTCACCCCCAGGCCTGATTACTGCCACACCTGTTTCTATCAAGAAATCACTTAAATAGGAGCTATCTGACACAGAGAAGTAGACCAAAAGCACCTCAAAAGCTAGACATCATGCCAAGATCCTAAGAAATTCAGGAACAAATGAGAACAAAAGTAATTGAGATCTATCAGTCTGGTAAAGGTTATAAAGCCATTTCTAAAGCTTTGGGACTCCAGCGAACCACAGTGAGAGCCATTATCCACAAATGGCAAAAACATGGAACAGTGATGAACCTTCCCAGAAGTGGCCGGCCGACCAAAATTACCCCAAGAGCGCAGAGAAAACTCATCCGAGAGGCCACAAAAGACCCCAGGACAACACCTGAAGAACTGCAGGCCTCACTTGCCTCAATTAAGGTCAGTGTACACGACTCCACCATAAGAAAGAGACTGGGCAAAAACGGGCTGCATGACAGATATCCAAGGCGCAAACCAATTTTAAGCAAAAAGAACATTAAGGCTCGTCTCAATTTTGCTAAAAAACATCTCAATGATTGCCAAGACTTTTGGGAAAATACCTTGTGGACTGACGAGACAAAAGTTGAACTTTTTGGAAGGTGCGTGTCCCGTTTCAGCAAAAGAACATCATACCAACAGTAAAATATGGTGGTGGTAGTGTGATGGTCTGGGGTTGTTTTGCTGCTTCAGGACCTGGAAGGCTTACTGTGATAGATGGAACCATGAATTCTACTGTCTACCAAAAAATCCTGAAGGAGAATGTCCGGCCATCTGTTCGTCAACTCAAGCTGAAGCGATCCTGGGTGCTGCAGCAGGACAATGACCCAAAACGCACCAGCAAATCCACCTCTGAATGGCTGAAGAAAAACAAAATGAAGACTTTGGAGTGGCCTAGTCAAAGTCCTGACCTGAATCCTATTGAGATGTTGTGGCATGACATTAAAGGGAAGGTTCAGGGAGGGTGGCTAAAAAATAAAAATCAATTTCCACTTACCTGGGGCTTCCTCCAGCCCGTGACAGGCAGGAGGTGCCCTCGCCGCCACTCCGCAGGCTCCCGGTGGCCGACCCGACCTGGCCAGGCCGGCTGCCAGGTCGGGCTCTTCTGCGCTCCAAGGCCCGGCACTTCTGCGTCCCACGCCGGCGCGCTGACGTCATCGGACGTCCGCCGGGCTGTACTGCGCAGGCGCAGAACTACTGCAGTACAGCCCGGCGGACGTCCGATGAGGTCAGCGCGCCGGCGTGGGACGCAGAAGTGCCGAGCCTTGAAGCGCAGAAGAGCCCGACCTGGCAGCCGGCCAGGTCGGGTCGGCCACCGGAGACCACCGGGAGCATGCGGAGTGGCGGCGAGGGCACCTCCTGCCTGCCACGGGCTGGAGGAAGCCCCAGGTAAGTGGAAATTGATTTTTATTTTTTAACCACCCTCCCTGAACCTTCCCTTTAAAAAGGCGGTTCATGCTAGAAAACCCTCAAATAAAGCTGAATTACAACAATTCTGCAAAGATGAGTGGGCCAAAATTCCTCCAGAATGCTGTAAAAGACTTGTTGCAAGTTATCGCAAATGCTTGATTGCAGTTATTGCTGCTAAGGGTGGCCCAACCAGTTATTAGCTTCAGGGGGCAATTTCTTTTTCTCACAGGGCCATGTAGGTTTTGAGGTTTTTTTCTCACTAAATAATAAAAACCACAATTTAAAACTGCATTTTGTGTTCAATTATGTTATCTTTGACTAATAGTTAACAGTTTTTGATTTAAGTGTGACAAACATGCAAAAGAATAAGAAATCAGGAAGAGGGCAAATACATCACTGTATAGTGCTGACCTCTTCCTCAACGCTTTACAGAGTATTTGTTTATTGTATTTATAAAGCGCCAACATACAGTATTACACAGCGTTGAGTTCACAGTCTAATCCTTACTAGAGTCACAGTCATGCTGACATCTTTAGCAGCACTTTACAGAGTACATGGTCATGTCACTAACTGTTCTCAGAGGAGCTCACAGTCTAATCCTACTATAGGCATGCTGACATCTTCTACAAAGTACATGACTGTCCTCAGAGGAGCTCACACAATCTTATTATCCCTACCACAGTCTAATGTTGTAACATATTATTATGTATTTGTATAGCACTGACATCTTCTGCAGCACTTTACTAAGCACATAGTCATGTCACTGACTGTTCTCAGAGGAGCTCACAATTTAATGCTAGCTTAGTCATAGTCATGCTGACATCTGCAGCACCTTAGCAATACATAGTCATGTCAGTGACTGTCCTCTGAGGAGCTCACAATCTTATTATTCCTACGATAGTCATAGTCTTAAAGGCACAGACCATACTGGGCCTGCGCAATACACTCCTGGTGACATCAGTGGGAGCGAGGACACGGCAACGCAGGCGCAGTGGTTTCTCAGACTGTAAAGTCTGAAATTCCAGTGAACTGGAGGCGGGGCCGGAGCATCAGTGAGTGGCTGCGCGGGCACTGGACGTCTGCGGGGGACCATTATAAGCCCCGGGTAAGTTCAACTCATTTTCTCCCTGCCCCCCCCCCCCCCCCCCTACAGTATTCCTTTTAAGTCCTACTATATTATTATTATGCATTTATATAGCCCTGTCATCTTTTTCAGCACTGAACTGAGTACATAGTCATGTTAGTGGCTGTCCTCAGATGAGCTCACAGTCTAATCCTTATCATAGTCCTAGTCTAATGTCCTACCATATTGTTATTGTGTATTTATTTAGCACTGACATCTTCTGCAGCACTTTACAGAGTACATAGTCATGTCACTGACTGTCCTCAGTAGAGCTCACAATGTAATCCTGCCATAGCTATAGTGTAATGTCTTATATTATCATTAATATGTATTTAGGGCTGACATCTGCAGCACTTTATTGAGTACACAGTTTTGTCAATCTAATCCCTTCCATAATCATAGTTGTCCCCCAATCCCTTTTCCTTTTTTTACTCTGAGAATGTATTGCCAGGGCCCCGCTTCATGTCGATAGTTAAAATATTTGTAATGCAATCTTACCGATATTTTATTGTAGACTTAGACGCTCCCCCTATTCTAACACTGACCAGCCCCGCCCCCAAATGCAGGTGGCTTTTCAGTTTGGACTTAAAGTGGATCCGAGATAAACTTTTACTCATTGCATAATTGTGTTCCTTTCATATAGTTTATAGGGCATTCCTCAAGCCAAATACTTTTTTGTTTTGTTTTAATACTCTAATTCCCTATAAACTAAACAAGCCTCGCTCACAGCTTCTCCAGAGAGCCTTGGAACTCTCAGCCTTAGTAGCAAGGGCTTATGGGAGCACAGTCTGGACAGGAGGAGGAGGTTACTAGCCAGAGATTTCAGAGGGGAGTAAGAGAGGGGAGTGATGTTTTCGCAGGCTGAGGGCTGGAGATACAGATCAGCTTGCCTGTGTGTAATGTGACAAACAGAACATGGCCGCTCTCACTGTATCACAAGAATAAATAATCATAAACAGGATCTTCTCAAAAAATTAGCATATTGTGATAAAGTTCATTATTTTCTGTAATGTACTGATAAACATTAGACTTTCATATATTTTAGATGCAAATACACACAACTGACGTAGTTCAAGCCTTTTATTTTTTTAATATTGATGATTTTGTCATACAGCTCATGAAAACCCCAAATTCCTATCTCAAAAAATTAGCATATTTCATCCGACCAATAAAAGAAAAGTGTTTTTAAAACAGAAAAAGTCAACCTTCAAGTAATGATGTTCAGTTATGCACTCAATACTTGGTCGGGAATCCTTTTGCAGAAATGACTGCTTCAATGCGGAGTGGCATGGAGGCAATCAGCCTGTGGCACTGCTCAGGTGTTATGGAGGCCCAGGATGCTTCGATAGCGGCCTTAAAGGGAAGGTTCAAGCAAAATAAAAAAATGTGTTTCACTAACCTGGGGCTTCTACCAGCCCCATGCAGCCATCCTGTGCCCTCGTAGTCACTCACTGCTGCTCCAGTCCCCCGCTGGCAGCTTTCTGACCTCGGAGGTCGGCGGGACGTATTGCGTACATTTTTACGCATTCCCGCTAGTGGAGGAACATTAACACATACATTTTTACGCATTACTGGTTTAATGCGTAAAAATTTACGCATTAAACCAGTAATGCGTAAAAATGTATGTGTTAATGTTCCTGCACTAGCGGGAATGCGTAAAAATGTACGTAATGCGTCCCGCCGACCTCCGAGGTCAGAAAGCTGCCAGCGGGGGTCAGGAGCAGCAGTGAGTGACTACGAGGGCACAGGATGGCTGCATGGGGCTGGTAGAAGCCCCAGGTAAGTGAAACTAATTTTTTTATTTTGCTTGGACCTTCCCTTTAAAGAGACTCTGAAGCGAGAATAAATCTCGCTTCAGAGCTCATAAATAGCAGGGGCACGTGTGCCCCTGCTAAAACGCCGCTATCCCGCGGCTAAACGGGGGTCCCTTCACCCCCAACCCACCCCCCGCAAAAGAGTGTCGTAGAAAGGTCGCAGATTTATTGCTTCCTGGAGGCAGGGCTAACGGCTGCAGCCCTGCCTCCAGTCGCGTCTGTCAGCGGCGCATCGCCGCCTCTCCCCCGCCCCTCTCAGTGAAGGAAGACTGAGAGGGGCGGGGGAGAGGCGGAGATACGCGCTGACAGACGCGCGTGGGGCAGGGCTGCGGCGGTTAGCCCTGCCCCAACCAGGAAGCGCTCCCCCGCTGCACCGAGGGGGATTTAGGGGTGAAGGGACCCCCGTTAAGCCGCGCTATAGCGGCGTTTTAGCAGGGGCACACGTGCCCCTGCTATTTATGAGGTCTGAAGCGAGATTTATTCTCGCTTCAGACTCTCTTTAAGCTCATCCAGAGTGTTGGGTCTTGCGTCTCTCAACTTTCTCTTCACAATATCCCACAGATTCTGTATGGGGTTTAGGTCAGGAGAGTTGGCAGGCCAATTGAGCACAGTAATACCATGGTCAGTAAACCATTTACCAGTGGTTTTGGCACTGTGAGCAGGTGCCAGGTCGTGCTGAAAAATGAAATCTTCATCTCCATAAAGCTTTTCAGCAGATGGAAGCATGAAGTGCTCCAAAATCTCCTGATAGCTAGCTGCATTGACCCTGCCCTTGATAAAACACAGTGGACCAACACCAGCAGCTGACATGGCACCCCAGACCATCGCTGACTGTGGGTACTTGACACTGGACTTCAGGCATTTTGGCATTTCCCTCTCCCCAGTCTTCCTCCAGACTCTGGCACCTTGATTTCCGAATGACATGTAAAAGTTGCTTTCATCCGTAAAAAGTACTTTGAACCACTGAGCAACAGTCCAGTGCTGCTTCTCTGTAGCCCAGGTCAGGCGCTTCTGCCGCTGTTTCTGGTTCAAAAGTGGGTTCATGCTTCCATCTGCTGAAAAGCTTTATGGAGGTGAAGATTTCATTTTTCAGCACGACCTGGCACCTGCTCACAGTGCCAAAACCACTGGTAAATGGTTTACTGACCATGGTATTTCTGTGCTCAATTGGCATTCCAACTCTCCTGACCTGAACCCCATATAGAATCTGTGGGATATTGTGAAGAGAAAGTTGAGAGACGCAAGACCCAACACTCTGGATGAGCTTAAGGCCACTATCGAAGCATCCTGGGCCTCCATAATACCTGTGCAGTGCCACAGGCTGATTGCCTCCATGCCACGCCGCATTGAAGCAGTCATTTCTGCAAAAGGATTCCCGACAAAGTATTAAGTGCATAACTGAACATAATTATTTGAAGGTTGGCTTTTTTTGTTTTAAAAACACTTTTCTTTTATTGGTCAGATGAAATATGCTAATTTTTTGAGATAGGAATTTGGGGTTTTCATGAGCTGTATGCCAAAATCATCAATATTAAAACAATAAAAGGCTTGAACTACTTCAGTTGTGTGTATTTGAATCTAAAGTATATGAAAGTCTAATGTTTATCAGTACATTACAGAAAATAATGAACTTTATCACAATATGTTAATTTTTTGAGAAGATCCTGTACTGTTGAAGCTGTTTGCAGATAGATTTGCTGAGCTTTAGATAAGATACAGTATATAAGCAAGTTACTTGTTATAGTTATTTTTTTCTTTTTGGATCCGCTTTAAATGCTTCCAGGGATGGAGATGTCCTGATTGGTTGTGGCAGGTAGTTCCAAAGTGTAGGAGCAGCATGACAGAAGGCTCTGTCTCCAGGCACTTTATCTTCGCACTATAGCATTGCGGTCTGCCAAAGTTGGCGCTCATTTCACCTGTTCTGCAGTCCTCGCTATTATAGGGCTGCCCAAAACAATCTATAAAAGTTTGAAGTGTGTACGCAGCGTACCAGAGAGGCCAGCTTCCTCTGTGGCCAGCAATGCTTGTCCTGCTGTGTACTCACAGTGCGCTGGCTTTAGCAGGATAATCCAGGGCCTAATCCTCTCAATGTTACACACACCGAACATAAAACAGGTCAATTAGACCTATTATCTGGGATTAGGAGCATGACATACCCTAATCCCCCATGTATAGACAGCCAGAGTAGCCAGCAAGTATTCCCTTTCATCCTTTAATATCCAGATTCCAATGTGTGCTTAATATCCAATGTTTGACTCTCTCAGAGACTTTTTGTATTAGTATTTGGCTAGTCACATCATGAAGAGACAAGAAGTGATGAGGTGGTTTATAACTCAGTAGAGGGGAACACACAGGAGAGGGTTTCCCCGACGTCATGGCGATCATTCCTGCCATGAAGGGAACTCTCGACTGCTACTAATATCCAAGACACAAGCTTCTAAATTGTATACCATTCATAAAAGGCCTATGGGGGGGAGGCACGGCTTTGGCTTTAGGGCAAATCTTACATGATCAGTTAAACTTGGTTCACACGGATGCTTATCAGGTGGTAAATGACGGCTGCAGCATTTTTCATTTAAAGAAAATCTGTAAGAACCCCCCCAGGGGATACGTACCTCAGGAAGGGAAAGCCTCTGGATCCTAATGAGGCTTTCCTCAACCTCCTAAGCCTCAGGGTTCCAGTGCTGGAAGCCCCCGAACAGCTGTGAGGTAAATATTTACCTACTGTGATCCAGTGCAGACACAGTAGCGGTTTTCCGATCGGGCTCAGGCAGAAATATCCCAGTTGAAAAGCTACTACTGCGCTGCAGCCGGGGAAGGTGAGTATTGCAGGCGCTACTGCGCCACAGCTGACATCCTTATTAGATGTGGTTTCCGGTGAGCCAGCGCTGGAAACCTGAGGCTAAGGAGGACGGGGAAGTCTCATTAGGATCCAGAGGCTTTCCCCTGCAGAGGTAAGTACCCCCAGAGAAGTTTGTTTACAGATTCTCTTCAAGCACTCCCATTCAAATGAATGGACAGCGTTGGTACCATTGTTTGTGCAAATGCCATGTTTTGATCCTTATTTCCCCCCGTAGTTTGAGGCACCCCTGGAAGCAACAGGTTGTTCTCAGGGTCATTTACCCCTGCGCCTCTATGTCCCCCTGCATATCACCCACGAAAACTACCAAATGCTTTTCTGCACATTCGCAGAAAAGCATTTGACTGGGACGCCCGCCAAGTGTCCGTGTGAAGCGGGCCTTATGTAAGCAACGTATGGCAGTTTCCCAGACAATTGCAAAGAGCTGTTAGTAGAAATTATCAATGGAATGCTAAATAGTGATGGATTTTGCCGTGGCATAGGTTCGCCAGCAGCAAACATCCTTCCCATAATACCCAGCATGACCTCTGACCTGAGTTCAGCCGGCCATTGGCATTCGCTCACCAGCGCACACAAGTTCACGTCAAGTTGCCGTGACAAACTTCATCCCTACAGGCCAGCTGACCTCAGATTAGAGGTCATGCTCAGGATTATCTGTGCAATCCTAACAGTCGTACTACAGCAGCAGCAGAGAAGGTTATCTCTATGCATAGTCCAGGCAGGTGGTTATGGATAAGCATATTCCAGGGAGAGGCTAGAATTAGGCATAGTTCGGATGGGGAAGAAGAGACTTAAGGTGGCCACACATGATACAAAAAATTATCCAATTTTACAGTAATTTGATAAATATGATCGGATCTCCCCAAAAAATCGAAAGCTTTTTTTTTTTTTTCATTCGACTGAAAAATTTAATTGGATTTCTCATTTGGCCCAAGGTCTCCTACTGAATAGGTGCTGGCTTACTGAACAGGCAGAGCCAAGATTCACACCCAGGTCTCCTGTGTCAGAGGCAGAGCCCTTAACCATTACACTATCCAGCCATCGATCTGGAATGCTGGAAATTTTACTTTAATTTTTCTAAAGATTGTATGGTGTGTGTATCAATTTATTAATAAAATGTTAATTTACAATTTTCTCAGAGTTTCCAATCATTTTTATCATAATTTGGGAAAAATTGAACTGTGTGGTACATTGGTCATATTTTAGAAATGTTACAATCAGTCAGAAAAGTTGATTGCAATTCTTGAATTGAACATATATGGTATTCAGGAGCGTAGCAATAGGGGTTGCAGAGGTTGCGACCGCATTGAGGCCCTTGGGCCAGATGGGCCTCAAAGGGCCCTCCCTCAACTACAGTATTAGCTCTCTATTGGTCCTGTGCTCATAATAATCACTTCTATAGATACTTTGAATATTAGTAATCATTAGCAAACTGCTCCCCATCCCCTTCTTGCACCTCTGACCTGTAGTTGCCATTGGCAGGTTTTGGTGCGCCATATCAATTGTTATGTATAGAGTGCTTGGGGGGCCCCAATGTAAAACTTGCATCGGGGCCCTCAGCTCCTTAGCTATGCCACTGATGGTATTTAAAAAATTGTATGGCATGTGGCCACCTTTAGGCATAATCTGTGGGGAGGTTAGGCATAATGAAGGGGAGAAGGGCGGGTCAGGCACAGTGTAGGGCAGAGGTCAGATTTAGGCATTGGGAAGGAAGGTGGAGAAGTAAGGATTTGTGATGTAATATAATGGAGAAGCATATTCCAGGGGCGAGGCTAGTGTCCGGTCACCCAGTGTTCTGGTGTCCGCTCGCGCTCCCGTACTACTGCATAGAATCCATCCACCTGGACAGTTCGGTGGCCACTACGGAGGGGGGGATTGTCTCATATCCTTTAAAAGCAGACCTGAACTCAGCATTTCCTCTCTGCTCTAAAAGATAAGCAACAGCATGATAACCTTCAAAGAAAAAAATATTTCTTTGTTACAGCTGAAACAAATCCTGCAATAAATCTGCAGTGTGTCTACTTCCTGCTTTCATGGAAGCAGACATACGGTTAACATCCTGTGTTTACAAATTAGCTGCTCTGCGGTGGCTGATGAGATTGCTGAGCTGACACAACTGAGAGATCAAATTACAGTTGTGATTAGTCACAGATGAGGGAGAAGTAGACAGGCTAAACTCTCTAAATACACGCAGGGTGCATTTCTCTATGTTTTCCTTTTTGTCCTGTGCAAGAGTTCAGATCCACTTTAAAGGATACCTGAAGTGACATGTGACATGATGAGATAGACATGTGTATGTACAGTGCCAGGCATGCTGTGTTCCTTTTTTTCTTTCTCTGCCTGAAAGAGTTAAATATCAGGTATGTAAGTGGCTGATTCAGACAGGAAATGACTACAGTGTGACCCTCACTGATAAGAATGCGTTACTGGATCTGATCATTTCTAATAGACCAGATAATGTATCAAATGTGCAGGTTCAAGAACATTTGGGAAATAGTGATCACAACATGATAACGTTTGATCTGGTGACTGATAGGCCGCAGGGCAGCAGGACCACTAAAACTATGAATTTTAGAAAAGCAAAGTTCACTCAAATTAGGCAGGCACTAAGTTTGGTGAACTGGGATAATGTACTACAAGGGGAAGACACTGAAGGGAAATGGCAAGCTTTTAAACTTATACTCAATCAATATTGTAGTATGTATATCCCATATGGAAACAAAATGTCTAGGAATAAAAGAAGGCCTCTATGGATGAATAGAAAGGTTAAAGATAAAATGAAGAGGAAAAATAATGCCTATAAGGTCTTAAAACAGGAGGGGACCGAGGCTGCACTAAGCAATTATAAGGAGTGCAATAAAAATTGTAAAAAAGAAATTAGGCAGGCAAAGATTGAAGCTGAAAAACAAATCGCTAAGGATATCAAATCTAACCCAAAAAAGTTTTACAAGTACATTAACTCTAAAAAAAGAAAGGTTGACTGTATAGGACTCCTAAAGGATGAGGATGGGAACTCAATGGTGGATGACCAAGGTAAGGCAGAGTTATTAAATGCTTTCTTTGCTTCTGTCTTCACAAAAGAAACAGCACTGTTGCAAACTACAGAGGCAGAAGAGTCTCAATCTTCTAACTGTAATATTAAATACTTAACGCAGGAAGAAGTGAAGGCAAGACTAAATAAATTAAAAATAGACAAGGCACCTGGCCCGGATGGCATGCATCCTCGGGTCCTAAGGGAATTAAGTTCAGTTATAGATAAACCCCTTTATCTTATCTTTTGTGACTCTCTTGCAACTGGCAGAGTCCCAGTGGATTGGCGTACAGCCCACGTTTTCCCATTATTTAAGAAGGGCAAAAAATCTGATCCAGGAAATTATAGACCTGTAAGTTTAACATCAGTTGTATGCAAACTATTTGAGGGGTTACTAAGAGATACTATACATGACTTCATAGTAGAAAATAATCTTATTTCTCAGCATCAACATGGGTTTACTAAAGACAGGTCCTGTTTGACTAACATGCTCAGCTTTTATGAGGTAGTGAATGCTAATATGGATATTGGGAATGCTGTAGATGTGATATACTTGGACTTTGCAAAGGCCTTCGACACTGTTCCCCACAAAAGTCTGGTGCAAAAGTTGAGGATGCAAGGACTGGGGAAGAGTCTGTGTTCATGGATAGGGAACTGGCTAATGGACAGAAAACAAAGAGTTGTGGTCAATGGATCGTACTCAAAATGGGAGACTGTTAGCAGTGGGGTCCCACAGGGGTCTGTTCTGGGTCCAGTGCTCTTCAATTTATTTATTAATGACCTAGTAGATGCAGTAGTGAGCAATGTTGCTATTTTTGCAGATGATACAAAATTGTGCAGAATCATCAACTCTCAGGAAGATAGTGTCATATTGCAACAGGATCTGGATAGGATGGCTATATGGGCACATACATGGCAGATGAAATTCAATGTTGACAAATGTAAGGTCATGCATTTTGGACGTACTAATGGTCTAGCACCATACAAAATAAATGGGATACAGTTGGGGACATCAAACTTGGAGAAGGACTTAGGAGTACTCATTGACAACAAGTTAAATAATCGTACTCAATGCCAAGCAGCTGCAGCTAAAGCTAACAAAATTTTGGGATGCATTAAAAGGGAAATAAAAACTCGAGATGCTAGCATAATATTGCCCCTGTTTAACTCTCTAGTAAGGCCACATCTGGAATATGGAATTCAGTTCTGGGCACCACATTACAAAAAAGATATTGCAGTTTTAGAGCAGGTGCAGAGACGAGCAACAAAATTGATGCGTGGGATGGAAGGTCTCACTTATCGAGAAAGGTTAGATAAACTGGGTTTATTTAGTCTAGAGAAAAGACGCCTTAGAGGGGATCTAATTAACATGTATAAATACATCAGAGGGCAATATAATACCTTGGCGGATGAGCTTTTTGTCCCTAGGCCTTCTCAAAGGACTAGAGGACATGATCTGCGCATGGAGGAAAAACGTTTTAACCATTTATTTAGGAAAGGGTTCTTTACAGTAAGAGTGATTAAGATGTGGAATGCATTGCCACAGGAAGTCGTTATGGCAAACTCTATACCTGCATTTAAAGGGGGCTTAGATGCTTTCCTTGCGTTGAAAGACATCCATGGCTACAATTACTAGGTAATGCCTAATTATGTTGATCCAGGGATTTTATCTGATTGCCATCTGGAGTCGGGAAGGAATTTTTCCCTTTAGGGGCTAATTGGACCATGCCTTGTAAGGGTTTTTTCGCCTTCCTCTGGATCAACAGGGATATGTGAGGGAGCAGGCTGGTGTTGTACTTTATACTGGTTGAACTCGATGGACGTATGTCTTTTTTCAACCAAAATAACTATGTAACTATGTAAGAAATTCCAACTATTAAACCCTTTCCTAGCAGAAAATGGTTTCTGAGAGCAGGAAAGAGATAAAAAGGGTCAATATTGCATAGATTTTAGCTCTGGCATACTTCAATGAATGTGTCATTGAGCAAAAACAATGAAACAGTTAAAACTTAAAAAGTAGATTTAAACGTAAGTTAAAACTGTGGCATACCTTAAAAAGTCATTTTTAGGAGAAGGAAGATAGATACAATCGTTTATTTCATTCGTTTATTTTCGCTTCAGATGTCCTTTAACCACTTGCCGACCGCGCACTCATACCGCGCGTCGGCAAAGTGGCAGCTGCAGGACCAGCAACGCAGTATTGCGTCGCCAGCTGCAGGCTGATTAATCAGGAAGCAGCCGCTCGTGCGAGCGGCTACTTCCTGTCAATTCACGGCGGGGGGCTCCGTGAATAGCCTGCGGGCCGCCGATGGCGGCTCGCAGGCTAAATGTAAACACAAGCGGAAATAATCCGCTTTGTTTACATTGTACGGCGCTGCTGCGCAGCAGCGCCGTAAGGCAGATCGGCGATCCCCGGCCAATCAGCGGCCGGGGATCGCCGCCATGTGACAGGGGACATCCTGTCACTGGCTGCACAGGACGGATAGCGTCCTGTGCAGCCCCGATCTCCGGGGGGGGAGCAGGTAGGAGAGGGAGGGGGGAATTTCGCTGCGGAGGGGGGCTTTGAGGTGCCCCCCCCCCGCCAGCCACATGCAGGCAGGAGAGATCGGACCCCCCCAGCACATCATCCCCCTAGTGGGGAAAAAAGGGGGGTGATCTAATCTCTCTGCCTGCTACATGATCTGTGCTGGGGGCTGCAGAGCCCACCCAGCACAGATCACTCAACACAGCGCCAGGGCCAGCCCTAGACTTTTTGCCGCCTGAGGCAAATTTTGAAAAAATTATTGCTGCCGCCCCCCCCCCCCCATGGGGGGGGCCAAGCTGGAGGGGTAGCGGGCAGGACGGGGGTATTGGGCCTAGCGGCGGGGAGGGGGGTTGGACCCCGCCTGGGCCCCCTGTCCCCCCTCCCCGCCGCTAGGCCCAATACCCCTATCCTGCCCGCTACCCCTCCAGCTAGGCGGCCGGCTCCCCCCACCCACCAACGGGCGGATGCCGCCCCTAGAAATGTGCCGCCTGAGGCAAAAGTTTCACCCCGCCTCATGAGCGGGCCGACCCTGCACAGCGCTGGTCCTTAAGGGGGGGGTAAAGGGTGGGTCCTCAAGTGGTTAATCAGGAACAAATCTCAGTGCAGTCTTTATATGAGATGCAGGTATGTATAACCAGCAATAGCACAGGTCTTTTTTCCAGTAGCTGTTATGTTTCATTGCAGTGTCTGGGTTTAGTTATGTGTCTCTATGATTTCTAGATGCTCTCCTATATGAATTCCCGTCGGCTCCTCATACAGTACAATATGACAGCAGATGACAACATAACAAAGGCGATGACGCCTCCTGTGGTGTGGCGGCTGCCCTCTCAGTGAGGTCACGGACGTGGCGGCGTGGATATCTGACATCAAGCTGTGTCAGCAGATTGTGTGTCCTCGGCAGGTGCCGCGGATTACTCAGCAGTTGTGGTACTCCGGCCGGCGTAGTGTGTGCGTTCTGCAGTGCCGCGCTGGGACCGCACGCAGCTCTAATCAAATTCTCAACCACTTTATTTTCCCTCCGTTGTGAAGATTTATTAGTATTGATCGTCTAATGAGCTCATCGCCTGTTTTCCCCAATGCTCGGCTTCTACAGCGACAGCAGAGAGCACCTGATCATAGCTGTATGGGTCTACTTCAGGCTTCGTGCTACACTACAAGTTCCAGCATGCAACAGTTCAGAGTGGTTTTTTTAAAAGGGAACTCCTGAGAGGCATATGGAGGCTGCCATATTTATTTCCTTTTCAACAGTACCAGATGCCTGGCAGCCCTGCTAATCCTGTGTCTCTAATCAGGCCCGGTCTGCCCATGATGCCAAGGGAGGCGACTTCCTCAGGTGGCAGAAGTCTGGGGGCAGCACCAGGCAGGAACAGGAAGTGAAGAGAGTGCCTGGCTAACCCATACTGGGGGCAGCTGTACCTGGCTACCAATACCTACCTACACCTGAGGGTGTTTTCATAACGTGTGGTGCAAGTTGTCTGTGCAATCATTCCAATTTGGTGTGGGGGGGGGGGGGGGCAATCAAACAGCAAAAAAGTCTAGAACCGGCCCTATCTCTAATACTGTACTTTTCGCCATAGACCCTAAATATTCATGCGGCATATCAGCTACTCTGACTCATGTTTTACTGGATTAGCCATATGCTTGTTCCAGGGTTTTGAGTCAGACACTATTTATGACAGAAGATCAGCAGGGCTGCCAGGCAACTGGTATTGTTTGCAAGGAAGTAAAGATGGCAGCCTCCCTATCCCTCTTACGGCGTATTCCCTTTAAAAGAAAGTCATACATGGTCTATGACATGTGAAATAGTCACAAGACAAAGGGACAATGTCATTGTTCAGGGGCGTAGCAGAGGTTGCGACCACCACGGGGCCCTTGGGCCAGAGGGGCCCCGAGGAGCCCTCCCTCAACCACAGTATTAGCTCTCTGTTGGTCCTGTGCTGGTAATAATCACTTCTATAGATGCTTTGAATAGTAGTAATCATTAACAAGCTGTTCCCCATCCCCTTCTTGCACCTCTGACACTGTAGTTGCCATTGGCAGGTTTTGGTACACCGTATCAATTGCTATGTATAGAGTGCTTGTGGGGCCCCATTGTAAAACTTGCATCGGGGCCCACAGCTCCTTAGCTACACCACTGTCATTGCTCCCTTGCTTTTCTGCATTAATGACCTTATACTCAGGGGTGTGACTAGTAGGGGCAGCCCCCTGTGACTGGAGGGAGGGCCAGAGGTGGGGGGGGGGGGGGGCCCAACTACTACCCTTCCCTTTCTCTGATACTCCAGATCCAATTTTTGTGGCTACACTTGTTATAGGTGTGAAGATCCTGATGGCCACACTTGTTTTGATGACGCTTGTGAGATGGGCCCCCAGGCTATGAGGGGAGCCAAGGGAAGGGGTGTGACCATTGTGGGGGTCGCATCAAAGTTATACTGGGGGCCAACTTTGCTTCAGGCTCCTGAATACAACCTAAAGAAACTTACCTTAAACCAGCCTCACTAATTAGATCCTCAGGTTAGAGATCGGTCTTGTCTGGTCTTGGCATGAATAGGATTATTACTTCTAAGGTTCAAACATTCTAGCCAATCAGTGGACAATCATAGAAGCAAGCAATCACACTGATCGATTTCACAATTGGTGATTAATCAGTCCCAACAGCAAAAACACAGCAGACACATACTCGGCAAGTTCCTGCAGGTTCTGGTATACATCGATCACGACGTGCAGGACCAATCGATTATTACCATCCCGTTTGATTGGGAAATCACTGAGAAAACGATAAGTAACAATCGGTTCCAATCCTTCTGCAGCAGAGATCAGTTCCAGTAAGCAGACGCGCCAATCATTGTGATCAGATAATTCATTGATGGCAATATTGTCCGGCCCTGAGTGGGGTCACCAGACAGGAGCTGCGGGTGGCTTGATCCCCTGTGTATGGCCCGAGGGTGGCAACAGGGCAGACGCCAGGGGATGAAAACTCACTGCAAAGGACGCCTTAGAGCTCACTCCAACCTGACTAGTCACAAATATCGTCTGTAAGAAGACAAACTTCTGTTTTCCTACAAAGAGTTTCAGTGATGAGAAGAGGAAATGCAAATCTACACAAAGCAGAAACCATTCCAGGGAAAGTGTGGCTGCTCAATGCAAATGTCCAGGGCTGCTGAGTCACAGACCAGTCCGGCGCACCCTAATCTCTTACATGCTGTGCGGTTAAGCCCCGTACACACGCCTAAGGTGACTGACAATCACTGCCTGAGCTAATAGGATCAACCCGCCCCCGCAACGGCTGATCGCATTGTCTGCGCTGCTCCCCCATGAGGAGTTGGACTAGTCCAAAACCTGTCAGTTCAGTCAGATTTTAACTGCTTACTCCTTCACAGTAGGACGTTGCGGTTTGATGAGACGTTAATGTTGCGACGCAAATTACAATGCACTGCACAGGAGAAGGAGAGAGAGGAGAGGAGACCGGCACTGCAGTCAACTGTTTATTCCATAGTGTGACAAAGTTACAAGCATAAAAAACACATTTGTGCAAACAATCATGCAACATACCAGTCTGGGCGGCAGTGTGGGTGATGGTGGGTGCTGGGCACTATAAGCCTGAAGGCCGTTTCGCGCAGATATGCGCTTCTACGGAGGCTCAGGCTCAGCAAATTACAATGCAAAGCCCCAAAAAAGTTGCAACACAACTTAATGCCATGTTATCGTCGCATACAGTAGAGCATACAGGCAATAAAAAGTATGCTTCCAAGTTAGTCCTGAGCATGTGCAAACAGTCCTACGTAGCTAATAACGTGTATAACGCACAGCATGCAGCACTTTCTAATAACGCTACATGTTACACACAAACGCAACGTGTGCACTGTGAATGTTGCACAGACTTAGTATTGCTGGGCATTGCGTTGTAATTTGCGTTGCGGCTTTAACGTCGCATCAAACCGCAACGTCCTACTATGAAAGAGGCCTCACGTTAAACTCACGTTAAATATTCAGCATCACAAAACACTTCCTGTAGTTATACATTGCTCTAAAATTGGTGTGTAGCTCCGCCCTCCGCTAAGGTTTAGCCTAAATGTGGAATTCTCCTCCCAGAGCATTCTGGGAGACCAGAGTATTTCCCTACTGTTTTAAGAACTCTCAGTAAATGAACATCCCGCAGAGATCACCTGGCAGAACTAAAAATGCCACCCCCCCAGTGATAAATTTCAGAATGTGTATCAGAGAGAGGAAAACATTTACAATGGGCAATAATTTACTAAATAATTTATAAATTAATATTTAAAGGGATACTGTAGGGGGGGTCAGGGGAAATGAGTTGAAGTTACCCGGGGCTTCTAATGGTCCCCCACAGACGTCCTGTGCCCGCGCGCAGCCACTCACCGATGCTCCGGCCCCGCCTCCGGTTCACTTCTGGAATTTCAGATTTTAAAGTCTGAAAACCACTGCGCATGCGTGGCCGTGTCCCTCGCTCCCACTATTGTCACCAGGAGCTTACTGCGCAGGCACAGACCATACTGGGACTGTGCTATACACTCCTGGTGACACCAGCGGGAGCGAGGACACTGGCAACGCAGGCGCAGTGGTTTTCAGACTTTAAAATCTGAAATTCCAGAAGTGAACCGGAGGCAGGGCCGGAGCATTAGTGAGTGGCTGCACGGGCACAGGATGTCTGCGGGGGACCATTAGAAGCCCCGGGTAACTTCAACTCATTTTCCCCCCAACCCCCCCTACAGTATTCCTTTAAATGTGTACTAAAAAAAAATGATGTTATATTCACTGCAGTTCCTCTCTTTAAGCTGAAATAGAGTTTGTGGTGTAATAATAAATCTCTCACCTATCATGTAATTTATCTGGGATGGCCCTACAAGTGCTGCCTTCAGCATATTCACGGCTGGCTGGCTTTGATAAATCGCCCCGTGCTGAGGTATAAGGAGAAGAGGCAGGGAGACGCAAAACAGCCTCATCCAGTTTGTACAGATGTCGTGTGACCTTCAGCAATTTAGAGCAGTTCAGAGCTGGGAGAGCCGACCACTCCCCCCCCGCCCCCCCCCCCCCCCCCCCTCCCCCCCACCCCCCCCCCATAGACTTTCACACCATAGGGTAACTTTCTCCAACCTATGGGATCAGAAAATGAGGGCAGGTCCAGGAGAAACTTTAACCCAGGAGGAACTTCATCCCAATCAGTAGCTGATACCCCCCTTTCCCCATGAGAAATCTTTACCTTTTTTTCTCTAATAGTTCAACAGGGGATCTGTATGGTTTAGAAACCCCTCCCACAGTGTGATGTCATAACCAGTGGTCCTGACAGTTTTGCTGTCTGTGAACCCCATTGCATTGTGGGAAATAACAGCTTTTTCCAACTGCCAAGCTAGCAATATCTCCCTCTGTGCATAGAACTCTCTGTAATAAGCATTCCGTACAGATCACCTGGCAGAACGAAAGATGTCACCTCCAGGCTCCAGTGATACATTTCAGAATGTAAATCAGAGAGAGGAAAGATTTTACAGTGGGAATTGGGCAAACACTGACTAAATAATCTATGAATAAATATTGTAAACAATAAGCCATTTTATTCATTACATTATTTTCACTACAGGTCCTCTTCAAGGTGCCCACTAATGTGCCCACTAATGATACAATCTACAATAACAATAACATTTCTATAGCGCTTTTCTCCCATAGGACTCAAAGCGCTTCGGCTCTCACAGATTCAGTAGTTGGTAGTAGGATGAAGTATTCACACAGAGGGCCTTTTCACACTGGTGCGGTGCAGTGTGGTATTCTTACCGCATCCCACCGCCGGGCAATGTAAGTTTATGGAGACTTTCATGTTTCCACGTTACTCCAGCCCTGAGCCACGTCGGGTCCTGTAGCTTTTTAGGACATGATCCCCACACTTTGATTAGCCCAACAGGCTCGGTCGGAGACTGCTACTGGGGGGAGCTAGTGGTGGAACATGGGGAGACCGTAGGAGGAACGGGAAAGCTCTATAGGACCCAAAGCCTCCCTCTCCTTAGGTGAGTATTTTTTTTGGGGGGAAGGGGGGGTTTAGGCTTCAGACTCACTTTAAGACACGCCCCTGCCACACCTCCAGACATGCCCTTGCCATTGTCACACTCCTAGTCATGCATACCATAAATTAAAGAATCTATCAGCAAAAGATGTATTTTTATAATTCATACCACACTGGTCCATTTCTATCATCATTAGGTTTTCTTAAATAGACTCTGTACTAAAAAAACCAAATGCCCCTGGGGGGGTACTTACCTCAGGATCCTATCGATGCTTCCCCCATCCTCCCCCGTTCCAGGGTGGTCTCGCTCTGGCCCTCGGAATGCACAGCCGACAATTTGTCAGGCTGTGCAATACTTACCTTTCCCAGCTCCAGCGGGGGCGCTGTTTGCGGCTCTCTGCTCGGAAGTAGGCGGAAAATAGCCAGTCCCATTCAGGTCCGCTGTTCTGCACAGGCGCAGGAGACTTGCACACCTGCGCAGTATAGCGAACCCGACTGGGATCGGCTATTTCCATCTATTTCCGAGCCGTGAGCCGCTACTGCGTCTGCGCTGGAGCCGGGAAGGTATATATTTACATGCCCCCCCCCCCCCCCCCCCCCCGTTCGGGGACCTGTATCGAGACCGCCATGGGACGGAGGAGGACGGGGGAAGCCTCGATAGGATCCAGAGGCTTTCCCCTCTCGAGGTGAGTACCCCCAGGGGCATTTTGTTTCAGATACAGATTATCTTTAATATTAACAATTGGAAATAACAAATGCATCAAAGGATGGGGAGTAAACTTTAGAGTCAATTAAACACCTCTTTAGAAAAACACAAATATTCACATAGATCTTTACATCAGTCCTGAAAGAGGGACAAATGAGGGAGAAATTTGGCCCCTTCCTGTTTCTAAATGTTTGCCTTGCCAAAGCGTGGAAACCCCGTTTAGTGCTGAGTCAGCCGCCATTCTCTTGGCGATCTACATTCCTGCTTGGTACACGGTGCCTGTGTGCCGGAGTCTCATAACAGATGACTTCACATCTTTCATAAATAACCCCATTATAAGGATTCCTGTTGCTGGAAGATGAGATGATGCAGCCACAGCTCAGGCCAGGATTCTCTAATTAACACAGAGAATGTGGCAGCAAGCAGACAGGCACGCAGTGTGATAGGCGGGTGTGCCCGCTGGGCACTGGAGGGTGACTGATGACAGCTGGTGACACATCTCTTTACTAGATTCCTGGCTTGGGAAATGTACCACTCTGGTGAAAAAGTAACAGGCTTTACAGCTGGTGACAAATGATTAATGGAATGAATGGGGTAGATGTAGTATAAACGGCGGCATCACTGAGCTTGTCTGAGCACCTGGCTAATGTTTTACTGCAATGCTGGGTGTTAAGGGTAACTAAACTCATAACTTCCTCTCTGCTCTAAAAGATTAGCCACAGCATGATAACCTTTATGGGAAAAAATGTCTTCATCACAACATATGGAAATCCCCCAAAACCCTGAAGTTTTAACTTGGTTTCACTTTACAGGGAGCACTGAAATGGTTAGAGAAACCGTGACCAAGAATTGAACTTCATTCCAATCAGCGGCTGATACCCCCTTTCCCATGAGAAATCTTTTCAAATAGATCATCAGGGACATCTGTATGGCTGATATTGTGGTGAAACCCCTCCCACAGGAAACTGTGAGCACCATGGTCCTGACAGTTTCCTGTCTGTGAACCTGATTGCATTATGGGAACTAACAGCTGTTTACAGCTGGGTCCAACTGCCAAAAAGCAAGCAGGATCTCCTTCCACTGGTATCACCTGCCAGCAGTAAAAATGTCACCATGTGATAAATGTCAGAATGTAAATCAGGGAGAGGAAAGATTTTACAATGGGCAAACACTGACTAAATAATTTATACATAATTATTGTAAAGATGAAGCACTTTTTTATTACATTATTTTCACTGGAGTTCCTCTTTAAGCCTCAGTGTTTAATGTATGGGGAGAGGCCCCTTGGCATTCAGGTACCTATACATCTAGCGACTTGGCGGTCGATCAACCATCTAATTCGATAGTTATTACTGAATCGGACGAAAATCGGTGCAGCCAAGTGCCTGATCCATTATACGACCAATTGCAGGACGAGTATGTCGCTCAGACATGCAGCGAGATGTTGGGGCGTTGTGGTCTATCGCGTGTGTGGCGGTAACGGCAAGCGACATCAGGACGAGAGTTGAACACCCCTGTCGCTGTCCACTCTAATGTAAATGTGTTCCCCCCAGTGCATGGTGCAGTATACCTGTCCGCGTCCGCCGCTGGCTCTGGGCTCCTTCTGCAATCCACCTACACGCGCCCCACGAGTAACATGGGCATCTCACACACGCGTCCGCGTATATGCCGGCAACCACATGGGGGGAGTGTATGCGGATTGCATGGAGCCAGCTGCGGACAGGAAAACTATAGTGCATGGGCAATGGGGAGGTTGGGCACATTTAATACTGGGGCAGGGCCGGTTCTGGACTTTTTGCTGCCTGAGGCCCCCCCCCCCCCCCCCCGATTTGGAATGATCGCACAGCACCCGACAATTTACTCTGCTTTATTTAATGTTCTCACATGACATGCTGCAGCTCAACACAATAACACACTGGCTGGCTGTGAGTCTCTGACAAACAAACTGCTCACCCTCAGCCACTCTATTCCTCCTCAGTCAGGACAGCAGTGCCACCTCCTCTCTTCTGCTGTGCAAGTCAAATTAAACACTGCTGCAATCCTGCCTCCATCCTCCTCACACAGCACAACAAGCTGCTTTTCCCCAATGATGATATCATCACCTCATCTCACTCTCCTCTCACTTCTCCTACTCTGACTGCATGCTGTTAGTGTAAACACAGTGCAAACATGCTCCCCCTGTAATCTCTGCACCTGATGCAAATGTTTCACCTTTGGCCCTGATTAGGGGGGACAGCGTCGAGACGGCGAGGTGGCGGAGGCGGCGTCACAAGGCCAAGTCCGAAATGATTTCAGCATGAAATTGATTGGGTATTAGCCTGCGGTGTACGGCAGACAATCTCTCTTCAATCAGATTTGATCAGTGAGAGATCTGTCTCTTGGTCAATCTGCCCATAGATTGTCTGATGTATGACCACCTTTAGACACTTTGATTTTGATCAGGGGTGGTGGGGGGCAGATTTTTGAAGGAAAAGTTTTATTTAAGTCATCCTCAAGTACATCCAAATCCGCTTGAATTATTTTGCTTTATAAATAAAATAAGTCGTTCTGTTCTGTGATGTCCCAGCCGCTGTACATACTCTGGCAGGCTTGTGATTCCGCGGTGTCCATGTAGTTCTGCATGGCCTGCTGTGTCACTCATACATCAGCGTGTTTTCCTGCCTTGTTCTAAGGTTAATCTCTCTGATTCCTGCTGTCACTGGGCTGCGTGACATCTGTCAGGGTGTCACTTATTATGTGTTCAGCATGGTTCATACATAGCAGCTATCACAGGCTGGAGAACAGCATGGCTGGCTGTGTACTGGAATGACAGGAGGCATTACAGCAGCTCTGATTTCATGAGAATAACAGCTGACTGCACTCAGGAGACAGCTGTGTGCTGCACACTGTATAGTCTACTGTCTGCAGGGGGGGTTCACACCTGCTGTCACTACAGTGTCCCTGTACATTCACACCTGCTGTCACTACAGTGTCCCTGTACATTCACACCTGCTGTCACTACAGTGTCCTTGTACAATCACACCTACTATTACCACAGTGTCCCTGTACATTCACACCTCCTGTCACTACAGTGTCCCTGTACAATCACACCTGCTGTCACTACAGTGTCCCTGTACATTCACACCTCCTGTCACTACAGTGTCCCTGTACAATCACACCTACTGTCACTACAGTGTCCCTGTACATTCACACCTGCTGTCACTAGTGTCCTTGTACAATCACACCTGCTGTCACTACAGTGTCCTTGTACATTCACACCTGCTGTCACTGCAGTGTCCTTGTACAATCACACCTACTGTTACCACAGTGTCCCTGTACATTCACACCTCCTGTCACTACAGTGTCCCTGTACAATCACACCTGCTGTCACTACAGTGTACCTGTACATTCACACCTGCTGTCACTGCAGTGTCCCTATACAATCACACCTGCTGTCACTACAGTGTCCCTGTACATTCACACCTGCTGTCACTACAGTGGCCCTGTACATTCACACCTGCTGTCACTGCAGTGTCCTTGTACAATCACACCTGCTGTCACTACAGTGTCCCTGTACAGTCACACCTCCTGTCACTACAGTGTCCCTGTACAGTCACACCTCCTGTCACTACAGTGTCCCTGTACAATCACACCTGCTGTCACTACAGTGTCCCTGTACATTCACACCTGCTGGCACTACAGTATCCCTGTACAATCACACCTGCTGTCACTACAGTGTCCCTGTACAATCACACCTGCTGTCACTAGTGTCCCTGTACAGTCACACCTGCTGTCACTACAGTATCCCTGTACAATCACACTTGCTGTCACTACAGTGTCCCTGTACAATCACACCTGCTGTCACTACAGTGTCCCTGTACAGTCACACCTGCTGTCACTACAGTGTCCCTGTACATTCACACCTGCTGTCACTACAGTATCCCTGTACAGTCACACCTGATGTCACTACAGTGTCCCTGTACATTCACACCTGCTGTCACTACAGTGTCCCTGTACATTCACACCTGCTGTCACTACAGTATCCCTGTACATTCACACCTGCTGTCACTACAGTGTCCCTGTACATTCACACCTGCTGTCACTACAGTGTCCCTGTACATTCACACCTGCTGTCACTACAGTATCCCTGTACATTCACACCTGCTGTCACTACTGTGTCCCTGTACATTCATACCTGCTGTCACTACAGTGTCCCTGTACAATCACACCTACTGTCACTACAATATCCCTGTACAATCACACCTACTGTCACTACAATATCCCTGTACATTCACACCTACTGTCACTACAGTATCCCTGTACAATCACACCTGCTGTCACTACAGTATCCCTGTACAATCACACCTGCTGTCACTACAGTGTCCCTGTACAATCACACATGCTGTCACTACAGTGTCCCTGTACATTCACACCTACTGTCACTACAATATCCCTGTAGAGTCACACCTGCTGTCACTACAGTGTCCCTGTACATTCACACCTACTGTCACTACAGTATTCCTGTAGAATCACACCTGCTGTCACTACAGTGTCCCTGTACAGTCACACCTGCTGTCACTACAGTGTCCCTGTACATTCACACCTCCTGTCACTACAGTGTCCTTGTACAATCACACCTACTGTCACTACAGTGTCCCTGTACAATCACACCTGTTGTCACTACAGTGTCCCTGTACAATCACACCTACTGTCACTACAGTGTCCCTGTACAATCACACCTGTTGTCACTACAGTGTCCCTGTACAATCACACCTGCTGTCACTACAGTATCCCTGTACAATCACACCTGCTGTCACTACAGTGTCCCTGTACAGTCACACCTGCTGTCACTACAGTATCCCTGTACAGTCACACCTGCTGTCACTACAGTATCCCTGTACAGTCACACCTGCTGTCAATACAGTGTCCCTGTACAGTCACACCTGCTGTCACTACAGTGTCCCTGTACATTCACACCTGCTGTCACTACAGTGTCCCTGTACATTCACACCTGCTGTCACTACAGTGCCCCTGTACATTCACACTTGCTGTCACTACAGTGTCCCTGTACAATCACACCTGCTGTCACTACAGTATCCCTGTACAGTCACACCTGCTGTCACTACAGTGTCCCTGTACATTCACACCTGCTGTCATTACAGTGTCCCTGTACAATCACACCTGCTGTCACTACAGTGTTCCTGTACATTCACACCTGCTGTCACTACAGTATCCCTGTACAATCACACCTGCTGTCACTACAGTGTCCCTGTACAGTCACACCTGCTGTCACTACAGTGTCCCTGTACAATCACACCTGCTGTCACTACAGTGTCCCTGTACAGTCACACCTGCTGTCACTACAGTGTCCCTGTACAGTCACACCTGCTGTCACTACAGTGTCCCTGTACAATCACACCTGCTGTCACTACAGTGTCCCTGTACATTCACACCTGCTGTCACTACAGTGTCCCTGTACATTCACACCTGCTGTCACTACAGTATCCCTGTACAGTCACACCTACTGTCACTACAGTATCTCTGTACAGTCACACCTACTGTCACTGCAGTGTCCCTGTACATATCCACACCTACTGTCACTACAATATCCCTGTACAGTCACACCTGCTGTCACTACAGTGTTCCTGTACAGTCACACCTGCTGTTACTACAGTGTCCCTGTACATTCACACCTGCTGTCACTACAGTGTCCCTGTACAATCACACCTGCTGTCACTACAGTATCCCTGTACAATCATACCTGCTGTCACTACAGTGTCCCTGTACAGTCACACCTGCTGTCACTGCAGTGTCCCTGTACATTCACACCTGCTGTCACTACAGTGTCCCTGTACAATCACACATGCTGTCACTACAGTGTCCCTGTACATTCACACCTACTGTCACTACAATATCCCTGTAGAGTCACACCTGCTGTCACTACAGTGTCCCTGTACATTCACACCTACTGTCACTACAGTATTCCTGTAGAATCACACCTGCTGTCACTACAGTGTCCCTGTACATTCACACCTACTGTCACTACAGTGTCCCTGTACATTCACACCTACTGTCACTACAATATCCCTGTACATTCACACTTGCTGTCACTACAGTGTCCCTGTACATTCACACCTACTGTCACTACAATATCCCTGTACATTCACACTTGCTGTCACTACAGTGTCCCTGTACATTCACACCTGCTGTCACTACAGTGTCCCTGTACATTCACACCTGCTGTCACTACAGTGTCCCTGTACATTCACACCTGCTGTCACTACAGTGTCCCTGTACATTCACACCTGCTGCCACTACAGTATCCCTGTACAATCATACCTGCTGTCACTACAGTGTCCCTGTACAGTCACACCTGCTGTCACTACAGTGTCCCTGTACATTCACACCTTCTGTCACTACAATATCCCTGTACATTCACACTTGCTGTCACTACAGTGTCCCTGTACATTCACACCTGCTTTCACTACAGTATCCCTGTACAATCATACCTGCTGTCACTACAGTGTCCCTGTACAGTCACACCTGCTGTCACTACAGTGTCCCTGTACATTCACACCTACTGTCACTACAATATTCCTGTACAATCACACCTGCTGTCACTGCAGTATCCCTGTACATTCACACCTGCTGTCACTACAGTGTCCCTGTACATTCACACTTGCTGTCACTACAGTGTCCCTGTACATTCACACCTACTGTCACTACAGTATCCCTGTACAATCACACCTGCTGTCACTACAGTGTCCGTGTACATTCACACCTGCTGTCACTACAGTGTCCCTGTACAATCACACCTGCTGTCACTACAGTGTCCCTGTACAATCACACCTGCTGTCACTACAGTGTCCCTGTACATTCACACCTTCTGTCACTACACTGTGTCCCTGCATAATCACACCTGCTGTCACTAGTGTGTCCCTGTACATTCACACCTGCTGTCACTACAGTGTCCCTGTACAGTCACACCTGCTGTCACTACAGTGTCCCTGTACATTCACACCTGCTGTCACTACAGTGCCCCTGTACATTCACACCTGCTGTCACTACAGTGTCCCTGTACATTCACACCTACTGTCACTACAGTGTCCCTGTACTTTAACACCTGCTGTCACTACAGTGTCCCTGTACATTCACACCTGCTGTCACTACAGTGCCCCTGTACATTCACACCTGCTGTCACTACAGTGCCCCTGTACATTCACACCTGCTGTCACTACAGTGTCCCTGTACATTCACACCTACTGTCACTACAGTGTCCCTGTACTTTAACACCTGCTGTCACTACAGTGTCCCTGTACAGTCACACCTGCTGTCACTACAGTATCCCTGTACATTCACACCTGCTGTCACTACAGTGTCCCTGTACATTCACACCTACTGTCACTACAGTGTCCCTGTACATTCACACCTGCTGTCACTACAGTGTCCCTGTACAATCACACCTACTGTCACTACAGTGTCCCTGTACAATCACACCTACTGTCACTACAGTGTCCCTGTACATTCACACCTGCTGTCACTACAGTGTCCCTGTACATTCACACCTACTGTCACTACAGTGTCCCTGTACAATCACACCTGCTGTCACTACAGTGTCCCTGTACATTCACACCTGCTGTCACTACAGTGTCCCTGTACATTCACACCTGCTGTCACTACTGTGTCCCTGTACATTCATACCTACTGTCACTGCAGTGTCCCTGTACAATCACACCTGCTGTCACTACAGTGTCCTTGTATTTTCACACCTACTGTCACTACAGTGTCCCTGTACAGTCACACCTGCTGTCACCACAGTGTCCCTGTACATTCACACCTGCTGTCACTACAGTATCCCTGTACTTTCACCCCAGCTGTCACTACAGTATCCCTGTACAGTCACACCTGCTGTCACTACAGTATCCCTGTACTTTGACACCTGCTGTCACTGCAGTGTCCCTGTACATTCACACCTGCTGTCACTACAGTGTCCCTGTACAATCACACCTGCTGTCACTACAGTGTCCCTGACTGTACATTCACACCTGCCGTCACTACAGTGTCCCTGTACAATCACACCTACTGTCACTACAGTGTCCCTGTACAATCACACCTACTGTCACTACAGTGTCCCTGTACAATCACACCTGTTGTCACTACAGTGTCCCTGTACAACCACACCTGCTGTCACTACAGTGTCCCTGTACAATCACACCTGCTGTCACTACAGTATCCCTGTACATTCACGCCTACTGTCACTACAGTATCCGTGTACAGTCACACCTGGCCCGGATGGCATGCATCCTCGGGTCCTAAGGGAATTTAGTTCAGTTATAGATAAACCTCTTTATCTTATCTTTTGTGACTCTCTTGCAACTAGCAGAGTCCCAGTGGATTGGCGTACAGCCCACGTTTTCCCATTATTTAAGAAAGGCAAAAAATCAGATCCAGGAAATTATAGACCTGTAAGCTTAACATCAGTTGTATGCAAACTATTTGAGGTGTTACTAAGAGATACTATACATTACTTCATAGTAGAAAATAATCTTATTTCTCAGCATCAACATGGGTTTACTAAAGACAGGTCCTGTTTGACTAACATGCTCAGATTTTATGAGGTAGTGAATGCTAATATGGATATTGGGAATGCTGTAGATGTGATATACTTGGACTTTGCAAAGGCCTTCGACACTGTTCCCCACAAAAGTCAGGTGCAAAAGTTGAGGATGCAAGGACTGGGGAAGAGTCTGTGTGCATGGATAGGGAACTGGCTAATGGACAGAAAACAAAGAGTTGTGGTCAATGGATCGTACTCAAAATGGGAGACTGTTAGCAGTGGGGTACCACAGGGGTCTGTTCTGGGTCCAGTGCTCTTCAATTTATTTATTAATGACCTAGTAGATGCAGTAGTGAGCAATGTTGCTATTTTTGCAGATGATACAAAATCGTGCAGAATCATCAACTCTCAAGACGATAGTGTCATATTGCAGCAGGATCTGGATAGGATGGCTATATGGGCACTTACATGGCAGATGAAATTCAATGTTGAAAAATGTATAGTCATGCATTTTGGTCGTACCAATGGTCTAGCACCATACAAAATAAATGGGATACAGTTGGGCACATCAAACTTGGAGAAGGAATTGAGAGTACTCAGGGCTGGCCCGCTCATGAGGCGGGGTGAAACTTTTGCCTCAGGCGGCAAAGTTCTAGGGGCGGCATCCGCCCGTCCGTGAGTGCGGGGGTGCCGGCCGCCGAGTTGGAGGAGTAGCTGCCAGGACGGGGGTATTGGGCCTAGCGGTGGGGAGGTGGGTCGGACCCCCCCCCCCCTCCCTCGCCTGGGTCCCCCGATCTGCGCTCCCCTCCAGCTTTAAATGTAGCGTAAGCAGCCGACAGACAGTAAGAGGCACGGGCGGGGGATCACTCACCTTCCTCGTTCCAACGTGCGCTCCACTAACGTCACTTCCTGCAACGCCGCCCACTGTATTGTACGCGGCCGGCGTTGCAGGAAGTCCGACCCCCTCCCCACCGCTAGGCCCAATACCCCCGTCCTGGCAGCTACTCCTCCAGCTCAGCGGCCCCCCCATGGGGGGGGGGGAGAGCGGGCGACAGCGGCAATTTTTTCAAAACTTGCCTCAGGCGGCAAAAAGTCTAGGGCCGGCCCTGGGAGTACTCATCGACAACAAGTTAAATAATCATACTCAATGCCAAGCAGCTGCAGCTAAAGCTGACAAAATTTTGGGATGCATTAAAAGGGAAATACAAACTGATGCTAGCATAATATTGCCCCTGTTTAACTCTCTAGTAAGGCCACATCTGGAATATGGAATTCAGTTCTGGGCACCACAATTACAAAAAAGATATTGCAGTTTTAGAGCAGGTGCAGAGACAAGCAACAAAATTGATACGTGGGATGAAAGGTCTCACTTACCAAGAAAGGTTAGATAAACTGGGTTTATTTAGTCTAGAGAAAAGACGCCTTAGAGGGGATCTAATTAACATGTATAAATACATCAGAGGGCAATATAATAGCTTGGCGGATGAGCTTTTTGTCCCTAGGCCTTCTCAAAGGACTAGAGGACATGATCTGCGCTAGAGTTGGGCCGAACCTCCGATTTTAGGTTCGCGAACCGGGTTCGCGAACTTCCGCGGAAGGTTCGGTTCGCGTTAAAGTTCGCGAACCGCAATATACTTCAATGGGGATGCGAACTTTGGAAAAAAAAAATTATGCTGGCCACAAAAGTGATGGAAAAGATGTTTCTAGGGGTCTAACACCTGGAGGGGGGCATGGCGGAGTGGGATACACGCCAAAAGTCCCCGGGAAAAATCTGGATTTGACGCAAAGCAGCGTTTTAAGGGCAGAAATCACATTGAATGCTAAATGACAGGCCTAAAGTGCTTTAAAACATCTTGCATGTGTATACATCAATCAGGTAGTGTAATTAAGGTACTGCTTCACATTGACACACCAAACTCACTGTGTAACGCACCGCAAAGAGCTGTTTGTGTAGTGACGGCAGTGGCGGGTTCACTGAACAGGAATACAGTGGTGGGTTCACAGAACAGGTATGCAGTGGCAGGTTCACTGAACAGGTATACAGTGGCGGGTTCACTGAACACAACAGGTATGCAGTGGCGGGTTCACAGAACAGGTATGCAGTGGCAGGTTCACTGAACAGGTATACAGTGGCGGGTTCACTGAACAGAACAGGTATACAGTGGCGGGTTCACTGAACAGAATCATGTTTATTTCGCCAAGTACAACATAGTTGTACCCGGAATTGGTTTTGGCACAAGCAGGGTCGGTGATGGTACAGTCACATAAAAGTACATACAGTGAATACAGTAGATAGACAATAGTTACAGAGTATATGCAGTGCGTACAGGTACATACATATATACAGTGGTACATTGCATATATAGGCATAGAATAAGGAATAGACAGGAAGATACATATAAGAGACACCCAGGGGAAGGACCAAGGGGGTAATCTGCTGCCATCTAGGCACTCAAAACGCTTTTGTAGCGATATTTTGAATCAGATGCCCCATGGTCTGACCCAGGGAAAGAGATGGAGGAAAGATAGGAGAGAGGTGAAAAAGTAAGTCCCCTTGGATTCCGATGTAATCTGGCTGTAGTGTCCTGGTCCTGATCTTACCCCCTTGGGTGCATGTAGTGGGTCCAGGCAGTAGTCAAGCAAGGAGCTGCTAGTTGGCCGAAGAGCCAAAACAGGCTGATCCCACGCAGCCTAGCAGGGGCAGAGATGGCTCCCAGCAGAAGGCTCTCGGATGGTGTGCTGGCAGGCGAGGTGGCCTGGTGTGGAGTGGCTGCAGTGTGTGCAGGCAGCTTTGGCAGCGATGTCAGAGCTGTACCTTTAAAGGAGTCCTGGTTCCCTAGGCAGCGGCGGTGTGGAGCCACGTGGGTCATCAAAGGCTGCGTGGTGTCCCAGTCACGGCGATGGAGGGCTCGATCAGCGGCCGGGGGACCGTGTCTACAGTGTTCCAGGCAGCGGCGGTGGAGGGTCTCCAGGCAGCGGTGGTGAAGCGGGCAGCAGGGAGGAGATCGGGGCGGCCGGTGGTGAAGCCGCAGCAGCATGGAGCTCTCCCACAGGCAGTGCGAGCGATGTCCCTGGGCAGCGGCGATGAAGTGGTGGATCAGCGCCGGCGGGGACCTGCTCATCGGAGCCTCCAGGTCGAGCGGCGGCCCAGGCAGCGCGAGTGAGGAGTCCCAGACGGTGGCGGCGAAGAGGCAGCGGTGGAGCGGCTGGGGCCGGCACCACGTGGGAAATCAGCTAAGCCGACCACGTGGTGAGCCGAACCCTATGCAAGTGTGCCCTGTCGCCGGAGTCCGGGGAGCCAGAGTGTCCCCCAACCTCCCGATGGTATGGCGGAGCTGGAGGGACACCACCAGTGCGGTCATGGCCGTGAGTCCAGGGGGGAAGGGTGGAAAAAAGTTAGATTTAGCCGGAGCCCTGTGGCCGTGGCTACCAGCAGTCAGGCGCCATCTTAGTCATCTTAGTGACAGCAGGTGTGAATGTACAGGTATACAGTGGCGGGTTCACAGAACAGGTATGCAGTGGTGGGTTCACAGAACAGGTATGCAGTGGCAGGTTCACTGAACAGGAATGCAGTGGTGGGTTCACAGAACAGGTATGCAGTGGTGGCTTCACAGTACAGGTATGCAGTGGTGGGTTCTCAGAACAGGTATGCAGTGGCAGGTTCACTGAACAGGTATGCAGTGGTGGGTTCACAGAACAGGTATGCAGTGGTGGGTTCACAGTACAGGTATGCAGTGGTGGGTTCACAGAACAGGTATGCAGTGGTGGGTTCACAGAACAGGTATGCAGTGGTGGGTTCACAGAACAGGTATGCAGTGGTGGGTTCACAGAACAGGTATGCAGTGGCAGGTTCACTGAACAGAACAGGTATGCAGCCAGGAACAAGCTAAGCCTAACTAATCTTTCCCTATGAGAGACAGTCTGCAGCAGCTCGCCCTACTCTCACTAACGCAGGCACACGAGTGAGCGTAATGGCCGCCGCTGCATGCCTTTTATAAGGGGGGGAGTGGCTCCAGGGGCTAGTGTAGCCTAATTGGCTACACTGGGCCTGCTGACTGTGATGTAGAGGGTCAAAGTTGACCCTCCATGGTGCATTATGGGGCGAACCGAACTTCCGCAAAAGTTCGCCTGCGGGACGCGAACGCGAACCACTGAAGTTCGCATGTAACCGTTCGCAGGCGAGCCGTTCGGCCCAACTCTAATCTGCGCATGGAGGAAAAACGTTTTAGCCATTTATTTAGGAAAGGGTTCTTTACAGTAAGAGTGATTAAAATGTGGAATGCATTGCCTCAGGAAGTCGTTATGGCAAACTCTATACCTGCATTTAAAGGGGGCTTAGATGCTTTCCTTGCATTGAAAGACATCCATGGCTACAATTACTAGGTAATGCCTAATGATGTTGATCCAGGGATTTTATCTGATTGCCATCTGTAGTCAGGAAGGAATTTTTCCCTTTTGGGGCTTATTGGACCATGCCTTGTAAGGGTTTTTTTGCCTTCCTCTGGATCAACAGGGATATGTGAGGGAGCAGGCTGGAGTTGTACTTTGTACTGGTTGAACTCGATGGACGTATGTATTTTTTCAACCAAAATTACTATGTAACTATGTAACTACAGTGTCCCTTTACAGTCACAGCTGCTGTCACTACAGTGTCCCTGTACATTCACACCTGCTGTCACTACAGTGTCCCTGTACATTCACACCTACTGTCACTACAGTATCCCTGTACATTCACACCTGCTGTCACTACAGTGTCCCTGTACATTCACACCTGCTGTCACTACAGTGTCCCTGTACATTCACACCTGCTGTCACTACAGTGTCCCTGTACATTCACACCTGCTGTCACTACAGTGTCCCTGTACAATCACACCTGCTGTCACTACAGTGTCCCTGTACAATCACACCTGCTGTCACTACAGTGTCCCTGTACAATCACACCTACTGTCACTACAGTGTCCCTGTACATTCACACCTGCTGTCACTACAGTGTCCCTGTACATTCACACCTGCTGTCACTACAGTGTCCCTGTACATTCACACCTGCTGTCACTACAGTGTCCCTGTACAATGACACCTACTGTCACTACAGTGTCCCTGTACATTCACACCTACTGTCACTACAGTGTCCCTGTACAGTCACACCTGCTGTTACCACAGTGTCCCTGTACATTCACACCTGCTGTCACTACAGTGTCCCTGTACATTCACACCTGCTGTCACTACAGTGTCCCTGTACATTCACACCTGCTGTCACTACAGTGTCCCTGTACATTCACACCTGCTGTCACTACAGTGTCCCTGTACATTCACACCTACTGTCACTACAGTGTCCCTGTACAATCACACCTGCTGTCACTACAGTGTCCCTGTACATTCACACCTGCTGTCACTACAGTGTCCCTGTACATTCACACCTGCTGTCACTACAGTGTCCCTGTACATTCACACCTGCTGTCACTACAGTGTCCCTGTACAATGACACCTACTGTCACTACAGTGTCCCTGTACATTCACACCTGCTGTCACTACAGTGTCCCTGTACATTCACACCTGCTGTCACTACAGTGTCCCTGTACAATCACACCTGCTGTCACTACAGTGTCCCTGTACAATCACACCTACTGTCACTACAGTGTCCCTGTACAGTCACACCTGCTGTCACTACAGTGTCCCTGTACAGTCACACCTGCTGTCACTACAGTGTTCCTGTACAGTCATACCTACAGCGTGACCCTCACTGATAAGAAATTACAACTATAAAACACTTTCCTAGCAGAAAATGGCTTCTGAGAACAGGAAAGAGATAAAACGGGTCAATAGTTCATGGATTTTAGCTCTGATATACTTCAATGAATGTGTCATTCAGCAAAAACAATAAAACAGTAAAATCTTAAAAAGTAGATTTAAATATAAAATAAAACTGTGGAATATCTTAAAAATTCATTTTTAGAAGAAGGAGGATAGATCCAATTGTGTATTTCATTAGTTAATTTTCACCTCGTGTATTCTTTTGTATATTGGTACAGCAGCTTGAAACAAAAGTTGGATTTGGAATGGAAATGTATCTGTCTGGGGTATCTGGAAAGCAGATAAGCTCCCTCTGTGGTGTGGAGCCACGTGGGTCATCCAAGGCTGCGTGGTGTCCCAGTCACGGCGATGGAGGGCTCGATCAGCGGCCGGGGGACCGTGTCTACAGTGTTCCAGGCAGCGGCGGTGGAGGGTCTCCAGGCAGCGGTGGTGAAGCGGGCAGCAGGGAGGAGATCGGGGCGGCCGGTGGTGAAGCCGCAGCAGCATGGAGCTCTCCCACAGGCAGTGCGAGCGATGTCCCTGGGCAGCGGCGATGAAGTGGTGGATCAGCGCCGGCGGGGACCTGCTCATCGGAGCCTCCAGGTCGAGCGGCGGCCCAGGCAGCGCGAGTGAGGAGTCCCAGACGGTGGCGGCGAAGAGGCAGCGGTGGAGCGGCTGGGGCCGGCACCACGTGGGAAATCAGCTAAGCCGACCACGTGGTGAGCCGAACCCTATGCAAGTGTGCCCTGTCGCCGGAGTCCGGGGAGCCAGAGTGTCCCCCAACCTCCCGATGGTATGGCGGAGCTGGAGGGACACCACCAGTGCGGTCATGGCCGTGAGTCCAGGGGGGAAGGGTGGAAAACAGTTAGATTTAGCCGGAGCCCTGTGGCCGTGGCTACCAGCAGTCAGGCGCCATCTTAGTCATCTTAGTGACAGCAGGTGTGAATGTACAGGTATACAGTGGCGGGTTCACAGAACAGGTATGCAGTGGTGGGTTCACAGAACAGGTATGCAGTGGCAGGTTCACTGAACAGGAATGCAGTGGTGGGTTCACAGAACAGGTATGCAGTGGTGGCTTCACAGTACAGGTATGCAGTGGTGGGTTCTCAGAACAGGTATGCAGTGGCAGGTTCACTGAACAGGTATGCAGTGGTGGGTTCACAGAACAGGTATGCAGTGGTGGGTTCACAGTACAGGTATGCAGTGGTGGGTTCACAGAACAGGTATGCAGTGGTGGGTTCACAGAACAGGTATGCAGTGGTGGGTTCACAGAACAGGTATGCAGTGGTGGGTTCACAGAACAGGTATGCAGTGGCAGGTTCACTGAACAGAACAGGTATGCAGCCAGGAACAAGCTAAGCCTAACTAATCTTTCCCTATGAGAGACAGTCTGCAGCAGCTCGCCCTACTCTCACTAACGCAGGCACACGAGTGAGCGTAATGGCCGCCGCTGCATGCCTTTTATAAGGGGGGGAGTGGCTCCAGGGGCTAGTGTAGCCTAATTGGCTACACTGGGCCTGCTGACTGTGATGTAGAGGGTCAAAGTTGACCCTCCATGGTGCATTATGGGGCGAACCGAACTTCCGCAAAAGTTCGCCTGCGGGACGCGAACGCGAACCACTGAAGTTCGCATGGAACCGTTCGCAGGTGAGCCGTTCGGCCCAACTCTAATCTGCGCATGGAGGAAAAACGTTTTAGCCATTTATTTAGGAAAGGGTTCTTTACAGTAAGAGTGATTAAAATGTGGAATGCATTGCCTCAGGAAGTCGTTATGGCAAACTCTATACCTGCATTTAAAGGGGGCTTAGATGCTTTCCTTGCATCGAAAGACATCCATGGCTACAATTACTAGGTAATGCCTAATGATGTTGATCCAGGGATTTTATCTGATTGCCATCTGTAGTCAGGAAGGAATTTTTCCCTTTTGGGGCTTATTGGACCATGCCTTGTAAGGGTTTTTTTGCCTTCCTCTGGATCAACAGGGATATGTGAGGGAGCAGGCTGGAGTTGTACTTTGTACTGGTTGAACTCGATGGACGTATGTATTTTTTCAACCAAAATTACTATGTAACTATGTAACTACAGTGTCCCTTTACAGTCACAGCTGCTGTCACTACAGTGTCCCTGTACATTCACACCTGCTGTCACTACAGTGTCCCTGTACATTCACACCTACTGTCACTACAGTATCCCTGTACATTCACACCTGCTGTCACTACAGTGTCCCTGTACATTCACACCTGCTGTCACTACAGTGTCCCTGTACATTCACACCTGCTGTCACTACAGTGTCCCTGTACATTCACACCTGCTGTCACTACAGTGTCCCTGTACAATCACACCTGCTGTCACTACAGTGTCCCTGTACAATCACACCTGCTGTCACTACAGTGTCCCTGTACAATCACACCTACTGTCACTACAGTGTCCCTGTACATTCACACCTGCTGTCACTACAGTGTCCCTGTACATTCACACCTGCTGTCACTACAGTGTCCCTGTACATTCACACCTGCTGTCACTACAGTGTCCCTGTACATTCACACCTACTGTCACTACAGTGTCCCTGTACAATCACACCTGCTGTCACTACAGTGTCCCTGTACATTCACACCTGCTGTCACTACAGTGTCCCTGTACAATCACACCTGCTGTCACTACAGTGTCCCTGTACAATCACACCTACTGTCACTACAGTGTCCCTGTACAGTCACACCTGCTGTCACTACAGTGTCCATGTACAATCACACCTGCTGTCACTACAGTGTCCCTGTACATTCACACCTGCTGTCACTACAGTGTCCCTGTACATTCACACCTACTGTCACTACAGTGTCCCTGTACAGTCACACCTGCTGTCACTACAGTGTCCCTGTACAGTCACACCTGCTGTCACTACAGTGTTCCTGTACAGTCATACCTACAGCGTGACCCTCACTGATAAGAAATTACAACTATAAAACACTTTCCTAGCAGAAAATGTCTTCTGAGAACAGGAAAGAGATAAAACGGGTCAATAGTTCATGGATTTTAGCTCTGATATACTTCAATGAATGTGTCATTCAGCAAAAACAATAAAACAGTAAAATCTTAAAAAGTAGATTTAAATATAAAATAAAACTGTGGAATATCTTAAAAATTCATTTTTAGAAGAAGGAGGATAGATCCAATTGTGTATTTCATTAGTTAATTTTCACCTCGTGTGTTCTTTTGTATATTGGTACAGCAGCTTGAAACAAAAGTTGGATTTGGAATGGAAATGTATCTGTCTGGGGTATCTGGAAAGCAGATAAGCTCACTCTGTGGAGAGACACAATGAGGTGACATTTCAGGTGTGATGTTCTCCAGAGAGAAGGAATTCTGCTCAGAGCTTGTGATGTGCTGTCACATTTCTTTATGTCTTCCTGTCTCTGTCCCCGGAGGGGGATGGGCGGGATGTCACAGCCAAGTGCAGAAATGTATACATTCCACAATGCTGCTCACAGCTGGGAGAATCTGTCACTGCTAAGCTAAACCCGCCCTCTTCTCCGAATCATCAAAGTGGACCTATAATACCCCTATAATACCGTTTCCTCTTTCCCTGAAAATAAGATCTACCCCGAAAATAAGCCTTAGCAAGATTTTTAGGTATGCCCTAAAAATAAGCCCAATTCAAAAGATAAGCCCTAGTTACAGTTCATAAAATTGTAAATTTAAATAGTGTCAAGGCAGCTACAGAATACATGCATAGCTCTCAACTGTCCCTCTTTTGGAGGGACAGTACCTCTTTGGGAGCCCTGTCCCTCTGTCCCTCTTTCTTCCTCATTTGTCCCTCTTTCAGGACTGATGTACAGATCTCTGTAAAAACATTATCGTAAGAGAACAGAGGCGCCAGCAGGATAAAAGGTGATAAAAGTTTTAAAATTTGCTGGGAGGCAGTGGCGGACTTACCTAAGTAAAGCAGACTCAAAATACTGAGTTAAACAAATAAATGTATTATGTTGGTACCCCAAAAGATGCAACGCGTTTCGCAGGCACAGCCCGCTTCATCAGGCAATAAGATAGGGGACATACAGTAGTTCGTCAGACTCAGTAGCACGAGTAGCGCTATTCTGGTGGAGGGGTGACCTACCCCTACTTTTCTGTCCTACAGAGAGCGACATCTGAATCCTGAGTGAGGACAGGTCTAATCTCCTCACCTGCATCTACAGTGGTTGCCTAAGAGGTAACCCATGTTTGTGAGTATTTTTATCTCACACTTACATTTATCCACGGTTTCCAATACATACTACACTATATTGGGTTCTCTGTGTTTCTTATTTAGCTCTGTAAAAACATGTATTTTATGTTTGTACTGGAGCTGATGGTCTCACGGGCAGGACGGGACCATTGCTCTGTCATTGACCAAAGCTCTGTCACTGCACTTTGATTTTCGGGGAAACACAGTATTTCTTATTTTCAAATGTTAATATGAATGAAGGTGAACCAGGGTAAAAATATAAAACAACATCATTTTTGTATGTATTCTTTATGGTATGCAGGGCCGGATTTACCATAAGGCACTATAGGCACATGCCTACAGGCCCCTAATGGTGGAAAGGCGGCTCACCCCTTCTCTCCAACTGGCTCCCTCTCTCCTTCCTTATGCAGAGTCCCGAATGGAGCGTAAATGAGAGGCTACTCACCCGAGACTCGGTATTCCACTAACGAGATCTCCATTCAGCCAGGGGCACCTGTAGCTACTTCATATTGTGGGCACCTCTGGTTACCCAATACTAAGGGTCACCTGTGGCTATCAACACTGGGCAGGGGAAGTGACAGCTTGACCAGCCGGTACACTTGCAGTGTGGTTTAGCAGATGTTTGTGGAGGGCAAAGTCTAGGGTGCCAGAACATCTGTGCCTCATGTGATGTAAATCCGGGCCTGATGGTATGCATGACTGGGAATGTGTTGAGGGAGTGATTAGTGGTGTGCGGGGTGTGTGATTAGGGGTGTGGCATGGGCGTGGCTTAAGTGTCCCTCTCACATCTCTTAAAAAATTGGGAGATATGTACATGTAAAAGTAAAATCAACTGGCAATAGAATGCAGCAGAACAGATAGACCCTTCACAGGATCAGTTCTAGTTACAATGGAGCCCCCAGGCTCCCCCCCCCCCCTCCCCGGTGGAGTCTTCAGCAGAGTAGCATCTCATCTGTCCTGACTGGTGCACGCCTCCATTTTGTTTCGTGGCTCAATGTGTTCTGTGTTCATGTTCACAGGGGTGCCTTTCCTCCGTTACCCGACACATGTTACTATGTGTTATATGTTACCACAGAGAAGAGGCAGCCAACAGTGTATGGAGACAGGGAGCCAGGGCCATTTCTTGGCCAGTGTGGACAGGGCGACCGCCCTGGGTGCAGACTGGCAAGTAGAAGAAGGGGGCGCAGAAGAACATAACCGCTAGAGAGCTGGTGACGCGTTGTGCAGCCAAATGGAAGAAGAAGATTACCAGTGTGATCACCTTCCTTGACTCCTCCTGAGCTGCCTGCATCAGACGTCAAGTCATTATCACGTCACCACTGCGTGATGACACCTGATGTCCTGTAGCGGTACTGCAGGCTGTCACCACCGCGTGATGACACCCGATGTCCTGTAGCGGTAGTGCAGGCTGTCAGTATGCGGCACCCATGGAGGAGTTGGCTTTCCGGTCTCTCTTCGCTTGTGTGTTGTCCTGGTCCCTGCTTCCGTCTGGGTGAGCGGCGGGTCACTAGTAAGTAGGCAGATTTACTAGTGACCTGTGACTGCGTGACTGTTCCTAGAGAGTAAGGGGTTCGCGAGTCTACAGGTGTGGGGGAAAGGGGGCGCAATTTTTACACCCTCGCCCTGGGTGCAATTTAGCCACGGACTGATTGAGGAGCGCACCAGACGGGACAGATGAGACACTACTCTGCCAAAGACTCTGCAGGAAATTAAGCTGGGGGGGGGGGGGGGGTGGTGGATGACCTAGAGGGGCTCGGCAGCCAGCTCAGGACAATTGCCCAGGTTGCCATGGTAGTGCCGGCCCTGACCACAACCTAACCGAACAGCGGACAGACACAGCGGAATATACATCAGTTTGGCTCTGACTGTCCACGTTTCTTTGATGTATAAATGCTCCAGAAAGCAACAATTGGTGGTGGAGCTCAGAGAAGCTCTTTTGCATAGATAACAACTGAAGTTTCTTAACTCTTCCTGTACTTCCTGCAATATCTGTGCTACTAATTTTCTATTTCTAACTGTACTACACATACAAATCATATATCATAAGTTTATTTTCACTTTACATTTTCTTTAAATATGTAATGTAACATAGATAAGGTAAGAACAGAGGGAAACAGGTGAAAAAGCTTTGTGAACCACAACCCACTCTCAGAATCAGAATTTATTTCGCCAAGAACAACATGAGTTTTACTCGGAATTGATTTTGGCACAAACAGGGTCGTTGGTGATACAGTAGCAGAATGGTACATAAAACATACAGTGGATACATTAGATATACAGTAGATACACACAGTGTCTACAGATACATACAGTAGCTACGTACAGCAGGTACAGAGCATGTACGGGCATAGATTATAGAGAGTAAGGCCTCGTTCACATCTGCTGCGCTGAAAAACGTGTTAAAGCGCATGGTAAAAAACGCATGCGCTTGTGCGCGCTTTAGTCCGCGTTTCTGTGCGTTGCGCTGCGCTTCTTTAAAGCACGTTTTGCTTACTGTAGCAGCAGCAGTTGTCAATAAAACTTTGTTTTTGTATGTAAATGTATTTTTTTCTCCAATTAGGGGTAAAAAACGCATGCGCTTCTATGCGCTTGTACGCGCTTCTATGCGCTAAAAAAGCGGACCCATTCACTTGCATTGCTGTGCGCTTTACAGCTCAGCGCACAGAAATGCATGCAACACTACGTTTTTGTAACGCTGCTCAGCGCAGCGCATAGATGTGAACCAGCTACATTTAGTTACATGGGAAAATCAATACCTTGCTGATCGCACAGGGCAGTGCGCTGTGGAAAGCGCACAGAAACGGCCCTGATGTGAACGAGGCCTAAGACATAGATAGAGGAACCGTAAAAACATGCACCCAGGGGAAAGGACCGTGGGAAATCTGCTGCCGTCTATGGCACTCAAAACACTTCTGCAGCGATACTTTGAATCAGATGTCCATCAGTCTATCTTGGGAAAAGAGAGAGAGCGGAGAGGAGAGGAATGCTAAAGAAAGAGAAGGTGAGAGAGCAGTGAAAGTGAGACCCCTTGGGATGCATACATGTAAAAAAGGTGTTCAGAAAAAAGGGCGCCGGGTTTGCCGGTAGTAGAATCACGCTAAAATTAGAGATATTCTACTACTAAACATCCATAGTAGAATATCGGTATTATATGCTGATACACACAGAACCCTCCTCTAACCCTAATACTCCCCCCTGGGGGTGCCTAACCCTAAAATCCCCCCTGGTGGTACCTAACCCACAACCCCCCTCATGGTGCCTAAATCTAACCCCCCCCCCCATTGTGTCTAAATATAAGCCCCCAGGGTGGTGCCTAAACCTAACCCCCCGATGGTGCCTAAAGATAACCCCCCACAGTGGTGCCTAACCCAACCCTCCCTTCCCCACCCAGTGCCTAAACCTAACCACCCTCTGTCACAAAGCTGCAATGTGCGTTTTTTTTTGCATAGCAAGAGATAGTTGAGGCACAGTTGCTGCTAAAGTATACCTTTAATCACCAGTACATACAGACAGTGTGGTAGCAGGTGGGGGTTATAAAGGTTATGCGGTATGCAACCATGATATGCAGTTATAAAGGTAAATTTGGACTTCAAATTTACCTTCATAGCCATGATTTGCTGCAAACATAGCAAAATCGGGCACCCTGAGGCTCCCGATAACAGCAGCCGCCTTGCACCCAAATTTCCCCCTAATGTCGCTAAATGCGGCCTCTAACAAGGGCCGCTATGGCGGCACTGTTTTTTTCTATAAGGGCTCCTGTGTAGAAATGGCCCAGCCTTGGAGAACTCATGGAGAAGCACATGATCAGTTTGATCAGCTGATAGATTTGTAAGCCTCTGATTTGCTGTGATGACTTCCTGGTTTAACACATGATCATGACCAGCAAATCAGAGCCTTACAAATCTATCAGCTGATCAAACTGATCACATGCTCCTCCATGAGTTCTCCAAGGCTGGGCCATCTCTACTCCTGTACCCTGTTACCTGCTTCGCCTCGGGATTACAGTGTACACCTGGCCGGTTAGTGTTCCAATATTGCTGGCTTTGCGACTATGACGGCTATCTGTTCATAGTATTCAAAATCTGTTGACTCTCACACTACAAGGAGGTGTTAAATTGGTCAGTCATTGACCAATCAAATTTGAAGGCTTATTTTACCATTTCTATCTAGTATGAGAACATTAGAACACAATCTGCTCATAGTATTCAGAACCCTTTGGCCCTCATACAACGTGGAAGTGGTAAAATTGGCCAATCAAAATTGCACTGATGGGGCTGGGGGTATTTTGAGGAGGTCATAACCCCATGATGTGACTCATTAATGTAACCATTGTCATTTCTGAGACTTATAGCGGTTGCGGAGAAGAAAGCAGGATTAATCATTTAAAGAAACGCTGTGAGTTCTAAATTTCCTTCTTTACCTTGCAGTTATGTGAAGCAGTATAACCCCTGCTAAAACGCAGCTATCCCGCGGCAAAACGAGGAGTTAATACCCACCAAATCCCCCCTGCAAAATCCACGACTTTCTTGGTGGTGGATTTTGCTGCTCATGGAGGCAGAGCTATGAGCTGCAGCTCTGCCTCCATGCGCATCCATCTGCCGGCGGATCTCCGCCTCTCCCCGCCCCTCTCTGTAAAGAAAGACTGAGAGGGGCGGGGAGAGGCGGCGATCAGCGGGGATTGACGTGCTGAGAGGCAGAGCTACAGCCATAAGCTCTGCCTCTTCAGGAAGCGCTCCCCGGGCACCACGGAGGGGATTTGGGGAGTAAAAACCCCTCGTTTTGCCGCGGGATAGCGGCGTTTTAGCAGGGGTTATACTGCTTCACATAACTGCATGATAAAAAAGGAAATTTAGACTCACTTTAAAGTCTCTTTAAAAGCATAGCTGCTGGACCTGTATTTCTGTCTTCAAGCGGAGAAGTAGAATATTTTAATACATTGAGTTTTCCCAGTACTAGTTATTGCCAGTGCTTTGAGTCCGCCAGGAGAAAAGCGCGATATAAATGTTATTTGTCTTGTCTTGTCTTGTCTTGTCATATGCTTTTATCACCGGCACTAGGACAAATCTACGGTTTTATTGGCTCATCCTTCTTTCTTTCTCTGTCTTGATTGTGATCTTTTTCTTTGTAATAAAGTTGGATGTGCTTGTTTTTCATTACACTTATAGTAAGAAAGTGCTGATAGAGGTCAGGTGACTTATTACTGCTGTCATATGACTGCTAAGGTCACATGAGGGTGAGGTCATCGTCCTTAACCAGAGTGACGTAAACAAAATTTATGTAGAGAAGCGAGAAGGTTTGTAAAGTGATGGCCATCTGAAAATGTTCTCTGCTGTTTGTTCTCTACGTTTCACAGTTTGTTCTATTTTTTGGTTTCATGTGTATAAACGGGGATGCAGATGTGTTTCTTGGGGATCTGAGCTTTAAAGTCCATGTACAATTTTTTATTTTACGCTTGCTCTCCCCCCTCCTCGGAGAAGCACTAGGGTGGACCTTCTCCCCCTCCTCCCCTAATTTATACATACGGACCAGAGGCGTAACTACAAATCCTGGGACACGCCAGCCAAACTTTGATGAGGCCTCTTAAAGAGGAACTTCAGCCTAAACAAACATACTGTCATTAAGTTACATTAGTTATGTTAATTAACATAGATAGGTAATATAATCTCTTACCCACTCTGTTTTAAAAGAACAGGCAGATGTTTGATTTCATGATGGCAGCCATCTTTTTGGTTGAAAGGAGGTGACAGGGAGCATGAGACACAGTTCCAACTGTCCTGTGTCCTGAGCGCCTCTCCCAGTTGCTAGGCAACGTGAATAACAACATTGGAAATCCCATCATGCTCTGCACAGCATCAGGGAAAAAAAGCCCGGGCTTTTTTTCTTTGATGGGTGGAGCTTAGCTAAAAATGCAGCTAAAATTATGCTTTGGTAAGAAAAACAAAGTTCTGATGCTTTGAAACTGTTAAAGAAACACCAAGCCTTTTCAGTTCTGCTGAGTAGATTTTTAGTCCTGAGGTTACAATACAATAACATTTGTAATACAATACTACAATAACATTTGTAAAGCTCTTTTCTCCCATGTTCACATTCCTTCCTTTGCCTCTTCTTGGTGAGCCTCACAGCCTGGGGGCCCATCTCACAAGGCTCATAGAACAAGTGTGGCCTTCAGGATCTTCACACCCATAACAAGGGTAGCCACAAAACACCTGATCTGGAGAATCAGAGAACGGGCAGGTTGACCTTCATAGCAGCAGCCCAGCCTGCCTTGAACACCCTCTAGTTAAGCCCACTAGCAGGGAGGTAACTACAGGGGAGCAGCACCTGCGATCACAGTGGTGCCCAGAGCTGTAGGGGAGGGGCAACTACTAACCTTCCCTTTCTCCAATACAGGGGACTATCCTTCAGATCAGGTGTTTTTGTGGCTAGGCTTGTTATGGGTGTGAATATCATGATGGCAGCACTTGTTTTATGACCCTTGTGAGATGGGCCCCCAGGCTGTGAAGGGCCCCAAGGCCGTGAAGGGCCCCAAGGCGTGAAGGGGTGTGAACACCAAGGGGAGGCATGAATTGTACTTACACCACTGCTCACTAGCACAGTAATTTCCAATGACAGGTCCTCAGATGTGACCACATCACACGAATGCTTTCTTTATTTGGTTCTAGCATTGCTTTATATCAGCTCTACTGTGCCCATAAATCCATCATTTCAATGATATTTGTGTTGTTTGCTAGTCTTTATTCCTTGATCTTTTGTCTGCACGCGGCACGAGACGTGATAAACGGTTTCTAGTGTATTTTATCGGTTCATAGAGAAATCAGATCATGAATCGGCAGCATTTCTGTTTGCCCATCATACGGACCCCAGCAATTCTGTGCATTCCTCGGACGAGGGCACCTCCCCCTCCGGACGTTCCACAAATTGCTTATAAATGACAGTTTTCAGTCATTGATTAACCCGGAACACAATGGAATACCGCAGGCTACCAGCATCCAGGTGCACTGGGAATCTCACATATAGCACACAGTTTTATAGGCTGCACACCATACGCTGCTGGCTGTAGGGCAAATGGAAACGTTAAATCTGAATATTTTTTATTTAAAGAGGAATCTTAACCAAGGATTGAACTTCATTCCAATCAGTAGCTGATACCCCCTTTCCCACAAAAAATCTATACCTTTTCTCATATAGATCATCAGGGGGGTCTGTATGGCTGATATTATGGTGAAACCCCTCCCACGGTGTGATGTCATGACCATGGTCCTGACAGTTTGTTGTCTGTGAACCTCATTGCATTGTGGGAAATAATGTTTTTTTTCCAACTGCCAAGCAACCGATATCTCCCTCTGTGCATAGACCTCTTAGTAACGAACCTTCCGTACAGATCACCTGGCTAGACTAAAGATGCCACCACCTGTGATATATTTTAGAATGTAAATCAGGGAGAGGAAAGATTTTACAATGGGCAAACGCTGACTAAATAATCTATAAATCAATATTGTAAACAACAAGCAATTTTTTCATTGTTATTTTCAGTACAGTTCCTCTTTAAAGAGAACCCGAGGTGTGTTTAAAGAATATTATCTGCATACAGAGGCTGGATCTGCCTATACAGCCCAGCCTCTGTTGCTATCCCAAACCCCACTAAGGTCCCCCTGCACTCTGCAATCCCTCATAAATCACAGCCGTGCTGTGAGGCTGTGTTTACATCTGTAGTGTCAGTCTCAGCTGCTCCCCCGCCTCCTGCATAGCTCCGGTCCCTGTCCCTTCCCTCCAATCAGCAGGGACGGAAGGGATGCAGGCGGGGACTGGAGTTCTGCAGGAGGCGGGGAGAGCAGCAGACTGACACTATAGAGATAAACACAGCCAGCTCTGACAAGCTGTTTGTCAGCAGCGTGGCTGTGATTTATGAGGGATTGCAGAGTGCAGGGGGACCTTAGCGGGGTTTGGGATAGCAACAGAGGCTGGGCTGTATAGGCAGATCCAGCCTCTGTATGCAGATAATATTCTTCAAACCCACCTCGGGTTCTCTTTAAGAAAGTTTAAAGTGTTACTGTAAGCAATTTCAAAAACTCACCTCTGCCTTGACTCCCCTATAGGCCCCAATTTAAAGGGGAACTTCAGCTTAAACAAACATACTGTCATTAAGTTACATTAGTTATGTTAATTAAAATAGGTAATATAATCTCCTACCCACCCTGTTTTAAAAGAACAGGCAAATGTTTGTGATTTCATAGGGGCTGCCATTTTTTTGCTTGAAAGGAGGTGACAGGGAGCATGAGACACAGTTCCAACTGTCATGTGTCCTGATCACCCCTCTCAGCTGCACACGCTAGGCAACGAGAACAGCAACATCAGAAATCCCATCATGGCAAAAATGACCGGGCAGATTTCTTTGATGGGGTGGAGCTTAGCCTCTGTGTAGCTAAAAATGAGGCTTGGGTAAGAAAAACAAAGTTCTGATGCTGGGAAACTGTTAAAGAAACACCAAGCTTTTTCAGTTATGCTGAGTAGATTTTTAGTCTGGAGGTTCACCTTAAAGAGACTCTGTAACAAATTTTTCAGCCTTAGTTCTTCTATCCTATAAGTTCCTATGCCTGTTCTAATCTGCTCTGGCTTACTGCAGTCTTTCCTAACTGCACTGTCTCTGTAATAAATCAATGTATCTTTCCTCTGTCCTGTTTGTCAGGCTAAAGCTTGATTGTGTGGAATGTGCAGGGCTGCTTGTGATTGGTAGAAGCGATACACACCCTCTGCAGGCCCCCTGCATACTCTGAATGACACACACTATGCTTAGCTGAGCCTATTAGAAGCTGGTTAGTTTGTTTGTAAACACTGCCTAAAACTGTTAATTACAAGCCAGGATTGCAGCAGGGAGTGGCAGAAACAGCACAGAGGGGCCCAGGAGAAAATAATGAATAGAATGGTATGCTTTTTATTGTAAGAATATTAGAGTACAGATTCTCTTTAAAGCAAAGGTGTATTTTGGATACTTTCCTCGGGTTGGGGGAAGCATGTTAAGCCAAGCTGATCCAGCGATGAGACCCCGATGCACCTGCGCAGCAGCACCGACCCGTTTAGGCCCCAGCAGGAAAAGCTGAGCCCGATCTGGTTTGTGCTACTGCACAGGCTCAGACGGCTCTTTTCACAAGCCGCCTTTCAGGGGTCCCAGCTTTGAAACCAAGCGGAGTGCCCCATAGGGGCACTTTTTTCCCCCTACAGATACACTTGAAAGAGTAACTGTAGTCAAATTGGCCTTTCAATATTAATGTTTTTTTATCCCTGCTTCGAGATACTTTTAGAGAAGAACTCCAGGATTGAAATTCATCCCAAGTAGCCGATTCTTTCCCACGAGAATTCTGTACCTTTTCTTGTATAGATCAGCAGGGACGTCTGTGTGTCTGATATTGTGGTGAAACCTCTCGCACAGTGTGATGCCAGGGCCATGGCCCTGACAGTTTCCTGTGTGTGAACCTCGGTCACTACATTTAAATGTTTGTTAGAGGCTTCTATTGCTCTACTTCCACAGCCTGCTGTTCATAGAAAGAGCAGGCAGATAAGGGTTTTTGTAATTAACGGTAGCAATGAGCAAACAAAGTATAAAGTATAAAGTTCACTTTAAGATTGAAAAGAAAATCTTTTTCCTCTTGGAAGGCAGACTGCTGAGAAACGAACGCCTCCTCTTTGTAGAGGATCCTGATTATAAGCAGCCCTGAAAAGCCCGGGTTATAAAGCAGCTTGATAGATACTCCTAACTAAGTCCATTGTTGGCGCGGCGCTTGTTCCAGCAGAAGGAAATGCCGCGGCTGCATAATGAATGGCTGTGTTTTTATCTTCCCGCTGTGCCACTTAACAGCTCCGCGAACAGAGAGAGATAAAATTTGCGTACCGCAGGGTGGCTGTGGAGAGACCGCTTCCTCCGCACCTGCTTTACATGACTAACCATAGACCTACTTGCTCTGCGACAGGTCCACTTACTTCATAATTACAAGCTAAAGAAACCGATAAACATGGCGATGGTTGCCTGGAAGATCACAGCTATAGGCCGGCTGCATGCTATATACATGGCCATACCATTGTTTCTGTCCTCAGGAAGGCAAAGGCATGTTTACTTGTAATAATATCCCTGAGCGGTTGTTTCCTCCTTATCACAGTAGTTTTATTCAAGAGTACCTGAGGGAGAGGGAGGCTGCCATATTTATTTCCTGTTAAACAATACCAGTTGCCTGGCAGTCCTGCTGATCTCTTTGGCTGCAGTAGTGTTTGAATCACACCCCTGAAACAAGCATGAGGCTTTTCTAGTCAGACCAGAGCGGGATCATCCAGCAGGCAACCTAGGAAGGTGCTTGGGGCCCAGTGGCCATCAAGGGGCCCACCTGCCACCTTCTTCAACCTCTCTCCACTTCAGCTTACCAAAAGGACCACAAGGGGGCTCCAAATCTACTGCCTTGCCTAGGATCCCGTTACATCTTAATCCATCTCTGAGTCAGACTTCAAGAGAACCCTCAGGCACGGATTTACCATAAGGCACTGTAGGCTTGTGCCTACAGGCGCCTTGTGTAGGAGAGGCAGCTCCCCTCCCCAAATGTCCTCCTTACCTATTGGTGGGGCAATACTGGGGAAAAATTGGCTACCTAGTCTGGGGAGGAGGGAAGCCTACCTAATATGGGTGTGTGGCCTGAGATGAGGGAAGGAGTTTAGGGTGCCAGGATGCCTGAACCTGCGGGCTCCTGAGCTGTAAATCCGTCTCTGTGTGTCCTCCACAACCCCATTGACGCTTGCCAGGACAACATGAAAGATTGTAGCCACACTCCTCTAAGTGTGTAAGCATGGCCGCTGGGAGGGCGAGGTTACATACCAATATACAGCAATATATAGGTATAGGAAGTGTTTCTGATGCTGAAACCAGGAAAATTACCATAAAAATGGATATCTTAAAGGACAACTGTAACGAGAGGTAGATGGAGGCTGCCATATTTGTTTCCTTTTAAACAATACTAGTTGCCAGGCAGCCCTGCTTGTCTATGTGGCTACAGTAGTGTCTGAAACACACCGGAAACAAGCATGCAGAAAATCTCGTCAGATCTGACATTAACCTCTTGACGACCAGCTAACGCCGATTGGCGTAAACTGGTTGTCTGTGGGTTTCCATGGAAACGGTTCCATGTCAGTTCACGGAGGGTGTCTCCGTGAACTGCCTGCGAGCCTACGATTGCGGCTCGGAGGCGAAATGTAAACAGGCGGGGAAGAAATCCCCGGTGTTTACACTGCACGGCGCTGCAGCTGCAGCAGCGCCGTAAAGGAGATCGGCGATCCCCGGCCTCTGATAGGCCGGGGATCATCACCGTCTAATAGGCTGAAGCCTATCAGAGGCGGTACAGGACGTATCGCTGTCCTGTACCGCCCGCAGAGCCAGTGAGCGGGAGGGGGGAATAGCGCTGCGGAGGGGGGCTTTGAGGAGCCCCCCCTGCAAGGCACAGCAGAGCGGCGGGGATCAGACCCCCCCCCAGCAGGACATCCCTCTAGTGGGGAAAAAAGGGGGGGAGTCTGATCATCCTGCCTGCAATACGATCTGTGCTGGGGGCTGAAGAGCCCACCCAGCACAGATCAATAGGAAACCACTTGGTTGGCAATTGGTTAATGTCAGGAACACCTGATATTCTGCTTGATTGTTCAGGGTCTATGGCTTAAAGTATTAGAGGCAGAGGAGCAGCAGGATAGCCAGGCAACTGGTATTGTTTAACCCCCTGCCGACCGCTCCACGCCAATTGGCGTGAACACGGCGGCAGCCCCAGGACCACACCATGCTGATTGGCATGAATGGCTGCGGGGTGGGTATTGCAGGAGATGGCTGGCGCTGATGCACGCGCATCTCCGTATGAATGACGAAGCTCCCGCTATCTAATAGAAACCGCCGTCTAATAGGACTGTACAGCGCTGCGATCGAAGGCAGCAATGTACTGGGGACAGCGGTGTGACACAGCTGTCTCCCTGGAAGGCTCAGGGGTGATCCGCTGTCATAGACTGAAGCCTATGACAGCCGATTACAGTGATTGGCTGGTGGGAGGAGGGAGGGTCAGGATAGTCTAAAATAAATTTAAAGAAATAGCAAAATGTATTTTAGGGCTCGTTCCCACTATCGCGAATCCGCATGCGTCCAACGCATGCGGATTCGCACATGTAATGTGAGTGGATGGGGCTGTTTCCACTCCTGCGGTGGCGTTGTGCGTTTTTTGTTGCGGAGAAAAAACGCACAAAAGAGGCAACGATTTCGCCTGCGTCGGGAATCCGTGCGAATCGCCGCTAATGTATTTAATAGTAAAAACGCATGCGTTTTTTACATGCGTTTTTACCCGCGATTCGCGTGCGATTTCGCACCTTTTCCAATGTTATTTTGCCCTGGCAGTGTCATGGTTAATTTCGCATGGCACCCTGCCATGCGAAATCGCACGCGAAATCGCGGGTAAAAACGCATGCAGAAACGCATCCGCATGCGTTTTTTACAAGCGTCGGAATGCCGGCGAAATCGCGTCGCAACAGTGGAAACAAGCCCTAAAAATAAATGAAATTTTTTTTTTTTTATAAAAATAAACAAACATCCTAGCAGGGATGAGAACCCACCAAGTTACTACAGGTGGGGAGAAAAGGGGAGGGGGGAATCTATTGTGTGTTGAGTTGTGCGGCCCTACAGGGAGGCCTAAAGCTGCAGTGGCCTATTTAGTTAAAATTGGCCTGTTCACTAGTCTAGAGGGGTTTAACACCGCAGTCCTCAAGTGGTTGAAGTGGATCCCAGATGAACTTTTACTCATTGCATAATTGTGTTCCTTTCCTATTGTTTATAGGGCATTCTTCATGCCAAATACTTTTTTGTTTTTGTTTTAATACTCTAATTCCCTATAAACTAAACAAGCCACGCCCACAGGTTTTCAGAGAGTCAAGGCACTTTCAGACAGTAGAAAGGGTTCATGGGAGCTCAGTCTGGGCAGGAGGAGGGGGAGGTATTACTATTTTTATTATTTTTATTATTATTTAGTATTTATATAGCGCCGACATATTACGCAGCACTGTACAGTGTATATATATATATTGTCCTGTCACTAACTGTCCCTCAAAGGAGCTCACAATCTAATCCCTACCATTGCCATATGTCTATATTATGTAGCGTAAGTACTGTAGTCTAGGGCCAATTTTTTTTTTTTAGGGGGAGCCAATTAACTTATCCGTATGTTTTTGGAATGTGGGAGGAAACCGGAGTGCCTGGAGGAAACCCACGCAGACACGGGGAGAACATACAAACTCTTTGCAGATAGTGCCCTGGCTGGAATTCGAACCAGGGACCCAGCTAACCACTACACCACCGTTCTGCCCCAGCCAGAGATTTCAGAGGCAGAGGGGAGGAGGGAGGTAGGAGGAGGAGGGTTTTTTTTTTTTTTTTTGCTCAAGATACAGATAAGCCTGCCTCTGTGTAATGTTTACAAATAACATGACTGCTGTCATTGTATCACAGGAAGAAATAATCAAATTCTATTAAAACTGTTTGCAGCTAGATTTTCTGTGTAAACACTAAACTTTAGATGAGATATATAGGCAAGTTACTTGTTATAGTTAGTTTTTCATCTCGGATCCGCTTTAAAAGGAAATAAATATGGCAGCCTTCATATCACTCTCATTACATTATTACATTAATAGAACATTAGTAGCAAGGAAAAGAGTCTCATATTTTTATTTTCAGTTACTGTTTATGGCTTTTTTTATAACATTGCATCATGTTGTCACAGTTGCAATTTTAAAACCACACTCTGCCTTTTAAGCTATAAAATAAAGCAGAAATAATGACTCTTTGAACTCTCCTGCAGTAAATCCTTATCTCAAGGAGTCTCTCATTGTTTCTTGGCTGTTTAAGTGCTTCAGAAAACAGGACTGTATTCCACCCAGTGGGTCAAATAGCTCAGAGAAGCTCTTTTGCATAGATACCAACCAAAGTTTTTTTTTAACTCTTCCAGTACTGGAAACAACATGCAGTTGTGACCGCACCGGGGCCCTTGGGTCAGAGGAGTGCTCCCTCAACCGCAGTATTAGCTCTTTATTGGTCCTGTGCTGGTAATAATTGCTTCTACAGATGTTTTGAATAGTAGTAATCCTTTTCCCGATCGCTTTACAGCTCCTATGACACTGTGGTTGTCCTCATCAGGTTTTGGTGCACCGTATCAATTGTTATGTATAGAGTAATTGGGGGGCAATGCAAAACTTGCATGGGGGCCTTTAGCAGGGCCGGTCTGCCCATGATGCCAAGTGAGGTGACTTCCTCAGGTGGCAGAAGTCTGGGGACAGCACCAGGCAGAAGCAGGAAGTGAAGAGAGTGCCTGGCCAGCCTATGCTGGGGGCAACTGTACCTAGCTACCAACACTGGGGGCACCTATACCTGGCTACCTACATATAGTGAGGGTGTTTTTCTTTTGGGGGGGGGGGGCCTCACTGCAGCTATAGCGCAGCAAAAAGCCTAGAACTGGCCCTAGCCTTTAGCTCCTTAGCTATGCCACTGACAATATTTGACCCTTTCCTATGCTACTGATGTTCTATTTCTTAGCTGTACTACGCATACAATCCATTATCTCATAAGTTTAATTTCGCATCAGGTTTGCTTTAACCTCCTGAGCGGTATGGACGAGCTCAGCTCGTCCATCACCGCCGGAGGCTGCCGCTCAGGCCCTGGTGGGCCGATTTTCTTCAAATAAAGTGCAGCACACGCAGCCGGCACTTTGCCAGCCGCGTGTGCTGCCTGATCGCCGCCGCTCTGCGGCGATTCGCCGCGAGCAGCGGCGAAAGAGGGTCCCCCCAGCCGCCTGAGCCCTGCGCAGCCGGAACAAAAAGTTCCGGCCAGCGCTAAGGGCTGGATCGGAGGCGGCTGACGTCAGGACGTCGGCTGACGTCCATGACGTCACTCCGCTCGTCGCTATGGCGACGATCTAAGCAAAACAAGGAAGGCCGCTCATTGCGGCCTTCCTTGTTTATTCTGGGCGCCGGAGGCGATCGGAACTTTCAGTTGGCTGCATGAAATAGTTTTTTTTTAATTTAAAAAAAACCCTCCCGCAGCCTCCCTGGCGATCTCAATAGAACGCCGGGGAGGTTAAGTCCTAGCAAAGAGATGATCTGATGCTCTTATTTTTTCCCCCTGCAAAACTGGGCTGTTACTTTGCGAAAGTAATGACTTGACTACACAGCGCAGATATACATAGCCGGGCATCCCTGAGGCACCCAGCAAGAGAATCCCATACAGCTCACATGCATAGCAGACTCTGCAGGGCTGATGTATTTACCTAAGCATCATATGCACGGTGATATTTCTTGTCCTGGTATTAGTGACCCTCAGATGATGTTTATTCTCTCCCTGTACATAAAGCTCTGTGTACCTAAGCTTGTTTGTGGAGCACAGCTAATTCCATTCTCACGCAATGCCTGTATTGTCAGTCTGTGCGCTCTCTCACTGTACACATACGTGACTGAGGAGGACATGACCAGTGAGAAAACATAACTATGAGCAACTGTGCACAAACACCCGCTGCCTGGCAATTCAGTTTCTCTCTCACTGTACACATACGTGACCGAGGAGGACATGACCAGCGAGAAAACATAACTATGAGCAACTGTGCACAAACACCCGCTGCCTGGCAATTCAGTTTCTGGCCACTGCAACGGAGGGGGGAGGGGCATGAGAATTGAACTGTTTTTGACAGCGGAACAATGGAGGGGTCCCAGGGGACTCTAAGGGACCTCAGATACTACAAGGGGCTGGAAGGAGAAGCCCCAGGTAAGTAATGCTCAGCTTCCCCCTCCCGAGGTGAGTACCCCCCAGGGGAACTTACAGGGTCTCTTTAAAGTATCAAATGTAAAAGCACATAAAAAAGCTGTATCGACAACAGGCTCTCGTTTCGGACTATGCACCTTTATTCAAGCTTATGCAGCTACTGTAATATAGTACCAGTCCAGGAGGAAATCGGGCCGCTGGTCTCAGCACATGAAGGTTATATCCACCCTGTTGGGGGCGGGTGCTTCCCCATCCTATCCATGATGTTGTCCTTTAACCACCCTGGCGTTCTATTAAGATCGCCAGGGCGGCTGCGGGAGGTTTTTTTTTTTAATAAAAAAAAACTATTTCATGCAGCCAACTGAAAGTTGGCTGCATGAAAGCCCACTAGAGGGCGCTCCGGAGGCGATCTTCTGATCGCCTCCGGCGGCCAGAAATAACACGGAAGGCCGCAATGAGCGGCCTTCCGTGTTTCGCTTACCTCGTCGCCATGGCGACGAGCGGAGTGACGTCATGGACGTCAGCCGACGTCCTGACGTCAGCCGCCTCCGATCCAGCCCTTAGCGCTGGCCGGAACTTTTTGTTCCGGCTACGCTGGGCTCAGACGGCTGGGGGGACCCTCTTTCGCTGCTGCATGCGGCGGATCGCCGCACTGCAGCGGCGATCAGGCAGCACACGCGGCTGGCAAAGTGCCGGCTGCGTGTGCTGCTTTTTATTTGAGCCAAATCGGCCCAGCAGGGCCTGAGCGGCAGGCTCCGGCGGTACTGGACTAGCTGAGCTCGTCCAGACCGCTCAGCTGGTTAAGATAGGGGCATAAGACTAGGACCATGGTAGGGATATTACATTGTGAGCACTTCAGAGGGACAGTTAGTGACATGATTTGATCTATGCATTGTATCAGCATTAAAGGACAACTGAAGCGAAAGGGATATGGAGGTTTCCATATTTACGCAATACCAATTACCTGCATGTCCAGCTGATCCTCTGCCTCTAATACGTCTAGCCACAGCCCCTAAACAAGCATATGCAGATCAGGGGTTTCTGACATTACTGTATTGTCAGATCTGACAAGATTAGCTGCATGCTTGTTTCTGGTGTGATTCAAACACTACTGCAGCCAAATAGACCATCAGGGCTGCCGGGCAACTGGTATTGTTTAAAAGGAAATAAATATGGCAGCCTCCAAATTTTTCTCACATCAGTTGTCCTTTAAAGGGAAGGTCCAAGCAAAAAAAAAAAATGAGATTCACTTACATGGGGCTTCTACCAGCCCCATGCAGCCATCCTGTGCCCTCGTAGTCACTCACTGCTGCTCCAGTCCCCCGCTGGCAGCTTTCTGACCTCGGAGGTCAGGGCCAAATTGCGTACATTTTTACACATTCCCGCTAGTGCAGAAACATTAACACATACATTTTTACGCGTTAGTGGTGAAACGCGTACATTTTTGTTCCTGCACTAGCTGGAATGCGTAAAAATGTATGCAATGTGGCCCTGACCTCCGAGGTCAGAAAGCTGCCAGCGGGGGACTGGAGCAGCAGTGAGTGACTACAAGGGCACAGGATGGCTACATGGGGCTGGTAGAAGCCCCAGGTAAGTGAATCTCATTTTTTTTTTTTTGCTTGAACCTTCCCTTTAAGACCATATGAACTTAAAGCCCAGTGGCCCTAACCTCTAACATCATGAAGCTCCTTGAGCGGTTGGTCCTTGCCCACCTGAAGAGGTCCACGGACGCCCTTTTAGACCTGCTCCAATTTGCATATAGGGCAAACAGATCCGTGGAGGATGCCATCAATGTCAGTGTGGCACATATCACTGAGCACTTAGACAGCCCGGCCTCCTATGCCAGGATCCTGTTCCTAGACTTTAGCTCAGTGTTCAACACGATCTGCCCTGACATCCTGGTCACCAATCTGACACAGCTCGGAGTTGATCCCACTCTCTGAGCATGGATCAAGGACTTCCTGACAAATAGAACACAACAGGTGAAGCTTGGCAACTATTACTCCAGCATTCGAACCACCAATACTGGGGCTCCACAAGGCTGTGTTCTGTCACCTCTACTGTTCTCCCTTTATACCAACGACTGCATCTCATCCGCTGACTCTGTGAAGGTCATCAAATTTGCAGATGACACCACCATTATTGGCCTAATTGGAAGCAACGGAGAGCATGAATACCGGAGCGAGGTCGAGAGAATATGCAACTGGTGCAGGGAGAACAACCTAGTTCTCAACACAGCAAAGACTGTTGAACTAGTTGTAGACTTTAGGAGGAACCCTCCCGCCTGTCCTCATTGGAGGAACAGAAGTCTCTACGGTGTCATCGGTTCGGTTCCTCTGCACGACTCTCACCAATAATCTGAAATGGGGGCAGAACACCACTAAAATTCAAAAGAAATCCCAGCAGAGGCTGTTCTTCCTGCGCCAACTGAAGAGATTTGGCATGCCACGGGAGCTGCAGGCCAGCTTCTATACTGCCACCATAGAATCCATCCTCTGCTCCTCAGTCATTGTTTGGTACGCGGGTGCAACGGCCAGTGATAAACATAAACTGCAGAGGGTCATAGCTGATGCAGGGAGAATCATCGGGTCTCCTCTTCCACCTCTTGATCTCCTCCACTCCGCTAGATTGAGGAAGAGGGCCACCATGATCTCCCGTGAGCCTCTCACCCTGGCAGCCACTACTTCAAGCTCCTCCCGTTGGGCCGCCGCTTCAGGACTATACCAGCCAAAACAACCAGGCGGAAGAACACCTTCTTCCCCCAAGCCGTTCAGTCACTGAACTCTGACCTTCCCCGGTCCGGCCTGCACTCGTAATTGCCGGGTCGGCAGCTGGTCCCCGTCGCTGCCTCCTCGGTTCTTATCCGGAAACGGGGGCCCTTTACTAGCGTCTACCGGCATCACTATCTGTATACCTGATTACTGCATTTCAAATTGTATGTGTTGTTGTATCTGTCTATGCCATGTGTACCACAAATAATTCCGATTATGGCTCTTGCTGTACTTGGCGAAATAGAACTGATTCTGATTCTGAACTCTGCCTCCTCAGTTTGCTGGGCAGATGCTGAGGTACGTTGCCAGGGGAGATTTCTGTATCTATTTCAGACTGACTGTCTACAAGCAATAGCATTACTGCTACTTTACACACCACCTCCACAGCTCAGCCACCCCCCACCGCGGTCCACTATATATCTTCCTGACATGGATAAAGGCATCCATGATGATAATGAATTATTTCTAGACCGCTGTATAGCACACTGGGCTGGATGTCGGAAACCTCTGTGTTTCCTTTACCTGAGATCACCGCTGCCTCTGTCTTTCCACTTACCTCATCTAGTAGTTTCCTATTAACAAAGCTGACACAACCACCTAATAGGCAATTAATGTGTGCACAGAAAGCAATGATTACCTGTAGCAGGAGACAGCTCACTGCTAGCGCACATCTGCTGTAAATGCCTCTGTTAATGTGCTGAGTAATACCTTTACAGTTACTCATTATATGAGGCAAACCCTGGAGACAATTAACTCAGGATTTCCTCTTTCCCAGAAGAATCTGTGCAGAACGCCGGGCGGTTATTCACCGAGACGGATAGGAATGTTTGTGCATTGGACCGAGACTTAGAAACCAGCACTGTAGGATATTACGTGCTTCATTCATTCACCTGTTTCAATGAAAACCACTTTTACCAACACATTTCTTGGGACTTTACATCATGTAGCCTTGGAGCAGGATCGCCCCCCAGGCAACCTAGGTTGGTGCCTGGGGCCCAGTGGGAGTCAGAAGGCCCAACTGCCCCTTTCTCTGACCCACTTCTTATTTTAGATGACCAAAAGGACAATAAGAAGGAGCCAAAGCCACTATTTTGCCTGAACTGGTGTTCAGTGGGTGTTTTTGAAAATAAAGAAAATACCCGATGAGGAGATGGGCTAGTCCAAAATCTGTACGATTTCAACTACCTGCTGTACTGTCAGGGCTGGATTTCTGGAAAGGCCACAAAGACCCGTGCCTTGGGCGGCTGCAGCCTGCGGGGGCACTTGAACATAAAAGAGGGGTTGATACATATGAAAAAGGAGGCTGAAAATAGGGAACAACAAATAAAAAAGAGAAACTGATACCCAAGGGAGCTGTTCACATAAGAGAGGGGCTACAGTACATGGATGCAAGGAAGAGGGGGCTGGACCTGGAATGGGAGGGGCACTGCTACAGAAGAGGTTTGGCCTAGGGGCACAAAAAGTATAAATCTGGCCTTGCCTACTGTAAGTAACAGTGACATAACAAAAAAGTAATTTATAGTGCTTTTTATAGGTACTTTTCCAACAGGTGGAAGGAGAGGGAAGCTTGTTATCTCCCCTCCCACACGCCTGCTCCTCACTGGTTGGCTGAGGGCAGTTCAGTACAACAGGCTGATGAGGGAAATACACCTTTCCCCTCTGCAGAAGCTGCTGAAATACAATCTATGCTGTGCTCACATGTGCTTACAAAATCAAGCTAGATATGACAGTGCAGTAGGAGAAAAGAAAGAGTAAGGGAGGAAAGTACATTAGGATTGGCTTCCGTCAGAGGCCATTTACCCTCTGCTCTGTGTTTATTATGCGGTCTACAACCTGACCCTGCATTGTAAGCATTCCAATATAATCATATAAAGATGAGTGACAGCGCTCCTCTCCTGTAGCTCAATTCAATACCTGCAAAAAATTAACCACCCTGGCGTTCTGATTAAATCGCCAGGGTGGCTGCGGGAGGGTTTTTTTTAAATTAAAAAAAAACTATTTCATGCAGCCAACTGAAAGTTGGCTGCATGAAAGCCCACTAGAGGGCGCTCCGGAGGCGTTCTTCCGATCGCCTCCGGCGCCCAGAATAAACAAGGAAGGCCGCAATGAGCGGCCTTCCTTGTTTTGCTTACATCGTCGCCATAGCGACGAGCGGAGTGACGCTGGGGGGACCCTCTTTCGCCGCTGCTCGCGGCGGATCGCCGCAGAGCGGCGGCGATCAGGCAGCACACGCGGCTGGCAAAGTGCCGGCTGCGTGTGCTGCTTTTTATTTGACGAAAATCGGCCCAGCAGGGCCTGAGCGGCAGCCTTTGGCGGTGTTGAACGAGCTGAGCTCGTCCAGACCGCTCAGCAGGTTAAAACATGCTCCACATAGTGCATTACTGTATATATACAATGAGTGCAGCACACGTGATCATTCAGTGCTAAAACCACAAATCCAACTTCCCAGTATATTAGCCGCTCACCGGATAAAATCCACCTCACATCCAGGTGGGTCTAGCGTTTTTGTGATCAACCAATGACTAGGCTCTTAGGCTCTTTCCTTCCAGATAATAAAGCTTTAATCCAGATTCATATAAAACACAAACAGATAAAAATCCTCATAGCGTAACTTGATAAAAACAGAGTATGCAGCCTGCGCTATACAGTGCACTTACTCAATCCTGGTGAGTGTTGCGCTTATCGGGCTGATTGACCCAGCGGTTATCCCTCATGTGGCGTCGGCGTCCCGCTCCTCCACCGTGGTGTACCCGCCAGTTGTCAGTTTTAGATCCCGGCCGGCCGGCGAATGTTTCCGCACCTAGTGACGTCAGTCGCACCTGACTCCGCCCAATAAATAAATGTTTCTGCTGTAATAAATCTTATCTCAGTCAGCCTGGCTCTATTTGGTACCTCAGGAATGGCTTCAGTCAGAGGCAGTAAAGATGGAAAATGCCTGGAACAGTTTTCTCTTTATTTACCATATAGCATTCACTGAATTCAAAACGTGGACCGTGTAATACATGTGTTATGTAAGTAGAACAAGTATTTATCTACTTATATATGTGTTTTGTTTTTCCTGGGTTCGTATGGCTGTCCCTGCTGCTTTAAGTAGCCCAGAGGGTGAGGAGGTCCTGCTAGAGAGATATTTGGGAATGTATGGGAAAGAACACTGGGTAATTACAGGCCGCTGCTCTGCACATCCGGCTGCCTTCCAGAGACCGCATTTATCTTAAAGCTCTTTTGGCAGAAATTGTATTTTTAAGATCATTATGTGCAATTTTGGAGCTCCCGAGTTTGATGGCCTCGTGTTTATGTTAATAAGCTACCAATTTCCAAACTCCAGTTTAAGAACGTTAAATCCGTCCGCTTGTTTCTCTGGGAATCTGTTGTTGTTTGACTAAATCAGAGAGCCAAGCCTTCCAGGTGAAAGCAGACTAGCCATAAATAGATCCGCTGCCCGTCTTCTGCCCGCGTACGCAAGAGAGCAGCAAATGGAATCGTGACTCAGGCAGGTCAGTTTGAAGGCTGAATGAGTCTAAATGCGTTCATGGAGGACCTGCTGGAGTGGAGAGCTCTTTGTGTTCCAATCACGGCGAGGGAAGACGAGGCGCGGTGGATAGAAAGGATAAGTGAACTTACACACCGTGGTTGCGCTAAGAGCCCTCGAAACGTAACAATCCCCCATTCCTGCCTTCAGAACTTTCGCTTATCTAGTATTGAACTCACCAGCTCATTAGTTAAGCAGAAAATTCCCCCAGCATACAAATCTCTACAGACCTACAAAGGGAAACGGAATAGCCCATCCAAGTAATTTGCCACCAATCGATTAGGTGACCAGAGGCGCTGCTAAGGATTTTGTGGCCCCAAGGGGCACATAATTTGTGCCCCCCCCCCTTGTCAGAGGCCCCTTTTCCCATTATAATAGGTAGTCAAAGGTGCCCCCCAAAATAGGTAGCCCTCCAGTATAGGTAGGTATCCAAAACGGCACCCCCCCAATATAGGTAGTCACCCCGGTATAGGTAGCCCAGGTATCTTCCCAGTATAGATAGCCATCCACAGTATAGGTAGTCAAAGTATTACCCCCCAAATAGGTATTCCTCCCGTATAGGTAGGTAGCCAAAGGTGCACCTCCCCCCAGTATAGGTAGCCCCGGTGTCCCTCCAGTATAGGTAGCTTGGCCCATATAGGTAGCCAAGGTGTCGCCCCAGCATAAATATCCCCTCTCAGTATAGGTAGTCAACACCCACACACACACACCCATAAAGGGCATTGGTGTCAGTGGGGGTATGTAGCAGTTTTGGCTCAGCCTCCCCAACCCCACACACCTGCAGAGTGGCAGCTTGAAAAGAGGAGAGCAGTGCACAGTAACCATGCGGAACACTTCAAATGCAGGTCCCTTTAGAGAAGTCTAGCACAACGGTGGGCTGTGTAGATGTCATGGGCTATTAGCTCAATGTCAAATGTTCCATGGTGCTTGTGTCTCTCATCTCTGCAAAGAGTCTCAGACACGTACGAAGCTTTATGTCTGGCAAGGATCGGGAGTCAATCCCTCAGGCAATACTGCAGGTCCGACATTGTTCCGCCTGCAGGCTAGCAATGTGTTCTATTGCTACGGGGAGGAGGGCTGTTTCTAGAAGATAAGTAGAGCCGATGTTCCTCGATTATCGTATGGTATGCTGGTGCCACAGCAAGGGACAGACTCAAACTTCAGAGGGTTATCAACTCTGCAGAGAAGATCATAGGGTCACCCCTGCCACCACTGGACCTCTTGTACACCTCCAGACCAGGGGCGGCGCCAGGGGGGTGCAAGGGGGTGCTCGAGCACCCCCTAGAATTGTCCAAGCACCCCCAAAGCACCCCCTGGAGTGAACTGACTTCAGGCGTCTAAAAGACGCCAAGTCAGTTCACACAGCGGCAGCACGGAGCAGCAGGCAGGGCTACGGTAAGATGGCCGCCCGGAGCCCTGTTCTGCAGACTTCGAGTCTGCAGTGCATGGCTTCGGGCGGCCATTTTCCCGTAGCCCTGCTCTCAGCATGCAGGCAGGAAGTCTCGTCGTGATGTCGGGAAGGAAGAGGATCGTGGGCGCGCGGGCGCTGCGCACCACAAGGAGGTCGGGGCAGGAGGTCGGGAAAGAAGGTCTTCTGGCTGTAGGTGAGTAAATGGGTTTTTCTTTTCTTTTTCAGTTGATGCTGATTGTGCATATTGGGGTCATATCTGCTACGGATTGTGCATATTGGGGTCATATCTGCTACGGATTGTGCATATTGGGGTCATATCTGCTACGGATTGTGCATATTGGGGTCATTTCTGCTACCGATTGTGCATATTGGGGTCATTTCTGCTACCGATTGTGCATATTGGGGTCATTTCTGCTACGGATTGTGCATATTGGGGTCATTTCTGCTACCGATTGTGCATATTGGGGTCATTTCTGCTACCGATTGTGCATATTGGGGTCATTTCTGCTACGGATTGTGCATATTGGGGTCATATCTGCTACGGATTGTGCATATTGGGGTCATATCTGCTACGGATTGTGCATATTGGGGTCATTTCTGCTACCGATTGTACATATTGGGGTCATTTCTGCTACCGATTGTGCATATTGGGGTCATTTCTGCTACGGATTGTGCATATTGGGGTCATTTCTGCTACCGATTGTGCATATTGGGGTCATTTCTGCTACCGATTGTGCATATTGGGGTCATATCTGCTCTGGATTGTGCATATTGGGGCCATATCTGCTACGGATTGTGCATATTGGGGTCATATCTGCTACGGATTGTGCATATTGGGGTCATATCTGCTACGGATTGTGCATATTGGGGTCATTTCTGCTACCGATTGTACATATTGGGGTCATTTCTGCTACCGATTGTGCATATTGGGGTCATTTCTGCTACGGATTGTGCATATTGGGGTCATTTCTGCTACCGATTGTGCATATTGGGGTCATTTCTGCTACCGATTGTGCATATTGGGGTCATTTCTGCTACCGATTGTGCATATTGGGGTCATTTCTGCTACCGATTGTGCATATTGGGGTCATTTCTGCTACCGATTGTGCATATTGGGGTCATATTGTGCATATTGGAGTCATATCTGCTACCGATTGTGCATATTGGGGTCATTTCTGCTACCGATTGTGCATATTGGGGTCATTTCTGCTACCGATTGTGCATATTGGGGTCATTTCTGCTACCGATTGTGCATATTGGGGTCATTTCTGCTACCGATTGTGCATATTGGGGTCATTTCTGCTACCGATTGTGCATATTGGGGTCATTTCTGCTACCGATTGTGCATATTGGGGTCATATCTGCTACGGATTGTGCATATTGGAGTCATATCTGCTACCGATTGTGCATATTGGGGTCATATCTGCTACCGATTGTGCATATTGGGGTCATATCTGCTAACGATTGTGCATATTGGGGTCATATCTGCTACCGATTGTGCATATTGGGGTCATATCTGATAACGATTGTGCATATTGGAGCCATATCTGATAACGATTGTGCATATTGGAGCCATATCTGATAACGATTGTGCATATTGGAGCCATATCTGATAACGATTGTGCATATTGGGGTCATTGGACGTGTTTTTTGTTAAAATCTGCTCACATTACGTGTATTTTCTTGAGAAAACCTGCACAATTATGTGAATTTTCTGGGAAAAGGGTCACCAAAACTTGGGCCCTCTGTCTTTGCGTTGCACTTAAAGGGAACCCGAGGTGAGAATAATATTGAGGCTGCCATATTTATCTCCCTTTAAGCAATACCAGTTGCCTGGCTGCCGTGCTGGTCCTCTGCCTCTTATTCTTTCAACCATAGACCCTGAACAAGCATGCAGCAGGTCAGGGGTTTCTGACAATATTGTGACAAGACTGACAAGATTAGCTGCATGGCTTGTTTCTGGTGTAATTCAGTTCACTACTACAGCCAAATAGATCAGCAGGGCTGCCAGGCAACTAGTATTGTTTAAAAGGAAATAAATATGGCAGCCACCATATCACTCTCACCCTGGGTTCACTTTAAATTACAGTTAGCCCCGCCCTCATCCGGTCATGACCACGCCCATTTTTTCGCCGCGGCGCGCTTAGCGCGCCGCAGGTTGTAGCCACACCCATTTTTTGCCGGTCGTCAGCTCCCCCGGAAATTGGTCCAGCACCTGCATAGCACCCCCTAAAAAAATTTCCTGGAGCCGCCACTGCTCCAGACTGTGGTCCAGGGCAAATAGGATAGTGAATGACCCCTCACACCCTGGCTGGCACCACTTCAATCGGCTTCCCATGGGCCACCGCTTCTGCATCATCCCCACTAGAACCACCAGGCACAGGAACACCTTCTTCCCTCAAGCTGACCTGCACCTGAACTCTCGCTATCTCTCTGGCAGTGCCCCCCTAGCCTCCCGCTCTTGCCGCTCCTGCCTCATTGCATAGCTGACTTTTGTCTTTATTTGTAACTATGTATCTGTATGCATAACAGCCACTTGTAAACCGTTGCTTGTGCCGTGTATACCACAAATAGTTCCGGGTCAAGAAATAATTGATATTTGCTGTGTTCTGCTGGGCATACACGGGTCGATAATTCTTATCAATGGGGCCGCTGATGTCGACATGTCCGATCACCGTGCGGATCGATTCCCTGCTCGATACCGGGGGCGGACAATAGCGGAAATCGAGCGGAAGATAAGGAAGCGCCCGCGGGGACGAGCGGGGACGCGGCGGAAGTTGATCCGGTGGCTGATCAAGCCGCCGGATCTAACCGTGTATTCCCAGCATCATTCATTCATGCACAAAGGAAGATATTGCTTGCTTTGGAAACAGCCATTATTTCCCACAATGCAATCAGGCTCTCAGACAGGAAGCTGTCAAGGCCATAGCCCTGATATCAAACTGTTGGAGGGGTTTCACCACAATATCAGCCCCACAAATGTCTCTGGTGCTCTATTTAAGAAAAGGAATAGATTTCTCCTGGGAAAGGGGGTATCGGCTACTGATTGGGATAAAGTTCAGTCCCGGGTTATAGTTCCTCTTTAAGGTGTCAGCCTCAACTGCATCGGACGTAAGTACAGGGGAGCAGCCCCTGCGACCGCATGGGGGCCCAGACTTGTGACGGGCCAAACTACTAACCTCCCCTTCCTCCAACACAGCGGTCCATCCTTCAGATCAGGTGATTTTGTGGCAACACTTTGTTTTATGACCCTTGCAAGATGGGCCCCCAGGCTGTGAGGGTCAACAGGGGGAGGCAAGGAAAACTTCCCCAAAAACATTGGGGTCCCTATCAATGTTTTTCGGGAGGGGGCACTTGCTTTGTAGTTACACCCCTTCTCAAGTGAATATTATGCAAGTTTCCCAACAGTGAATCCAATCGCCAACACTTCACATATCATCTTTTGGTAACATGGGTTACATGCTAGTGCCCCTCCCCTTCCATATTCAGTGTTCTTTTTCCATGTAAAGTGCACCCCTCCCATATACAGTGTCCCCTCTTACATGTTAAAGCGGCCCCTAACCAAAACATTTTTTAATTCAAAATATTTAGTTGCATCACTCTGACACATACAAAGATAAATAAACACTCCTTCAAGCCTATGAGCATTTCAGTGCATGCTTTTCACCCTTCTCTTTTCATAACTAGGGTTATACAGGTGGCAGCCATTAGCAATTCCTCCATTGCCGGACACCACCTACTCCACCAGTTTGCCGGATTCTGTCCCAGCAATATGAAAGGAAGGGGAGGGGTTCCTATAATAAATGTAAAATATTTTATATTTCTCATCATGCAGCTGAAAAAAGGCTGCTATTTATTAATATAATTTAGAAAATAGATTTTATTTCTGAAATCTTGTATTTTTAATTTGGGTCCACTTTAAGTGCCCTTTCTTCCACTTACACTACATGTAGTGGGCTACATTCCCATATATGTGTGGAGTTCCCTTTCCACATTTAGTGCCCATCCCCATGGATAGTGCCAAGTGCCCAAATGCCAATCCATGTAAAGTCCTGCAACTTCCACATACATTGCCCCCTCCTTTCACGTACAACTAGGGTTGCCACCCAGCCGGTATCTCCCCGGCCCAGCCGTAAAATCAATTAAAAAGCCGCTGCCAGAAAAATGTTTTTACCGGCAATGTATCTGCCCGGTAATTTGGACAGACTGTTCCAACTTCCACAAGTGCAGAGGGGGAGACGCTGAAGATGCGGTAGAATTCTCTTCTGCACAAATGTCATATTTTCCCTGTTACGGAGCGGAGACTAGACCCGCCCTCCTCTCCTCACAGATCAGGAGTTTGGCCAATAGCAGCAGCAGCAGCTTAGGACTAGCCAATGCTGTTGCTGTTGTGGCTCCAAATGTCCAATAAGAAGTGGTGGGAGGGGCAGCATTTCAAAGAAGCCCGCGCAGTTCTGCACTACAGAAATCATGTGCACTGCAGAGACGTCAGCTGGGATCACCTCTGCCCTGCACTGCTTGCAGTTCTCTCACATGAGGACAGAGTGAGCTGTGCGAGTGAGTGCAGATTCAGGAGGGCCCTCCCCTCTCCCCTCCTTCATGCCCGGGCAGCGACTTCTGAATGGAGACTTCACAGTCCCTGCTGTGATCTGGCCTGGCTCAATGTGCTGCTGTCACTCTGGAGGAGAAAGCCTGGAAGTAGGTAAAGTCCTTCAAAGTGCTGGTGCTTTCATTAACAGCAGCTGATAAGCTTTGCCGTTTTTTTTTATAGCTTTTCAGGGTGAGATTATGTGTTGTTGCATGGAGAGGAGAGTGCTTGTTATCAGCATTGTGGTCCTGTTGTAAAGGGAACCCCTGCAGTGAGCTAATTTGAGAATGGGATACACATCAATCAAGTGTTCCAATGTCTCTGGCACAAACTTGTTTTATCACTAAGAAAAAGGAAGACCTGATTTATAGTATTCCATCCCACTTGCTGTTTAACTGGTCACTGCTGTTCACTTAGAAGAAAAGCACCCCTTAAGCTGGCCATACACTGGCCCAATTTGCCGCCGTTTCGACAGCAGATTCGATCACTTGGATCGAATCTGCTGCCAATCGTTCGCGCTACACGCCGAATTTCGATCCATTTCGTCCGATCGCTCCGTGCGGAAAATTACCGTCGATCCCCCGCGGGTACGGAACACGTCGCTAGCGGCGTTCGAGTGCCCGACGACCGACACAATAGAGCGGCACACATTACCTGCTCCGCCGGCGCGACTCCAGTCCCCCGGTCACCGCTGCTAGTATGCACTTTTGGCCCTTTTTTCCTGTCCTGTTGGGAGGTATGCTTTAAAAATGGTGCAGGTGCCAGTTGCCATAGCACCAGCGCTGCTCTCTTATGGCGCCTCCCCCCATCCACCGCGTAGTGTGGCTCCCAATCCCCACTGCCTCTCTTTATACTTCAGGCGACCAGATAGAGGCAGAGCAGGGCGCACACTATGTGCAGGACGTGGACACTTCAAATGTGGAAGTGACGTAATTGGTCACTTTCTGCATGTGAAGTGCACTAGGTCCAGGTGGGTAGTGTGCACCCTACTCTGCCTCTCTCTGGTCGCTGCTGATCTGAGGTATGAATCTGATGGTTACATGCGCACGCCGCAGGTAACCATATCCCACGACAGTGAATCCAGCACCTGCATAGCCTTGTCATGGACGGTCCTCAGAAGAGCTCACAACCTATTCCCTACCATTGTCATAGTCTGATGTCCTACCAAATTATGTATTTATATAGCACTGACATCTGCTCAAAATCCGTATGTGAGCTCCAAATCGGGAGGTGGTAGGGGGCTGAGCATGTGGGCCTCAGGCTTAAACTTATCTGGCGGACCCTTAGTGTCCCAGTCCGACCCTGGGCAGGAGGGGTGGGGGAAGCGGCCGGAGCGAAGCTTCAACTCACCTTCCTCGATCCCCGCACAGCAGCCTCTATCTTCATCCTGTCCCGGCATCTTTTGCGATGGTAACAGTGCCCCCTGTGATGACGTAACAGCATGTCATCACAGGGGGAGCTCTTACCAATGCAACAGATGCCGGGACAGGAGGAAGATAGAGGCTGTGTGTGGGGAATGAGGAAGGTGAGTTGAAACTTTGCTCTTCCCGCTTCCCCCGCCCCTGTGTAAATAAACAATTTTTTTTTTTATGTGTAACAGCCTGCCGCCCACGATCGCAAGCAGGCAGGCTAATCTCGGAACTCCACTCCATCATTCAGCGTCCTCCCCCAGGACTTGATGCTTGAAATGTTATTATTGGGTGTATTTATACTTACCTGGGGGCTTTTTCCAGCCCCATGAGGTGTGTGGGCTTGCTTGCAGCCTCTCTGTTCACTTGATATTCTCGCCTCCCCCGGTAATCTGGACAATCACGGCCAGCCATGTGCTTCTGCATATACACGACCCGGCCGCTACTGCACAGGAGCAGAATGCTCTCCGCTGCGGGAGCACTACAGGGGTAGACGCATGACACAGAAGAGCGAGGCCAGCCAGATATTACTGGGGGAGCATATCAAGTGAATGAAGCAGCTGGCTAGGGAACCCAGGCACCTCATGGGGCTGGAGGAAGCTCCCCGGGTAAATATAAATACACCCATTAAAGGGAACCTAAACTGAGATGTATATGGATGTTTCCTTTTAAACAATACCAGTTGCCTGGCAACCCTGCTGATCTCTTTGGCTGCAGTAGTGGCTGAATCACACGCCTGAAACAAGCATGCAGCTAATCCAGTCTGACTTCAGTCAGAGCACCTGATCTGCATGCTTGTTCAGGGGCTGTGGCTAGAAGTATTAGAGACACAGGATCAGCAGGAGAGTCAGGCAACTGGTATTATTTTAAAAGGAAAAAGCCATTTCCTTCTTAGTGTAGGTACCCTTTAATGCTGCCTCTAAGAGACCCAGATCTAGCCTAATGCTAGGTACATACTATACCATTTTCTGACTGATTTACTGTCAGGCTGACTATTTTTTTCCATAGAAATAAACAGAAAATCAATCAGAAAATCGATCGGACCTGTTGGAAATAGTCAGAAAATTGTATATTTTGTACCTAGCATTAAAGGTCAACTGACCTGAGAGAGGGATAAGGAGGCTGCCATATTGATTTCCTTTTAAACAAAGCCAGTTGCCTGGCTCTCCAGCTAAGCTTTCTGGCATTAGTATGTCTGCATCAAACACCCGAAACAAGCATGCAGCTAATCTTGTCAGACTTTTAGTCAGAAAAATCTGATCTGCATGCTTGTTCAGGGGCTATAGCTAGAGGCAGAGGATCAGCAGGACAGCCAGGAAATGTGCATTTGTAAATAAATTATGGCAGCCTCCATATCCCTCTCAGGTCAGTTGTCCTTTAAAAAGTCCGCGACAAACCACTCCCACTTTTAGACCACACCCCTCAGGCCACACCCACAGGCCGGTATTTTTTTACCCTAAAGGTGGCAACCCTACGTACAACTGTTCTGAGTGCTGTACAGATGTGTTTCTTGCCTACAGACAAGCGTCCCATTCTGTTTCTATGGCGGGGTAACAGCAGCGGCTAGCGATAGAGCCATGCTGGACCATTCAGCATAGCAGCTAGCGACAGTACTGAGCGATGTGCGCCTAAGAGAAAGGTATTTTTCATCCTCACCATCTTAGTTCCTGATAGCAGAGATCTCTCGGTGGCAGATGAGACATGACAATGGGTGACCTGACTCCGACATTCACACACAGGCAAGAGAAGCACATCTTGACACAGGAGGTATTTCAGTTCCCTGACTAAAGGCTCTTCTTATTAAAAGCCAGCATTCTCTGATCACCATGGAAACTGCTGCATTGTGATTGTCACCCGGTCCTGCTATGCAAAGCAGCCCATGCGGTGCAGCTGAGCTATGGATATCTCTCTAAAGGTGGCCACTAACGGTCTAATTTTTAGCGAAAAACATTCAAGCAATCAGATAATTCTGATCGGAAGAAAAATCGTTCACTGCACCATCAACAAACCAATCTGTGCTTCCTATCTATCACTTTTTCTTGAATAGATCATCTGGGACATTTGTGTAGCTGATATTGTTATGACACCCCTTCCCACAATGTGATGTCAGGGCCAAGGCCAGACTGGAGTGCAGATAATTCACCATTTAATAAAAACTTATAGTATACTGTAACATGATATATATCTATATATATAACTAGCTGATTGCCCGGCGTTGCCCGGGTATGTATTTGGCTGCCCATTTTTTCTAGCCCTAACACACAATTACTCAATGACCAAGTTTGTGAGCTTTGCAGTCTTTGGTATCAATAATTTGCATTGAAATTAAAAAATCTGATTGGCTGTTTGTGGCTCCACACCCTTTTCTGAATTTGAACCCCAGTCACCCAATGACCAACTGTACCAGGTTTGAGGCCTGCGCCATTAACAGTGCAAGAATGGTAGCAATTAAATATTCCCCTTGAAAAGCAATAGGTGAAGTTTGATTCACGTTTGTAGGCTCCACCCACTTTTCTGAATATTAATCTCTGTCACCCAGTGACCAACTGTGCAAAGTTTGAGAACCCTGCCATTAACAGTGTAAGAATGGCTGCAGTTTACATTTTCCCAGGGAAATTTGTATTTGTCTCCACCCACTGATGTACCGGCATTGCCTGTGTATGTATTTGACTGTTGTTGGCTCCGCCTACTTTCTAGCCCTAACGCACAAACACTTAATGACCGAGTTTGTGAGCTTTGGGGTCCTTGGCATCAATAATTTGTATATTCCCATGAAATGAAACAAATCAGATTGGCTGTTTGCGACTTCACCCCCTCTCCAGCATTTGAACTCCAGTCACCCAATGATCAACTGTAGCAGGTTTGAAGCATCTGCTATTGGCAGTGTAAAAATGGCAGCAATTTAAATATTCCCCTTGAAAATCAACAGGTGAATTTTTATTGGCTATTATAGGCTCCACCCACTTCCCTGAATATTAATCTCAGTCACCCAGTGACCATCTGGGCAAAGTTTGAGAACCCTGCCATTAACAGTGTAAGAATGGCTGCAGTTTATATTTTTCCAGTGAAATTTGGTTTTGGTTCCGCCCACTTTTTGTAACCTGGACACACAGTCACTCAATGACCAATTTTGTGAGCTTTGGGGTCCTTGGCATCGATAATGTGTACTTTCCCATGAAATAAAACAAATCTGATTGACTGTTTGTGGCTCTGTCCCCTTTTCTGAATTTGAACCCCAGTGACCCAATGACCAACTGTACCAGGTTTGAGGCTTGTGCCATTAACAGTGCAAGAATGGCAGCAATTTTAATATTCTCCTTGAAAAGCGATATGTGATTTTTGATTGGCATTTTTAGGCTCCACCCACTTTTCTGAATATTAATCCCAGTCACCCAGTAACCAGCTGTGCAAAGTTTGAGAACCCTGCCATTAACAGTGAGGAAAGGCTGCAGTTTACAATTTCCCTGAAAAATCTGTCTTTGACTCCACCCAGTTTTTGTAACCTTGACACACAGTCACTCAATGATCAAATTTGTGAGCTTTTGGGTTCCTGGCATCAAAATTCTGCTAATGGAAGCAGTTTATTCAGCAAAGAAATCTGATTGGCAGTGTTTGGCTTTACTGAATTTGAACCCCAGACACTTAATGACCGACTGTAGCAGGTTTGAGGCCTCTGCCATTAACAGTGTAAGAATGGCTGCAGTTTCAATATTCCCCTTGAAAATCAATAGGTGAATTTTGATTGGCTCTTGTAGGCTCCACCTACTTTTCCGAATATTAATCCCAGTCACCCAGTGACCAACTGTGTGAAGTTTGAGAACCCTGCCATTAATAGTGTAAGAAAAGCTGCAGTTTATATTTTCCAATGTAAAAAGTTAGTTGTTTTTGGCTCCGCCCACTATTTCTAACCTTAACCACTTGAGGACCCAGCCTTTACCCCCCCTTAAGGACCAGCGCTGTTTACAGAGATCTGTGCTAGGTGGGCTCTACAGCCCCCAGCACAGATCAACCGTTAGGCAGAGCGACCAAATTGCCCCCCTTTTTTCCCCACTAGGGGGATGATGTGCTGGGGGGGTCTGATCGCGCCTGCGTGTGGCTCTGGCACCTCAAAGCCCCCTCCACCGCAGGATTCCCCCTCTCCTCCGTTGCCCCGGAGATCGGAGGCTGCACAGGAACGGATCTGTCCTGTGCAGCCTCTAACAGGCTCCTGCCTGTCATGTGACAGCGATCCCCAGCCGATGATTGGCCGGGGATCGCTGATCTGGTACAATGCTGCTACTGTTAGCAGCATTGTACAAATGTAAACAAAGTGGATTATTTCTGCTTGTGTTTACATTTAACCTGCGAGCCGCGATCGGCGGCCCGCAGGCTATTCACGGAGCCCCCCGCCGTGAATTGACAGGAAGCAGCCGCTCGCGGGAGCGGCTGCTTCCTGATTAATTAGCCTGCAGTCGGCGACGCAGATGTGCGTCGCAGGTCCTGCAGCTACCACTTTGCCGACGCGCGTTATGAGTGCGCGGTCAGCAAGTGGTTAACATACAGTCACTCAATGACCAAGTTTATAAGCTTTGGGGTCCTTGGCATAAATAAGTTGCATTTTACCATTGAAATTAAACAAATCTGATTGGCTGTATTTGGCCCGCTCCCTTCAGAATTTAAACCCCAGTCTCCCAGTGACTGACTGTACCAGATTTGAGGCCTCTGCCATTAAGAGTGTATGAATGGCAGCAATGTAAATATTCCCCTTGAAAATCAAAAGGTGAATTTTGATTGGCTGCTGTAGGCTCCACCCACTTTCCTGAATATTAGTTCCAGTCACCTAGTGGCCAACTGTGTCACGTTTGAGAACCCTGCCAATAAGAGACCGGCTGAAATCAATCGAACAAATCAGATTGGCTGTTTGTGGCTTTAGTGAATTTGGACCCCAGTCACCCAATGACTGACTGTATCAGGTTTGAGGCCTCTGCCATTAACAGTGTAAGAATGGTAGCAATGTAAATATTCCCCTTGAAAATCAATAGGTCAATTTTGACTGGCGCTGTAGGCTCCACCCACTTTTCTGAATATTTAGTCACCCAGTGGCTAATTGTCTAAAGTTTGGGAACCCTGCCATGTGAAAAATTTAGTTGTTGGCACCGGCCACTTTTTCTAACCTTGACATACAGTCACTCAGTTATCAAATTTATCAGCTTTGGGGTCCTTGGTATCAATACTTTATATATTCCCATTGAAAAATAAACAAATATGGCTGTTTGTGGCTCCGCCCCCTTTCTGAATTTGAACCCTAGTCACCCAATGACTGACTGTATCAGGTTTGAGACATTTGCTATTAACAGTATAAGAATGGTAGCATCTTAAATATTTCAGTTGAAAATCAAAAGGTGAAATTTTATTGGCTGTTGTAGACTCCACCCACCTTCCAAAATCTTAATCTCATTCACCCAGTGACCAACCGTGCAAAGTTTGAGAGCCCTGCCATTAACAGTGTAAGAATGGCTGCAGTTTATATTTTCCAGTGAAATTAGTTTTTAGCTCCGCCCACTTTTTGGAACCTTGACACACAGTCACCCAGTGACTAAGTTTGTGAGCTTTCAGGTTCCTGGCATCAAAAATGTGTGAATGGAAGCAGTTTATCCACCAAGGAAATCTGATTGGCTGTAGGTGGCCCCGCCCTTTTAGTGAATTTGGACCCCAGTCACCCAATGACCAACTGTAGCAAGTTTGAAGCCTCTGCCATTAACAGCGTAAGAATAGCAGCAGTTTAAATATTCCCCTTGAAAATCAATAGGTGAATTTTGATTGGCTGTTGTAGGCTCCTCCCATTTTCTTGAAACGTAATCGCATTCACCCTGTGATCAACTGTGGCAAGTTTGAGAACCCTGCGATTAACAGTGTAAGAATGGCTGCAGTTTACATTTTCCCATTTAAAATGAATGGCTGAAATTTGATTGGCTGTGTTATGCTCCTCCCACTTTTCCTGGATTCGTAAACTCAGTCACCAAGTGACCAACTGTGCCAAGTGTGGGGACTCTGGCTTGATTACTGTGAGAATGGCAGCCTTTTCCATTTTTTCCATTGACTTGAATGGGTGAAATCTGATTGGCTGTTTGTAGCTCCGCCCACGTGTGCAGGGGGGCCGCGAGACCCCCAGAACATATCATCCCAGGTAGTAAGGGATCTGTATACCAAGTTTCGTTCAAATCGGTCAAGCCGTTTTTGCGTGATCGCGGCACACACACACACACGCACACACACACCGATGTTATCTATATTTATAATAGAGTAAGTGCCTCAACCTTCAAGCAAGAAGAAGAAGTAGCGCCCCGCCCCCAGGGCCGGTCCAAGCAAGAAGAAGGGGCTGGTCCAAGCAAGAAGAAGAAGTAGTGTCATATCAAACCAAGGGCAAAGAGGGATAATTTGCATATTCAGTAGCAGTGCATTGTGGGTAACTACAAATGTTCACTTATTATTGCAGATTTGCTTCTGTTTTATGAAGGAAAATTACACCAAGCTTTGCTTTTTTTTAGTAGGAGGGCTTTTTGGTCTCTTTGATCCTCCTATACATTCTTAGTAGTTTGGGTCACCCTGAGCTGCTTGGTTACTCTGTTGTACTGGTCCAAGCCCTATCTCATACAGCCGTATCAATCCCTGCCATGTACAGATGAGGACTAAATGTCTGAAATAGGCTGTCACATGTGGGTTTGAGATAACTGTGTAAAACTTAAAGCTATAGGCTTGCTTGACTTACCAAGGGTGAAAAGGAGTCATTTGCATATTTAGTAGTGGTGCACTGTGGGTAATCACAAATGTTCACTTATAGCTGTTGTTTTTCTTCTGTTTTAAGAAGGAAAATTATACCGAGCTTTGATTTTTTTTTAGTAGAAGGTCTTTTTGGTCCCTTTTATCCACCTATACATTCCAAGTAGAGATGGGAAGTTCAGATCTTTTCAATGATTCGGATGATTCAAATCCGATTATTGAAAAGATCCAGATCTTTGATCCGAATCTCGGATCATTTTACTAGGGAAGCATTTGGGGGTGAAATGACTAGCAGGACAGGACTTTCCCTGCGGTGGACAGAGACGGGCAGGGAGTGGACAGAGAAGAGAGGAGGGACGACCATAGAGCAGAAATGTTTGTTTGCACACAATACCCACATGCTGCAATCATATGCTTTACACATATTTCACCTATATGTTCATCTGTATACTTTGAATGCAAACGTCGCACAGTGAAAGAAAGCATTTCCCAAAGCATTCTCAGAAGTGAAGTGCAGCTGTTTAGAGCAGTGCAGGGGGATCATATTGCCCTGCAATCACAGTGCCTGCCCTTCTAGCCCAGCACGATGTCTACAAAGTTACTGAGCTGTGCTTCTGAGCCAAAAGTTTCCCATTTGTTCACTGTGCACAACTACGGAACAGCCAGCCTATAATGAGCAGCACATTATAGCCAGTGTGTGTGCTCTACACATATCTGGCAGTGGAACCCATGTCCCCTCTCTCTGATCTACCTGTGGCTGTGCAAGGCTGCCTCCCCTTCAACAGAGCGATCCATCTCTGCTCTGCTTCCGGGACCCCGCTGCCCGCTTAGAGGGGGGCGTGCCGCTCCTGGCCCTGTCCCCTTTGCGATCTGAATCACTCATTTTGATGATTCGGATGATTCAACTCACAAAAGAGATTCGGATCAAAGATCCGCCTCGTTCATGATCTGGACAACACTTAGGGCCTGTACACACTGAAAAACGCAGGCAAAAACGCAAGCGCAGCAGTGTGTACAGGCCCTAAATTTATTCCGAGTGGTTTGGGTCACCCTGAGCTGCTTGGTTACTCTGTTGTACTGGTCCAAGCCCTATCTCATACAGCTGTATCAATCCTTGCCATGTACAAATGAGGACCAAAAGTCTGAAACAGGCTGTCACATATGGGCTTGATATGGCTGTGTAAAATTTAAAGCTATAGGCTTGCTATACACCAGTGGTTCTAAATGCTTGCTTATCTTACTAAGGGTGAAAAGGAATTATTTGCATATTTAGTAGCAGTGCATTGTGGGTAACCACAAATGTTCACTTAAAGCTGAATTATTGCATGTTTACTTCTGTTTTAGGAAGGCAAATTACACCAAGCTTTGCTTTTTTGAGTAGGAGGCCTTTTTGGTCCCTTTTATCCACCTATACATTCCGAGTGGTTTGGGTCACCCTGAGCTGCTTGGTTACTCTGTTGTACTGGTCCAAGCCCTATCTCATACAGCCGTATCAATCCCTGCCATGTACTGATGAGGACCAAAAGTCTGAAACAGGCTGTCTACATGTGGGTTTGATATGACTGCGTAAAATTTAAAGCTAAATGTTTGCTATACATCAGTGGCTCTGGATGCTTGCTTGGCTTACCAAGGGGTAGCAGTGCATTGTGGGTAACCACAAATGTTCACTTATAGCTGAATTATTGCAGATGTCCTTCTGTTTAAAAAAGGCAAATTACACCAATACAGTGTGCGGCATTGCAGGAAGTGACGACAGTGGAACGCACGATGGAACACGGAAGAGGTGAGTCATCCCCGCCCGCTGCCTCTTACTAATAGTGGCGGCTGCTACTGTGCTTAAGCAGGAGGGGGAGCGCACATGGAGGACCCAGGTGAGGGGGGGGTTCCTGCTGAGCTTAAGCTGGAGGGGGAGCGCACATGGGGGACCCAGGTGAGGGGGGGGTTCCTGCTGAGCTTAAGCTGGAGGGGGAGCACACATGGGGGACCCAGTTTAGGGGGGGTCCAACCCCCCTCCCCGCTGCTGTGCCCAATACCCCCTTCCTGCCCTCTACCCTCTTATGCGGCGTATGTTACGCCGCAGGTCAGCTAGTATATATTGGGCTCTATTCATAAAACCTTACCGCAAGTTTTCCGCTCAAAACAGCGGATTTTCACGTCCATTTAGCAAAGTGGGCATTCATAAAAGCGGTTCCCGCATGAAAATCTACAATCCTCCAGCAGAGCGAGAAATTTCCGCCTTCTCCAGTGTTTTTCTAGATTTATCTAGAAAAAAGTAACAAAATGGCCATTCATAAAGATTAGAGGAAGCGGTATATGGACGGGAAATACCGCTTCCTCTGATTTTGCGGATTACATACAAGTGAATGGGACAGACCTCCCAGAGAGAGCAGTGCACGGAGGGACTCTGCCGGCTGAAGTGTTTCCGCATGCCTTCCGACAGCTTACCGCCAGCTTTCAGCGGGAGATCTCCGCTCTTGCATCGCAGCTTTCAAGATTTTTTTGAATGACCACCCAGAAGTGTAAAATACCGCTGCGGTATTTTACCTCTACGAGTATTTATGCCACAAGTTTTTTATGAATAGAGCCCATAGATAGAGTAAGTGCCTTAACCTTCAAGCAAGAAGAAGAAGTAGTGCCCTGCCCCCAGGGCCGGTCCAAGCAACAAGAAGGGGCTGGTCCAAGCAAGAAGAAGAAGTAGTGTCATATCAAACCAAGGGCAAAAAGGGATAATTTGCATATTCAGAAGCAATGCATTGTGGGTAACCACAAATGTTCACTTATAGCTGAATTATTACAGATTTTCTTCTGTTTTAAGAAGGAAAATTACACTAAGCTTTGCTTTTTTTTAGTAGGAGGGCTTTTTGGTCTCTTTTATCCTCCTATACATTCTTAGTAGTTTGGGTCACCCTGAGCTGCTTGGTTACTCTGTTGTACTGGTCCAAGCCCTATCTCATACAGCCTTATCAATCTCTGCTATGTACTGATGAGGACCAAATGTCTGAAATAGGCTAGCACATGTGGGTTTGTTATGACTGTGTAAAACTTAAAGGGAACCAGAGAGGAAGTGATGTAAAAAATAAAGAAATCTTTTATACATACCTGGGGCTTCCTCCAGCCACATAAACCTGGATTGCTCCCACGCTGCCGTCCTCCGCTTTCTCTATCGGCGGTACAGGGTCCCGTCACTTCCGACGGATGTGGCCAATTATCCGCATGAACAGCGGCTCCCTCCATAGCCTAACGCATGGCACGCGTAAGGCTAAGGAGGGAGCCCCTGTGATGCGGAATATTGGTCGCGTCCACCCGCCGACTGGCGGAAATAATGGGACCCTGTACAGGCGGCGTGGGAGCGATCCAGTCTTATGGGGCTGGAAGAAGCCCCAGGTATGTATAAAACCTTTCCTCCCAACGTCTCTGGTTCTCTTTAAAGCAATAGGCTTGCTTGACTTACCAAGGGTGAAAAGGAATAATTTGCATATTTAGTAGTGGTGCATTGTGGGTAATCACAAATGTTCACTTATAGCTTAATTATTGCAGATTTTCTTCTGTTTTCAGAAGGCAAATTACACCAAGCTTTGATTTTTTTAGTAGAAGGGCTTTTTGGTTCCTTTTATCCACGTATACATTCTGAGTGGTTTGGGTCACCCTGAGCTGCTTGGTTACTCTGTTGTACTGGTCCAAGCCCTATCTCATGGGATCAGTGAATAGTGGCGCACAGCGCCTATGCATAAAAATGGCGCCGCATTAAAAAGATACGCTTATCGTTAGTACTGCATAATAATGGCGCACAGGGAAAAAAGAAGAAAAACGGCACACACTAACGTTATTTCAATAGCGCCCTACATAAGCCAAACTGCAGACGTTATTTAACTGTAAAACGGTGAATGGATTTAATGTAACACTGTCAAGGTTAGGGTTAGGCACCACCAGGGGGGTCTTAGGGTTAGGCACCACCAAGGGGGTGGTAAGGGTTAGGTACAGGGAGGGTTCTGTGTGAGAGTAGGGTTAGGTATAGTTACAGTACAATATACACCACCAGGGGGTCTTAGGGTTCGGCACCACCGGGGGGGGGTTGGGGGGTTTAGGGGTTAGGGATAGGTACAGAGAGGGTTCTGTGTGTTAACGCTAAATAACGATAAGACTTTAACGCTAAAAAACAATAAGGCTTTAACGTTAAATAGCGATAAGCGGCAAATGGATTAGCGAAAACACTGTGCGCCATTATTCACAGGCGCCATTTTCAGATGGATGCCTATCTCATACAGCCTTGTCAATCCTTGCCATGTACAGATGAGGAACAAAAGTCTGAACCAGGCTGTCACATGTAGGTTTGATATGGCTGTGTAAAATTTAAAGCTATAGGCTTGCTATACACCAGTGGTTCTGGATGCTTGCTTGGCTTACTAAGGGTGAAAAGGAATTATTTGCATATTTAGTAGCAGTGCATTGTGGGTAACCACAAATGTTCACTTATAGCTGAATTATTGCATATTTCCTTCTGTTTTAGAAAGGCAAATTACACCAAGCTTTGCTTTTTTTAGTAGGAGGTCTTTTTGGTCCCTTTTATCCTCCTATTCATTCCGAGTGGTTTGGGTCCCCCTGAGCTGCTTGGTTACTCTGTTGTACTGGTCCAAGCCCTATCTCATACAGCCTTATCAATCCCTGCCATGTACTGATAAGGACCAAAAGTCTGAAACACATGGGGGACCCAGTTGAGGGGAGCCCAACCCTCCTCCCCACCGCTGTGCCCAATACCCCCTTCCTGCTCTCTACCCTCTAATGCGGCGTATGCTACGCCGTGGGTTGGCTAGTATATAACCCACATCACTTCCTGGTTAGCGGCAGGGCCGGGCCGAGGCATAGGCTGGGCGCAGTGTAGGAGGGGGCGCACAATTCATTCAGCTGTCATTCCGTAGGGCCCTTTTCCACTAGCAATCGCTAGCATTCACGCTGAACGCTAGCGATTGCTGAATCGCAATTACCGGCGATTCCCCGACGTTCGCGGCCACGATTTTGCTATGCTATGCACTGCATAGCAAAATCGTGGCAAATATCGCTCCGCCGCGCGTTCCCGGCAAAAACGAATCGCGGTAGTGGAAATGACCTACCGCGATTCCTATGTTAAAAAGCAAACCGTAGCGATTGTAAAATCGCTAGCGGTTTGCGTTTTTGCGATTCAGCCAGCGCAAAAAGGGTGGAAAAGGGCCCTAATTGTGTTTGAAGCAGAGAGAAATAAGAAAAGGGGATACATAGCAGTGACTGCAAGCCAGATAACTAGATATTAAGGTGTTGGGGAGGATTGGGGGCCCTGTGGCGCCTTTTAGTCTAATAGCAATCAGTGTGTGATGGCTGGGGTGGCAGGGATGGAGGGGCGCACTTTGGTGTCTCAGCCTTGGGTGCTGGAGGACCTTGTCCTGCCTCTGGTTAGCGGCCATGTTTTTTGCTTGTGAACACTGCCTAAAACTGGCGATTAAAAGCCAGGATCGCGACGGGATGCGGTGGAAACGGCATAGAGGGATCCAGGAGATCACAGTGGCTCGATTTGTATATTTTGTATTGTATAAATTGGACAGTACAGATTCTCTTTATTCCATCTCTGGTGAGTACTGCAGGCTCTCTTGTTCACTGGTGTGTTTCCGGTGTCCTATGTCTTTCTCCATGGCAACCAGAGGTACCAGCACCATGTGACACCCATGTACTGATGCCACTACATGCGGAGGTGTCACATAGTACAGGCACCCCCAGCAGCCATGGAGAAAGTCACAGAGGAGGTGTGGCATGGGACATGAGAGCCTGCAACACTGTACAGCACAGGGGTCCATACTACATGGGGGATGGCTGAAATATATTGAAAATTGGTTTGCACTATGCCGGCTACAATAGATCCCTCTACATTCAGATTCAACTAGAGAGGGATCTATCTGATGGCCGAACCTGCTGCCCCATCTGCCCGTCAGTGTATGGACACCTTAAAGTGAACCTGAGGTGAAAGTGATATGGATGCTCCCATATTTGTTTCCTTTTAAACAATACCAGTTGCCTGGCAGCTCTGCTGATTTATTTGGCTGCAGTAGTTTCTAAAGTACATCAGAAACAATCATGCAGTTCTGCCAATAATGTCAGAAACACCTGATCTGCTGCATGCTTGTTCAGGGGCTATGGCTAAAAGTATTAGAGGCAGAGGATCAGCAAGATAGACAGACAACTGATATTGATTAAAAGGAAATAAATATGGCAGCCTCCATATAACACTCACCTCGGGTTCACTCTTTCTCCCCTGCCCCCTTCCCTGATGTCAGTTTGGATGTAGACACCAGTTCTTTCTATACTGATCGGTCTAAACCCATATCTCCCAGCTGTCCTTCTTTTGGAGGGACAGTCCCTCTTTGGGAGCCCTGTCCCTTTGCCCCTCTTTCCTCCTCATTTGTCCCTATTCCAAGACTTTCTCCCTCTTTCTATGTAAATATATATATTTCTCTACTAAAAAAAATGTGTTCGATTGACTCTAATCTTTATTCCCATCCTTTAAATTGATATATTACTAATTTTAAAATATTATGAAAGAAAAGGAACCAGGATAGAAAGGACCAGCGTGCTTTGAATTAGAAAACAACCTATTTTTCTTATGAAATCTTTATGGTAGCATCAAGAAATGAGTCGGCACCACCACAGTGTAATTAAAGCTCTTTTATGGGGAAGGCTGCAATGACAGACCGCTGTTTCGAGCACAAAGCTCTTTCTCAAATTGCAATAGCCGTAATACAAAGTACAAACACACGTGCATTTCTTTAAATACATGCCCCACTGAGTGTCAACCAATCAGACAACACAGTGTGGGTGGGGCTAAGAGATGGACCTGATGGGGAACTGATACAAGGACAACAGCTTGTGCATAAGCATGCCTAATGGGACTGTCGCCACCCACCGCCTACCTCACTGCCGTAGCCGCCGCCCCTCCTGTGCTCTCACTCGCCGCCAGGTCCATGCGTCTCAACTTCTGCATTACGCGTCATCAAACATGCGCAAGCGTCACACTGGTGCTACCATCACATCACATCACAGGCGTACGTAGTAACACGTTACACGCGTCCATAGAGATGCATCCCAAGCGTAATCTCACGGTAACATAGAGCGTACAGCGCTGGTGTAGGCTAAAGAAACTCCCACAAGCGCCATGACATCACTGGGACGGCAAAAAGCCGACCAGTGAGGATTTATTGGGCGGAACAACAGTCCCCATGGCAACCACACAGTACTGAAAAAAATGAAAATAATAATAAGCACCTTCACAAATATATGACTTGTAATATGTCATAAGTCTCAGGCCAGGCAGCATAAACCCACATGGCACAAAGGACTATAAAAAAGATCAATAGGTGCAAAACAACAGTACTATTGTACAAGATAAAAAGAAAAGTGAAAAACTACCTCCATCAGACGTCCATCGCTGAGCCCCAGAATCTAAAAACAAAGCAAAAAAAGAGCAAAGTTAGAAACGTCTAAAAAAGATATATGAATATCAGCATCAAATAACGACAACAACACTAAATACAAAAGCTTAAATCTCCTTCAACTTTACGTGTTTACTGAAATCTTTATGGTATGCATGACTAGCGGTGTGATGGGGGCGTGATCAGGGGTGTGGCATGGGCGTGGCTTAAGTGTCCTTTCTCATCTTCAATCAAGTTGGGAGGTATGGTCTAAACCGAGCTAACCGTTGCTTGGATAAATGCTTGGATTTTGTTGTATATATCCTAAAAATGAACCATTTCAGACCCATTGGTGATGTATAATGTAGGACTGGCCCATTCAGACAAGGTGCAAGCTCCACCTCCCAGAGGCCACCTTGAAGGTCCGCTGTTAGGTGAGCTACAAAAACTGTGCACCACGCCAGCCAGGCAGGAGGTCGGACCCTCAACAATGGCAGCCTCCATATTCTTAGTGTGGCAGGTTTCCTTTAAATCTAATTGGCAGGTTGTTTTCATGCAGTGTTGTTGCAGAAACACTTTAATGTGATCGGTGTGCTTAGAGTAACTTCTCCTCCCTTCTGAAGATCCGCTCTGCAGCCTCTGCTGACAGAACAGAAGCAGAAAAAAGAATTGTTTTGACAGATTCTGAGGGAAGTGGTTGTGAGGAGAGCTCAGAAACGTTCTTCGCAGTTCCCTTGATTGTGTAATGTGGCTTTTGTCATGTGTAACAAGCAGTATAATGGTGTGCTATTGGCACTGTCAGCAGATATAGGAGAAACAGATAATAGAGTTATCATTATCGCTGTCACCGGTGTGAACAGCATCCCAGAGCACTTTGTTGGAGGTGATTGGATCTCAGAGCCTAGCCTTTTCTCTCTCATCCATTCCTTTCAGCGCTGTCACCCTTGTTCCAGGTACTGTACCACTGTATGCACTTTTGTGAGTATGCGCATGCGCGTTACAAATCCGCCCCTCTTCAGAAACACCCGGGGATACAAGCGGGGTGTTGATAGGATCCTAAGAGATCCAGCCAAAAATGGGTGTGGCCATGCAGCAGAATGTGGGTGTAGTCATGGGTGGAGCCAAATTTACATGAACTGAAAGAGAAACTCCGACCAAGAATTGAACTTTATCCCAATCAGTAGCTGATACCCCCTTTTACATGAGAAATCTATTCCTTTTCACAAACAGACCATCAGTGGGCGCTGTATGACTGATATTGTGGTGAAACCCCTCCCACAAGAAACTCTTGAGTACGTACTCCTGGCAGTTTCCTGTCTGGGAACCTTGCTGCATTGTGGGAAATAGCTGTTTTCAACTGCCAAAAAAACATGCAGCTACATCACCTTCCAACAGTAAAAATGTCACCATGTAATAAATGTCAGAATGTAAATCAGGGATTTAAAAGATTTTACAATGGGCAAACACCGACTAAATCATTTATACATAATTATTGTAAAGATGAAGCACTTTTTTATTATATTATTTTCACTGGAGTTCCTCTTTAACAGAGGTCTAAGTAGGCCTGCCCAGCAAAATGTTGGATGAAGCCGCCCGCTCCATTAATACAAAAAAAATGCAGCATATCGCATAAATAGGCACTTAAACAGAACTAGGCAGAATTACCTGGCTTCTGTGCTGGCTGGTCTGGCTTTCTGCTGGGCGGGTTGGCTTGCCTCCAGGTTATCTGTCAGTTCCCCCATAGAATTATTTAACCTTCTAGTGGACCCCCTCCCATGCTCCCACGGGCCTCCCATTGAGGCACCACAATTCCCAGCACACCCCCATAGAAGAGCCACAGCTCTTTAGTTATAAAAGGTTTATACATACCTGGGGCTTCCTCCAGCCTTGTCCGAACTGATCGATCCCACGCCGCCGTCCCTTCGCCTTCTCGTTGTCCCGGTAGAAGCCCTGTAAGTTTGTGCAGTCAGGGGCGCATTGCACATGCTCAGCACAGCCCCACCGTACTCCCATGGCCTGGCTCTGGAGCCCTCTAAGCCTGTGCAGCCTGGAGAACGAGACAAAGGGGGGGGGGGGGAGGGGGGGAAACGACACTGCACATGCGCCGACTTACCCCGATTGGCCAAACTTACGAGGCATTAACGGGATAACGAGAAGGTGGAGAAAGACGACGTGGTAGTGATTGGTGCGGACGAGGCTGGAGGAAGGTATAAAATAGGTATTTATAAATCTTTTATAATGATTCATCTCTGGTACACTTAGGGCCCTTTTCCACCAGCGCGTTTGCGCTGGCTGAATCGCAAAGTCGCAAACCGCTAGCGATTTTACAATCGCTACGGTTTGCTTTTTAACATAGGAATCGCGGTAGGTCATTTCCACTACCGCGATTCGTTTTTTACCCGAACGCGCGGCGGAGCGATATTTGCCGCGATTTTGCTATGCAGTGCATAGCATAGCAAAATCGCGGCTGCAAAACGTCGGGGAATCACCGGTTTTGCGATTCAGCAATCGCTAGCGTTCAGCGTGAACGCTAGCGACTGCAGGTGGAAAAGGGCCCTTAAAGTCCAGCCCTGACTGATATGGCATAAAGCCAGTTTCATAAAAAAGTGAACCGAGCAGCATTTTTACTAAATTACTCATTACTAATAAAAAAACATCCATTTTACTTCTTCTTTTTACATTTAAATGTTTGGTAGAGGCTTTTATTGCTACTTCCATGGCCATGTCATTTGTAGTAGCAATAAGGTAACACAAGTTTTCATCAGGCTGGGAGAGGGGAGATAGAACACTGTTTTTTAAACAGTTTAGACAAGTCACACTTGATTACACTCACACCTTTCCCTGGGTAAATAAGGGTAGACTGAAGGGGAGGGGGGAGGCTAGCGCCTACAGCTATTAGAAACCAGGAAAGACCACAGAAAAAAAAGCTGCTTTGATCCCTTTAATACAGAGTCCAAAATATGTTGTATGAGTGTTTGCTGGATTACCTAGACTCTACTGTCCCAATACTTGTTTCATATTTTGTACAGTGCTACAGAAGATGAAGGTGCCATGTGAGACAATAATAACGTATTGGACAGATCACATGGAATGTTGTATGACATGGCTAGATGACCCCAGAACATCGCCCTGCGAGCCTCGCTGCTCCCACTGTGTCCGCGTGTTGCTGACCGCGCAGGCTAAATATATAAAAACAGGAAAGCGATGTACAGATATTATCTGCTGGGATGGGTGGGAGCATGCCCTGTGCAGCCCTCCATTGTTCAGCAGTCACTGGCAGCAGACTGCAGTGTTTATCCTGCTTCATACTGACTTCTCTGTCACTGAGAAAGACTGCTTAAAGCGGACCCAAACACTTTTTTTTATTATTCAAATTATTTAGTTGCACCAATCTGACACATACAAAGATAAATAAACACTCCTTCAAGCCTATGAGCATTTCAGTGCATGCTTTTCACCCTTCTCTTTTCATAACTAGGGTTATACAGGCGGCAGCCATTACTTCTGAGCTTAGTAGGAGGTTTTAGATCATGATTGTGTTTGTCATCAGCTACCCTCCCTCACAGGGGCGTTGTCTATATGAAATCTCACACAAGCTGAGATCACCTCCCCTGTGACATCATCAGTAGCAGCCTGTGTTTTGTTTTTTATCTCCTCCACCAGTTTGCCGGAAAAATCCCGGGAATATGAAAGGAAGGGTGGGGTTCCTCCAATAAATGTAAAATATTTTATATTTGTCATCATGCAGCTGAAAAAAGGCTGCTATTTATCATTATAATTTAGAAAATAGATTTTATTTCTGAAATCTTGTATTTTTAATTTGGGTCCACTTTAAAGGACAGGTTTGAAGTAGCCCTGTCATTATCTCACTCCTTATGTACTGAGGTGAGATACATCAGACATGACACTCATATTGCATAGCTCCCAACTGTCCCTCTTTCTTCCTGATTTGTCCCTCTTTCAGGACTGATGTACAGATCTATGTAATATATATGTATGTTTCTACTGAAAACTGTGTTTAATTGACTCTCAACTTTATTCCCATCCTTTAAATTGATATATTTAATATTTTCATGTGTTAATATGAAGGAAAATGAACCAGGATAGAAAGGACAAGTATGGTTTGAATTATAAAACAACATTGTTTTCTTATTAACTCTCTATGGTATGCGGGGCTAGGGGTGTGGCAGGGGCGTGGCTTAAGTGTCCTTCTTTCTTATTTCAAAAAGTTGGGAGGTATGATATTGTAATAAAGTCAGGCCCAGATTTACATCACAGGGGCCTATAGGTACAGATGTTCTGGTACCCTAGACTCTGCCCTCCTCAAACTCACAATCCCCACAAGTGTGCTGGCTGGCCCAGCTGTCACCTCTTTCTTACTTCCCCTACCCTATGTAGGTAGCCACAGGTGTCCCTTAGGTTACTCTGGCTACCTAATACCATAATTTATACTCCACTCAGCATTCTGCATAGGGAAGCAGGGAGGGAGATGCTCAAGGACAGGAGTGAGCCGCCTCTCCATCACCAGGCGCCTGTAGGCGTGCGCCTACAGTGCCTCATGGAAAATCCGGTCCTGAATAAAGTAGAAATCCATGATGTATTAATAGATGGGGCATTTAATAGGAACATATTTTATACATTTTAAACAACATGAGTTGCCCTTTATCAGATTATCATCAGATTATATTATCAGATGTACCCAAGTTAAGATATGTACACGCTGGAATGAACTCGGCCATGGCAGACGATAAAGACCAATCGTGAGTGACTCCAGCATGTGTACAGTGACCGGCTGAGTGACCTCTGCTAACGAACTGGCATTACCACATCTTCAGTGATCCACGCTGCACAAAGGCATTGTTCTCCCCAGTCCATGGGAATCCGCTCCATCGTGCACTACTCATTTTCTCTCCGCCCCCTCCTTCCTCGTCTGTTAACCAGTAATGTTGCTTGAGCCATAGGGAAACCTGTACATTACCTTGCACCTCAGTTATCCTTTTTAGTTATAACTGACAGCAACCAATATAGTGAAAAACGGCCCCTAAGGCCTTCAGCTTCCTGAGAGACAAGTCAGAACCGGAAGGAATCGTTGTTAGAAGAACATGGTGTGTTTCTGAGATGAACTGACAGCGAGGTGAGTATTTAATATTCATTTACGGGTACATCATGTGTTTATTTAAAATAATTGTACTGGTTCAGGTTCATTTGAAGCTCCGTACCTTAATCCACAGGGTGCAACATGGGACTTCCTTATTGCTCACAGAAATCTGAATAATTGCAAATAGCTTCTGTTTTAAGAAGGCAAATTTATAATTAGCATTCTCCAGGAAGTAATTACAGCTGATGATGCCCTTCAAGATAAGGAAAGCAGCCAGCAGTATTTAAACATACAACCAGAACCAGAAGCAATACTTCCTGTTGTAAGATATTCTGCATATTAACTAGGCTGACCAGGCGTCCTCTTTTGCCCGGACAGGTCCACTTTTTACGACCTGTCCAGGCTGTCCTCCCGGGATTTGGAAATGTGGGGGGGGGGTGAAGAGAGCTGAACACAGAGCAGAGTGAGTTCAGCTGCAGAAGAGCTGCTTTGTTCAGTGTGTGAGTCAGGAGCAGACTGGCCAGGGGTTAAGGGGGGGCAATCTCCCCCCAGGCAGCCTTTCATTCAGTGATTTAGGGCCGGTCCAGTGCCTGGTGTATTCAGGTTTGTTGTTGTAAGGCAATGTAAAACACTGGGCTAGCTGATAAAAGTGCAATTAAAGGGGAGGCAAGCTGGTAAATATACACAGCATGATGCAGAGCTTGCCTGGAGGGTCCCTGGGCAAATATCTGTCTGGTCTCTCCCCATTGCTATAATGACTGCATGTGTGGATAAGGTGTTAACCACTTCAGCCTACAGCTTCGAAAATCTTATGCATCCGAGCAATGTTCACCTCCCATTCATTCGCTAATAACTTTATCGCTACTTATCAAAATTAATTGATCTATATCTCGTTTTTTCCGCCACTAATTAGGCTTTCTTTAGGTAGTACATTTTGCTAAGAGCCACTTTACTGTAAATACATTTTAACAGGAAGATTAAGATAGAAATGGAAAAAAAACATTATTTCTCAGTTTTTAGCCATTATAGTTTAAAATTAATACATGCTACAGTAATTAAAACCCATGCATTTTATGTGCCCATTTGTCCCGCTTATTACACCATTTAAATTACGTCCCTATCACAATTTATGGCGCCGATATTTTATTTAGAAATAAAGGTGCATTTTTTCAACTTGCGTCGATCACTATTTACAAGCTTATAATTTTAAAAAATGTAATAAGATACTCTCTTGACATGTATATTTAAAAAGTTCAGACCCTTAGGTAACTATTTATGTAGTTTTTTTTTTTTTTATTGTAATTTTTTTTATTATTTTTTTTAATACAAAAATGTATTTGGGTAATTTTAGTTTGGGAGGTAAATAGCCAATTTTAGATGTAAAATAATGTATTTTTTATTCAATACAGGTATGTGGGTGCAGTTTACTATTTGGCCACAAGATGGCCACATTCAAAAAGTTCCTAGATGCGAATGATGTCGCATCTAGGAACTAAAATGAAGAGAAGTTGTTTCCTGGGGGCAGAAATACCACGCTCTCTGATGAGAAAGCGTCGGTATTTCTGCCGGGGACTTGGATCGGTGAATGGGAATTATATTCCCATTCACTGATCGGGGGGGCAGCGGGAGGTAGCGGGGGGCGCGCGCGGGCGCGCGCCCGATCGCGCGCAACACACGGCTGCAGCACCACTGCCTATCTGGACGGATATATGCGTCCAGATATGGCGAAGTGGTTAAACAAGCTGAAAGGTTTTTGACAGTCCCTAGACTCCAGGAGGGCTGCTTTCTGACTTTTGTGAGAGACTGACAGAGCCTCCTGTTTTCCTGCACTTGATCACAAACACCTTTGTTAACTTACCGTAAATTAACCCCAAAGTGTTCAGTTAAATCACTGAGATATCCAGCTTTCAGTATGGGCAAATGAATGGCAAAACGTTCAGTACAGCATGTATAACTTGTCTTTTCTCAGCAGTTACAGTTTTAGGTTGAACAGAAGACATACAGCCATCCAGTTCAGCCAGAATACTAAATCATTGTGCTTAACTAGCATGGTTTTTACAGTCTTCTCTGGAGTTCTCACCATGATTGTCATTTGTCACCTGCCTGTGTGATTTTATTGCATTTTGTGGGGAAATCTTCTTTATGGTCGGCCAGCCGGCCCTCCACCACCATGTGGTCTGGGGGGAAAAAAACGGCCCTCCATGCCCGCGAAGTTGGACAGCACACTGCTAAGGTCTTGTATATTTGGCCACACCTATGACCACGCCCACATGCTGTTGTGATTGTCCTCTTTTTGGAAATCCAAAATATGGTGGCCCTATATTAACTAATCTGAAAGTAAAACTGAAAATAAAGTCATGAGATAAACAATTGCTTAGGAGAACTCATGGAGAAGCATGTGATCAGTTTGATCAGTTGATAGACTTGTAGCTCTGATTTTCTGGTCATGATCATGTGCTAAAGCAAGAAGTCATCAAATCAGAGCCTTGCAAATCTATCAGCTGATCAAACTGATCACATGCTTCTCCATGAGTTCTCCTAAGCATTGCCATATCCACACCTAAATAGAATTTTCTTGAAATGCTGTAGTCTAAAATAAAAACAAACACTTGAAAAAGTCTTGAAAATAAAAACAGACACTTACCTGGGGCTTCTATCAGCCCCCTGTAGCAGTAATGTCCCACGCCGTCCTCCTCCAATCCGCCGTTCTCCGCCGCCGGCCCCGGTCTAGCCATCCAACTGCGGCTGCGTGACCCTGGCCACGCGCCTGCTTGCTCCCGCACGTGTCTTCGGAAGCTTACTGCGCAGGCGCAGTACAAGAGAACTTCATACTGTGCCTGTGCAGTATGCTTCAGATGATGCGAGAGCGCGCATTTTTCGTGTTGTCGGAGGAGGATGGCGTGGGACATTACTGCTACAGGGGGCTGATAGAAGCCCTAGGTAAGTGTCTGTTTTTATTTTTACCCCCCCCCCCCCCCAGAACCCCTTTAACCATTTTATTGTCTGGGTCCCACTGTGTACAGTGGGGCCCACCTGGAGCCAAGAGTACTATCCATCCAGTCCTGAGAACCATTATCCTATACACACAAAGATATCTGGTTTCAACCAAATTCGATACATTTCCCTTTTACTGTAGGAACTGCAACAGAATACATAACATGGATTCGCTCATTTCAGGCTCATGCCCTTTAGGAGCACAGTGGTAATGGCACTGTACATAAACATGTCTCATCATGTCACATCTCAGTTCAGGTACCCTTTAAGATCTCTTTTTCTAAACAGAACCTCATTAATGGTAGGGTTCTACTTTGGTGGACAAGATAACTGGAAGTGACTTGCATCTCCCTGGTCTGTATTATCTGACGTGGCCCCAGCCATGATATTCCTGTATCACCCTGGTCTGTATTTCTGACGTGGCCCCAGCCATGATGTTTCTGTATCTCCCTGGTCTGTATTATCTGACGTGGCCCCAGCCATGATGTTCCTGTATCTCCCTGGTCTGTGTTATCTGACGTGGCCCCAGCCATGATCTTCCTGTATCTCCCTGGTCTGTGTTATCTGACGTGGCCCCAGCCGAGATGTTTCTGTATCTCCCTGGTCTGTATTATCTGACGTGGCCCCAGCCATGATGTTCCTGTATCTCCCTGGTCTGTATTTTCTGATGTGGCCCCAGCCATGATGTTCCTGTATCTCCCTGGTCTGTTTTATCTGACGTGGCCCCAGCCATGATGTTCCTGTATCTCCCTGGTCTGTATTTTCTGATGTGGCCCCAGCCATGATGTTCCTGTATCTCCCTGGTCTGTATTATCTGACGTGGCCCCAGCCATGATGTTCCTGTATCTCCCTGGTCTGTATTATCTGACGTGGCCCCAGCCATGATGTTCCTGTATCTCCCTGGTCTGTATTATCTGATGTGGCCCCAGCCATGATGTTCTTGCATCTCCCTGGTCTGTATTTTCTGATGTGGCCCCAGCCATGATGTTCCTGTATCTCCCTGGTCTGTATTATCTGACGTGGCCCCAGCCATGACGTTCCTGTATCTCTCTGGTCTGTATTTTCTGATGTGGCCCCAGCCATGATGTTCTTGCATCTCCCTGGTCTGTATTTTCTGATGTGGCCCCAGCCATGATGTTCTTGTATCTCCCTGGCCTATGTTATTTGACGTTGCCCCAGCCATGATGTCCCTTATCTCCCTGGTCTGTATTTTCTGATGTGGCCCCAGCCATGATGTTCTTGCATCTCCCTGGTCTGTATTATCTGACGTGACCCCGGCCATGATGTTCCTGTATCTCCCTGGTCTGTGTTATCTGACGTGGCCCCAGCCATGATGTTCCTGTATCTCCCTGGTCTGTGTTATCTGACGTGGCCCCAGCCATGATGTTCCTGTATCTCCCTGGTCTGTATTATCTGACGTGGCCCCAGCCATGATGTTCTTGCATCTCCCTGGTCTGTATTATCTGACGTGGCCCCGGCCATGATGTTCCTGTATCTCCCTGGTCTGTATTATCTGACGTGGCCCCGGCCATGATGTTCCTGTATCTCCCTGGTCTGTGTTATCTGACGTGGCCCCAGCCATGATGTTCCTGTATCTCCCTGGTCTGTGTTATCTGACGTGGCCCCAGCCATGATGTTCCTGTATCTCCCTGGTCTGTGTTATCTGACGTGGCCCCAGCCATGATGTTCCTGTATCTCCCTGGTCTGTATTATCTGACGTGGCCCCAGCCATGATGTTCCTGTATCTCCCTGGTCTGTGTTATCTGACGTGGCCCCAGCCATGATGTTCCTGTATCTCCCTGGTCTGTGTTATCTGACGTGGCCCCAGCCATGATGTTCCTGTATCTCCCTGGTCTGTGTTATCTGACGTGGCCCCAGCCATGATGTTCCTGTATCTCCCTGGTCTGTGTTATCTGACGTGGCCCCAGCAATGATGTTCCTGTATCTCCCTGGTCTGTATTATTTGACGTGGCCCCAGCCATGATGTTCTTGCATCTCCCTGGTCTGTATTATCTGACGTGGCCCCAGCCATGATGTTCTTGCATCTCCCTGGTCTGTGTTATCTGACGTGGCCCCAGCCATGATGTTCCTGTATCTCCCTGGTCTGTATTATCTGACGTGGCCCCAGCCATGATGTTCTTGCATCTCCCTGGTCTGTGTTATCTGACGTGGCCCCAGCCATGATGTTCCTGTATCTCTCTGTTCTGTATTATCTGACGTGGCCCCAGCCATGATGTTCCTGTATCATATCTCCCTGGTCTGTATTATCTGACGTTGCCCCAGCCATGATGTTCCTGTATCTCCCTGGTCTGTATTATCTGACGTGGCCCCAGCCATGATGTTCTTGTATCTCCCTGGCCTATGTTATTTGACGTTGCCCCAGCCATGATGTCCCTTATCTCCTTTGTGTTATCTGACGTGGCCCCAGCCATGATGTTCCTGTATCTCCCTGGTCTGTATTATCTGACAAGGCCCCAGCCATGATGTTCTTGTATCTCCCTGGTCTGTATTTTCTGATGTGGCCCCAGCCATGATGTTTCTGTATCTCCCTGGTCTGTATTTTCTGACGTGGCCCCAGCCATGATGTTCTTGCATCTCCCTGGTCTGTATTATCTGACGTGGCCCCAGTCATGATGTTCTTGCATTTCCCTGGTCTGTATTATCTGACGTGGCCCCAGCCATGATGTTCTTGCATCTCCCTGGTCTGTATTATCTGACGTGGCCCCAGCCATGATGTTCTTGCAACTCCCTGGTCTGTATTATCTGACGTGGCCCCAGCCATGATGTTCCTTTATCTCCCTGGTCTGTATTATCTGACGTGGCCCCAGCCATGATGTTCTTGCATCTCCCTGGTCTGTATTATCTGACGTGGCCCCAGCCATGATGTTCCTGTATCTCCCTGGTCTGTATTTTCTGACGTGGCCCCAGCCATGTTGTTCCTGCATCTCCCTGGTCTGTGTTATCTGACGTGGCCCCAGCCATGATGTTCTTGCATCTCCCTGGTCTGTGTTATCTGACGTGGCCCCAGCCATGATGTTCCTGTATCTCCCTGGTCTGTGTTATCTGACGTGGCCCCAGCCATGTTGTTCCTGCATCTCCCTGGTCTGTGTTATCTGACGTGGCCCCAGCCATGATGTTCCTGTATCTCCCTGGTCTGTGTTATCTGACGTGGCCCCAGCCATGTTGTTCCTGCATCTCCCTGGTCTGTGTTATCTGACGTGGCCCCAGCCATGATGTTCTTGCATCTCCCTGGTCTGTGTTATCTGACGTGGCCCCAGCCATGATGTTCTTGTATCTCCCTGGCCTATGTTATTTGACGTTGCCCCAGCCATGATGTCCCTTATCTCTCTGGTCTGTATTATCTGACGTGGCCCCAGCCATGATGTTCCTGTATCTCCCTGGTCTGTATTTTCTGACGTGGCCCCAGCCATGATGTTCTTGCATCTCCCTGGTCTGTATTATCTGACGTGGCCCCAGCCATGATGTTCTTGCATCTCCCTGGTCTGTATTATCTAACGTGGCCCCAGCCATGATGTTCCTTTATCTCCCTGGTCTGTATTATCTGACGTGGCCCCAGCCATGATGTTCTTGCATCTCCCTGGTCTGTATTATCTGACGTGGCCCCAGCCATGATGTTCCTGTATCTCCCTGGTCTGTGTTATCTGACGTGGCCCCAGCCATGATGTTCTTGTATCTCCCTGGCCTATGTTATTTGACGTTGCCCCAGCCATGATGTCCCTTATCTCCCTGGTCTGTATTATCTGACGTTGCCCCAGCCATGATGTCCCTTATCTCCCTGGTCTGTATTATCTGATGTGGCCCCAGCCATGATGTTCTTGCATCTCCCTGGTCTGTGTTATCTGACGTGGCCCCAGCCATGATGTTCTTGTATCTCCCTGGCCTATGTTATTTGACGTTGCCCCAGCCATGATGTCCCTTATCTCCCTGGTCTGTATTATCTGACGTGGCCCCAGCCATGATGTTCTTGTATCTCCCTGGCCTATGCTATTTGATGTTGCCCCAGCCATGATGTCCCTTATCTCCCTGGTCTGTATTATCTGATGTGGCCCCAGCCATGATGTTCTTGTATCTCCCTGGTCTATGTTATCTGACGTGGCCCCAGCCACATGCTGATATTGAATTTGGATTTTCTAAGCGCATGATTTCTTGCAGGTAATTAACTGCAATGTTTAATTACATGGTTGTGTATCATTCTTATTAGAGATAATATGCCTGCAGCTGTTCTTGTTTATCTAGTAATATGAAAATTATCACTGTGACCATGAAGGGAAATGCACTAACTAATGCATTTAACCCATTTGTGAGAGTTTAAAAGCCTTGTCCAGACAAGAGTTTTACACCGAAAGAGGTAACTTGGGCGCTTTACAGTTACGGTAAAGGTCCCGCCCTTAGTGGTGGCCCTTCAGTTATGGTAAAGGTCCCGCCCTAGTTGGTTGCCCTTCAGTTATGGTAAAGGTCCCGCCCTCGGTGGTGGCCCTTCAGTAATGGTAAAGGTCCTGCCTTCGGTGGTGGCCCATCAGTTATGGTAAAGGTTATGTGGGGGCCCTTAAGTTTTTTAGAGTTATCAGATGGTGGAGGACCCGCCTTCAGTTATCATGTTCATTCACTGTCCATTCATGTTCAATCATCTGCTTGTATTGGACAGTAATGGTTAAGAGCACAGTAGTCGTTCCTGAGTCGGTGTTCGCGTCTGGAGGCCAGTTGTTGGCTGTGCGCTCACAGTCTTGCTGACCTCCGTATCCCCCCCACCCCCCCCCCCCCTGGTCTTCTGGTACATTGACAATGTGTTTATATTACTGTATGTTATGTTTTATTGTTTTGCAATCAAGGGCTGCTTGGCTATTTACACCCAACCGGGCAGTCCTATTTAGCTGAAGTAGTCAGTGGTATTATGGTACATATAGTTGTGGGCTCTTAGTAAATACTCATATCACGTATGCTTACATCTCCATCCTCGCTGCGCCTGTTCTCCTCGACCCAGCAGCATGTTACAGGAGAACATACAAGACATCGGCTCACAGAGAACAGACGTCCATGGAGATAGAAAGGACACAGGAGGGAATGCACAGGTGGACAGGTGAGTGTACTCTGCATCAAAACATGGCCGTATGGAGCACAATTAGCTTGGAGGGAGACCTGGGGGGGGCTAGACATCCTGCTCCGGGGCTAATACTATCTGGGGGTTGGAGAACAAAGGGACCATGGGAAGGGGGTTATGAGTGGCACCATATACTGCTTCGTTGGGGTTGGGGGCAGGGCCGGGCCGAGGCATAGGCTGGAGAGGCTCCAGCCTCAGGGCGCAGTGTAGGAGGGGGCGCACAATTCATTCAGCTGTCATTCCTAATTGTGTTTGAAGCAGAAATAAATAAGAAAAGGGGATACATGGCAGTGACTGCAAGCCATATAACTAGATATTAAGGTGTTGGGGAGGTTGTGGGCCCTGTGGCCCTCTTAGTCTAATAGCAATCAGTGTGTGGCAGTTGGGGTGGCAATGATGGAGGGGCGTACTTTGGTGTCTCAGCCTTGGGTGCTGGAGGACCTTGTCCCGGCTCTGGTTGGGGGAGACCCATGTTGATTTTCGACTGGAGCCCCATGTGAGCTAGGCCTGGCCCTGTCTCTCATCATTGAGTCTTGCCTCTCTCCATTCCGTAGCGAAGCAGAGAAAGCCGACCAAATACAAGAGGCGAGAAACAAAACTGAAACTAAGCAAAAAATTCCCTTCTTATGAAGTCTGCCTCATCATCAGCTGCTGTTACTTTCTTTTCTCTTCCACAAGTCTCAGGTGTCTGGGTGAGCAGCAGGAATATGTCTCGGGCTGTGGATGTATTTGTGTATTGTTCTGGAGCCGTTTTACTAAAATACTTGTGACCCTGAAGCGACCCTAAAGTGACATGTCATGACAGGGAGCAGATATGCTCAAAAATCAATGTCAAAATTACACCCAGGCATTGGTGCGGCAATAGTGCGGTCAGGGCCGGATTTCTGGAAAGGCCACAAAGGCCTTGGGTGGCTGCAGCCCATGGGGCACCTGAACATGAAAGAAAGGTTGCTGAATATTGTTATTGTCTTATGCCGATCTCTGTCTTGCTCTGTTGCTACTGCCATGTGAACCACAACCAATTCCGGGTACGACCTCGGTCGCACTTGGCGAAATAAAGTTCTGATTCTGATTCTGATTCTGAAAGAGGAGGCTGAAAATGGGGAGCAACGCATGAAACAAACATCCAAACTTTCCCATTTATAGTATAATATTAGTAATATTTATATAGCGCCAACATCTTCTGCAGCGCTGTACAGAGTATATTGTCTTGTCACTAACTTAGCTCACAATCTGATCTCTACCATAGTTACATGTCTATGTACATGTCGTATAGTATATACATCGTAGTCCAGGGACAATTTAGGGGGAAGCAAATTAACTTATCTGTATGTTTTTTGGGGATGTGGGAGGAAACCGGAGTGCCCGGAGGAAACACAGACACGGGGAGAACATACAAACTCTGCAGATAGTGCCCTGGCTGGGATTGGAACCGGGGACACAGCACTCCGAGGCGAGAGTGCTAATCACTACGCCACCATGCAGTAGTGCAAGTCAATGAGCAACACATGGCGGTGTTCATGACGGCGGTGCTGTACGTGTGCGTGGAGTGACGGGAACCCGAGTGATGTACCTCCCACCTAGCAGGGAGTACATCAATAGCCTGGAGTGGCGCCATGCATAAGACCGTGTCACCATACCGTGGTGCAGGGGCATATGAAGCCCCATTTCAGTGTAATGCAGTGCTTGCACCATACCACACCGCAAACCTCAAGTGCACCAGCCTAAATGTGCCTGCAAAAAAATATTATACAGAATGGGAAAAATAAAATAAAAGTATATACAGTGTGTGTGTGTATGTATGTATGTATGTATATGTGTGTATTTGTATATATATATATATATATATGTATATATATATATATATATATATATATATATATATATATATATATATATATATATATATATATATACAGTATATCTGGATATCTGGATACATTTATGTTGCACTTAAAGTGTAACTGTCGTGCATAAAATCAAAAGTCAATTCTTTATTTTTATCTGGTAAACAAGTAATAAGGATGCTAACCAGGCACTCCAAAAGTTGAAAATCACTCTATTTTCTTCTCCAGAAAAGATCATTCCCCAGTTTCCCTGACTCTTATTTGGTACATCTGCCGCACAAAGGAAGTTGCAGCGCATGCTGGGTTTACTTTTTTTCTCCTTTACCTTCCACTCAGGCATAACTAATACAGTCTGATTGACTGAAGCCTCTTTCCCTCCTGTTTTCCCTCCCACACCTCTGTTCCTCCTGTTCTGATTGGCCAATATTTATCATGCTGAGACAATGCTCTTTCTACTGCAGAGCTGGCTGGGAGTGTCTGAAGACTGGGAGGAGGGCAGGCAAAGGCAATGATACACAGAAAGAGTAAGGGAGGAAATGATGTCAGGATTGGCTTCAAGATAACACAGTTAATATGGAAAATCCTAAGAAAGATTTTCTTTTACAAAAAAAAAAAATGACTAAAATAAAAATGTGGACAGTGCAACATGTAAGTAGAGCAAGTATTTATCTACTTATATATGTGCTTTTTTCAGGCCCGGCCCTAGACTTTTTGCCGCCTGAGGCAATCTTTAAAGAAATCGCCGCCTCCCCCCCCCCCCCCCAAGCCGTGGGTGTGGGGGGCCGCCCGAGCTGGAGGGGATAGCGGGCAGGAAGGGGGTATTGGGCCTAGCGGCGGGGAGGGGGGTCGGACCCCCCCTCCCTCGCCTGGGTCCCCCGTCCTCCGCTCCCCTCCAGCTTTAAAAAGTTACGTTGCTGCCTGCGGCTATTGTAAGAGGCAACGGGCAGGGAACACTCACCTCTTCCTCGTTCCAGCCTGCGCTCCACTGACGTCACTTCCTGCTACACCGCCCAGGAAGTGACGTCAGTGGAGCGCACGCTGGAACGAGGAAGAGGTAAGTGATCCCCGCCCGTTGCCTCTTACAATAGCCGCAGGCACCAACGTAACTTTTTAAAGCTGGAGGGGAGCGGAGGACGGGGGACCCAGGCGACGGAGGGGGGGGGGGGTTCCACCTCCTCCCCGCCGCTAGGCCCAATACCCCCTTCCTGCCCGCTATCCCCTCCAGCTCGGGCGGCCCCCCACACCCACAGACAGGCGGGTGCCGCCTGAGGCAAAAGTTTCACCTGGCCTCATGGGCGGGCCGGCCCTGGTTTTTTTTCTTAGATAGTATGGCTTGACAGCTCCTCTTTAAAGCAAACTTAAAAAACATATTCCAGAAACGTCATGATCCATCCACAAGTGCACTGTTCCTGCGCACTGTGCAGAGCCCCTCTGACTATCCAATAATATCCAATAACTTCTCAGACATGTTCTCCTGACCGTGCTCCCTTCTGTGTACAAGCATGACCATGTTCACAAGCGGCCTCATGCATGCACAGTACAGAATCACTCATACATGGAGGGGAGCATGACCGCTATCAAGAAGAGGGTCCAGAGGGCCAGCGGTAGTGAAGGGGTCAAAGAGGATGTGGGAAGGCTCTGGACCATCCACAGGCTTACGTATCTCTACTTGGGTAAGTATCTTTTTTTATGAGCTTGCTTAAAATTCAAAACTTTCTCTGGTCTTCAAGGGGTTAAACTGCTCTCAGCCTGGCCATGCAACCTGATCTATCTGCTAAGAGTAGATCTAGTCCCAGGCTTAGAGGCCTATTTATAAAGGGTGATTAAAGAGGTGGAATCTGATCTTTAGCTGACTAGTTTATAAGGCCGTAGATCGGCATATAACGGGCGTCACTTCCCAGCACTGCACATGAATTTTACATCATGTCACTTTATATTGACATTACTAATATTTCCGCTCATTCTCCACATCTGGGCCACTCACTCTACAGCTTTGCAATGTTTTGCGTTCTGTACCATTTATAGAGAGGAGGCTAGACTTTGCAATACAAATATAACATACCTTTATTCCAAGAAAGACAACAGTATCCAAAATAAGTCACCCCAAATTAAAGCAAACCTGTCACTTTAAAAGGAGAGAAAGTCACAAACTTACCTCGATAGAGGGAGGCCTCTGGATCCTTCAGAGGCTTCCTATGTCTTCCTCAAGACCACCTGTCCAGCGCTGGGACCCTCTGGAAGTTCGCTCCCGAGCTCCCTTCTATGAACGAGCAAGGCTGCACTTTGCAAGCGCCAGGGCCGGATCTACCATAAGGCACTACCTGCAGGTGCCTTATGTAGCATAGGCGGCTCCCCTCCTTTCCTGAATGTACATTTAGCCCTCTCTGTGATATAAGAACATAGGAGCTGAGATTGGGGGTGTGGCCTGTGTTGAGGGGCGGAGTTTAGGGCATTAGAATGTGCCTACAAGCTACTGACGTGTAAGTCGAGGCAGAGCTCAGCCACCAAAGCTTGGCCATGTCACTGTACACAATGGCAGAGCTCAGTCCCCAAAGCTTGGCTATGTCACTGTACACAATGGCAGAGCTCAGCCCCCAAAGCTTGGCTATGTCACTGTACACAGTGGCAGAGCTCAGTCCCCAAAGCTTGGCTATGTCACTGTACACAATGGCAGAGCTCAGTCCCCAAAGCTTGGCTATGTCACTGTACACAATGGCAGAGCTCAGTCCCCAAAGCTTGGCGATGTCACTGTACACAATGGCAGAGCTCAGTCCCCAAAGCTTGGCTATGTCACTGTACACAATGGCAGAGCTCAGTCCCCAAAGCTTGGCTATGTCACTGTACAGAATGTCAGATCTCAGTCCCCAAAGCTTGGCTATGTCACTGTACAGAATGGCAGAGCTCAGTCCCCAAAGCTTGGCTATGTCACTGTACACAGTGGCAGAGCTCAGTCCCCAAAGCTTGGCTATGTCACTGTACACAATGGCAGAGCTCAGTCCCCAAAGCTTGGCTATGTCACTGTACACAATGGCAGAGCTCAGTCCCCAAAGCTTGGCCATGTCACTGTGCAGAATGTAGATCTCAGTCCCCAAAGCTTGGCTATGTCACTGTACACAATGGCAGAGCTCAGTCCCCAAAGCTTGGCTATGTCACTGTACACAGTGGCAGAGCTCAGTCCCCAAAGCTTGGCTATGTCACTGTACACAATGGCAGAGCTCAGTCCCCAAAGCTAGGCGATGTCTCTGTACACAATGGCAGAGCTCAGTCCCCAAAGCTTGTCTGTGTCACTGTACACAATGGCAGAGCTCAGTCCCCAAAGCTTGGCTATGTCACTGTACAGAATGGCAGAGCTCAGTCCCCAGAGCTTGGCTATGTCACTGTACAGAATGTAGATCTCAGTCCCCAAAGCTTGGCTATGTCACTGTACAGAATGTCAGATCTCAGTCCCCAAAGCTTGGCTATGTCACTGTACAGAATGGCAGAGCTCAGTCCCCAGAGCTTGGCCATGTCACTGTACAGAATGGCAGATCTCACCCCCCAAAGCTTGGCCATGTCACTGTACAGAATGGCAGATCTCACCCCCCAAAGCTTGGCTATGTCACTGTACAGAATGTCAGAGCTCAGTCCCCAGAGCTTGGCTATGTCACTGTACAGAATGTAGATTTCAGTCCCCAAAGCTTGGCTATGTCACTGTACAGAATGGCAGAGCTCAGTCCCCAGAGCTTGGCTATGTCACTGTACAGAATGTAGATCTCAGTCCCCAAAGCTTGGCTATGTCACTGTACAGAATGTCAGATCTCAGTCCCCAAAGCTTGGCTATGTCACTGTACAGAATGGCAGAGCTCAGTCCCCAGAGCTTGGCCATGTCACTGTACAGAATGGCAGATCTCACCCCCCAAAGCTTGGCCATGTCACTGTACAGAATGGCAGATCTCACCCCCCAAAGCTTGGCTATGTCACTGTACAGAATGTCAGATCTCAGTCCCCAGAGCTTGGCCATGTCACTGTACAGAATGTCAGATCTCAGTCCCCAGAGCTTGGCCATGTCACTGTACAGAATGTCAGATCTCAGTCCCCAGAGCTTGACTATGTCACTGAACACAATGGCAGATCTTAGTCCCCAAAGCTTGGCTATGTCACTGTACAGAATGCCAGATCTCAGTCCCCAGAGCTTGGCCATGTCACTGTACAGAATGTCAGATCTCAGCCCCCAAAGCTTGGCTATGTCACTGTACAGAATGGCAGAGCTCAGTCCCCAAAGCTTGGCTATGTCACTGTACAGAATGTCAGATCTCAGCCCCCAGAGCTTGGCTATGTCACTGTACAGAATGTAGATCTCAGTCCCCAAAGCTTGGCTATGTCACTGTACAGAATGTCAGATCTCAGCCCCCAGAGCTTGGCTATGTCACTGTACAGAATGTAGATCTCAGTCCCCAAAGCTTGGCTATGTCACTGTACACAGTGGCAGAGCTCAGTCCCCAGAGCTTGGCTATGTCACTGTACAGAATGTAGAGCTCAGCCCCCAAAGCTTGGCCATGTCACTGTACAAAATGGCAGATCTCAGCCCCCAAAGCTTGGCTATGTCACTGTACAGAATGGCAGATCTCAGTCCCCAAAGCTTGGCGATGTCACTGTACAGAATGGCAGAGCTCAGTCCCCAAAGCTTGGCTATGTCACTGTACAGAATGTAGAGCTCAGTCCCCAAAGCTTGGCGATGTCACAGTACAGAATGTAGAGCTCAGTCCCCAAAGCTTGGCTATGTCACTGTACAGAATGTAGAGCTCAGTCCCCAAAGCTTGGCTATGTCACTGTACAGAATGTAGATCTCACCCCCCAAAGCTTGGCTATGTCACTGTACAGAATGGCAGAGCTCAGTCCCAAAAGCTTGGCTGTGTCACTGTACACAATGACAGAGCTCAGTCCCCAAAGCTTGGCTATGTCACTGTACACAATGGCAGAGGTCGGTAGCTCGGTTCCCAGAGCTTGGCTATGTACAATTGCATTCTCTGCATCCCCTAATGCTACAGCACTGGCCATCAATCAATCTGAATAGTAACAGGCCAGTATGCTTCAGACACTGAATAACATCAGTCGTTCATAGGATCATTTAGAAAGCTGTTGTAAACTCGATCTGCCCATCATCAGCCCTGCAATATACATTCCATAACTTGTGTAATCCCATAATAAGGTTACAAGCGCGGCAGAGACGGCGGAGGAGACAGCCGGCGAGATTAGGAGGATGACCTTGCCTTGGAGCTTTTGTTCTGAGACAGCCTTGAAAGAAAGAATAAAGTTTAATTATTGATAGACACATCTACCAGATATTAGTGGGGTGAAATAGCCAACCAGCATAAACATGTTTGGGGGGCTATAGGAGGTCACTGAGCAGACTGGAGGTTAGTAGACAAGGTTTCATGAATATAAGGGAAAAAAGTTATTTATTCTAGTCAAAAACCTTTTTATAGTTTCTAAAAAAAAATATCTGTTTAGATTGTTTTTATCTGGTAAACAAGCAATACGGATGCTAACCAGGCAATCCAAAAGTTAAAATCACTATTACTTTTCTTGTTGTTAATGATCATTCTCCAGTTTACCCGACTCTTATTCGGTACACACAAAATTTGGTACGCAAAAAGGAAGTTGCAGGGCATGCTGGGTTGTCTTTTTTTTTTTTTGCTTCTCTATTTCGCCTCAGAATTAACTAATGCAGCCTGATTGGCTGAAGCCTCTTTCCCTCTTGTTTTCCCCTCCCACACCTCTGTTCCTCCCTGATTGGCCAATATTTCTCATGCTGAGACAATGCACTTTCTATAGTGGAGGGCGGGCAATGCATACACAATCAGGCAGGGGAGAGTAAGGGAGGAAATGTCATCAGGATTGGCTCCAAAATAGTCTCAGTTAAAATGGGAAATGCTAAGAATGATTTTCTCTTTTTTTACTGTAGAAAAATCACTAAAATCAAAACGTGGACAGTGCAATACATATGTTATGTATGTGTGTAGAGCAAGTATTTATCTACTTATATATGTGTTGTTGTTTTTTCTGAGATAATATGGCTGACAGCTCCACTTTAAGCAATGCCACCTGCCCCTACCCTATGGATATGAGTTAATTGGGCAATTTATATTCTCATGCGTTCTACACTGCGTATAGTCCATGGACACTTCAGGTCGCTGGGGGTGAGTAGATCAGCCCGGGGGATTGCTCGCGGGTTGGGAGTCGGGGGTCGTCGGGTGCTGTACACACGCCTGACTATCAGCTGAGGTGGTCATTATTACAATCATTACAAGTCAGGCGTGTGTACGAGGCTTCAGACCAATTCTTAGGGTGGCTGAATACAAGACAGTTAATGGTAAATACATCAAGTACCACCGGGCCCCCTCTGCTGCAGGGCCCCATAACTACTGCTATGGCTGCTATGGCTATAGCTACTCCCTTGTGCCTAAGGGCCAGTTCACACAGACATTCTAGAACTAAATGCATTTCTGTATGTTTGCAGGAAAGTGTTTAGCCGCTTTTGGTGGCTTCTGGCAGATTTCGGCGTTTCCCAGGAAAAGCGATCCCGGAAGCAACATGTTGTCTATATACTGTATATCTGTACTAGGCCTAAGGCCCATTAAAAATGGGCGCTAGGCTCTTTCCACATAAGCCATGCGTGCACACGGCTGCGCTCCCTGCCGCGCACACGGCCGCGATCCCCGCAGTGCATACGGCCACGTTCCACGCTGCGCGCACAAACGGCCGCCCACCCCCCTGGCCCTGCCCTCCTCCTGTCGGCTACACTTGCGCAGTAACCAAAAAACACGAACACACGGATAGGAGGATGACGCAAGAACAGTTAGGTTTTATTATATAGGATAGTAAATATAGCCCCGCCCTCCCAGTGATGCTGAGCTAGGCTGATTAGCTGTGCAGAATTTTCTCCCACCCACAAGCATCCTGGGAGACCAGGTATATTTTGTACTGGCTTTGAAACTCTCAGAAACCAAAATTCAGCAGAGATCACCTGACAGAACTAAAGATGTTGCCAATCAGGGAGGAGAAAGATTTCTCAATGACTGACTAAATAATTTCTAGGTGAATGTTTTGTTAAAAAAAAAAAAAAAACAAGCAGTTTTAATCATGATGTTATTTTCACGACAGTCCCTCTTTGATCATACTGGAGCAGTGGTAGTTTATTAATGAATGGATTATCTCTAGCAGAGGTCTACAAGTCATGCAATGTGTCATACCAGATGACAAGATTCTGAGCTGAACAATGCAAACAAGGGTCATCGGAAGGGAACCGCGCGAGTCGGAGACGTGCATTGTACCGGATGCCACTATAGGTAATCCATACCGGCTATTGGATTCTTACTGTTAGGTAATGGGCTTGTGTTATGTAATCATCTCCTGCCATTATTATTCCACAGAAAGCCTCATCACCTCCATGGTATACAATGTCTACAACCGATACTAAGTGCTGCTGAGATATTACATGTATGTCTAACAGGAGGATTGAATTTCACTGCATCACACTTCTGCTGAGGAGTAAAAATATAAACAGATGCTTTTGTGTATTAGAAATATTTTTGCAAATGTTATTTTCGATCCTTCCCTCGGGGTGTAACTAGAAATCACTGGGCCCCCTTGCGACACTTTGGATATTCCCCTCCTCCTTGCTTTCTGCACAGGTAAACTGAGAACCAATGTTATTCAATTGGCTAGTGCACACTTGAATGTGTTTTCCCCATGCAGATAAAAACAGACAGCAGTGAAGCACTGGGAGCATTTTCTCTATCAGTTACATTAGCTTCTGTGATAAAACGTGCATGTTCCACACACACAGACACACACGGTGTGCAAAAAATGCACACAGGAGACAGATAGACGAGTGTGCTTCCAGCATCAGCTTATTACACTCACTCTGTCCATTTCTGATAGAGCATAAATGGCTCTGCAGACTCCTCCAGCATCACTACAGAGCACTTGAGGAGGGATAGTGAGGCTGAGGTTAGAACAGCTCTGTAAACAAGACCCTGTTGCACACTAAATATGGATTGTCTACAAATCTTTGTCTTCAAAACTTTGCAGAAATTCTTATCAGTGGCTGAGCAGATGCAGTCATTAGAACAGTTGTGCAGAGAGCAGAAAGCTTTTTCTCTCCGTGTCCTTAGTTGTCAATCTCTTAGGACAAGGAAAAGTTTACATATATTAGCAAAGAAAATTGGCACAGTTGGCACAGTTCACACACAGCTGATTGCCCTGATTTACACTCACTGATTACTTGCAGATAAGGAAGAGTTAGACAGGATGTTCTGTAAACACACACAGGGTGAAATTCTATGTTTGTCTGCTTTGCTGTGCAAGAGTTTAGGACCCTTCAGGGTTGGAGTTGTATGGATTGGGTGTGGCAAGGCGCTCCAAAGACTAGGGGTAGCATGACAGAAGGCTCTGCCCCCAAAGGTTTTGAGTTGAACTCTGGGGGCATTCAAGTTAGTTAATTCTGTTGATTTGAGGTTGTGAGAGGTGTGACACGGATTTATAAGAGCCAAAGTGTTGTTCCTTGAGAGTCTGTCTTTTATGCAGCACAATTATCAAACAACTTTTGTTGTGAAACAAGTTGAACAACCCAAAAAAAGTTACTTGCTATTGTTCACTCAACTCATAAGACGTCAATCCAACTGTTATGCTGGGGATACACGGTACGTTTCTGTACCGTGTATCGACCAGCTGATCCGGCCAGCTGATAATATTCAGCTGGCCCGATCATGCCGCTTGACCCGCGCCCGCTCGATTCCCCCCCCACGGCGGACAATGGCAGGGAATCGAGTGCTGATAAGGAAGCGCCGGCGGGCACGAGCGGTAATCGATCCGCGCGGACGAGCGGGGATGCGCCGGCATCGAGCCGCTGGCTTGATCCGGCGCATAAAACGTGCCGTGTATGCCCGGCATTAGATTGATGTCTTATCAGTCTTATCAGTTGTGTGAACAATAGTAGCAAAATACTTTTTTTTTTTTGGTTGTTCAACTTTTTTCACAACAAAAGTTGTTTATAATTGTGCTGCATAAAAGACCGCTGTTAAGTGTGTGTATATGGGGTTTTAGTCTTAAAAAGAAACTCCGACCAAGAATTGAACTTTATCCCAATCAGTAGCTGATTCCCCCTTTTACATGAGAAATCTTTTCCTTTTCATAAACAGACCATTAGGGGGCGCTGTATGACTGATATGTGGTGAAACCCCTCCCACAAGAAGCTCTGAGTACCGAGGTACTTCTGGCAGTTTCCTGTCTGTGAACCCTGTTGCATTGTGGGAAATAGCTGTTTACAGCGGTTTCCAACTGCCAAAACAGCAAGCAGCAGCTACATCACCTGCCAGCAGTAAAAATGTCACCATGTAATAAATGTCACACTGTAAATCAGGGATTTAAAAGATTTTACAATGGGCAAACGCTGACTAAATCATTTATACATAATTATTGTAAAATGAAGCACTTTTTTATTACATTATTTTCACTGAAAATTCCTGTTTAAGTATCCCTTTAAATTGCATCTCAGTCCTTTGCAGATAGTCACAGGAAGGGTGTGTTAACCTGATTTGTTATCATTTGGTGAAAACACCCCATTGCTAATATTCTGCTAACGTTATTTTTAGTTATATATTTAAGGAAGTGAATATGTTACAAATACAATGAATTATTAACCTGATTCCAGTGTAAATCTGTGTATCCAGAGACCTATACTATAGGCCCATAGCCTAAAAACTTTTCTCTTGATGTTTATCAAAGGAAAAACTTTCAAACCTTGCCAATAAAATAACTTTAAAACTCCCACCATGCAAGAAAATAGTTAAAGTAATTGTGATATTACTTTGTTTCCTAGAACAGTCTAAAGAGAGTTTCGCAAGTTTGTTAAAGAGAATCTGTACTCTGAAATTCTTACAATAAAAAGCATACCATTCTATTCATTATGTGCTCCTGGTCCCCTCTGTGCTGTTTCTGCCATTCTCTGCTGCAAACCTGGCTTGTAATTGCCAGTTTTAGGCAGTGTTTACAAACAAACTAACCAGCTTCTAATAGGCTCAGCTAAGCAGAGTGTGTTAGTCACACAGAGCCTGCAGGGGGTGTGTACAGCTTCTAGCTAATCACAAGCAGCCCTGCACATTCCAGTCTGACTGCCTCAGCCTGACTGTGCCGACTATAGAGAGAAGATTAGATCATATAACAGAGATAACACAGCTACTGTGCAATTAGGAAAAGCTGCAGTAAGCCAGACCACATTAGAAAAGGCATAGGAACTTATAGCATAGAAGAAATAAAGATAAACAATTTGTTACAGAGTCTCTTTAAAGTGGACCTGAACTCAGAACTTCCTCTCTGCTCTAAAAGATAAGTAACAACATAATAATCTTTAAATAAAACATTTCTTTGTTATAGCTGATACAAATCCTGCAATAAATCTGCAGTTAGTCTACTTCCTGTTTTCGTGGAAGCAGACATATTTTTAACATCCTGTGCTTTCAAATGAGCTTATCTGCCGTGGCAGTCAGGTGACACGGGGAGAGATAAAATTAGACAGGTTAAATCTCTAAATGCATACAGGGTGCATTTCTCTGTTTTCCGTCTGTCCTGTGCAAGAGTTCAGGTCCACTTTATAGGGACTCCGAGCACCTCTCATGGGTTTGCCTAGAGACTCTGACCAGTACTGCAAAGTACTTAATGATGTATACCTTTCTGTAGCTTGTGCTCTTCTCTTTCATTTGATGCCTGAATCGCCGTTCTACACCAAATAGTTTTCGTTCGATTTCAATTTAAATATCGCGGCTGCCATCTTGGCTATGTTATAACTTCCGTGTCACCCCTGTCTCCTCTTTTAGAGAAGTGCATCACTCAATGAAGCAGGAAGAGGAAGTGACACGCATGGCCATTGCAATAGGCTCCTCCAGAGGGGTCATAGCACGACTTTGTTGGAAGTCGTCTGGCTTAAAGGCATGCCCATGAGAGGTGCTCAGCGTTCCTTTAAGTCATAAGCATCTGGTATCACAATCCATGTGCAGTTTTTTGTTGGCTTGACAACGGACATTATATTCAGGGACATACCTACCTACCATGAAGCCACCTGACTCAGGTGATTCAGGCGGCCAAATCTAGGGGGCGGTGTTTGGACAAACAGTTTGGGCCACCTGACACCTGCCTCCTCTTTGCTCCCCGCCTGCTTTCCTGACACTCACTCTACCCTCCTCATCCACCCATCCCCGATTCCCTGTCCCCATTCAGACACCTGCCACCCTTCCCTTCAACATCATAAGTAGGTGAGGTGTCCATATCTGCCTCTGTGAGGAGTGCCTGTGCTGTAGGCGCCTCGCACCAGTGATGTTCGTAACCATATAATTATGAATATGCAAAATTTTGCATGCATTTTCACAATTACGCCTATACGTAAATACAAATTGTTCATTCAATTGATTTGTACAATTCCTAATTCCGCATGAATTTTAGCGTAATTTACACATAATTTCCTGCCGACTTTGGCGTTAGCAAAGCCCCATGCAGGATATTGCCACCAAAAATGCCAGAAGAGAAAAAATGTATAGTAAAGTGAGTACAGTGGGTACAAGTCAAAAAAAGACTTTTTCAAAAAGACCTTGTAGTTTTTGAGAAAATCAATTTTAAAAATGCAAAGAAAAATGATTTTTAAACTCAGAAAGATGACAGTTAAAAAAAAAACATTTTTCTTTGCATTTTTAAAACTGAATTTCTCAAAAACTACAAGGTCTTTTTGAAAAATTCGTTTTTTGACTTGTACCCACGATTCTCCTTAACACATGTAGCTATTTTGGTAGCAATAGCATGTATGGGGGCTTTGCGTTATTACGAATGCATACAATTACATGCGAAAGTAATTACGCCTTTCCCCGAAATTTCGCATTACGATGTGTAATTAGGCATAGGCGTAATTTCTGCTCATCATCACTAGCTAGCGCTGTCTGTCACCTCAGTGCTGGAGGCCCAGGCTTGGATCTCAGCGAGGACTCTGTGCAGAGAGCGTCCCCCACGTCTGCGGGAGTGTCCTCTACCTCTAGCTGCTCCCGCTTCCTGCTAAATACATTTTTGAAGTTTAATTGGCTTCTTCCCATGAAAACCTGAATCTACCCTGTGACAGGGCCCTGAAAAGGGAAGCCCCGCTGAGGGACAGTCAGTGATGTGAAATATTTGATGTCTCTGAAATGATGCAGAGAGCAGTGTCAGTGCTTCTGTAAATCAAAGTGCACCTAAATAATAGCCCTGATGCTACATTTACTTGTTAGTAAATAATCTGATCCAGGGCTAGGATAAGGTTCCCTAGCAACAGAGGTGCAGATGCCAAAGAGTGTCACACCCCTTTCCCCTGAATTGTAAAGGTAGCCAGATGTGCCCTCAGTATTAGGCGGTAGCCTCCTCAGTATAGATAGTCAGATGTGCCCCCTATTAGAGATTTAACAACATTATTAGTTACCTCAAACTGCAGTATAATAAAACAACCACAAGATGTCACTGTGTATAAAATATGATGATGATCTCTATGGTATTGTTATTTGCTGTATTTCCTGTGATCCTCTCTGTTCTATGTAAGCCTTATTTCCTGAAGGTGGTGTATGTTTTCTCTCTTCAGGTTTTTTTCAGTAAAGAGTTCCAACTTGTTATACTGGGTGCCAATCTGCGTGTACAGAATACTCTGCTCCATCTCTTCCCGTCCTGACCTGTTGATGCAGCCGCTCAGAATAGCTACATCCGCATCATCAGTTCAAGCCAGACCTTTACTACAGACAGTGTGGGACAGGCAGGGAGAAAGCAGACAGTCAGGAGCCCGGGCATCATGGCAAAGGTTGGGGCGCAATCGCCAGGTGGTTCGTGCTGCGCCCTCACGGCTTTACGCATAGAGGCTCACACCTCTCAAGCCTCAGTTATCTCTCTAGCAGGTCCTCCGTATCAGAACAGGATCATCCACAAGACAACCTAGGCAAGTGCCTGAGGCCTAGTGGCCATCAAGGGGGGCCCACCTAGCCTCTTTGTATGACCCCTCTTTACCAAAGGGACCATGGGGAGCCCCAAAGCTACTACATTGCCTAGGGCCATCATCTTAACCTCCTTAGTGGTAATCACGAATTCAGCTCGGGGTGGAAAAAACATGCCAGGAGCGGTATCCCCGAGCTGAACTTGTGGTAGCCACCGGGAGGTCTCTGCAGAGCAATGCAGGCAGGGGGCGCAGTGGACTCACCCCCCGGGGGATCCCGACGTCGGCCACCATTCTTCTTCCTCTCCTCCGAGGCTCTGCTTTCCCCCGGTGAGATGTTACCTGTCGTCCTGACAGCAGCCAACAATCTCACTATAGGGTTACAGTGCCACCTGGAGGACGGAGGGAGAACTGCAGCGCTGGATCCCAGGGAGGTGAGTGAGTGCTGGGCTGCTGCAGATCTCCCTAGCAGCATGATTTTTTTCCCAGGTTTTAGGATCTAAAAGCATGCCCAAAAAATTGCACCGCTTTTAGACCCTGAAATCCGGTAAGAATCATACCACCAAGGGGGTTAATCCATCTCTGCTCTGTATAGGTCTGTGTAAACACATGTATTATTCCACTGCTGCAAGTATTTATAGGCAGCCTCTGAATGATTGCTTAGGTTATTTTCTAGTGCAGCGTGTTTTTTGTGGTATTCTTTCACAACCTTTTCAGCATTTCCGGTGTTGTGAATAATGTATTTTTCCTTACATATTCTGCTTTGTCCTGATATCTGGAGGTGTTGCGGGGGTGAATCATTTTATAATTTACCTGCAACCTCTAAATTATTATAATGTGATGCCTTTTTTTCTAGTATTCTGAGCTCCTGCGGAGGTCTGAAATAGCTGCATTTGTTCTGAATTCCTGGTGGTCCTCATAGCTGGAGGTGTCGGGGCGGGCGCGTTCTCTGGCTTCACATTTTTGCATGAAAAAGGTGCCCCTTTTTCCACTTTTTAAATGTCGGGAGGTGTGCGTATATATATATATATATGGGTGTATAAGGGCAAGTGAGGGGAGGGAAAGTAGCTTACATCAAAAAAAGGCACTTGGGAATTTGGGTGCCCAGTAATCCAGATAGTAAAGGATCAGTATTTAATACCGATATTTTATTATTAAACTGTGAAAACGATAGTAAAATATTGTTACTGAATACCAATACTTTACTATAGCTTTCCTAAACCTATTTTTACAATGAACCCTCCCCCGACGCTTAACCCTAACCACCCACCTTTACAAACACCCTTCCTGATGCCTAACCCTAACCCCCCCGCCACAAACACCCTTCCTGATGCCTAACCCCCCCCCCCCCGCCACAAACACCCTTCCTGGCGCCTAAACAACTCCCCCCCTCCCCTGCACAAACACCCTTCCTGATGCCTAACCCTTACCGCCACCCCCCCCCCCCCACAAACACCCTTCCTGGTGCCTAACCCCAACCCCCAACCGCCCCCCACCACAAACACCCTTCCTGATGCCTAACCCTAACCGTCTCCACCGCAAAAACATCCTTCTTGATGCCTCCCCTCCCGCACAAACACCCTTCCTGAAGCCTCCTCCTCCTGCACAAACACCCTTCCTGACGCCTCCTCCTCCTGCACAAACACCCTTCCTGACACCTAACCAACTCCCCCCCTCCCCTGCACAAACACCCTTCCTGATGCCTAACCCTAACAGCCTTCCCCCCACACAAACACCCTTCCTGACGCCTAACCCTAACCATCTCCACCACACAAACATCCTTCTTGATGCCTCCTCCTCCCGCACAAACACCCTTCCTGACACCTCCTCCTCCTGCACAAACACCCTTCCCGACGCCTCCTCCTCCTGCACAAACACCCTTCCTGATGTCTCCTCCTCCTGCACAAACACCGTTCCCGACGCCTCCTCCTCCTGCACAAACACCCTTCCTGATGCCTCCTCCTCCCGCACAAACTCCCTTCCTGACGCCTCCTCCTCCCGCACAAACTCCCTTCCTGACACCTCCTCCTCCCACACAAACTCCCTTCCTGAGGCCTAACCCTATTTGCCTCCCCCCACCGCACAAACACCTTGAACAACAACCTGAACCACGTGTCCTGGCGGCATGGATGAGCATACGTACATGCCATCAGTTTATGGAGTAGTTGTGCAGTGGACCGGTGAGCTAAGCACAGCTTCCACCCTCACCACAAGCCCAAGGGGGGTAAGCATTACATGGGGTATACCTGTGGAGCCCGGTGAGAGGAGGCAGCTGCACAGGTTCCCGAAAGGAATCTATAAAGATGGTGGAATCTAATGGCCCATTGAGAACTGTCTGGGCACCTGTAGAGTGTTGGATCACCCATAAGTGTTGTCCAAGCCTTCTACAAAGAACTGCTTGTCATATACAACATTGTTCTGTGCTGTAACCTGTTCTGCCAGGTGTTGTGCTGTTCTATCCTGAAGATCTGCTTCATAATAAGTCATTATACACCAGCTCATTAATTATCACATTCACAATGTTCTGCTGGAATCAGGTTCTGGGTTGCCGTGTGGCTCTTGGAACTCACAGACTGTACAGTGCATCAGGGACTCCAGCTCTTTCCTGGAAAGTGAATCCAGGTGAAATATGTGATGTCAGCATTGCTGTAATTGCCATAAGCACTCCAGTCAGCAGGGTTGTTTTTAGACACAGGCAAATTAGGCAGATCCCAAGAGCAGGTCACCTACGTGTTCTCCTACGTCATATTTTCACTCAGATGCCTTTTAAGCCACCAGCAAGCAAGACAATACTCAGAATAATTTTGATAGTCCTTTTCCACCTACTTTTTGGTACTTTTTCAATTCCAAAGGGCTGACATTTTTTTTTTAAACAGAAGATGAAAAATTATCTCCTAGGAGAAAACTGAGAAGAAAAAGTGAATTGCATATGGGCCCGTGTGCTGTACAGGGTGCAGATCAGCAAAAAGAACCATGTCAAGTTTTTTTTTTTTTAATTGTATATAGTTCCCGGGTTTATAAAGAAACAAAGAGAATGTGATAGAAGTAAGAGGCAAAAACATCCACAGGTCAAGCAGTAACATCTAATGAGTCCAGGAATGTGTTATCTCCTAAAGGGGCATCTGGGATTTGCATAATAATAGTGACCTGATTATCATACCACTGGTGTGACAGGTACTACACTATTCATTAATCTTGCAGTTGTTTTACAATTGTTTCCTGTTGTCTGTCTCAACATCCCTGGATTCATAGGACAGTCAACACACAGCAGACAGAACTGTGCAATGTTCTGTAAAAATGCGTGACTATTTGTATGAGCAGCCGTTTGGTTGATGGGCAGGAAAATGTGTCATATTTGTCAAAATAAGCCACTTTTCAGATTTATAAAAGGGGCAGTCTACTGAAAAGTTCCCCACTTTTCTAAGTGCCTGAAATTCATTATCTATTCTAATGCCTCTATTTGTATGGCGATGACCTGGCTCCTTTCACATTGGGGCGTTTTGCATTGCATTGTGCTACCGCAGGCTAACGCTAAGACAATGAAAGTCTTTAGGGCCTTTCATACATGAACGGTACAATGCACCGGAAGTGACGTTTACACCTCGCGCCCGACACTAGGACATCCACACATTGGTGGCCGGCTTGTGCAGCGATGTGCAGCAGACCGGAAGTCATGTAAGTCTATAGTGACACAGATTTTTAAAAAATGTATTGTGTTGCGGTGCGCATGCGCGGAAGCATATTTTCTCAATACACTTCCACGCAACTCGTAGCTCCGCCACAGGAAGTGAGCGATAGAGAGCCCTACTTCCTGCTTGGCTTTTAGCCAGAAAGGGGGGTTACCGCATTAATTAATGTGGAAATCCCTGAAGGCTATTTTTAGCATTGCGGTGCAATTATCCAATTGCATCGAACCGCTACCATTGGTTTACAGTGTGAAACCGGCCTGAAAAGTGGCTTATTTTCCTGGCCATCAACTGAGTGCAGACCCGAATTTACATCACAGGAGCCTATAGACACAGATGTACTGGCAACTTAGACTTTACCCTCCATGAACCAACAAACCCCCACCGAACTGCACCGCAAGTGTGCTGGCTGTCCAGCTATCACTCCACCCTTATTTTCCTTGCCCTTCATTATAGGAGCCCCTTAGTATTAGGCAGCCAGAAGTACCCTCAATATTAAGTAGCTAGAGGTGCCCCCAATTAATAGGTAACTAGAGGAACCTCAGTATTAAGTAGCTAGAGGTGCCCGTGACTGAAGGGAGATCTGATGAGGAGAGTGAGACACCTTTCCATAAACAGCCGCCTATAGGCACGTGCCTACAGTGCCTTATGGTAAATCCAGTCCTGACTGAGTGGCTACTTATACAAACAGGGCCGGCCCGCCCATGAGGGTGAAACTTTTGCCTCAGGCGGCACTTATGGGGGGGGGGGGTGGCACCCGCCCGTCCGTGGGTGCGCTCCACTGACGTCTACGCTGGAAGGAGGAAGTTGTGAGTGATCCCCGCCCGTTGCCTCTTACAATAGCTGCAGCCAGCGACGTAACTTTTTGAAGCTGGAGGGGAGCGGAGGACGGGGGACCCAGGCGAGGGAGGGGGGGTCTGACCCCCCTCCCAGCCGCGAGGCCCAATACCCCCTTCCTGCCCGCTATCCCCTCCAGCTCGGGCGGCCCCACACACCCACGGCTTGGGGGGGGGGGGGGGGGGGCGACGATTTCTTTAAAGATTGCCTCAGGCGGCAAAAAGTCTAGGGCCGGGCCTGTATACAAATAGTCACGCATGTTTACAGGACACATACAGTTCTGTCTGCTGTGTGTTGACTGGCCTATGAATCCAGGGATGTTGAGACAAACAGGAAACAATTATAAAACAACTGCAAGGTTAATTATGTATTATAATAGCACCTCTCACACCTGTGGTATGATAATCAGGTCACAATTATTATGCAAATCTTAGATGACCCTTTAGGAGATAACAAATTCATTAGACTCATTAGATGTTACCGCTTGACCTGTGAATGTTTTTGCTTCATACTTATATCACTTTCTGTTTGTTTCTTTATATATGCTATTTCAAAAAGAACAATTTAGTTGACATGTTTTTTATTTTTTGCTGATCTGCACCTTTTTACAACACACGGTGATTGGTAGATCTCTTTGACTCTGAAGTTTTCTAAGTAGCTTGTGAGATGGAAAAGTGTTGCCACCCCCTGCCTTAAAGGGAACCTAAACTGAGAAGGATATGGATTTTTCCTTTTAAAATAATACCAGTTGCCTGACTCTCCTGCTGATCCTGTGTCTCTAGTACTTTCAGCCACAGCCCCTCAACAAGCATGCAGATCAGGTCAGTGGCAGACGAAGCCAGCGATGGGCCCCTGTGCAAAATAAATGAAGTGGGCCCCATGTGAGTGCGCGTGGTCATAACAAATCATGGCTGGATCCAAACAATGCCGATAAGATAAAAGTACATAAACCTAGGTCACATTCTGTAGGCACTGTATCTATGTAGCACACATTTTAAACTTGTATATGACTGGGGTACAAGTTACGATCACTGTTTCTCTTGAGTTTCAAAGAGAAATGCATGGAGAAAAGCCTAGAGGATAACCAGGCCTTAACTGGTGCAACTGCATGGGCCCTAGAGGACATGGGGCTCCTGTGTGGCTGCACAGCCTGCGCGGGCCTATGTCCGCCTCTGGATCAGGTGCTCTGACCAGGGATGGTCGTAGGCAGCCAACTTCGCTACGCTGGAACTACGCGTATTTTTACGCAAATACGCTTCGCAATCTACGGCTCCGAAATCAGCCACTTCGCTACGTTAGCATACCGTAGACTACGCATTAAAATACGCAAGCTTCATGTATTGCGTAGCGTAGTTGATGCGACCGCTTATGCCCTTATGCGGAAAAATTTCCGCAATAATCTGCTAACTATGCGCATACACAAACTAATTTAAGCATATATTCCAACATCCAATGCGAAATTGTGTGCGTACAAAGGGCAATAAAATTTCTGCGCATGCGCAATGACCCATATCAATGCAGTTACCGCACGCATAGTTGACTTCGCAATACATACGCCAACTACGCGTAGCGGGCAAAGCTACGCATAGCGGGACTACGACTACGCGGAAATGCGTAAGTGTAGTTGTTCAACTTCGCCTACGAACTACGACGCGTAGTTGCGTACTACGATGTGTAGATTCGCGCTGGCGTAGTTTACGAGCAACCCTGGCTCTGACTGAAGTCAGACTGGCTTAGCTGCATGCTTCAGGGTTGTAATTCAGCCATTTCTGCAGCCAAACAGATCAGCAGGACTGACAAGCAACTGGCATTGTTTAAAAGAAAACATCCATATCCCTCTCAGTTTAGGTTCCCTTTAAGGCATATTCCACCACATGCAACAGGGGCAACAGCACTGGAATGAGGGGACAGTGAGAGAAGCGAGAAGGCTCTATAGGATCCAGTCCCTTCCCTCTCCTTAAAGGGACACTTAAGTAAAAAAAAAAATGAGTTTTACTCACCTGGGGCTTCCAATAGCCCCCTGCAGCTGTCCGGTGCCTTCGCCGTCTCCCTCCGATCCTCCTGGCCCTGCCGGCAGCCACTTCCTGTTTCGGTGACAGGAGCTGACAGGCTGGGGACGCGAGTGATTCTTCGCGTTCCTGGCCACAATAGCGCCATCTATGCTGCTATAGCATATATCATATACCATATAGCAGCATAGAGGGTGCTAATGTGTCTGGGAACACGAAGAATCACTCGCGTCCCCAGCCTGTCAGCTCCTGTCACCAAAACAGGAAGTGGCTGCCGGCGGGGCCAGGAGGATTGGAGGGAGACGGCGAGGGCAGCGGAGAGCTTCGGGGGGCTATTGGAAGCCCTAGGTGAGTAAAACTCATTTTTTTTGTTTGACTTAAGTGTCCCTTTAAGTAAGTACAGTATCTAACTTTTTTTTTAACCACTTAAGGACCACAGGCTTAAACTCCTCTAGTGACCAGGCCATTTTTTACAAAGTAGGCCACTGCAGCTTTAAGGCCTCGCTGCAGGGCCACACAACTCAGCACACAAGTGAATCCCCCCCTTTTCTGCCCACCAACAGAGTTCTCTGTAGGTGGGCTATGATCGCTCCCAGGATTGGTTGTTTATTTTTTATAAATATTTATTGGTTTTTTTTATAAAAAACTAAATAGACAGCGATTTTGCAATCGCCGCTGGGAGACTGATGACGGAGCTGAGCGTGCATCGGCGTGCGAGATCTCCTGCAAATCCCCGCCCCAGGACTTTACGCTGATCGGCGTCAGGCGGTCCTGGGGCTGCCGCCGCGGTCACGCCCATCGGCATGACGCGATCGGCTAGTGGTTAATTTGGCTTCTGTTTTACTTTAAAAAGAAGGTAAGTGTTGGCTTTCCTTCCCAGATGACAACTGTTCAAACAGTCACAGTGTATTGAATACAACACAGTGATGTCACAGCATAGGCTGATTAGCTATGCCCAAATTCTCTCCTCTCCTCCCCCAGAGCATTCTGGGAGTCTAGGTATGTTTTATACTGGCCTGTGATAAATGTCAGAATGTAAATCAGGGTGAGGAAAGATGTTACTATGGGCAAACACTGACTAAATATTTTATTGTATAAAAAAAAAAAAAAAAAGCAGTTTTATTCATTATGTTTATTTTCACTACAGTCCCTCTTTAAGAGCAGACTCTCCTATGAGATAGAGCACTGTTCAGCTTTCTTGTTCCCCATTCTCCTGCCTACATTCCTGCTTATTATAAATACATTCTTGCAGCTGGTTAATCAGTGAAGGGAGAATGCAATAAGCGCTGATAACGGATGTATTCGCACCATCAGACTCCACAGTGAATGCGTGAATGATAGGAATGGATAGTCTAGACTGAATGATGCCATCCTCACACAGCCCATAGTCACAACATTGCCTCTTCCATTCTGCAGACCTCTCCCTGTGTCCTTGTCCACTTCTTATCTACACCAGCCAGGATGTGATCACTGAACTATAAACAGGCGGGCGCACTGCTGTCGTGGACCAAAAAGAAAAAATATATTATTTACAACTAATGCATAAAAACTGAGAAATCTCTCCAAAATTTCATCTGATTGCGCAGATGTCCTCTCCTCCCTCCTTTAGCGTGACCAGACGTCCTCCAAAAGGAGGACGAGGACATGTCCTCTTTTTTTAACATGGTTACCTGCCTCTTCCAAGCATTCCAAAAATTAATACCCCTTTGTGGCCCCTAGTAGCGATGATGAGCACAAATGTTGCTAAATCGTAGTTTTGCAATGTTAAATCATTAAGAGAAATTTCAGGAAAAATTGTAATCGATTTAATCAATAACCGTAATTTTGTATAATCTTTGCTTACATTTATGCCAAAATTGCTATGTATGTTAAAGGATACCCCAAGTGACATGTGCCATGATGAGATAGACATGTGTTTGTACAGTGCCTAGCACACAAATAACTATACTGTGTTTCTTTTTTTTCTTTCTCTGCCTGAAAGAGTTAAATATTAGGTATGTAAGTGGCTGACTCAGATGGAAGTGACTACATTGTGACCATCACTGAAAAGAAATTCCCTTTTTTATATCTTTCCTGCTCTCAGAAGTCATTTTCTTTTAGGAAAGAGTTTTATAGTTGGAATTTCTTATCAGTGAGGGTCACACTGTAGTCACTTCCTGTCTGAGTCAGGACTGAGTCAGCCACTTACATACCTGATATTTAACTCTTTCAGGCAGAGGAAGAAAAAAAAAGGAACACAGCATAGTTATTAGTGTGCTAGGCACTGTACGTACCCATGTCTATCTCATCATGTCAAATGTCATTTCGGATATCCTTTAAGGAGAAGAGTGGGAACAACACACACACACAAATCATTTTTCAAAAAGACCTTGTAGTTTTTGAGAAAAAACGATTTTAAAAATGCAAAGGAAACGGTCATTTTTCTGAGTTGAAAGCCCATTTTTTCTTTGCATTTTAAAATCAATTTTCTTAAAAACTACAGGGTCTTTTTGAAAAAAGTATTTGTCTTCTTCCCACTATTGCCTGTGGCAAGTACAAGGTGTTCAGCAGTTTCACAAGGAGCACTTTATCATCCAGTTCATGGACAATAAGTCCAGTACAACCAGTTATTACACAATCGGTTTATATTTCAGAAATGCCATTACTGGGAGGCCGAGGGGTGCATGAAACAGCAAATTTTACGGCATACCTCAGTCCTGGCAAGAAATGATTCCGATTTAACTAAAAAAAATATGAAGTTGGTGCAGAGGTCAATAGCTATTGCTAAAGAAGAACTGTGGTGACATTTAGTAACAGTAAATGACTCAGGATACCCAGTTTTACATTCATAATCCAGGTTTCTGCATCGTAAACACTTCCTATATTTAGTGGCGTAAACAGTGGCGAAGCAATAGGGTTTGCAGACCGCATCGGGGCCCTTGGGTCAGAGGGGGACTCTCTCAAGCACAATATTAGCTCTCTATTGGCCCTGTGTTGGTAATAATCACTTCTATAGATAGTAATCATGAACAAGCTGTTTCCCATCCACTACTTGTACCTCTGACACTGTAGTTGCCATTGGCAGGTTTTGGTGCGTTGTATAAATTGTTATGTATAGAGTGCTTGGGTGGCCCCATGTAAAACTTGCACCAGGGCCCATAGCTCCTTAGCTACACCACTGGGCGTAACTAAGGAGCTTGGTGCCCCAGTGCGAGTTTTATATGGGGCCCCAAGCACTCTATGGATGTTGAGCCCAAAAACCTACCACAGGACAGCTGCAGTGTCAGAGAGGCTAAAGGTGGCCACACACGATACAATAAAATGATCCGATTTTACAGTAATTCGATAAAAACTATCGTATCTCTCGAAAAAAATCGAAAGCTTTTTTTTCATTCGACTGAAAAATCCGATCGGATTTCCCATTTTTTTTCGATTTAAATCGATCCGGAATGCCAGATATTTCTCTTCAATTTCTACTAAAGATTGTATCTTTCTACTAAAGATTGTATGGTGTGTGTTGGATTGTTAATTTATTAATATACACACCATAGCAATTTTCTATGAGTTTCCAATCATTTTTATCATAACTGAGGAAAAAATTGAACATAGGTGTGTGGTACATTGGTCATATTTTTGAAATGTTACAATCAGTCAGAAAAATTGATTGCAATTCTTAAATTGAACAGATATTTAAGAATTGTATGGTATGTGGCCACCTTTAGGCTACTTACACACCAGGACGTTGCGTTTAGGAGACGTTATAGGGCACATAACGTGCCCCTAACGCAACGCCTGGTGGTGTTGGAGCAGGACGCTACCAAGAGCCGCGTTACAAGCAGCTCTTGGTGCGCCTGCTCTGTCGGAGGCACTGAGGAGACCACGTTAGCGGAGCTCTCCGCATCACGTGGTCCCGCCAGCCAATCAGCGGCCGCTCCAAAGAGTAAACACTGCAAGTGCAGTGAATGCCAAGTAGCCATGTGCCTGGCTATGTAGCGGCCTCTCCCCGCCTCCTCTCCGCCCCTAAAATAAAAGAAAAACACCCGTACTGAGCATGTGCAAACAGTCTAACGCGGCTTAGCCGCGTATAAAGTACTGCATGCAGTACGTTGTCTTGACGTGAAGCGTTACTGTGTAACGCAATGTGGGCACTGTGAACAGCCCATTGATTTATCATTGCTGTGCGGTGGGGTTGCGTTACAGGCTGCTCTAACGTGCGCCTGTAACGTCTTACTGTGAAAGCAGCCTTAATCAGACTAAGGAAATTGTTTGTTAAGGATTACCACTATTAGATGCATATATAAATAAAGGTGTTCATTACCACCATAGAACCAATTAAAAGCTACTGAGATGGATGAAGAAGGGCCCCTAGTGGGCCCCTCTGGTCCAGGGCCCCAGTGCGGTCGCAACCTCTGCTTCCCCTATTACTTTGCCACTGCCTTTATATCTAATTATTGCTCTATATTGGTATGTAACCCCCGTCCTTTCAGTAATGCTTAGCCTAGGCTGTTTCAATATGCCTCACCCCCCCCCCTCCCCCACACACACACACACACACACACACTCCAACCATTCTGGGGAACCAGGTATTATTTGTATTGGCTTTGGAACTCTCAGTAAACAAACATTCCGCAGAGATCACCTGACAGGAGGACTAAAGATGTCGCCACCTGTGATACATTTCATAAGGTAAATCGGGTGTGAGAAATGATTTTCCAATGGGTAAACACCGACTAAATGATTTATAAATTAATATTGTAAATAAAGTTAGCAATTTTATTAATTACATTATTTTCAATACAGTCTCTGTGTAAAATGAGTTATGTCAATCTAAATTTGCAATAGAGTTTCACTTTGCAAAAAAAAAAAAAAAAAAAAAATAGTCTCAAGTCACGTGTTTCTTTTGTATGTGTTTTGCTTCACAAAGTTACAAGAGGAAATGCGCTGTTTACATCCTGTTTCAGATTCTTCCCAGAGTCCTTTGCATGCAGGAAAAGCCATAAAACACTTATTAGCCAATCACACAGAGAGTGGGGCGGATGGAGACACCCATTGGATACAAGGCCTGACCACACACTGCACTTGTTAGTATTTAGTGATGATAAATAGGTAAGAACATCAGTCAGGTCATTTACCTCACTTATCTGTAATTTTAGTTTTCCATATGGTAACAGCCTTAAATGACCACTCCAGTTAAAAAAAAATAAGCCGACAAGACAGATTTTGGACTAGTCCATCTCCTCATGGGAGATTCTCAGGGTTTTCTTTTTTTCACAAGCCTTTCCTTAACAACAGTTTAACTGCCAAAACAGTAAGATACCAGCCAGCCTCCCTCGCACACTATTTTGTCAGTAGGGCTCGTTTCCACTAAGGCCCCGTTCACATCATACGTGCTTCCGTGCGGATATGGAAGCGCGTATGATGTGCTGAAACGCAGGAACAGCAGAAGAGCATAGACAGCCCTTCTACCGTTCACATCTACTGCGCTGTGCAGCAGTACGATGCGCTGGGAAGCACTTGCGTACTGCTGCCTGTATTTTGCTCGCAAGCGCAGAGCTGATCCCATCACTGTCAATGGATGGGATCAGCAGCGGGCAGCGGCGCAGATGGCGTGCGATCGGATGCGCTGCGTTCAGATCGCACGGCCATCTGCGCTCCTCATTCATCATTCACACTTCATGCGCTTCTGTCCGCTTTTTTCAGCACATCAATGTTAGGCCTCGTTCACATCTAGGAGCGCAGATGGCCATGCGATCCGAACGCAGCGCATCCGATCGCATGTCATCTGCGCCGCTGCCCGCTGCGCTGCTGATCCCATCCATTGACAGTGATGGGATCAGCTCTGCGCTTGCGAGCAAAATACAGGCAGCAGTACGCAAGTGCTTCCCAGCGCAGTAGATGTGAACGGTAGAAGGGCTGTCTATGCCGTTCCTGCGTTTTACCACATCATACGTGCTTCCATATGCGCACGGAAGCGCGTATGATGTGAACGAAGCCTAAGGCCTTGTTTCCATCTGTGCACTTCTATCCGCTTCTGTCCGCTTATTATCAGCACATCAATGTTACAGATTGATACATGTTGCTGAAAAGCGGACAGAAGCGCACAGAAGCACATAGATGGAAACGAGGCCTGAGCCTTCGTTCACATCATACGCCCTTCTACCGTTCACATCTACTGCGCTGAGCAGCAGTACGATGCGCAGAGCTGACCCATCACTGTCAATGGATGGGATCAGTAGTGGCCAATTGGTGTGCGATCATAAGCGTTGCATTCTGATCGCACGGCCATCTGCGCTGAGGAGATGTGAATGAGGCCTTAGCAGCTGCTGTTGAGGAAATGTTTTTTAAAATAAAGAAAAACCTGAGAATCCCCCATGAGAGGATGGACTAGTCCAAAACCTGTTGGTTCTGTCGGATCTTAACTGCTTACTTGTTTCGCTGGAGTGGTCCTTTAAGGTGAATATAGGAACGCACAAAAATTCCTTTAAGGTGGCCATACACCTGTAGATTTGGTCCCTATAACTTGCTATGTGTAATCTGCGATTTTAGCCAAAGAATGGTGCAAAAAGCAACAGCGAAGGATATTGTGCAGCAACCACGGCAACCAGATGGAAGCAATGTTTTCCTGAAGTGACAGCAGTAATTTGAGTCTGGCACTAAGTGGGGTTACCGTGTGTTACTTCATGCGCTGTAATTTGTCTGGTCATGGGACTTGTCATTCTGATGGAAGCTGAAGACAGGCCAGATGCCAGCAGGCTTGCAGCTTCCCCTACACCTATGGCTGACATTCCATGACTGATCTACTCATCAGCAGAGACAGCAGATCTGCGGGCTGATAAGTCACTTGTGCTCATGCTGGGTGTCGAGTAACCTCTACCTGCTGCTAATTGCATTCTGCACATGTCGCTCTTCCCTATAGCCCAGTGTAATGTGTCTGTACAGGTCAGAAAGGCTGCAGAAACTCTTATGTACTCACAAAGAATGTTAATCACCCCAATACATGTATATCTGCTTGGGTTTTCTGTGTTAAAGTGGAGCTAAACCCTGCAATATGATCCAGTCTCTGCACAAGTAGTGGCTGTTATAAGGCCCAGATGTGTGCGGGGGGGGGTGCTACACCAGTAACATACAGTTAACTGTTCCCAGGCTCCAGGAGCATACACTGAACAGGATATGGTCTGTACAAAACTCTCCATGCCAGCCTGAGTCTATGTAGGTGCTAAGTAAACCAAGGGTATTATCTGTTTGCCATAAATACCTCTTAATCCTTTCAAGATCCCTTGTAATTAATGTATCGAAATGACACTTATTTTTACAAAAAAAATCTCTACTGCCCACTGATTGTATGTTCTAACATTGTCAGACAGTCAACAGTAATAGAGTCTGAAGAAAGCTTACTAGCTGAAAGCTTACTATTTTTCTTCTAAATTAGCCAATAACTGGTATTAACCTGATTTAAAAAATTTCTGTCGGTAAATGCAAGCTCTAGTCTGCAGCAATGCTTAGCTACTAGGGGAAGGAATTACACACACAGGCCCATATGCAATTCCCTTTTTCACCTGAGTTTTCTCCAAGGTGATATGTTCACAACTTCTCATAAAATGTCTTTTAAGCTACCAGCAAGCAAGAAAATACTCAATATGAATTTGATAGTACTATTTCACCAACATTTGGGTACTTTTTCATTTGTAAAATGCTGAAAAGTTAGTTTAAAGAGAAAATGAAAATTATCTCCTAGGAGATAACTCAGGTGAAAAAGTGAATTGCATATGGCCCACAGTGTTTCTCTCTCTCCTGCCTCTTCCCCCTCTCTTTGCTTGTTCAGTCCTTAGACAGGGGATGGGGGCTGGAATGATTTGTCTGGGATCTGTCCACACAGGAGCAGCTTGCTAGCAAGTAGGAATTAAAGCATGCCAGCCAACTAGCCAGTACATCTGTAGGTAACTTTTCTTCCATAATAGCACCATCATTTGGACAATCTGTTCAAAGCCTCTGAGTTGTATTTGTGAATTTTACATTTGGTTCCTATCATTGCTAAACTAGTTAGCCTTAATTTTATCACCTGAGTTAGTCAAGAAATATCAATTTTGATCACCCAAATGGGCCCCGCCAGCCAGCCATCATGTCTCTTTTGGGCCCCCTCAAAATTTGAAGTTGAAGCTGCCATTAGCGGGGGAAAAGGGGGGGGGGGTCTGGTTGCCCCTACTTCGCTCACCTTTCTTATCTTTTGTTTCTCCACCCCTTGATCACTAGACATTTGTGCTCATACTGAGGCCAGTTGCTGAGGGACAGGGTACACAATGCAGCAGTGAAGAGGATTGGAGAAATCAGTTAGTACGGATATGAGCAGAATGGGGAGTAATTACACATCTCTGTGTCTATACGCTGTGTGCCCAGTAGGTTAAAGGTGACTTTCCATTGCCCTGTTCGTTCAAAAGCTTCAAAGGGCAGGGCTTTTTCTCCTAGTGTGTTATTACTGCTGTGTAATATGCATACATATTATCCACTTAATGTACAATTTATTAGCTGACATGTTCAATTATGTGTTATCATGATGACAAATGAATATAGTATATAATTCTGTGTACAAGAAGCAAAAGGCTGGATAGAATACCCTTTCCTTGATTGAAACGTGCTTTGCACTGCAGTACAGTTTGCTTCCTGTCCTTCCTGGATTCAGCTGCTACACAGGTCAGTCAGGTGTTATTATGTAACAAAGCAGAAAGCAACAGATGCCAGACTGCATCATAATTAAAGAGGAACTTCAGCCTAAACAAACATACTGTCATTAAGTTATATTAGTTATGTTAATTAAAATAGATAGGTAATATAATCTCTTACCCACCCTGTTTTAAAAGAACAGGCAAATGTTTGATTTCATGATGGCAGCCATCTTTTGGTTGAAAGGAGGTGACAGGGAGCATGAGACACAGTTCCAACTGTCCTGTGTCCTGAGCACCTCTCCCAGTTGCTAGGCAACGTGAATAACAACATAGGAAAACTCATCATGCTCTGCACAGCATCAGGGAAAAAAAGCCCGGGCTTTTTTTCTTTGATGGGTGGAACTTAGCTAAAAATGCAGCTAAAAAGGATGCTTTGGTAAGAAAAACAAAGTTCTGATGTTGTAAAACTGTTCTGCTGAGTAGATTTTTAGTCCGGAGGTTCACTTTAAGCAGACATATCCCTCAAACAACAATTAGGCAGCATGCTCCCCCAAGCAACATAGTTAGGAAGTGACCCCAGCAATATAATTAGGCAGTCTGACCGATCAAGTGACATTATTAAGCAGGTTCTAAGTATTACAGTAGCAACCATGGAGCATATTCACTTAACTGCAGTAAAATTTTTACAGTTACAAATGCAAGTTATTTTAAGCGTGTTGCGCAAATAGTGCACCCTGCGTTATATATATAATGCATTCTACAGTAACGTAATGCATGTTACGGCCTTCGCATAACCCGCATTGTATACATAAAGCGGTTGCATTATTTGTGTAGCACACGCTATATAGCTTACATAAGTACAGGTAAAATTGACGTGTGCTGCCTACATTAGAGAATGGGACTTTGTAGTTTACAGGAAGTAGCCATTGAGCAATTTCAGACCTCACTCTGCAAACAGGAAGTGGTACAGTGGGTGAAGCCGATATAAGTGTAAATGATAAATACCGTCGTGAATTGAGCGTCGACTGAAAACAATAAATATTTACAGTGGTAATAACAATAGTAAAACATTGGAAATGTTACAATATTTTACTACAAGTAAACCAAACCCTTCTCTCACGTAGATCCTACCCCCCAACCCTTAAATGCCCCTTCCTGACGCCTAACCCTAGAACCACCATTCCTGACTTCTAACCCTAAAACCCCCCCGTCCTGACTCCTAACCCTAAATACCCCTTCCTGGCGCCTAACCCTAGAACCCCCCTTCCTGACCCCTAACCCTAGAACCACCCTTCCTGACGCCTAACCCTAAAACCCCCCTTCCTGACGCCTAACCCTAAAACTCCTTTCCTAAAGCCTAACCCTAACCCCCCCCCTTCATGAAGCCTAACCCTAGAACCCCCCTTCCTGACGCCTAACCCTAAAACCCCCTTCCTAAAGCCTAACCCTAATCCCCCCCTTCCTGATGCCTAACTCTAGAACCCCCCTTCCTGATGCCTAACCCTAAAACCCCCCTTCCTGACACCTAACCCTAAATACCCCTTCCTGGCGCCTAACCCTAGAACCCCCCTTCCTGACGTGACGCCTAACCCTAGAACCCCCTTCCTGACGCCTAACCATAGAACCCCCCTTCCTGATGTATAACTTTCTAATTAATCTTGAGAATGATAATTTAAAAAAAAAAGTCTATTTACAAAAGACCAAAATTTCAATAACTATAACTTTGTAATTTTCAAAATGATGTAAACTTCAAAAACTATAACAATCTAATGTTCTCAAAATGAAAAAAAACAATTAAAAAAACTATAATATTCTAATATCAAAACAATATTTATCGGTTGCCCAAATTTCTGCTTTCGGCACCCAATAGCACCTGTGGAGGCTCCCAAATTGTCCATTAGCCAACAGGCTCACAAGTTTCCTACTTCCCTTTACTTAGCTTTAGAGGTCTGAATAGATAATTGCACAGTTGCAACTACACAAAGGATGATTTACAATCTGAAGCATTTACCGTATTTAGTTAGCCAATAAATGGTATCATCCTGGTTTAAAACTTCTTGTTATTTCCAGAGGTTATACTCAGTACTTACACTAATCAATGTGTTTGTTTATAACATTTGTCCTGTTCAGTTTCGGGCAGAGTGGTGCTTTAACTTTTACCATAGGGAGGGCCCGGAGGTCACCAAAGTTCAGCAATTGAGGGCCCGATGGACATCGTTTGATAACCTTTGCCTATAATGAATTCCCATGACTGGTCCTTGTTATCTGCTGTCTATCTTGAAGAAACTATACTCTCTACAACAATAAAATTCCAAATTCTGGTTGTTTGACAGACAAGGAACTGGTCTGTCCGGTTTCACAAGGAAATTCTGCTCTGCTGGCTGTTCACATGTCTGCTCAGAAGTGATGCCACTGCTGAGGAGCTAGAAAATACCAACCATTCAGTCATGTGCTGGTCGCAGTGAACAAGTAGCTGTCGAAAGATGCAAATAAATGTAGCACCTCAGGCGGTCTGTGATAAGAGGTGAAAGGATAAGTGGGCAAAGAGCAAGAGCGAGGTATGTCAGGCACGTCTGTAGTGAGGCAGGTGATCTGGGCACGCGGCACGGTAGGTGTGCAGCTCACCACCTGGGCGCTTAATACTGGAGGAGTAGAGTAGCTGATTGACTACAAATGTCAGGTGCCAGAGGACGGAGCAGATAAAAATGGCGCAGGTAGAGCGCCTATAAAAATGGGTGACAATAGTAAAAGCAGCCATGACAGCCAGATTTCCAATAGGCATCTTAGGCACATGCCTAGGGGCAGCTGATGCTAGAGAAGCAGCTGAATATGGCCATCCCTACTCTTCTCTCTTCCACTACATGCTGCTGTCTGCTTACACTTACTACTCTGCCTTCTTAAAGGGAACCTGAACTGAGTAAAATTATTTAAAATAAACATGATGTAGCTGCAAATGACTATTACATAGTTACCTCGCCATCAGTTCCTCTCAGAAGCTCACCATTTTCTTCTTACAGTGATACCTTCCAGTTCTGAAAATATTTTGTCAGAACTGAAATATATCAGTTGCTGTCAGTTATATATCAGCAGCTGTCAGTTACAACTGAATGTGCAATGTAATGTCCATGTTTCCCTATGGCTCAAGTGGGGTGATATTACAGTTTAACAGTGTGCTGACCAGGAAGCTGTTATGGCCATGTTTAAAATGGAGGACAGAGAATTCCATTGATCACAGTGGACAAATGGGACGCAGGAGAGGAGAAAGAGAATGAGGAGTAGATTACACAGGAGGTAAGTATGACCTATGTATAGTTATTTTGACTTTTTATTTTCAGTTCAGGTTCTCTTTAAAGTGAACCTGAGGTGACTGTAATACTGTGACTACAAAAAACGCTCTGAATTCCGATTTTACAAATGGAATTTTGTAGTTTTGGGTTGGAATTATTCCAACATGTAAAATCTCGACATTACACGAAATTATGTTCATACAATGCACAAATATTTTTTTCACATAAATAGTGAAAAATGTCTAATGAGCTTTTTTTAGGCAGTGTTGCATGCGAATCTTCACCATTTTTTGCATTGTAAATTTTTTTTAGATTTCGAGAAAAAATGTTGTTATTCATCCGAATACGGCATTTATGACCGCTTCTAATATCCATGCTCTTTTGTGTATGCAAGGCTGCCTTCAGGGTAGTACAGGAAGTACTGCTGTATGGGGCCCCAAGAGAGTCCACATGGGCCCTGCCCTGGGACATCTATCACTACCTACCTGCTACTACAAGCTATCTATCAGATTGTGATTTGACATGTGGAGGGGAGGAGTAAGAGGGGCCCAGTAGGTTTGCCTATTATGGGACCCAGAATATATTCTGATGGCGGCCCTGTGTGTATGTAAAGTAAGATGGTTACAGGAAAAAACTATAGGCTAGAGGTGTGCTAAAAAATAATACATATCAGGCATTTCAGAGGCATAAGGTATTATTGTACACATTCACTTATTCTCCTGCAGTGATGCATTATGGGGGGTAGATTCGTGCTCATGTGAAGCTGAAGTCTGACAGACTCTGCCTTGCCACCTACACTGATCTATTCAGAAGAGCAGACAATAACTGCTGATTCGGACTTGAAAGGAAAAAAAACACAGGGACATCAGTAGCCCGATCTGGCGTAATATCGTACGGTACTCAGAAGATTGAAAACAGTAGAATAAGATAATACTCACAAAGCTGGGTGGCTGAGGACACAACCGCTCATAAAAGCATGTGAGGACGTACCGACCCCACTCGCCTTGTGGATGAGGTGCGGTGGTCATGCTCCAAGAAAGGGCGGGGCATAGCTCCAAACTGTCCCTCTTTTGGAGGGACAGTCACTCTTTGTGAACCCTGTCCTCCTGTCCCTCTTCCTTCCTCGTTTGTCCCTCTTTCAGGACTGATGTATGTAAATATATGTATTTTATCTACTGAAAAATGTGTTTAACTGACTCTAAACTTTATTCCAATCAATTGTTATATTTTTTATTTTCAAATGTTAATATGAAGAAAAATGACCCAAGGATAGACAGGACCAGTGTGGTTTGAATTATAAAACTATATATATTTCTTATGAAACCTTTATGGTGTGAGTGACTAGGTGTGTGTTGGGGGAGTGTTTAGGGGCGTGGCAGGGGTGTTTCTTTAAGCGTCCCTATTTCTAATCTCAAAATATTGGGAGGTTTGGTCGGTGTAACTCTAGGTGAGGCTGTAGAGTGAGTCCCTCAGAAAGGGGTCACTGATAAATGCTGGAACGAGGTAGGAGGTGCCCAAGGGTGTTATAGTGTATAAAATATGTTTGCCAAAAAAACTATGGTCTACCCTATGGTCTACGTACTTCTAAGGGTAGATTGTTCAAACGGACATTCAAATTTATTATACACATAGGACCAGAAATCACTGGACCCTCCACCCACAAAACCTTGGATGGGACCCCCCTACCACCCTCTCGCTTTCTGCACAGGTAAATTGAGAACCAATGTTACTCAATTGGCTAGTGCACACTTGAATATATTTTCCCGATGCAGATAAAAACACAGACAGCAGTGAAGCACTGCACACATTTTCTCTATCAATTACATTAGCTTCTGCGATAAAACGTGCATGTTTTCATACATCTTGACACACATGGTGTGCACAAAACACAGACAGAACATGAACAGACAAGTGTGCTCCTAGCCTTAGCTTATTACACTCACTCTGTCAATCTCTGTTGGAGCAGAACTGGCTCTGAAGACTTCTCCAGCATCAATACAGTACAGAGAACTTGGGGAGGGGTAGAGAGGCTGGCGGTAGGGCACTGTACACAACAACCTGCTGCATACTGGATGGGGACTGTCTACAAATCTTAGTCTACAAAACTTGCCTGCATGATTCCTGATCAGTGGCTGAGCAGATGCAGCCATTAGAACAATTGTGCAGAGAGCAGAAGGCTTTTCTCTCTCTCTGCCCAGAAACCTCAAGCATCAACACTTGGGGAGAGGAAGAGAGGTTGGGGACTGGGCGCTGTACATAAGAACCTGCTGAACAGTGAATAAGGACAGTCTACAAATCTTAGTATAAAAAACTTTGCATGATTCATTATCAGTGGCTGAGCAAATGCAGCCATTAGAACAATTGTGCAGAGAGCTTTTTTTCTCTCTGTGCCCTTAGTTGTCAGTCTCTCAGGACAGGGAAACAAAACTTTTCCCCCCAGGTGGCCCTCTGCTGCTTCTGGGCTCCCCTGCGGCTGCATCCCTTGCACGGTCTATTGTTACGCTCCTGCATAGGAGAACGCGTTTCACAGTGAAAACCGCTTCATCAGGTCAAGTAAAAAAGTGCCTTAAAAGAAATTTGAACAGCTGTTTAAATCTCTTTTATGGTACATTTTTTACAGCACGCTGCCTTCCCATCCAGAGGTGACAGTGTTTCTTGTTGAAACATTATCAGTTTGAGTTGGGGTGCAGCAACAATCCACAAAACCCTCCCAGTGAAATTAGCAGGGGGCCCCTTCCAGGGAGCCAAACCCCCTTGTGTGGCTGGTAAATATCTAACTTTTTGAGCTGCGGATCTCACAGGTTTGCTGTTAACAGCTGAGATGTTTTAATATATGAAATGAATTCAACAAACAGCAACCTTTGCGTAACCTCCGTCCGTATCTGCATCTTACATAAGAGCGCACACGGAGTATTGGTGTGTCTCCAGTCTATTATACCTACTCAAGCAACAGATGAATGCAAGTGAAAAAATAAATAAATACAAAGTTTGATTTTGGCACCATAATCTAATGAAAGCCAAACTGAAGTCAATAAAGAGAGCAGATCAGCACGTAGCAGGGTCACAATGGTAACAATGCCTAAAATCCTACCTATGATAACATTATAAAGGTATTACCGTATGTACGCGGACGTTTTTATACCGTACAAATTGCCTCAAAAGGTTAGAAGAGTAGAGTCAGCTTATTTGGGGGGGCTGGGGCTGGCCTGGTGTAATCATAGCCCCCAACTGTCCCACTTTAGGAGGGACAGTCCCTCTTTGGGAACCCTGTCTCTCTGTCCCTCTTTCTTCCTCCATTGTCCCTCTTTTAGGACTGATGTACAGATCTATGTAAATGTATGTATTTTTCGACTAAAAAATTGGTGTTTAATTGAGTCTAAACTTTATTCCCATCCTTTAGGCCTCTTACACACTGCAAGCAATTCAGATTCAGATTCCGCTTTTTAATCTGTTTTTACTTCCGATTCAGATTCAGATTTGCAGTTTGCTCCCTGCACACTGCAAATCTGAATCTGAATCGGAGGTAAAAACTGATTAAAAAGCGGAATCTGAATCTGAATTGCTTGCAGTGTGCAAGAGGCCTTAAACTGATATATTACTTATTTTCAAATGTTACAATCGATGGACTTATTTTCAAATGTTACAATGAAGGAAAATGACCCAGGATAGAAAGGACTAGTGTGGGTTGAATTATAAAATAACATAATTTTTCTAATGACATCTTAGTATGGTATGTGTGACTAGGGGTGTGTCAGGGGCGTGATTAGGGGTAATGCAAGGGGTGTGGCTTAAAGGACATATCCGAGCACTATAAAAAAAATATCACTTACCTGTGACTTCCTCCAGTCCCTGCCAGCCGTCCTGTGACCTTGCTGATCATTTTTTAATAACGTTCCAATTAAAAGGATGCTAAAATTGCAGTGATTTTTTTTGAAAAATTGCAATTGCTGCAATTTTACCACAATTTTATTGCAAGTCAATGGAGCTCAGAAAGCTCTGATGGTCAGAAAAGCGCTCAGAAAGTGCTCATAGGGGGCTTGATTTACTAAGACAAATGGCATGCCTTATCAGCGTTAACAGGCCTTATCAGAGTTAACATGTCTTATCACAGTTAACACACCTTATTAGAGTAGCACAGCGAGCGCTACAAACTTATGCCTGCTAATTGGCAATGACGAGAGCTCCACTCGTCCTGCCCTGAGCCCCTGTGGGTCCAATCACTTTAAAGGACATTATCGCCGCACTTTGATTGGCCCAATAGGCTGCCTGTCACTTGACAGCAATCTTGACAGGCAGCCTTAGCCTATTGTGCCAATCAAAGTGCGGGGATAATGTCCTTAAAAAGTGATTGGACCCGCAGGGGCTCAGGGCAGGATGAGTGGAGCTCTCGTCATTGCCAATTAGAAGGCATATGTTTGTATTGCTCGCTATGCTACTCTGATAAGGCTTGTTAACTCTGATAAGGTGTGTTAACTCTAAAAAGGCATGCTATTTGTCTTAGTGAATCAAGCCCAAGGTGTCTACAGCCTTACCGTTATAACTGGGAAACACATGGTGGCAGATATCTGTATGTAAAAGTCCTTATACATGCACAATTACTGTCATCCACAGGGATCAGAAATCAATCCCTCAGACGGTGACAGCTCGGGGCCAAGTTCTGTACAGATGCGCTGCTAGACTACAGACTAGTGATGCCTCATGTTATAAAGGGGGGGGGGAGGAAAGGCAATGGTGCATGACGGAGCAGCTTGGAGCAAAAGGGGTATGGAGGAGAATAATAGGATTGGCCTATGCTTGGCCAAGTCGATTGCTTGACGACACATTGGGGCTTCTGTATACACGCTAGATATTTGGTAGAAACAGCCCCACCTCAGCCAACAACCCTCTAGGATGTGTACCTAGCTCACGTGTTCATGGTTTTGTGGACATTGATCCATGTGATGAAACAAGTCGTTTCAGGGCACAGCACTCAGTACCAAGCACCCAAACTAGGCGCCCCATAGCAGTAATGCTATTTTGCGTGGGGCGCGGAAGGGCAATTCGGGGTTCCGACGATTGATGGACCTTGAATTACTCCTCCCTCCGAGTTGATCAGAAGGGGATTAGCATTTAATGACGGCAGGGATTTGAGGAGCAGCAGGATGAGCTGTCATTCGACGCACCCTGCGCCCAACTCACCGGTGGTGTACATATATACGTACGCCCATGGGACCCCTCTCAGCAGACCATTAAAAGTGCTGAAAGATTTATTTGCAGGGCGAGGCTGAGCCAGTCTGAAGTTCAGCCTTAATTAATCACAATGAATAAAATAAATTTCATCCAGGACAAAGGCTTTCCTAAAATAAACTAAAATAAAAGTCGCCCTGTTTTCAGTCTTCAGATTTATTTCCTGACTTCAGAAGGACCATGTGAGAGAGCCACAGGAGGGAGTTTATACAGTATATTTGCCTTTACTCTCCGCTCTGTATGCCTTGAAAGCTTTGAGGTATTGCTGCTGTGTGATCAGAGGCCTCTTTAAGGAACGCAGTATTACCGGTTCCCCACTACCTGAGTCTATCTATCACTGTGGTGTTACTTTGTAGTGTCCTGCGCAGTGTCGGATTGGGAGCTGGAAAAGCTGAGAAAATGCACTTGCTGGCCAAGCAGCAGTAATCAGGTGTTGCTGCTCACAGTGAAGACTTGCTGCAGGTTTCTATTGGGAGTGATAACACAGGGTTACTGCTGCTTGGCCAGCAGGTGGATTTCCTCAGTTTTTTTCACCTTCCAGTCCGACACTGGTTCTGCGTTGTAGAAGTGTCTGATGTTAGATTTAGTTACTAGTTTACGCTCACATGCCGGCATCGGAGCAAGGAGTATGACCTCTCCGGCTAGTCTTGCTGTGACAGTGACAGTGACACTTACATAACAGGACAGGTGATACCAGCACTACATTGTGTACATCATGTCCTGTACACCGCTCCGATTTCCCCATCTCACACTTCTCAGCACTTTAGAATCTGAGCGGTATTATATACATGTAACAAGGTAGCAAAACAAGGGCAGAGATCACATGGCTGGTATGAATATCGTGTACATCTGAAACCTAGATCCTCTGCAGATCCCAGGCAAAGGCAAAACTCCCTGAACCCACCGCCAGGCAACCCGATCCTTCGAGAATTCTAAGCTCCCTGCTCATGTAAATTGACTTTTCCCAGAACCCTGCCAAGGGATTATTGTAGAACTCAGCTTTCTAAATTGAGTGACTCCCCAGGCAGTCAGTCCTCCGCTAGAGAAGGCTAAAAGTGGATCTATAGTCATAATATCCCCTCTGCTCGGATAGGTTACCCCACTGCAAGAACGCCTGTAAATAAACAATCACTTTCTGGATACTTAACAAGATTAATATAGACTGTGTTTCACTTTGCCCAGAAGTTCAGCAGTTACCAGTTGTCTTTTGATCAGTTCATAAGCAAACGTAGCAGAAATGGTTATATTTATTTATTGCAGGATGCAGCGTGACTGTGAGCAGAGGACGATTTCCTCATTGTAAGAGTTTTCAAAATTATGGTGGTCCACAGCTGTGTGGAAATATCTGGTGAGAATAATAGAAGGAAGACAGATATAAGTGATGCTTATTTGCTGGTGCTTTGTAAAAGCACATTGGCCTCAATTCACTAAGTTTTATCGAACACTTTATCGAACATTTGATAATTTACCTCATGAGTAAAATCTAATTTTGAATTCACTAAGGTGTTATAGATTTATTGAATGTTTTATCGATAAAACGTTCAATAAATCTATAACACCTTAGTGAATTCAAAATTGAGATTTTACTCATGAGGTAAATTATCAAATGTTCCATAAAAAGTTTGATAAAGCTTAGTGAATTGAGGCCACTGAACTCCAACCAACAGAGACAGGTACAGAAACAAGGGATGAATATCAGAATCATTTATTTTGCGAAGTACAAAGGAGTTGCACCTGGAATTGGTTAGGAATACAGGTTCTGGAAGGGGGGGGGATGGGGGTGGATTGTGATAGTAAGGGGAGGAAATGTCCAAAACCAAGAGCCGAGGCTGTCATAGTACCAGTCGCAACTGACAATCATCTGTTATCCCTAAGAGACATCAAAGGGGGAAGGCACAGATTCAGCAGTGATGGCCTAGTTCTTGATGAAAGAATAGAAGCAAACAGGGGTAATGGCTGACGCTGCTGAGGATCCCGATTGCTGGCGTCTGACAGTGCTGGCCAAGGTGTTCCAGTTCAAAAGGTGCAGTGGTGTTCATTTCTGTGGTGGATCCCGACTCCTGGGCAGCATTCAGCAGGGTGAGTCAAGATAATATGGCTGTCACAGAAGCGGCCCTTACTTCCGCATTAGCGGTAGACAGCAGCAGCCGATGCATACCTTTCTGTAGCTTGTGCTCTCCTCTTTCATTTGATGCCTGAATCGTTCTACCCCAAATTGTTTTCGCTCGACTTAAATTTAAAAATCACGGCTGCCATCTTGGCTATGTTATAACTTCCGGGTCACCCCTATCTTCTCTGTTAGAGAAGTGCATCACTGAATGAAGCAGGAAGAGGAAGTGACACGCATGGCCATTGCAAGAGGCTCCTCCAGAGGGGTCATAGCACGACTTTGTTGGAAGTCGTCTATCTTAAAAGCATGCCCATGAGAGGTGCTCGGGGTCCCTCTAAGGGCTCGTTTCCACTACAAGCGCTGTGGTGTGATCTTCGCTTTGCACCGTACCGCCAGTGGTGCTCATCCGGATATCCGGGTAACCTGGATATACGACCTTTTTTCAGCTATCCGATTCGGATTCCGGATTTCTGTGCAAATCCGGATAGCTATCTGCGGATATTTGGTTGCATACCCGGATATCCACAGATATCCAGCGGATATCCGAATCCGAATACTGTAACTAAGGAGATGACATCATTGAGCAAATCAGAGGGCTCCCAGCAGAAGCCCTAGCAACCAATCACAGAAGGGAACCCTGGCCAGCCCCACCTGACCTCATTGAGCCAATTAGAGGGCTCCCAGCCTAAACCCTGGCACCCAATCACAGAAAGGAACACTGGCCAGGCCCCCCTGTATAATAAGGAGGGGTGCCATGATGAGAAATCTCGTCCTTGCTTGGGAATGCTCAATGAGAGACATGCTCCAGTGCTGCTGGCCTAGCACGTGCTGTACACAGTGATAAACCTAAAGCTGTTCAGTGTTAACCCCTTCACTATCACTACACTATTGTTATATTGTTAATTAGGTATCAGCCAGCTAGCTTGATTTCATTCAGTGAGTGACAGAGTGTGTGCTGCAGGCCTGCTGCAGCTGCTATGTGTCTGTGTGTGTGCTGTGCACAGACCAGGTCAGCTGCTGCCTGCTGGCCAGCTAGCCTTAGCTACAGTATAGGTTAGGTTAGGGAATAGGATTACTGTGTTATTGTGTAGTTAGTACTGTAGTACTGCAGTCAGTGCTAGTAGTTGTTATGCTGGGAATACACGGGTCGACCGGCGGCTCGAATACACGAGTCGGCTCGTTCCCGCAGCCGCGCGGATCGATTCCCGCTTGGGGATCAAGCGCGGTATCGATCCACCGCGTGATCGGACCTGTCAGAAATTATCAATCGAGCCATCAGCGGCTCGATTGATAAGGGGGCATCGAGCCGTGTATGCTCAGCATTAGAGTAGTAGTACTACTGTTTTAGCTTACTACAGAACTGCTGTGCTGTGAGCAGTGCCAGTGTGACAGTTAGTGTGCACTAGTGTCTTCTCCTCTGCTGTCTGTCTGTCACTCGGCACTTTGCATTTGGCACTTTACACATGGCACTTTGCACTTTGCACGTGGCACTTTTTACGTGGCACTTTGCACTTTGCATGTGGCACTTTGCACATGGCACTTTGCACTTGGCACATGGCACTTTGCACGTGACACATGTGGCATGTGTCACGTGCCAAGTGCAAAGTGCCACGTGCAAAGTGCCACGTGCAAAGTGCCAAGTGCAAAGTGCCACGTGCAAAGTGCAAAGTGCCACGTGCAAAGTGCCACGTGCAAAGTGCCAAGTGCAAAGTGCCATGTGCAAAGTGCCATGTGCAAAGTGCCACGTGCCACGTGCAAAGTGCCACATGCAAAGTGCCACGTGCAAAGTGCCACGTGCAAAGTGCTACGTGGAAAGTGCCACGTGCAAAGTGCCACGTGCAAAGTGCCAAGTGCAAAGTGCCACATGCCAAGTGCCACGTGAAAAGTGCCAAGTGCAAAGTGCAAAGTGCCACGTGCCAAATGCAAAGTGCCACGTGCCATTGCCAAGTCCGGCATGCTCCTGGCAGACGTTACACCTGCTGCTGCTGCATTTCCCTGCTCCTGCTGCCTGTGCTGCTCCCACTGCCAGGGTGCCACAGGCCACTGCTGCTGTGCTGATACCACCTATATTTAACCCAAAACACAATTGCTGTATAATTTTTTGGAGGTGTCTGGGCTGAAAACAGTCATGTCCCAGTTGTGTGGTTGGACTTTGGACACAATGTGGGCTGCACGACCGCTGTCTGGAACTTAGTCCTGATGTTAATTGACAGCCATTTTTTTTTTGGGGGGGGGGGGGGTTTAAGGTCCCAACATCATCAATTTGTGTTTCCCTTTAAAAAAACATAATGCTACATGCCTCATTTACCCTTAAAAACGTTTTAAAAGCAATTTAAAGGCCACTTCCGGTTTCCCTATCCAGATATCCGAATCCGCCTGGATATCCCGGATACTGGGGTCGGATATCTGATTCTATTCGGATACTCAAAAGTTCGGATCAGGATATCCGATCCGGATATCTGGGTATCCGGATGCGGATCAATTCGGATTTTGAAAAGGGGTATCCGAGCACCCCTGCGCACCGCAACTAAATCACAGCCAATACAAGTCAATGGAACTGTTTCCATTGACGCAAATTACCCGATGTGATGCGGCATTATACGACGCGGGGTAAATTATGGATAGCATGCCTGCAGTTTTTCGCAGCACGCATCCACTTTACCGTAGCCACCGACAGGAAGCCACATGACGCCACCTCCGGTTGTTCAGAAGACACCCGGAAGTAAATGCAGCGGCATACGAGGTAATTATTATTATTACTAGCTGATTGCCCGGCGTTGCCCGGGTATGTATTTGGCTGGTGTTTGCTCCGCCCATTTTTTCTAGCCCTAACACACAATTACTCAATGACCAAGTTTGTGAGCTTTGCGGTCTTTGGTATCAATAATTTGCATTGAAATTAAAAAATCTGGCTGTTTGTGGCTCCACACCCTTTTCTGAATTTGAACCCCAGTCACCCAATGACCAACTGTACCAGGTTTGAGGCTTGTGCCATTAACAGTGCAAGAATGGTAGCAATTAAATATTCCCCTTGTAAAGCAATAGGTGAAGTTTGATTCACTTTTGTAGGCTCCACCCACTTTTCTGAATATTAATCCCAGTCACCCAGTGACCAACTGTGTAAAGACATTAACAGTGTAAGAAAAGCTGCAGTTTATATTTTCCAATGTAAAAAGTTAATTGTTTTTGGCTCCGACCACTATTTCTAACCCTGACATACAGTCATTCAATGACCAAGTTTATGAGCTTTGGGGTCCTTGGCATAAATAAGTTGCATTTTACCATTGAAATTAAACAAATCTGATTGGCTGTTTTTGGCCCACTCCCTTCAGAATTTAAACCCCAGTCTCCCAGTGACTGACTGTACCAGATTTGAGGCCTCTGCCATTAAGAGTGTATGAATGGCAGCAATGTAAATATTCCCCTTGAAAATCAAAAGGTGAATTTTGATTGGCTGCTGTAGGCTCTACCCACTTTCCTGAATATTAATCTCAGTCACCCAGTGACCATCTGGGCAAAAAGTTTAAGAACCCTGCCATAAACAGTGTAAAAAGGGCTGCAGTTTACATTTTCCCAGTGAAAATTTGTTTTTGGCTCCGCCCACTTTTTGTAACCTGGACATACAGTCACTCAATGACCAATTTTGTGAGCTTTGTGGTCCTTGGCATGGTATCGATAATTTGTACTTTCCCATGAAATGAAACAAATCTGATTCACTGTTTGTAGCTCTGTCCCCTTTTCTGAATTTGAACCCCAGTGACCCAATTACCAACTGTACCAGGTTTGAGGCTTGTGCCATTAACAGTGCAAGAATGGCAGCAATTTTAATATTCTCCTTGAAAAGCGATATGTGATTTTTGATTGGCATTTTTAGGCTCCACCCACTTTTCTGAATATTAATCCCAGTTACTCAGTAACCAGCTGTGCAAAGTTTGAGAACCCCTTCCATTAACAGTAAGGAAAGGCTGCAGTTTACAATTTCCCAGAAAAATCTGTTTTTGGCTCCTCCCACTTTTTGTAACCTTGACACACAGTCACTCAATGATCAAGTTTGTGAGCTTTTGGGTTCCTGGCATCAAAATTGTGGTAATGGAAGCAGTTTATCCAGCAAAGAAATCTGATTGGCTGTTTTTGGCTCTGCCCCTTTACTGAATTTGATTGGCTGTTTTTGGCTCTGTATGGCTGTTTTTGGCTCTGCCCCTTTACTGAATTTGAATCCCAGACACTTAACGACCGACTGTAGCAGGTTTGAGGCCTCTGCCATTAACAGTGTAAGAATGGCTGCAGTTTCAATATTCCCCTTGAAAATCAATAGGTGAATTTTGATTGGCTCTTGTAGGCTCCACCTACTTTTCCAAATATTAACCTATTTTGGTTCCTACGTCCAGGAACCATGTGCGCTACCGCGCGCTCCCGCGGCCGATCGTGCGCGTGCACGCGCACTCCCGGCCGCAGATTCGGTAGCCAAGGAATCAATGTATCGGGCTATGGTGCCCGATCACTGATTCCTCCCCCCCGCTGAAAAAGCGACAGCTTCTCTCGGAAGCTGCGCTTTTTCTGGCTGTCTCCTTCCCGATGCGTCACTCTAAGCGCGTGCTACGCTTAGAGTGACGTCATGTAAACAAACTCATGGCCGCCATCTTGTGGCCAAAAAGTAATACTACACCTGAAAAAAAAAATTACAAAAAATTAACACACATTTACATTATAAATCTATTGTTTACCTCCCACCCTCCCAAAACTACCCAAATAAAATGTTTACTATAAAAAAAAACATGTAAATATTTACCTAAGGGTCTAAACTTTTTAAATATCAATGTAAAGATGAAATATTTCTTTATTTTTTTTATTTTAAACTTGTAAATAGTGATAGATGCAAAATGGAAAAAATGCACCTTTATTTCCAAATAAAATATTGTCGCCATACATTGTGATAGGGACATAATTTTAACGGTGTAACAACCGGGACATATGGGCAAATACAATACGTGAGTTTTAATTATGGAGGCATGTATTATTTTAAAACTATAATGGCTGAAAACTGAGAAATAATGAATTTTTCCATTTTTTTCTTATTCTTCCTGTTAAAATGCATTTACAGTAAAGTGGCTCTTAGCAAAATGTACCCCCCAAAGAAAGCCTAATTGGTGGCGGAAAAAACAAGATATAGATCAGTGCGTTGTGATAAGTAGTGATAAAGTTATAGGCTAATGAATGGGAGGTGAACATTTTATTACGTGAAAGCCACAGAACCTGAATGGGTTAATACCAGTGACCAACTGTGTGAAGTTTGAGAACCCTGCCATTAACAGTGTAAGAAAAGCTGCAGTTTATATTTTCCAATGTAAAGAGTTAATTGTTTTTGGCTCCGCCCACTATTTCTAACCTTGACATACAGTCACTCAATGACCAAGTTTATGAGCTTTGGGGTCCTTGGCATTGATAAGTTGCATTTTACCATTGAAATTAAACAAATCTGATTGGCTGTTTTTGGCCCACTCCCTTCAGAATTTAAACCCCACTCTCCCCTTTCTGAATTTGAACCCTAATCACCCAATGACTGACTGTATCAGGTTTGAGACATCTGCTATTAACAGTAGAAGAATGGTAGCAGTTTAAATATTCCCTTTGAAAATTGAAAGGTGAATTTTTATTGGCTGTTGTAGGCTCCACCCACCTTCTAAAATCTTAATCTCATTCACCCAGTGACCAACTGTGCAAAGTTTGAGAGCCCTGCCATCAACAGTGTAAGAATGGCTGCAGTTTATATTTTCCCAGTGAAATTTGTTATTGGCTCCACCCACTTTTTGTAATATTGACACACAGTCACTCAATGACCAACTTTGTGAGCTTTCAAGTTTGTGAGCTTTTAGGTTCCTGGCATCAAAAATGTGTGAATGGAAGCAGTTGATCCACCAAGGAAATCTGATTGACTGTATGTGGCCCCACCCCTTTAGTGAATTTGGACCCCAGTCACCCAATGACCGACTGTAGCAAGTTTGAAGCCTCTGCCATTAACAGTGTAAGAATGGCAGCAGTTTAAATATATTACCCTTGAAAATCAATCGGTAACTTTTGATTGGCTGTTGTAGGCTCCACCTACTTTCCTGAATATTAATCTCATTCACCCAGTGACCAACTGTGTCAAGTTTGAGACCCCTGCGATTAACAGTCTAAGAATGGCTGCAGTTTACATTTTCCCATTTAAAATGAATGGCTGAAATTTGATTGGCTGTTTTATGCTCTGCCCACTTTTTCTGGATTTGTAACCTCAGTCACCAAGTGACCAACTGTGCCAAGTGTGGTGACTCTGGCTTAATTACTGTGCGAATGGCAGCCTTTTATATTTTTTCCATTGACTTGAATGGGTGAAATCTGATTTGCTGTTTGTAGCTCCGCCCACGTGTGCAGGGGGGCTGTGAGACCCCCAGACCTATCATCCCAAGTAGTAAGGGATCTGCATACCAAGTTTCATTCAAATCGGTCAAGCCGTTTTTGAGTGATCGCGGCACATACACACACACATACACACACACACACACACACATACATACATCCTATTTTATATATATGTTACGGCCAGAACCCGAAGTTTGGCCACTTCCAGTTCTGGCCGGCCACTTCCAGTTCTGGCCGGCACTTCGGGTTCTGGCCGGCCAATGTGTGAAGTGGCTGCTGCGCTGCGGCCAATGTTAGAAATGGATTTATTCCTGTGACATTAATGTATCTTCTGGCCGCAGCGCAGCGGCCAAACGTATAACCACTTAGTTAATTTAATGCAATTAAGCCGGCGGCAATGTAACAATTCAAGCCGCCGGCTTTTTCTCTGCCTCTCTCTCCTTCTCCCCCTGCCTCTCTCTCCTCCTTCCCCCCCGCCTCTCTCGCTCTCCTATGGGCAGCCGGCAGGGACACGAGTGTCCCCCCCGGAGTCGTTCGTCGCGGCAGGGAATCCTGCCGTTCTTGCAGAGCGAGTGCTGGCAGAAGCAATGTCTGCAGCCTCCCCGCTCTGCTTTCCTGGTGCGACGAACGACTCTCGGGGACACACGTGTCCCCCGCCGGCTGCCCATAAGAGGAGAGAGAGAGAGAGAGAGAGAGAGGCAGATAAAAAGCCAGCGGCTTGAATTGTTAGATTGCCGCCGGCTTAATTGCAATAAATAAACTAAGTGGTTATACGTTTGGCCGCTGCGCTGCGGCCAGAAGATACATTAATGTCACAGGAATAAATCCATTTCTAACATTGGCCGCAGCGCAGCGGCCACTTCGCACATTGGCCGGCCAGAACCCGAAGTGGCCGGCCAGAACTAGAAGTGGCCAAACTTCAGGTTCTGGCCGTAACATATATATAGATCAAGGGTCGGGAACCTATGGCTCGCGAGCCATATATGGCTCTTTTCATGCCCGCATATGGCTCTCTGGCTCGCTAAAAGACGTGTGACAGAGCGGCCAGAGAGCCTGTGTTTACTTTTGAAATCTGCGCCGCCGCCCCCTCCTCCATGCCGGGTCTTTATATTTACGTGTGCCTCCTTCATCTGCACCGCCTCCCGCGCCAGAATTCCGCCTTTTCTGCCCGATGGATGCGCTGATGCTGGCGCTGCCTGTAAAATAGTGATGTCACACGTTACGTGTGACACGCAGCCAGCAGGAACAGAGGCAGCTTGGCGGGGGGAGGAGCCGACCCGACGACGTGCGACCCAGAGGCAGCCGCACCCATAGCTACGCAGCCAGCCACGACTACTGCCTCCGGAGCGCACTAGTGCCAGCAGCAGCGAGTGAGAGCCTGCCGGACTGCCGCCGTCGTGGTCACTTCAGGAGGTCACTCCAGGTCCAGGAGGGGCACTCCAGTCCACTCGTCTGGTCAGTTCATTTGTGGGGAAATCTGCCAATGAGATTGCATTTGGGGGGAAATCTGTCAATGAGATTGCATTTGTGGGGAAATCTGCCAATGAGATTGCATTTGTGGGAAAATCTGCCATTGAGATTGCATTTGTGTTGAAATCTGCCAATGAGATTGCATTTGTGGGGAAATCTGCCAATGAGATTGCATTTGTGGGGAAATATTCTGCCAATGAGATTGCATTTGTGGGGAAATCTGCCAATGAGATTGCATTTGTGGGGAAATCTGCCAATGAGATTGCATTTGTGGGGAAATCTGCCAATGAGATTGCATTTGTTGGGAAATCTGCCAATGAGATTGCATTTGTGGGGAAATCTGCCAATGAGATTGCATTTGTGGGGAAATCTGCCAATGAGATTGCATTTGTGGGGAAATCTGCCAATGAGATTGCATTTGTGGGGAAATCTGCCAATGAGATTGCATTTGTGAGGAAATCTTCTGCCGTTGAGATTGCATTTGTGGGGAAATCTTCTGCCAATGAGATTGCATTTGTGAGGAAATCTTCTGCCGTTGAGATTGCATTTGTGGGGAAATCTGCCAATGAGATTTCATTTGTGGGGAAATCTGCCAATGAAATTGCATTTGTGGGGAAATCTGCCAATGAGATTGCATTTGTGGGGAAATCTGCCAATGAGATTGCATTTGTGGGGAAATCTGCCAATGAGATTGCATTTGTGGGGAAATCTGCCATTGAGATTGCATTTGTGAGGAAATCTTCTTCCGTTGAGATTGCATTTGTGGGGAAATTTGCCAATGAGATTGCATTTGTGAGGAAATCTGCCAATGAGATTGCATTTGTGAGGAAATCTGCCAATGAGATTGCATTTGTGGGGAAATCTGCCAATGAGATTGCATTTGTGGGGAAATCTGCCAATGAGATTGCATTTGTTGGGAAATCTGCCAATGAGATTGCATTTGTGGGGAAATCTGCCAATGAGATTGCATTTGTGGGGAAATCTGCCAATGAGATTGCATTTGTGAGGAAATCTTCTGCCGTTGAGATTGCATTTGTGGGGAAATCTTCTGCCAATGAGATTGCATTTGTGAGGAAATCTTCTGCCGTTGAGATTGCATTTGTGGGGAAATCTGCCAATGAGATTTCATTTGTGGGGAAATCTGCCAATGAGATTGCATTTGTGGGGAAATCTGCCAATGAGATTGCATTTGTGGGGAAATCTGCCAATGAGATTGCATTTGTGGGGAAATCTGCCAATGAGATTGCATTTGTGGGGAAATCTGCCATTGAGATTGCATTTGTGAGGAAATCTTCTTCCGTTGAGATTGCATTTGTGGGGAAATTTGCCAATGAGATTGCATTTGTGAGGAAATCTGCCAATGAGATTGCATTTGTGAGGAAATCTGCCAATGAGATTGCATTTGTGGGGAAATCTGCCAATGAGATTGCATTTGTGGGGAAATCTGCCAATGAGATTGCATTTGTTGGGAAATCTGCCAATGAGATTGCATTTGTGGGGAAATCTGCCAATGAGATTGCATTTGTGGGGAAATCTGCCAATGAGATTGCATTTGTGAGGAAATCTTCTGCCGTTGAGATTGCATTTGTGGGGAAATCTTCTGCCAATGAGATTGCATTTGTGAGGAAATCTTCTGCCGTTGAGATTGCATTTGTGGGGAAATCTGCCAATGAGATTTCATTTGTGGGGAAATCTGCCAATGAGATTGCATTTGTGGGGAAATCTGCCAATGAGATTGCATTTGTGGGGAAATCTGCCAATGAGATTGCATTTGTGGGGAAATCTGCCAATGAGATTGCATTTGTGGGGAAATCTGCCATTGAGATTGCATTTGTGAGGAAATCTTCTTCCGTTGAGATTGCATTTGTGGGGAAATTTGCCAATGAGATTGCATTTGTGAGGAAATCTTCTGCCGTTGAGATTGCATTTGTGAGGAAATCTGCCAATGAGATTGCATTTGTGGGGAAATCTGCCAATGAGATTGCATTTGTGGGGAAATATTGTATGGCTCTCACAGAATTTCATTTTAAAATATGTCGTGTTTATGGCTCTCTCGGCCAAAAAGGTATATATATATATATATATATCTTGTCACTAACTGTCCCTGAAAGGAGCTCACAATCTAATCCCTATCATTGCCATATGTCTATATTATGTAGTGTAAGTACTGTAGTCTAGGGCCAATTTTTTTAGGGGGAGCCAATTAACTTATCCGTATGTTTTTGGAATGTGGGAGGAAGCCGGAGTGCCCGGAGGAAACCCACGCAGACACGGAGAGAACATACAAACTCTTTGCAGATAGTGCCCTGGCTGGGACTCGAACCAGGGACCCAGCGCTGCAAGGCAAGAGAGCTAACCACTACGCCACCGTGCTGCAGTGATCGCGTTGCATCCACCATGCCAGAGGGAACGGGCCCTAAAAGGAAATAAATGTTGTCCGCCTCCAGATTCCTCTCACTTTAGGTGAATTTACCGTTTTCTTGTACTCTCCAGCAAATAGAAATGCTGCGCAGTCCCGTATTGCGCCCTGCAGCTACATGAACCGCGATCTGTATCAGCTGCAGAACGAGAAGTTCAGCGGGTCTCCCTGTCACCAGGCTGATCATCAGATAGCGCTATGTCTCTATCTGTCACATAAAACTCTTCCAGCTCCCTGGATAACCTGTATCGTAATCACACAAAACCAGTTTATCCGGCTTATCTTGGCACGCCGCTGATGAACACGCAGATTAACCACATTGTGCAGGGGGCATTGAATCGCTGCTGGTGTGTTAGACAAACAAACACTGTATCCAAGTGGACAAACAGCCTGATCCGGCGTCATTGTTTATTTATTTATTTTAAGTATTTATATAGCGCCGAGTGCCGCCTCATATATTACGCAGCGCTGTACAGAGTATATTGTATTAACATGAACTGTCCCCCAGAGGGGCTCACAATTTAGTCATGTGACATTGCTGATAACCAGTTACCATGTATCCTCATCTGCATCCAATCACCAGGGCCGGCCTTAGGTTTCACAGCGCCCTGAGCGAAACCTGACTTTTTGCCCCCCCTTCATCCTTTTCCCACGTGCAAATACACGCACGCACGCAAACACACACACACACAGGCCCATATGCAATTCACCTTTTCTCCTGAGATATCTCCTAGGACAGTGGTTCCCAACCTTTGTGACGTTGTGACACATCACGTCAAATGTTTTGATCTCGGTGACACATCACATATGTATAATAGAAAAAATACTATTAATAACCACGAATGGATGGAAAGAGTGCATTATCCTGAATATACTTAAAAATGAAGGCTAGAACCTTTCAGGAATATTAATAGAAACAATCAGTGGGACAGTTAGCCGCCTCCCCCCCAATTTAGAATGAAAGCACAGCACCGACAGTTTGCACCAGGCGTTATAGCCGCAGTGCGCCCCCCCCCCCCCCCCCCTCTAAAACTCCCTCAGACTCAGTATAGGTAGGTAGCTAGGTATAGGTGCCACCAGTATAGGATCTGATGTGTAGGTGCCCTCAATATAGGTTGCCAAGCATAGGTGCCCCAGTATAGGAATTCAGTTAAAGGTCTCCATCCCCCCATAGGTAGCCAGGCGTAGGTGGCTCCAGTATTGGTAGCCAGGTGTTGGAGCCCTCAGTATAGGTAGCCAGCTATAGGTGCCCTCAGTATAGGAAATCAGGTGTAGGTGCCCTCAGTATAGGCAACCAGCTATAGGCGCCCCCTTGGAAGCCGGCGCCCTGAGCGACCACTCCGGTCGCTCATATCAAAGGCCGGCTATGCCAATCACTCACGCTATTTCTTTCTACAAACAACTATTAATATTTTCAAAAGGTTTTTACAAGGTTTTAAAGTTTACACAGCGGTTTTTATATGGTTTCTAAAAAAATAATAATTAAGGAAAACCTAGAGGAGCAAATGTGGCCCTTTTCGAACCAAAGGTGTTTATACATCTAGCGATGATGGGCAGATTCAACCAAGAGACAAATCTCTCTCACATATTGCCCATACACGGTGCAATAAAAACGTTCGATTTTCCCGTTTATTCGATCTGAATGATCGAAACGAATGAAAGTTGAAAATAATCTTTTTTTTTTTTTTTCGATTGAGAAATTCGAACGATTATACCGTTTTTTTTCGTCAAAAATCTGATTGGACATGCTGGAAAAATTTTGATGATTGTGTGTTGTAATTGTATCATGTATGTTGAATTGTATGAAAAGATCTTTTGGATCCTAATTGTAAGAATTGTTTCAAAGACTGTAATCTTTATTTGCATTGTCTTCATAACAAGATTAAAGATTAAATATTGAAGTATGGGTATGATTATTATAATTTTATTAAAATTATATTTTTTTTTTTTACTAAAGCGAAATAAGTTTGTCCTCATCAAGGAGAGTCCACAGGTACAATGCAAATGTCATTTTGGCCTTCTTCCTGTTAGTTAATAGAGCCATTTGTAATCGCTCTGTGGTAAAAATTCCCTCAGCACAAACAAAAACAACCCAACACTGTGAGGTAAAAGACACCTATACAGGAGCGTATCTGGGTAATATAAAGCCTATGGCAAACACTGAAACTGCGCCCCCACCCCTGGTCGGAGCCCCCTTTCCCTCTAAAAACTGCATCCTCTCTCGTGTCCATGTGTTATAGTTGCCTGTGTTTTTTTGGCTCGGGATATTGCTGAAGTTATTTTTTTTTTAGAAATATCTCTTATTTCCTCTCTGTCCTCTTTTCTAACACTAAGACAAGTGAGCCCTGTGTACATAAATGAAGTAGCCTCGTTCTCCAGATAACAGAATTGATCTGAGTTCTAAATGACAGGGAGGCATGGGGCCCATGGAATGAGCCATGCCTGTACCCCTCTAAATACGCCTCTACACCTATGTAGTTGCTCTGAGGTAATATTAACTTCACAATACATAAATTGAACCACTCAGAGGAAAAATACAGCTCAATAGATGCTTTGAGCTACAACTGCCGTCTGTGTTAACTATCTGAGGTAAAATACAGCTCGACCTGAAAAAAAAGAGATTCCGGTTGAAAAAAGATCATTTCCGATCGAATATACCATTAGAAAGAATACTTTATTTTTTATCTCGATCTTTTTTCTCAATTAGATTTTTCTGCATATTCAATCATTTCCCCCGGATTTTCAGCCTAATCGAGCGTTCGTGGATGGTACCTCGAAAAACAACTATGCAATGTTTTCGATCTAACGGGATAATCAAATGAATTTATCTAATAAAAAAAAATATGAAAAATTGTACCATGTATGGGCACCATAATCGAATCCAATTAGAGAGAGATCTGTCGGCTGCCCATATACTGCAGGCGGATACCCGATCAATTTCATGCTGCAATCGATCCAGAATTGGACCTGTGATGCTGAATCTGCTGCCTCGCCAGCCCGACACTGTCCCCCTAATGTGCAATGTGCCGCCCAGTGCAAGCTATACATTACCGCTAGTCCCCCACTAGCTCTGTCCTTGGTCTATACATGGGCCCCACGTGGTTGCCGGTGTGCACGTGGGCTCGGGTGTGACGTCACACATGTGCCCACATCACTCCGGCAACCATGTGGGGCACGTGTATGGGCATTGGGGGGCACATTGCTTATTAGGGGGGACAGTGTGAGGAGTTTTGTCACTCGTCCCGATATCATTCGCTGCGCACCCAATTGAGCAAGTTGGCCCTACATCTAGCAGCATGTCCAACCGATTCATGCGAACAATTTAGGCCTGAAATTGGTTGCTTAGTCGATCAGGCATGCACTTGGCGGCACATTAGTTGCCTGATGTATGGCCACCTTAAAGCGGAATGAAACTCAGCAATTTTTCTTTGCTCTAAAACATTATTTACAGCATATTATATACTACCAGCATATATTTTTTGACTAGAACAGCATTCAAAGGGTTAAACACAGGACAGAAAAGCTCAATGCCGGGAAAGCTGGATGCATCCGAAGTGGAGATAATGTTATCTTGTGTTTAATTGTATCAAGTGAGGAATGCACTTCTCTGACACTGCAGGCCCTGCTAAACACAGACAGTCAGAAAGCATTTCTGATTATATTTCAAGATGAAAAAAAAACAGTTATGAATAAAATGCAAAGTCAACTCTTAGAGCAAAAAAGTGTACTTTGGAAATTTGTAATTTCTAAATAAATAATAATACTTATGCACAAAAGCAAATGTGATAACCGTATGGCATATAAAAAGTAGGAAAACATGTTTTTATTGAAGATTATGTCAGGGTTTTATACCGCTTTAAGTGCACTTTTGGATAGATATCTTTTGCTTGAGAAAAAGATAACAGGGAAATTCCACTTGTAACACAGGGGGATAGGTAGCAGGTGTTTCTACCCCCCTGGGACAGGCACAGTGCAAAGCAAGCCTGGGGACTGCTTTATTTGTGCTATACAAGCTATTTACAGGCTATTTACAGTATTTACAGAAAACCAGTAACAACACATAAAGAAAAACCTTACCACTAGATGGGCTACTAGCTAGAACATAAAGATACTCTTTACTGGGAGCAAACCTCTTTTTGTCCCAAAACAGATGACACACACAAATCTGTTTACAGCTGATTCATCTGATATCTTTCTTGCTTGTTCAGTCCAGCACAGCATGTGCTTCCCAGAGTAGGACTGAACCAATTGGGCTTCTATGCACCCCTGAGCACCGACCTGTCTCAAGGACAATACCAAATCCTGCACTTCTGCTGAAACTCGCAAAATAGTGTTGTTTGCATGCACAAAAACCCTTACATCTTGCAGCATATATTTGCACATTGCATGCAAATTCTTCGTTGACTTCCATCAGCTGTGCCGCATGAGAAAATTCCGATCACTTTCATATGCAATATGTTCTGAATGTAGTACTAGGGAATAAGCACTATGAAATGTGGTCCTATGGATGCCCTTAATTATGTACAAAGATCATAAAGTATACTTTATTTAATTAAATATAAAATCCCATGTTCAGTTCAGGACTGTTGGTGTGTGTGTCACCCAATGGTAAAATAGGTTGTCAGACACGTGTTGGAGTCTTTGCTGATCCCTCACCTCCCCTGTGGGTCGAAATGGGGAGGATTGTAGCTATCTCACACTACATGCTATCGATCTCCAATGTCACTTGGCTAACAATGTCATCACGATGCCCACTAACATATATATAGGATATATGGTGCAATATACCTAATTGCAATATAATGGTAATTAGCCAACTAGAGGAATATAGGATATTATTCCAACATGGGAAATAAAGGGTGAACAATATATACAGTGACATTAAACTTCGACGTTTCACCCTGAAGGGCTTCGTCAGGAAGTGCAATACAAAAACAACAATTATTTACAACCCCCCCCCCCCCCCCCCCCACCACCACCACCACCACAAAGAAAAATTTCCCAGCAGTATAACAGCTCTGACTGTTATAGGAAAACTTTGGAAACTTTGCAATGTGGTGGGGGTGTTGTAAATAATTGTTGTTGTTTTGCATGGTACACTGTATTGCACTTCCTGAAGACGCCCTTCGGGGTGAAACATGTCGAAGTTTAATGTCACCGTATATACTGTGCACCCTATATTGTGCATACTTTAAGATCTTTGTACTTAATTTGGGACGCCCATAGGACCACATTTGATACCATCCCTTTTGTACACTGTTTTGTCTGTTTATATTCTCTTATCATCCAAATTCCTGGTACAGTGGCTGGATAGAGTACTGGTGAAGGGCTCTGCCTTTGACATGGGAGACCAGGGTTCGAATCCTGGCTATAGGGTCAGTACCTATTCAGTAAGGAGTTCAAGGCAAGACTCCCTAACACTGCAGGGTGGCCTCCTGAGCGCGTCCCAGTGGCTGCAGCTCTTGAGCGCTTTGAGTCTGACAGGAGAAAAGCGCTATACAAATGTTTGGATTATTATTATTACTATTTGCCTTGATTAGTGGTGGATGTTGTTGGGCTTGAAGTGAAGTTGCACAATGCTTCTCACGTTGTGGTGTGAGTGACGTGGTCACATGACTGTAATACTGCTGGTACCAGCGTCGCACACACTCGCACATACCTCTGCCTCTGTCTTACGCACGGGTAAATACAGTGATTATGGAATAAGGTGGCTGCTGGCTGCAGAGATAGAGGAATCTGACAGCTGCTGGCAGGCAGCATCTATCCAGCCCGCTCCTGCTATACCTGGTTTGTGCTATTTTCAGGCACGGGATGGGTGTGGCTTTGTGAAGTGTGGGGACAGTTCATCATAGGTATTGTAATCACTCATATCAGGAATGCAGACAGATCACAGAAGAATCCAACTCACTGCACAGGGTGACTGATTATTTTACACTCAATACTTAGTTCCTTAAAGGGAAAATCTACTTCTAAAGTACACCTGAATTGAGTAAAAAACAAAAGCCTTAGTAGCTGGAAGCCTCTGGGCGGTCCAGAGGCATCCCGTATCCAGGGGCGTAGCTAAGGGTGGGTAAGAGGGAACATATGTCCCCGGGTGCAGTGATTTAGGGGCGCGTAGCTCAGAGGCTGCCTGCCGCCACTAGCAGCATATCAAATCATATCTACCAAGCTGTACAAAATGAACTATTATCCTGCGGCCTTGTCCACCCTGCCCCACCAGAAAAACTAGATGCAGCAGTGTAGGAGAGCGTGCCTTGCTGGGACTGGGAGATGCCCCGCACCCTGCATGAAAAAAGACTGCCCCCCCCACTGGAAACATTCAGCTGAGGAGCAGGGGAGGACTGGGACCTTTTGGCCTGGGGGAAAACACAAACTAGAGGCCTGTTTTCATGGCAGCCTCAGCCTAAATGACGTCACACATGCACCCCATGTGCTATATGCTGGTAGTCACATGTGGCGCCAGTGCGGAAATACAGCACTGACGCTTGCAGGACAGTGCTGCATGAAAGTATAAATGCACAGGCATCAGGGTCAATTAATACATTTGGAGGGATGACAGCCAGGGGTTTCCGTCGTGTCCGTATTTCATGATTATCTCATGCCGTTACCGCTGTGCACCTGATCAACCACATCAGCCTGAGATTTCCCAGCATCTCAAACTCGACCAATTTCCGCCTGAAATTAGTGAAATCATTGATTAGGCATGCTTGTGGCGGCACCAATTTAATTATCAAAACAGTTGAACGCCCAGTCAACAGATGTATGGCCACCTTAATTCCCCAAGGCTCACCCCCTCCAAACACACAATTATGTCCAAAGAGGGACTGTGAGAGACCGGACAATTTCGTTTACCCATGGACCCTGCAGGTTAACTTCTGCTCTGCATCATGCTGTGTATATTTACCAGCTTGCCTGCCCTCTAATTGATCTCTAATTGTGCTTTTATTTTTCTCAGCCAGCTAACCTATTGGTTCACATTGCCTTATACAAAAACCTGAATGCACCAGGCCCTTTACCAGCCCTAAATCATTGAATGAGAGGCAGCCTGGGAGGATCTCTCCCCTTCCCCCCCTGGCCAGTCCTCCCCTGCTGAGGAGAATGTGTGGGTGGCAGGGAGAACCTTTCGGAGTGTGGACAGAGCTGACAACACGTGTAAAGGAGCACTACTGTGCATGTGGCAGCCATTAATTCCAGGTCAAAGGTCTTGACTAGACCATCTGGAGGGCACAGACGGTCAAAGGAGGACTTTACAAGCACCGTGGGCCTAACCACAGGGAAAGGGGTGATAAACCAGTCTTTTTCCCCAGGCGCTGAAAAGCCTAGCTACACTTCTGCCCGTATCCTCATAACACCTGCTGTTCCAGCAGTGGTTCCCTCTTCCTCTTCTGGCCACGCTCCCAGCCATGGATCCAGACTGAGCATGTGCGGACACGTGTGAGCAAGTGTCAGGAATCCTGCTCTATGTGGCTGCACCTGCTGATGGCTCTAGTTTCCTGGACTTTGGTATTATCTCTGTTCACCAGCAGGTGGCTTTTTTTTATTTTTGTGCAACATTTCATGTTGCCTGCAGTTTCTCAGTTTACCTGCTGGTGGCTCTCTGTATTTTAGCGGCAGTACTTTTAGTAGACACCAGCAGGTGGCCCTCATGTAACTCAACATGTAACTCAACCTCTGACCCTCCTAGTACTTACTTTGCTGGCAGGAGGGGCAAGCTATGCATGTAGCTGTCTCTGCAAGTACAACAAATGCATGAAGATTCCCTTGTGATCTTTTTTTTGTTTTTGTTTTACCAACAAGAATGAAAAAATAATTTTGAAAGAAACTGTTGACTGCCAGTGATGGCACGGCTCTCCTGACTACAGGACTACTCTTGCAGACTACAAGAGCCACTCTCCAAAAGCTCCTCCCCGCCACTGGACATGCCAACCCCAATCCTAGTACCCTATGATAAAGGGCGGAGTGATAATCTAGCCACACCCCCGCTTCCTCACTAGGAGGGTGCTGATGAGTGGCAGCTCCGCCATGCCTCCCCTCCCAGGAAATAGCAGTAAGAGTATGATAACAGCAATGGCAGCTTCCATGGTTTTCTCATGACTGGTCCATCTAAATCCTAAAATGACCTAATTGTCTTCTAAACTGTGTGACTAAATCAATGAGGAATAGGGATTACATGTGGTGGATTATGGCATGAGTATTAAAGAAATACCACTTAAGGAATGTGGAATAAGGAAATGGTGCTATAGATATGCAATTTTATATACAGTATGAATATATAAGTAGACAGTGACGTGAATAAGTGGAAAGTTCTGATTGCTGGAGTTGAATCACTGGTGGAACAACAGCCTTAGAAGCAATAGTGGCCACAATAAGGTCCAGGGGCAGGTAAAGGGCAGGGGCATAGCTACACCTGACAGCCCCCTACAAAGCTTTAAGGGGGCCCCCTTCCTACATTGTGAATTGGAAGGCAGATGAAAACAAAAAAATATTTACAGTGGCAATGATCATAGTATGACATTGGTAAATTTTAACAATATTTTACTACAACTAAACCTAACCCTACTTTCCCAGAGAACCCTCCCCCTTCTAACGCATAACCCTAAAACCCACATTCTTGACGCCTAAACCTAAAACTGTCCTTCCTGATGCCTAACCCTAAAATCCCCCCTTCCTGACTCCTAGCCCTAAATCCCCCTTTCTTGATTCCTAACCCTAAAATACCCCTTCCTGATGCCTAACCCTAAACCCCCCTTCCTGCTGCCTAACCCTAAACCCCCCTTCCTGACGCCTAACCCTAAACACCCCTTCCTGACGCCTAACCCTTAACCCCCCTTCCTGGCGTCTATCCCTAAAACCCCCCTTCCTGAAGCTTTACCCTAAATCTAGATACATTAAAAAAGAAAACACTGTTAAACACAAAAGACCAAAAATTTCAATAACTATAACTTTCTATCTTTCAAAACGATAAAATCTTCAAAAACTGCAACGTTGTAATCTTCTCAAAACAAAATACATTTCAAAAACTATACCATTCTTTTCAAATCGATATTTTCGGGAGCCCAAATTTCTGCCTTTGGTGCCCAATAGCCTATATTTGCATTAGCGCCTATGCGGGCGCCCAAATCATCCATTAGCCGCGTGTGCCCATATTAGCTGCTTCCCTGTGAAAGCTGTGAATGCCATATAAATGCATAGCGTATAAATTAATTTGTGCATAATATCCACTGCCACACCAGATTATACTAAATCAGGGATGGGTGGCAACCACAAATGACGTTATCACTTAGAATACCTTTCCTAGTAATCATCATTGCAAACTCCCAGCAGAGAATGCTTATGTAATGTCATTGTATGGAGATAGCTGGCACAACACACCACGCTATACATGGAGCTCAGTAATATGTAGACAGACAGGTTGGCCAACTATGGCACCAGTGTGTACTGTACAATCCTTGTGATGAAATTCTGTGTTTTATAGCCTATGTGGCCAAGATATGATCGTCACTTCATTGCAAGAATCCTTCAGATGAGTTTACTATGGGAAACAGGAGAGGTCCAAATAACTCTGTCACCGCCATTTATAAATAGAAAGGCAAACCTACTCTACATGGAAATTGCTCTCATAAAGAAAAATGGGAATGTTGGTATATTATTCCTAATTGAAAAAAAAGGTTAAAGTGAATCTGAAGCAAAATAAAAGAAAAGATACTAACCTAAGGAGAGGGAAGGCCCTGGGACCTATAGACCATTCCTGTTCCTCGTTGGGTACCTTCGTTCTAGCGCTGTGTCAGCTGTTAGCAGTTTCTGACTGATGGGCCGGAGACTGCTCTCTGCCGCTATGGGAGGCCTTGGAACTGCGCATGTACGAGCACGCATTCTCACGCACTCGCATATGCGCAGTACGGAGCCCCCCGTCTTCTGGAGCATTTAAGATCCCAAAGACTTCTGTAGCTTCCTGTGGCGGGGGATTTGAACAGGGGAGTCAGCACTGGAATGAGCGGACCGTGAGAGGAATGGGAAGGCTCTATAGGACTCAGAGGCTTCCCTCTCCCTAGGTAAGTATCTTCATTTTTTTTTTACTTCACTTCACACTCCCTTTAAGATGTAATAGGGCCCTTGACAAGATAGCAGTTTTTGGCCACCGCTGATGGTCACCTAGCTTTTTTAGTAGGATTTGGCATGGACTAGCGCCCACCAAGCCACTAGACCAGGCATGGGTAAACTCGGCCCTCCAGCTGTTAAGGAACTACAAATCCCACAATGCATTTGCCTTTATGAGTCATGACTGTGGCTGTAAGACTCCTGCAATGCATTGTGGGACTTGTAGTTCCTTAACAGCTGGAGGGCCAAGTTTGCCCATGCCTGCACTAGACTCTCTCCAGGCACTAGGCAACTGCATAGGATTGCCTTTTGGATGATCCAGCTCTGCCTTATTACATTACAGCCCAATTTCTGACTGCAATGTTTTCGTAGTCCGCTGAACGGTTTTGTGGTTTTGAATCAAAACCGCGATACTTGTCAAGACAATCTAGTGATTGTCACTAGCTGCGGTTTTCACCGGCGCCCACTGTGCTGCTCTGTACGGCTCCGCCTACCACCGCTGTCGTCGTATGAGAAGAGGATCCAGTGATTGGCAGAAGCTGCGCGGCTTAATACGGCTCCACCTACCACCGTCATACAATGTAGAGCCAGCAATTGGTTAAAGGAAGCTGTGAGGCTGCTCTTAACGGATCCGCCAACCCTCCCCCGCCACCCTCATACGCGAGACTCATAGGCCCCGCAGTCCGCACGGTGTTCAGCCCAGTAACGTCACAGTAGGCTCCACCGCCGCCCACATACATGCTCTGTCCGCACTGTAGCTCCCCTCACTGTCTCTTCAAAGTTGTTAACCCACTGTGCCAGGTCAGCGACATCACACAGACCCCGCCACCACTAGGCTCCGCCTCCTCCGCTTCCCTTCATACACAGGTCGTGGGAGCACCTACTCTTGGCTACCTATACTGATGCCCCTACACCTGATTTCCTATCCTTAAGGGTGCGTTTCTACTAGTGCGGTGGGAAATCGCCGCGGATTCTCAGCGGACGAATTCGCATACAGGAGCGAAATCGCATGCGGTTGTATGCGAATTTTACCGCGAATTCGCATACGATTTCGCATGGATGACGCTGTGTGCGAATTTAACCATGTCAGTGCCTGTGTGCTTTTTCATTGATTCCATGCGAAATCGTATGCGAATTCGCATGAAAATTCGCATGAAAAAACACCATGCGAATTCCCTATTAAATACATTGTATGCGAATCGCATGCGCGTGTGCGGCGTCCGAATTCGGATGGCTCTGCTGAGCAGATTTTTCCTGCACAAGAAAACGCTCCGTTTTCCTGACAAGTGGACACAGGCTCATTCACTTTTATTGGTTATGCGAATTTGCATGCGGGGAACGCATGCAAATTCGCGTTAGTGGAAACGCACCCTCAAAGGTAGGAGATTCCCCTGGCACTCCATGCATCAGAAGTTAAAAAGCTTTATTGTGAAGGGTTACATTGATCCATAAAAATGCAGTCAATTGTCAAACAGTGTGCAAATATGACTGGTAAACATACCCTTCCTAGCTGGAGTGCAGGCTGTGGGGTGGTGTGGAGGGATGGCGATCGTTTTGCTAGTTATAGCGTCTTCATAGGCAGTGTGGCAAAGGACGGATTGAAAACCGCCGCTATATAATCCTGTCGCAGAAAGCGTTCGTCATCCCGTCGCCTTCCCTTCCGCAATCGACGTACGTAGGGGGCACCTCACCTTACCTTATTTTTGCCTCATTTTACATTTGAGCTCAGTTTAATGTGTGCATAGATATTTAAGTTACTACTTAGTTGAGTACTTTTGCTTTATGAAGTCATTCATGCACAATGTTAAATATACTATTGCTTCAGCTATATTTATTGTATCATTACCTCTTGTATGCTGTTTTCTGAAAACTCAATAAAAACAAAAAAATAGAAAATAAGAAAACTGATGTTATTTCAGGGAAAAAAATATTGGCATTTTTATTACTCTGTACAGTGCCACAGAATATGTTACATAGTTACATAGTTATTTTGGTTGATAAAAGACATACGTCCATCGAGTTCAACCAGTACAAAGTACAACTCCAGCCTGCTTCCTCACATATCCCTGTTGATCCAGAGGAAGGTGAAAAACCCTACAAGGCATGGTCCAATTAGCCCCAAAACAAAAACATTCCTTCCCAACTCCAGATGGCAATCAGATAAAATCCCTGGATCAACATCATTAGGCATTACCTAGTAATTGTAGCCATGGATGTCTTTCAATGCAAGGAAAGCATCTAAGCCCCCTTTAAATGCAGGTATAGAGTTTGCCATAACGACTTCCTGTGGCAATGCATTCCACATCTTAATCACTCTTACTGTAAAGAACCCTTTCCTAAATAAATGGTTAAAACGTTTTTTCCTCCATGCGCAGATCATGTCCTCTAGTCCTTTGAGAAGGCCTAGGGACAAAAAGCTCATCCGCCAAGCTATTATATTGCCCTCTGATGTATTTATACATGTTAATTAGATCCCCTCTAAGGCGTCTTTTCTCTAGACTAAATAAACCCAGTTTATCTAACCTTTCTTGGTAAGTGATAAACTGGGTTTATTTAGTCTAGAGAAAAGACGCCTTAGAGGCGCTTTATAATAATTATCAATAATGATAATAATATTACAGACCTGTAAGAAGCAGTTCCTGCCCCCATGTGGGGCGCTGGAGGGTGTGGATTGTGACAAAGACCTTGTTACACCACACACGGATCATCCAGGAGGCAATCATAGGCAGATGCCTAGGGCCTGGAGAGAGTCTAGGGGCATAGTGGATGCTAGCCCACACCAAATCTAACTAAACAGCCAGGTGACCATCAGTGGCTGTGCAAAAACTGCTATCTTGCCTAGCGCCCCATTTCACCTTACAGAGGAACTTCAGCCTAAATAAATATACTGTCATTAAGTTACGTTATGTTAATTAAAATAGATAGGTAATATAATCTCTTACCCACCCTGTTTTAAAAGAGCAGGCAAATGTTTGTGATTTCATGGGGGCAGCCATCTTTTTGGTTGAAAGGAGTTGACAGGGAGCATGACAGTGGCGTAGCAATAGGGGTTGTAGAGGTAGCGACCCCATCGAGGCCCTTGGGTCAGAGGGGACCTGAGGGGCCCTCCCTCAAGCACAATATTAGCTCTGTATTGGCCCTGTGCTGGTAATAATCACTTCTACAGATGCTTTGAATAGTAGCAATCCTTAACACACTGTTCCCCATCCCCTTCTTGCACCTGTGACACTGTGGCTTTCCTTGGCAGGTTTTGGTGCGCACTGCGCAGTATCAATTGTTATGTATAGAGTGCTTTGGGGACGCCATGTAAAACTTGCACTGGGACCCATAGCTCCTTAGCTATGCCACTGGAGCATGAGACACAGTTCCAACTGTCCTGTGTCCTGATCATCCATCACAGTTGCTAGGCAATGAGAACAACAACATCAGAAATCCCATCATGCTTTGCACAGTATCAGGTAAAAAAATCCCCGGGCAGTTTTCTTTGATGGGGCGGAGCTTAGCTTCTGTGCAGCCAAAAATTAGGCTTTGATAAGAAAAACAAAAGTTCTGATGCTGTGAAACTGTTAAAGAAACACCAAAAATGTTCAGTGCTGCTGAGTAGATTTTTATTCCGAAGGTTCACTTTAATCCTCTTCTGTGTAACACAGACATGCTACAGGCTCTGCTGGTTTTCCCAGGCCAGACTTCACTTGTCGTTTCCCAGGCATGCTGGGACATTTAGGACTATTGGCACATAGGCATTGTCATTGCTTGCTGGTGGTAAGATATACAATATAGGAACATTCCCAGGAACATTAGAATGACAAAATGACCACTATTACAGTGACTGAATGCTCTATTCATTCATCAGATGTTGATGTATTATATTTTCTACTATGGTATGATAAAGAAATCTGCCTTTCTCCAACCTGATCTCTGCTGCAGTATATTTATCCCCACATTGTTACATCAATATTTTGTGTATCATTGTTTAGCTGTAATGCCCCTGTGTAACATATTACAGCCATACGTAATATGCTAGGGCTTTGTAAATAAAGTTTAATAATAACAATCTTATTGCAAGCAGGGCTGGATTTGTACTCTTTAACGCCCTAGGCCACTGTCACCAGCTGCCCCCTTTCAGTATAGGTAGCGAGATGACCCCTCCCTCTTTCCCTCCAGTATAGGTAGCCAGATGACCCCTCCCCTTCCCTCTAGTATATGTAGCCAGATGACTCCTCCCCCCTTTCCCTCCAGTATAGGTAGCCAGATGACCCCCTCCCCTTTGCCAGATGTGCCCCCAGTATTAGGTAGCCCCTCTCCCCTTGGCTATATGTGCCCCCAGTATTAGACAGCCCCCCCCTCCCCTTTGCCAGATGTGCCCCCAGTATTAGGTAGCCCCCCTCCCCTTGGCCATATGTGCCCCCAGTATTAGACAGCCCCCTCCCCTTAGCCAGATGTGCCCCAAGTATTAGGTAGCCCCCCTCCCCTTGGCCATATGTGCCCCCAGTATTAGACAGCCCCCCCTTCCCCTTTGCCAGATGTGCCCTCAGTATTAGGTAGCCCCCCTCCCCTTGGCCATATGTGCCTCCAGTATTAGCCAGCCCCCTCTCCTTAGCCATATGTGCCCCCAGTATTAGGTAGCCCCCCTCCCCTTAGCCAGATGTGCCCCCAGTATTAGACAGCCCCCCTTCCCCTTTGCCAGATGTGCCCCCAGTATTAGGTAGCCCCCCTCCCCTTGGCCATATGTGCCTCCAGTATTAGACAGCCCCCCCTCCCCTTTGCCAGATGTGCCCCCAGTATTAGGTAGCCCCCCTCCCCTTGGCCATATGTGCCCCCAGTATTAGACAGCCCCCCCCCCTTTGCCAGATGTGCCCCCAGTATTAGGTAGCCCCCCTCCCCTTAGCCAGATGTGCCCCCAGTATTAGACAGCCCCCCTTCCCCTTTGCCAGATGTGCCCCCAGTATTAGGTAGCCCCCCTCCCCTTGGCCATATGTGCCTCCAGTATTAGACAGCCCCCCCCTCCCCTTTGCCAGATGTGCCCCCAGTATTAGGTAGCCCCCCTCCCCTTGGCCATATGTGCCCCCAGTATTAGACAGCCCCCCCCCCTTTGCCAGATGTGCCCCTAGTATTAGGTAGCCCCCCTCCCCTTAGCCAGATGTGCCCCCAGTATTAGACAGCCCCCCTTCCCCTTTGCCAGATGTGCCCCCAGTATTAGGTAGCCCCCCTCCCCTTGGCCATATGTGCCCCCATTATTAGACAGCCCCCCCTCCCCTTTGCCAGATGTGCCCCCAGTATTAGGTAGCCCCCCTCCCCTTGGCCATATGTGCCCCCAGTATTAGACAGCCCCCCCCCCTTTGCCAGATGTGCCCCCAGTATTAGGTAGCCCCCCTCCCCTTAGCCAGATGTGCCCCCAGTATTAGACAGCCCCCCTTCCCCTTTGCCAGATGTGCCCCCAGTATTAGGTAGCCCCCCTCCCCTTGGCCATATGTGCCCCCAGTATTAGACAGCCCCCCCTCCCCTTTGCCAGATGTGCCCCCAGTATTAGGTAGCCCCCCCCTCCCCTTGGCCATATGTGCCCCCAGTATTAGACAGCCCCCCCCCTTTGCCAGATGTGCCCCCAGTATTAGGTAGCCCCCCTCTCCTTGGCCAGATGTGCCCCCAGTATTAGGTAGTCCCCCCTCCCCTTAGCTAGATGTGCCCCCAGTATTAGGTAGCCCCCCTCCCCTTGGCCATATGTGCCCCCAGTATTAGACAGCCCCCCCCCCCCTTTGCCAGATGTGCCCCCAGTATTAGGTAGCCCCCCTCCCCTTAGCCAGATGTGCCCCCAGTATTAGACAGCCCCCCTTCCCCTTTGCCAGATGTGCCCCCAGTATTAGGTAGCCCCCCTCCCCTTGGCCATAATTGCCCCCAGTATTAGACAGCCCCCCTCCCCTTTGCCAGATGTGCCCCCAGTATTAGGTAGCCCCCCCCCCTCCCCTTGGCCATATGTGCCCCCAGTATTAGACAGCCCCCCTCCCCTTTGCCAGATGTGCCCCCAGTATTAGGTAGCCCCCCTCCCCTTGGCCAGATGTGCCCCCAGTATTAGGTAGTCCCCCCTCCCCTTAGCTAGATGTGCCCCCAGTATTAGACAGCCCCCCCTCCCCTTGTGCCTCCAGTATAAGGTATCCCCCTCCATATAGCCAATTTGGTAGCCCCCTCTACATGTAGAGCGGAGTGTGCAGTAGGTGACTGACCTGTTTTTAGCAAGGGGGCCCAGAGGCCCTTAGTTCCAATGCTGCATATACATGTATTACTTGTAGTAACTTTGAAGACAGTAGGACAGGGATCATAAAAGTCAGAGCTGGCGATGGCTTTCTATAGAATTCACAGAATTTAAGCTTGTGCCTATTCCTACTGTTAATGTAATATTTCCTCTCATTGTTTCCATGGTAATCTAAGATTTGATTGTTCCTGTTTATGTTTAAGTAGGTCCGTGTTGTATGCTGCCCTTTCCCTGCATTGTGCGCTCTATGGAGGAAAAATGGTGTCAGCCTTGGCTATGTACACTCAATGGCACAGCAGCAGTACAGAACAAGGGCAGGAGCTACTCAAAGCTGCGGCTAACCCATATGAGCAGGATGAATATATATGTATATACATACACACACAGTAAAGTCCCCAGTATCCAACACCGTACTTGCTGGTTGCTTGAGGGTTCTTTCACATCTAGAATGCCTGCAGGAGCCGTTCTCCTGCACGCGTTATATGGCCTGCGGCGTGTCGTCGGGATGTAGCGGTGCAACGCAATTCAGCAGCGGTAGTAATTAATTCAACCCGATGGGAAAATGCCGGCTACCGATGATTAAAATCTCCCGGGTGTGTCGAACCGCAACGCATCGACACGCAGCGTCGGATGTGAAAGGTAAAATGAAAGTCTATGGACTTTCATTTTACCTTGGTTGACTTTGCGTTAAACCACAGCAAACAGGCTCTGGTGTGACATAGCCCTGAGCAACTGACCTAAAAAGCACACAAAACTCTCCCCCCCCCCCCCCCCCGGTGGGTGGGGTTGGGGAGGATTTTGCTTTTTAGGAGCATTAAAGTGAATCCAAGGTGAAAATAAAGTGATGAGATAAACAATTATACTTATCCTCCTACTCCTAATTTTTTTTTCTTTTTAAGTATCCCAGGGTTTTATTTTATATTTAAACATTTACAAAGTGGAATAAATGTTGTGTTTTGCTATCTCCTTCTGCTCGTCTTCCTCTGCAAAATAAATCAAGTACGGTAAATCAGCCTAGTTATTAATATGTTTTGCACTTTAGATATATATGCTTGTCTCATCATGTCACATGTCACCTCGAGTTCACTTTAAATACTTACTGAGCCTCCAGCACTGTCTTCTAACCATTCTGTAGCTCCTAATGGGTGTCCTCCATGCATGGCTCCCAGCGTATCACCGTCAGGTCACATGACACACCAGGAGCTGTACATGGAAGGTTGAAAGCTGCTAGGAGCTACCGGTTGGCAGTGTTTCTCAACATTTCATGGGTATGTACCCCTTTTGAAAGCCTGTGCTGGCCAAGTACCCCCTGATATGGTAAGAACTATCTCAAGTACCCCTTGATACAGATACACTGAATAGTAGTACTTGATAATTGTTTCTAAACCATTTCCAAGCATTTGCTATTGTTTTTAATTAGCTGAAATACTAGTTTGGCTGTTGTTTAAATAGGATTTGTTATTTTCTGAAACCATACATTTATTAAAAACTTAATTAAATATATCAAGCCCAAGTACCCCCTGGACCCATCAAAAGTACCCCCTGGGGTACGCGTACCGCATGTTGAGAACCTAGGGGTTAGAAGACAGTGCTGGAGGCTCAGTATGTATTTAACCTCCTTGGCGGTAACCCCGAGCTACAGTCGGGGTGGAAAACCGCAGCTCAGAGCGGTAACCCCGACCTACACTTCTTACACTGTTAATGGCAATTTATCAATTACTCAATTACCAAGTTTGTGAGCTCTGCAGTGTTTGACATCAATAATTAGCATTGGAATGAAACAAATCTGATTGGCTGTTTGTGGCTCCTCCCCCCTTTCTCAGTTTGAGCCCCAGTCACCCAATGATCAACTGTACCAGGTTTGAGGCTTGTGCCATTAACAGTGCAAGTATAGCAGCAATGTAAATATTCCCCTTGAAAATCAATAGGTGAATTTTGATTGGCTTTTGTAGGCTCCACCCACTTTTCTGAATATTAATCCCAGTCACCCAATGACCAACTGTGCAAAGTTTGAGAACCCTACCATTAACAGTGTAAGAATGGCTGCAGTTTACATTTTCCAGTGAAATTTGTATTTGTCTCCGCCCCATTTTTGGTTATGGGAATAAAAAATATCCTATACTTTATTCCAGGTAATGTACTATGTGTGTGCCAAATTTCATTCAAATCCGTTCAGCCATTGTTGCGTGATCGAGTAACAAACATCCAAACATCCGAACATCTGAACTTTCCCATTTATAATACTAGCTGGTCGCCCGGCGTTGCCCGGGTATGTAATTGGCTAGTGTTACCTCTGCCCATTTTTTCTAATCCTAACACACAATTATTCAAGGATGACCTAGTTTGTGAGCTTTGCGGTCTTTGGCATCAATAATTGGCATTGAAAATCAATAAATCTAATTGCCTGTGGCTCCACTTCTTTAAAAATCAATAGGTGAATTTTGATTAGCTTTTGTAGGCTCCACCCACTTTTCTAAATATTAATCCCAGTCACCCAGTGACCAATTGTGCAAAGTTTAAGAAACCTGCCATTGACAGAGTTAGAAAAACAAAAGTTTGCTTTCTTAAAACAGAAAGAATTTGCGATAATTCAGGTTGGAGTGAGCTTAAAATGTCTCCCAGTGCATCACTGTTGACTATATGCAAATTAACCATCGTCACCCTTAAAAGCTAAACACACCTCCAGAACTGCTGGAATGAAATGATGTGTCAGTTTGTTAATTTGTACAGAGCCATAATAATCCAACATGCATACAGACTGTTTTGGATTGTTTGATCCTCATCAGTGCATGGCATGGATTAATTTGGCTCTATGCAGTAGGGCTTGTAACACCGAGAGGTACAGACTAACCAACAAGCTCATGGTGACCCAGAACTCATTGGAGTGTGTAAGGGACTACAATGGTCATAAAAGCCCCCTTACTAAGATGTTAAGAAAAACAAAAGTTTGCTTTCTTAAAACAGAAAGAATTTGCGATAATTCAGGTTGGAGTAAGCTTGAGATGTCTCCCAGTGCATCACTGCTGAATATATGCAAATTAACCATTGTGCACTTAGAAGCTAAACACACCTCCAGTGTAACAGTGGAAGAATGGCTGCAGTTTACATTTTCCAGTGAAATTTGTATTTGTCTCCACCCCCTTTTTGGTTATGGGAATAAAAAGTATCCTATACTTTATTCCAGGTAATGTACTATGTGTGTGCCAAATTTCAGTTTACATTCTAGCAGTGAAATTTGTATTTTTCTCCACCCACTGATGTCCTAATGTTTCCCGGGTATGTATTTGGCTGCTGTTGGCTGTGGCCACTTTTTCTAACCCTTATGCTGGGAATACACGGTTCGTTTTTGCCTTCGTTTAAACCTTCGATTCGTTCGGTAAACGAATCGAGTGTTGAAAACGTATGTGAAAATAGTCATAATCTCATTATAGTTTCGATTAATAGACTCCAAAAACGAACGACTAGTGATCGAACATGTTTGATATTATCTCTCTTTATCCATCTAATCGAGCCATTGGTAGGCTTGATGGCTGTTCAGATCGATTATATATTCGTTTATGCTAGTCCGTCCCTGTAAAAAGGGATTTTCGTTTCGTTTCTTTGCAGCCTTCGATCATTGGAAAAACGAAACCATCAGAATCGGAAAAAAAAACGAAACCGTGGGTGGTGATATTAACCGTATGACCGATTATTTCGGGATCGAAAAGGACAAAAGGCACAATTGAAACGAAGGTTTAAACGAAGGCAAAAACGAACCGTGTATTCCCAGCATAACACACAATTGTCAATAGTCAATGACCAAGTTTGTGAGATTTGTGGTCTTTGGCATGAATAATTTTCATTGAAATGAAACACATCTGATTCGCTGTTTGTGGCCCCACCCCTTTTCTAAATATTTAACCCCAGTCACCCAATGATCAACTGTACCAGGTTTGAGGCTTGTGCCATTAACAGTGCAAAAATGGCAGCAATTAAATATTTGCCTTGAAAATCAATAGGTGAATTGTGATGGGTTTTTGTAGGCTCCACCCACTTTTCTGAATATTAATCCCAGTCACCCAGTGACCAACTGTGCAAAGTTTTAGAACCCTACAATTAATAGTGTAAGAATGGCTGCAGTTTACATTTTCCCAGTGAAATTTGTGTTTGTCTCCGCATTGCCCAGGTATGTATTTGGCTGGTGTTGGCTCCGCCCACTTTTTCTAACCCTAACACAAAATTACTTAATGACCAAGTTTGTGAGCTTTGCGGTCTTTGGCATCAATAATTTGCATTGAAATAAAATAAATCTGATTGGCTGTGGCTCCACCCCTTTTCTGAATTTGAACCCCAATCACCCAATGGCCAACTGTACCAGGTACAGGTGATTAACAGTGCAAGAGGCTTGTGCCATTAACAGTGCAAGAATGGCATCAATAAAATATTCCCCTTAAAGATTAATAGGTGGATTTTGATTGGCTTTTGTAGGCTCCACCCACTTTTCTGAATATTAATCTCAGTCACCCGTGACCAACTGTGCAAAGTTTGAGAACCCTACCATTAATAGCGTAAGAATGGCTGCTGTTTACATTTTCCCAGTAAAATTTGTATTTGTCTCCGCCCACTTATGACCTTGCGTTGCCCGCTTATGTATTTGGCTGGTGTTGGCTGTGCCCACTTTCCTAACCCTAACACACAATTGATCAATTACCAAGTTTGTGAGCTTTGCGGTGTTTGGAATTAAACAAATCTGATTGGCTATTTGTGGCTCCACCCCCTTTCTGAAATTGAACCCCAGTCACCCAATGATCAACTATACCAGGTTTGAGGCTTGTGCCATTAACAGTGCAAGAATGGCAGGTTTGAGGCTTGTGCCATTAACAGTGCAAGAATGGCAGAAATATTCCCCTTGAAAATCAACCAACTGTACAAAGTTTGAGAACCCTACCATTAACAGTGTAAGAAAAACAAAAGTTTGCTTTCTTAAAACAGAAAGAATTTGCAATAATTCAGGTTGGAGTGAGCTTAAAATGTCTCCCAGTGCATCACTGTTGAATATATGCAAATTAACCATTGTTACCCTTAAAAGCTAAACACACCTCCAGAACTGCTAGAATGCAATGATGTGTCAGCTTGTTAATTTGTACAGAGCCATAATAATCCAACATGCATACAGACTGTTTTGGATTGTTTGATCCTCATCAGTGCATGGTATGGATTACTTTGGCTTTATGCAGTAGGGCTTGTAACACCGAGAGGTACAGACTAACCAGCAAGCTCATAGTGACCCAGAACTCATTGCAGTGTGTAAGGGACTACAATGGTCCTAAAAGCCCCCTTACTAAGATGTTAAGAAAAACAAAAGTTTGCTTTCTTAAAACAGAAAGAATTTGCGATAATTCAGGTTGGAGTGAGCTTGAGATGTCTCCCAGTGCATCACTGCTGAATATATGCAAATTAACCATTCTACCCTTAGAAGCTAAACACACCTCCAGTGTAACAGTGTAAGAATGGCTGCAGTTTACATTTTCCAGTGAAATTTGTATTTGTCTCTTTTTGGTTATGAGAATAAAAAGTATCCTATACTTTATTCCAGGTAATGTACTATGTGTGTGCCAAATTCCATTCAAATCCGTTCAGCCGTTTATGCGTGATCGAGTAACAAACATCCAAACATCCAAATATCCAAACATCCGAACTTTCCCATTTATTATATTAGTAGGATTAGTAGGATTTAGTCAGTGTTTGCCCATTGTAAAATCTTTCCTCTCCCTGATTTACATTCTGCAATGTATCGCTGGTGGCAACATCTTTAGTCCTGTCAGATGCAGCTGTGCAGAATGTTTGTTTGTTTACTGAGGGTGCTGAAGCCAGTGAAAATAATACCTAGTCTCCCAGAATGCTCTTGGAGGAGAATTCTGCATAGCACAGACATCACTGGGATGGGGGGGGGGGGGGGGGGGCTACATACCAATATACTGCAATACACAGATATAGGAAATGTCTCTTATGCTAAAACCAGGAGAATTCAAATAGGAGTAGGTACGGTAATACTGAATAATTCACTACATTCTCTCCCTTTCAGATTACCGCCATTTATGCAATTTACATAGCAAGACATTTTGAATTGAATTTCAAACAAATTCTGAATTTTACAGAATCCAAGTTTGCATTGCAAAATTGCAAAAATTATAATTGTATTTTCACAATAACCATAAGATTACCTGTTGTTAGTGTGAATTTATGGAATATGTTCACTAGAGGTTACAATTTCACTAAGAGTTTTCATTTTTCCACATAGAATTTTCACATTTTCGGAAAGAATTTTCACTTTTTTCACATAGAATGTTCTTATATCCTGTGAGCATGCGCAGTAGACATGTTCTTTAGCCTATTATGCACTAAGGGCTCTTTCACACTACAGGCAGCGGTAAAAGGCTAAAATGCTGCGTTTTGGCTGCAGGCGTTTTCAAGGCGTTTTCAAGGCGTTTTAACGCCAATACATCACTATCAATTGTAATAAGAAACGCCGCGGTAGGCCCAGAAAAAGCGCCTGGGAGCGTTGAAACGCAACGCTCCAAAACGCGGCGTTAGATGTGAAAGGTAAAATGAAAGTCTATGGACTTTCATTTTACCTTGGAAAACGCTCACTTTGGCCGTGGCGTTAAAAACGCCGAAAAAGCCCTCTAGTGTGAAAGGGCCCTAAAAAGGTTTGTGTAACATTTGGAATTCCAAATTCTGACTTTCAATTAAAAATTGTGAAATTCCTTTGTGAAAGTTGTAAATCCCTGCACTCATTACTAACTGCAAACTTTTGCCGTCTAACAGCAAAAATATTTAATAAACCACAGCGCAGACATTGGCTATCATTCATAAAAGTGTGGTCGGTAAAGTAAATCCATGCTGGAAAACGCCGCTTTCGGTATTTTAGACTTCTGGCTGCTCATTCATAATAATGTTGCCAGTTGCGATAGCAGTGCGGAGATTTCTTGCACTAGGCTGGCGGTAGGCAGGCGGTAGGCTTGTGGAAACACAGGAAGCTGTCGAGTTGATACATTTCTCTGTGTTCCGCTGCAGGCTGGGAGGTCTGTGTCTCCATTAACTTAACATGGTTATCGCCACATCCAAGGGAGCGGTATCTCCCGTCCTCATACCACTTGCGTAACATTTTGTTACATTTGTTACGATAGTCACCGCACAAGGCGGTGATTTATCGCTCTGCTCGGTAATGTCAGCTTTTCATGCAGAAAGAGCCTTTATGAATGGAGATCTTGCTAGGTGTTTGGTAAAGTTGGCTGTTTTCAGCATTTCCGCATGCGGGAATGCTTTATGAATGATAGCCATAGAGGGACATTTTTGTTCACCAGCTTGAGGTAACCATAGTAAATTAGTTCTCTGCTTTCTGCCATCTCTTAGGCCCAGTGCACACCAAAACTGCTAGCAGATCCTCAAAACACTAGCGGTTTTTGGAGAAAATTTCAGAGCGATTCTAGGCATGTTTAGAGTTGTTTTCTAAACATTCCTAGCGTTTTTGGGAGCGTTTTTTAGTGTAGCAGATTACAAATATTGTTACAGTAAAGCTGTTACTGAACAGCTTCTGTAACAAAAACGCCTGGAAAACTGCTCTGATCTAGCGGTGGTCGGAATGCCAATTTCCGATTCCGCTGTAAATCCGCATTCCATCATGTACCAATTACCGATTCCGCTTTCCGCTACCAATTTCCGCATTCCAATGCGGAATTTCCGCTGGAAATCGCGGAAATTCCGCCCGACTTTAACATCGATTTTCTCAAAAACTATAAGGTCTTTTTTAAAACTTTTTTTTGCATCTTGTTCAGAAGATTTGGTTTAACAAACCCTGAAAGTCGGCGGATGCAGATTTTCTGCATTTTACATTACAGCAAAGCCCCCTTAAGCCCTATAAACACCAAATTTTCAGGGTTTATTAAACTGAATCTTGTGAACAAGATGCAAAAAACAGTTTTCAAAAAGACCTTATAGTTTTTGAGAAAATCAATGTTAAAGTCAGGTGGAATTTCCGCAATTTCCGGCGGAAATTTCCGCGATTTCCGGCAGAAATCCGCCTACGGCACTTGCATTACCGATTTCCGCATTCCGATGCAGAAATGCAATTTCCGATCAGAATTTCAGAAATTGCATTTCCGCGGAATCCGAATGAGCATCCCTACTCTGATCTAGCGTTTTCCAGGGCGGTTTGCATTTTTCCTATACTTTACATTGAGGCAGAAATGCTTCTGGAGCCATGTTTGCGGTTTGCTAAAAACCTCAAACCGCTGGTGTGCACCATCCCATTGAAATACATTAGCCAATCATTTTCACTGGTGGAAGCGGTTTGCAGATTGCTGCAAAAAAAGCTCGGTGTTCACCAGGCTTTCTCCTGTGCTTTCTCCTAGGCCCATATTTCTCCTGTGCTTTCTCCTAGGGCAGTGGTTCTCAAATGTTTTTGGATGAGGGCACCCTTGATGGCGTACATCAAAAAAGGGCGTCGGGAAAAAAGGGCGCGTGGTGTAAACGATAAACAGTATTATCGTTTATTGAAATATTGTGTAGAATTTTGTTTACAAATAGTGTTTTAAGAATTTATAAATCACTAAATAATGTGTATGAGATCGGCAATTCTTAAAACGTTAATCTTCCCTATTTCTAAACTGAAACTTATATTTACGTTTATTAAAAACCCTCCCTGTACCTATCCCTAACCCCTAGACCCCCTGTTGGTGCCTAAACCTAAGACCCCCCTGTTGGTGCATAAACCTAAGACCCCCCAGTTGGTGCCTAAACCTAACACCCCCCTGTTGGTGCCTAAACCTAAGACCCCCCAGTTGGTGCCTAAACCTAACACCCCCCTGTTGGTGCCTAAACCTAAGACCCCCCTGTTGGTGCCTAAACCTAAGACCCCCCTGTTGGTGCCTAAACCTAAGACCCCCCTGTTGGTGCCTAAACCTAACACCCCCCTGTTGGTGCCTAAACCTAACACCCCCCTGTTGGTGCCTAAACCTAAGACCCCCCTGTTGGTGCCTAAACCTAAGACCCCCCTGTTGGTGCCTAAACCTAAGACCCCCCTGTTGGTGCCTAAACCTAAGACCCCCCAGTTGGTGCCTAAACCTAAGACCCCCCTGTTGGTGCCTAAACCTAAGACCCCCCTGTTGGTGCCTAAACCTAAGACCCCCTATGGATAATAATGTTTTACAGACATTAACCACTTCACCACTGAGGGGTTTTACCCCCTGACCACCAGAGCAATTTTCACCTTTCAGCGCTCCTTCCATTCATTCGTCTATAACTTTATTATTACTTATCGCAATGAAATGAACTATATCTTGTTTTTTTCGCCACCAATTAGGCTTTCTTTAGGTGGGACATTATGCCAAGAATTATTTTTTTCTAAATGTGTTTTAATGGGAAAATAGGAAAAATGTGGGGAAAAAAAAATTATTTTTCAGTTTTCGGCCATTATAGTTTTTAAATAATGCATGCTACTGTAATTAAAACCCATGAAATTTATGTGCCCTTTTGTCCCGGTTATAAAACCGTTTAAATTATGTCCCTATCACAATGTTTGGCGCCAATATTTCATTTGGAAATAAAGGTGCATTTTTTTCAGTTTTGCGTCCATCCCTAATTACAAGCCCATAGTTTATAAAGTAACAGTGTTTATACCCTCTTGACTTAAATATTTAAAAAGTTCAGTCCCTAAGGTAACTAATTATGTATTTTTTTTAATTGTAAATTTTTGATTTTTTTTTTAATTACAAAAAAAAAAAAAAATGGGGAGTGTGGGAGGTAATGAGTTAATTTTGTGTGTAAAAGTCATTTATTTGTATGTGAAAAATGTGTAGGGTGTAGTTTACTATTTGGCCACAAGATGGCCACAGTAACTTTTTGCTTTATTGCGACCTCCAAGCCTCCTTCCGGAAGCTTGGAGGAAGAATAAGGAGGCTGGACACGTGAGTTTCTTCTCACAATGATCGCGCTGCCCATAGGAGAGCAGCGGGTCATTGTGGGGCTTAGATCAACGAACGGGAATGGATTTTCCCGTTCATTGATCTCCGGGCGAGCGGGCGGCGGCGGTTTTACTAGCGGCGGGCGGCGTGTTTACGAGCGGGAGCGCGGACAGCGTCGGGAACGCGGAAAGTACGTGTTTCTCCGTCCCTGGTTTTTAAAGGATGGAAAAAGGGGCGGAGAAATACGTACGCGCGGGGGTAAAGTGGTTAATAAATAAAAAATGTAAATAAAAAAATGTAATTAATTTTTTTGGGTGGATAATAATGTTTTAGAAATGTTTAGAAATAGTGATCTTCATAAACGTTATTAGTCACGGGCTCATTTTGTAAAGTTAAATCATCACAAACATAGTTATAAATCCTTAAAAATCTCCGGGCGCCGTTTGTTAAAACGTTAATAATCTCCGGCGCCTTTTTTTCCCTGTTCGGCGCCCATTAAACGATATTTATAATGGGAGTGAATGGGGCGCCCTTTTTGTCCACTTGTCTCATGCGCCCAAATCTCCTGCTTCCCCCTTGATGGCCTTAAATTTTCTTTGAGGCAAACTTCTGCAAAGGCAACTACTGAAATGCCGTTATGACCCTAATTAGGTAGCCCCCCCCCCCCCCCCAAGTAGCTAGTGATGCTTTTTAGTCAGCATTCCCCTCCAAATAGTCAGTGACTGTCAATCTCCCTCAAAATAGCCAGGAATCCTCACGTTAGGCAGCATTACCCCTCCAAATAGTCATTGACTCCCCATCAGGCAGCACCCCCCTCCAAATAAATAAATAAAGGCATTTATATTGACAAGGAGTGAAAATATAAAAAAAATTATTTGCATACGGGCCATTCCCTCTCCCCCATCCAGCATCAGAATGATGCAATAGGTCCTCATATTTTACCGGCACATGATGATCAACAGCCCATAAATAAAATTCCCACTGAAAAGTAAATAGTTAAACCTGGCCTGAGTCAGTGTGCTGCAGTTCACATCCAGAATACATTAAACGTGTTGAACATTACTAGAGACCGCCCCGGGGTGGGGGTGAATTCATTATAAGTCAAGGTGCTGTGGCTTTAGCCAGAGGCTGCGGAGTATTGGTAATTTGTTTAATTAAAATAAACGACACACTTCCCTTGACTTGCAGGTCAGGGGTAACTCACACTTGCTGAGCTGAGAGTGTTAGATATGGCAGAGAGCAACCATCGTGCCAGATATATTTCTGTTTTATCAATAAATGTTGTATTTATTTTGGATGATGTGAACCTCGTAAAGTAAACCTGTCATCTAGAGGAAAACCTCAGCTCTGGATGCTCCAAATGCTTCTCCCACGTTCTTCTTGAGACCCCCTGCATTGTGATATCTCACCTGTCCTGGCGGCTGCTCCGTACATGCTCTGTCTTCAGCCCCGCCGCCTGCCTCTTCTCCATGTGGTGCAGGTACCTGTGCTGAGTCATGGAGAATAAGCAGACAGCGGGGATGAAGATGGAGAACATATGAAGCAGCCACCGGGACAGGTGAGATATCACAATGCAGCTACATATCGTGCAGGGGCTCCAGGTCACTGGCTCAAGGGTCCCGGGGCTGACTTTACTTGGGGGGCCCAAGTTACCTTTGCCCCATACCACTTAAACTACATATTGAGCAGGGGTCCTGGGGAGCATTCTGCGGGAGACCACCTGGGGGTTCCTGCAGCACAGAAAGCCCAGAAGCGGTCGGGGTCTCTTTGCCTCAATGGCCCTGGCTCTTGCCACTCCGCACTGCCTTTCGATTAGTCTGTTTTTAAACTGCATAAATTTACATTCAAAAATTGTATAATCCTGCATCAGCTCAGAATTATTTGCAACTCACTGACCATCTCTGGCAACACATAAAGCAGCACGGTCCTTGCAGTACCATCACATAGCTCCCAACTGTCCCTCTTTTGGAGGGACAGTCCCTCTTTGGGAGCCCTGTCCCTCTTTCCTTCTCATTTGTCCCTCTTTCAGGACTTTGTCCCTCTTTCTATGTAAATATATATATTTTTCTACAAAAAATATGTTTGATTAACTTTATTCCCATCCTTTAAATTCATATATTACTAATTTTAAAATGTTAACCGATTAAGGACCACGGTGTTAAACCCCCCTAAAGACCAGGCCATTTTTCATAAATTGGCCCACTGCAGCTTTAAGGCCTCACTGCAGGGCCGCACAACTCTGCACACAAGTGAATCCCCCTCCCCTTTTCTCCCCACAACCTGACCTCTCTGTTGGTGGGGTCTGATCGCTCCCCCAGTGTTTATTTTTTTTTTCAAATATTTTATTTTTTTAATAAAAATGCGTATTTTTGTATTTATTTTCCCTCCCTCTCTCCCTCCCCCAGTCAGCCTATCACCGCCGATTGCTTCTGTGTCCCCCAGGCGGACAGCTGAGTCACACGGCTGTCCCCAGTAGAACGCTGCCTTAGATCGCAGCGCTGTACAGGTATATTACACTGCGGTTTCGCCGTCTAACAGACTCCGAGTGCCGATGGGAGACTGAAAGTCTTCCAAGCGGAGATGCAAGTGCATGGGAGCGCGCACTCTCCTGCTAGCCCCATAGAAGGCCACTCACGGCAATCGGAGCGGAGCGATCCTGGGGCTGCCGACGTGTCCACGCCAATTAGTGTTGAGTGGTCGGCAAGAACTTATTATGAAGTAAAATGAAGCAGGATAGAAAGGGCCAGTGTAGTTTGAATGATAAAACATATTTTTCTTTTGGAATCTTTATGGTATGCGTGACTAGGGGTGTGACGGGGGCGTGATCAGGGGTGTGGCAGGGGCGTGACTTAAGTGTCCCTCTTTCCCATCTCAAAAAGTTGTGAGGCATGCCAACGTCGTCTCTGATCCTCCTAGTGTTCATGGTTGCAGTGGCAAGGGAACTTTACCCGCCTCCGCATGGAACACACAGTAGCTGTGACATGCTAGTATAATACAGAGTCAATCAAGCTCACAAAATGCTTCGCGGAGACAGAGAGAGAGAGAGATTTGGGTAATATAATCAGGCTTAGTGGGAAATGTTGCTGTTTTTAGACTGGCTGCTCCCTGTGGCACTTTCCTTTGTAGTTCTGAGCTAAATACGAAGCAGCAATCGCTCAACAGGACATATTGTTTGAGCTGCTTCAAAAAAGGAAAATGAAATTTTTCGGAAAGAACAAAGGGGTGGAGGCAGACGGGCGCAGAGCGTGGCATGTTCCTGTCTACACCGAGACGCTCGCATCTTATGTAATAAGCTCAGCGGGCTCACATGGGCTCTCCATGGTTGTATGATGCTTGGACATTTTTGACCAATCATAGAACTCGCAAGCACTGAACCTATCAGAGGATGCAGATTCAAGTATTTGGCCAATCAGAGAATGCAAAAAATGACCCCCCAAAAAAGACTCCTCGGAAACCCACGGAATCGATAATCAGCACTGGCGGAAATTGGAATATCGACAGAATCGGAAATCAGCATTTCCGACCATCCCTACCGTATCAAAAATGTTAGGTAAACCTAAATATTTAGAAACCAAAGTTTCATACGTACCGTACGTCATTAGGAGAAGCCTCTGAATGCATGTTCCATAGGCTTTCCTGAGCCTCCAGGACCCTTCCTTGCTGGCCACAACCCCGCTGCTCTTCGTGGCCAAGCCCCCATCAGTGTGAAAGCACAGCCACAGAGTACAGGCGCATGGACTGACGCACCTGCACAGTAGTGCGGAGCCGCTCTTGCACAGAGAAAAAATCCATGCATGAGTACATCCGTGCTGCTGGGCAGGTGCGGGTTGTCCGTGTGCCTGTGCAGTGCAGCTGAGCTCGTACACAGAGGGGAGCGCAGCCGCGGGTGACCTTCGACATTAAAGGGACACTGAGCAGGTTCTAAAATCAGAATTTTCACTTACCTAAGGCTTCCTCCAGTCCACCATAGGCTGCGAGGTCCCCCGGCATCATCCTGGCTCCTCCCCCGGTGTGATGACGCATAGCGGCCAAGCGGTAAGCAGCCCTGACGACTTCAGGCCGAAGTCGTACACTAAACGGAGCCGACTAGTGGGACCAGGAGAGGAGCCAGAAGGACACGGGGGACCTGACTGCCTACAGTGGGCTGGATGGAGCCCCAGGTAAGTGGAAATTCTTTCTGATTTTAGAACCTGCTCAGGGTCCCTGTTTAGAGGGGCCAGCAGCACAGGAGGAGCAAAGGAAGACCAGAGAAGCCTCTCCTTGGGGAGACTTCAGATCTACTTTAAAGTACACCGGAACTGAGGGGGACATGGAGGCTGCCATATGTATTTCCTTTTAAACAATGCACATTGCCTGGCTGCCCTGCTAATCTTCTGCCTCTTATACTCTTAGCCATAGGCCCTGAACATGCATATGCAGATCAGATGTTTGACTGAAGTCTGACTAGATTAGCTGCATGCTTGTTTCATGGGCATGCGTGGACCTTATTTGCCTATGCCCACTATGGAGAAGCTTTTCCTTATCCAGGAGCACAGCCACAAGAACATATTCAACAAGTCCTTGTATATGATCAAAGGGATCCAGCCAGGGCCGGATTTACCATAAGGCACTGTAGGCACATGCCTACAGGCGCCTGATGATGAAAAGGTGGCTCATTCCTTCCCCTGAGCATCTCCCTCCCCTCCTTCCCTATGCAGAATGGACACCACGAGGATCCGGGAAGCCCCTGGACTATCTAGAGCAGGCATGGGCAAACTTGGCCCTCCAGCTGTTGAGGAACTACAAGTCCCACAATGCATTGCAGGAGTCTGACAGCCACAGTCATGACTCATAAAGGTGAATGCATTGTGGGATTTGTAGTTCCTTAACAGCTGGAGAGCCAAGTTTACCCATGCATGAGCTAGAGGCTTTCCACTAATGAGGTAAGTGTCTAATTTATTTTACTTTTTGTTCACTTCAGGTATGCGGCACATTGGGGAGATAGCTTTTGGCCTAAAAGGGGCAGGGGGTTGGCATATGCAGGGGAGAGCTTATCTGTGGGTGTATACGGTATATGACTTGTTTGGGAAAATGAATTATAGTTCGGCTTTAAGTATGGAAACAAGATATGTGGATATGACAATATATGGTGGCCCAGGTGTCCATCCTCATCACAGTCAGCCCATAGTCCTCTCTGTGGGGGGAAGTCGCTGCAGTGCTAGCCTAGGTTATCAGTGCCTTACGCAGACATAGTCAGCTCATTATACGCCTGACAGAGTTTTACTGCTCCTCACTGTTTGTTTCTCAGGAATGAGAGATTCTGATTGAAAAGTCTATGGGAAGAAAGCGTCATTTTCCACCCTTCATTAACCCGAATGCCATCAATCCGCATGTCTCGGTCATAACGCAGCCGCGTACTCCTGACCCCTCCACCACTTCCAGAACCACAAGACACAAGTGTGAGGAAAACATGCACAGAGGTGCCGCAGGGCAGCAGGTTTATGTAAAGTAACAGAAGCTCTGAATTCCTGACTGCCTTCCCTACATCTCCAGTTATGTTATGGTCACCTTGGTGTACTGGGAGGCCATCTTGAAACGAACTAGTGAAATCTAGTGATACCTCATTTTTATATTGATTTAGATATGGTAAATTCCTGATTTACATTCTGAAATGTATCACAGCTGGTGACATTTTTAGTCCTGTCTGGTGATCTCTGTGGAATGTTTGTTTCTGAGAATTCTGAAGCCAGTGAAAATAATGCCTGGTCTCCAAGAATGCTCAGAAGTGGTGTGTGTGTGTGGGAGGGGGGGGGGGGGAGGGGAGGGGGGGGATGTAAAAGAGTACCTAAATTATAAATTACAGTTTGCTTGAAACCTAATAAATTGCCAAGATATATAAAATCACACATGGTAAAGTGTGATTTTCTCACCCCCAGGGTCCGTATGCCACATATGGTCTTAAAATCCCCTCTGTTCATGCGGAAGTGACGGACTGTCATAGGCTGAAGTCGTTGACAACCGATCATGCTGATTGGCTGGCAGGGGGGAGGGGCGGGGGAGGAAGGGAGGGAGTGGGGAAAAATATATATATATATATTATAGAAATAATAAAATAAATATTTATTTAAATAAAAATAAACACTGGGGGAGCGATCAGACCCCACCAACAGAGAGCTCTGTTGGTGGGGAGAAAGGGGGGGATCACTTGTGTGCTGAGTTGTGCGGCTCTGCAGCTTGGCCTTAAAGCTGCAGTGGCCTGTTTCAAGAAAAATGGCCTGATCTTTAGGGGGGGGGGGTTAACATTGCGGTCCTCAAGTGGTTAATGAATAAATACATTGTATTTATTAATTTCCTGGGCAAAGAGTTCAGGAAGCGAAAAAAAAAGTTACACAAAAGCAGTCAGAAAAGCACTTTTCCAAGCATAAATCACTCTGAAGCGCTTAGAACAGCGCTTTCAAAATCACTCCAGAAATTGCTCAGCGCTTGCAATAGCGCTGGCGATTTATAATGTGAACAAGGCCTAAAAGTCTTACACGGGAAATTCCAATAAAATTGATGCATGTTTGTGGCAGTAATGTGACAAAATGTGGAAAACTTCAAGGGGGCCGAATACTTTTGCAAGCCACTGTATACCTCTCACATATACTGTACAGCTTTAGCAAGTAAAGAAAAAAGAATGAACAAATGATTTGATGAGGGTTCTGTGAAGTGCTCTCCTGGCATTATGCAGACAGGTTAGTATGTTTTTGTCTTCTTGCAGCAGCGATAGCGCGCATATCTCTCCATTACCGTCAGAGCGTGACAACATGTGCCCAGTGTTCTGACATGAGTGTGCAAGATGTGCTGATAGGCCGCACAGCCTGCCATCACACCACTCACACCAACGTGGGAAAACCAGCTCACATTGCTTGCCTGGTACATGGAGAACCTGTTCTGTTTTCTCTAACAATATAAACTGTTATTTTTAATCCAAGCAAATCCAGGTCACAAATGTGCTTAGTAAGTTAAAGGCCTGTACTGATATCCAGGAGTGATCATTAGGAGACGCTCCCACAGATTTTTTTTTCTGTGTGACTCTTATTGGAGTTCATGAACATAGGCAGTCTGTCCCTTGTGTTTTTTTTCCTTGGCATATGTGAGAATTTACTATTTATTACTAGCTGATGGCCCGGTGTTGCCCAGGTATGTATTTGGCTGGTGTTGGCTCCGCCCACTTTTTCTAACACTAATGCTGGGCATACACGATCTGTTTCTGCGGCTCGATTAGCCGCCGGATCGACTCCCGCGCGTCCCCGCTCGCGCCTGGATCGATTCCCGCTCGTCCCCGCGGGCGCTTCTCTTATCTTCCGCTCGTTTTCCGCTATTGTCCGCCTGCGGGTATCAAGCGCGGAATCGATCCGGCGGGTCATCGGACACGTCGGATATTATCAATCGAGCCATCAGCGGCTCGATTGATAACAAAAAACAACCCGTGTATGCCAAGCATAACACACAATTACTCAATTACTCAATGACCAAGTTTGTGAGCTTTGCGGTCTTTGGCATCAACAATTTGCATTGAAATGAAACAAATCTGATTGACTGTTTTTGGCTCCACCCCCTTTTCTGAATTTGAACCCCAGTCACCCAATGACCAACTGTACCAGGTTTGAGGCTTGTGGCATTAACAGGAAGACTTGCCTAAGGTCTCCTACTGAATAGGTGCAGGCTTACTGAACAGACAGAGCTGAGATTTGAACTCTGGTCTCCTGTGTCAGAGGCAGAGCCCTTAACCGTTACACCATGCAGCCACTGCTTACAGATATGTAGCCAGACATGGCCTTCTCTTTTGTGTTCAACAGTTGTCCAAAGAGAACCCCAGATAGCCAGGTAGTTTCATATCTCTCTCTCTTCCTAACACTGCTACTGCCTATAGAGCATGCCCTAGTGGCTGCAGCTCTGGTGCTTTGAGTCCGCCAGGAGAAAAGTGTGATATAAATGTTATTTGTCTTGTCTACTTTTTCTCTTGTATTGAGCATAAATGGTAATTTTAGGCCAGCTTCAGTTGGTACAGTGGTTAGGGTGCATGCCCACCACACAGTGAGACCCAGGTTCAAATCCCAGCCAAAGTGAGTTGGCTTTTATGCTACAAATCCTTAAAGGGAACCTAAACGGAGAAGGATATGGATTTTTCCTTTTAAAATAATACCAGTTGCCTGAATCGCCTGCTGATCCTGTGTCTCTAATACTTTTAGCCACAGCCCCTGAACAAGCATGCAGATCAGGTGCTCTGACTGAAGTCAGACTGGATTAGCTGCATGCTTGTTTCAGGGTGTGATTCAGCCACTATTGCAGTCACAAAGATCAGCTGGACTGCCAGGCAACTGGTATTGTTTACAGGAAACATCCATATCACTCTCAGTTAAGGTTCCCTGTAAGCAACCTGTTTCTATTGCATTGAGCATAAATGGTAATTTTTAGGCCAGCTTCATTTACTACTGTAGCGGTACAGTGGTTAGGGTGACTTGCTCACCACACAGTGAGAGCTGGGTTCGATTCCCAGCCATGGTATGATGTATACTGGTTTTTAAAATAGTATAATTCCCTGGCAGAAGAGACCCTCCTCCCTCCGGTAAGAGGTAGAAGGGTAGAAAGGGAGGAGGGAATAGGTAGAAGGGAGGAGGGAGGAGGGAGGAGGAGACCCACAAGAGGCTAATTAAAATCTCCCTAGCAGAGTGTGTAGCAGCTGTCCCATAACTAATTAGTGTAGGCAGACAACTGAGTCAAATGGTATAAGGACCTTGCTTGGAGGAGGGAGGGTGGGCGGGTCTCCAGCAGTGAGAGAAGTGTGTTTGGCAATAATATGTCTGCTGACAGTGATATGGAGGGTCAAAGTTTTGTTCAATAGAGCATTATGGGGCGAATCGAACTTCCGCAAAAGTTCGCCTGATGCAGGCGAATGCGAACCCCCAAAGTTCGCCTGGAACCGTTCGCAGGCGAACCGTTCGCGACATCTCTAGTGGAGAAAAACTCTTTACAAATGCTGTTGTTGTTGCCATTGTTGTACTTCTTATTAGCGTTCAGTTTTGCTGTGTTTCAGGGTAGGTTACATTAACCCTCTCAAAATGTTTCATCGTTAGTAAAGATGAATAGGAGACTACGCCTTAAGTCACATGATACAGAGATCGGTACACAAAGTGTACAGTGTCTTCCTCTCAGGGGCAAAACTATGCTGGACCGGCCCCCCTGCAGAGATCTGTCGGTGCCCCCGGGGGGTGTAGGCCAGTTGCTAAGAAGCCCGGTCCAGTGCATTGCTATACAGAGCATTATGCGCAGCAGAAGCGTATACATTATCTGCTGCCGGCACACGCATCTCTTCCACTCACTTCCTGGTAAGTTTTCAAGTGCCTTGCACTGTGTGCAACCAGCCAATCACCATGCAGAATCAGGCATGGCTGGCTGTCCCTCCTTCTTCCTCAGGTGTCCTGGTTTCAGGACTTATGTACAGATCTGTGTAAATATATGTATTTTTCTACTGAAAAATGTGTTTAATTGACGTAATCTAAACTTCATTCCCATCCTTTACATTGATATATTTCTTATTTTCAAATATTAACCATTTCACAACTGAGGGGTTTTACCCCTGAAACACCAGCGCGATTTTTCCCTTTCAGCGCTGCTTCCATTCCAGTATTGATGTACTATGATTGGTTATTGGGGACTGGAGAGTCCCCATAACCAATCATTGTACTGCAGAGCCGGGGGGTGTGCGCACACGCGGGTCGCGCGCTGCACGTTTGTTTACGTTACATTGTTTTGAATGAAGACGGCTTCTGTTTGAAGCCGTCTTCATTCTACTCGCAATCGGCGAGGCTAATTGGATTTAGGAACGCTTGTTCCTAACGTCCAATTAGTCACCTGCTGTGCGGGCTGGCTGGAGTGTGCGCGAGAGTTCCCCGCCCACTCCCAGCCTGTAAACAAACAAGTGCGCCTTTCTCCGTCTCTGGGGGTGAAGCGGTGCGCAGAGGGATGGAGAAATTTAGCACTGGGGGGGTGAAGTGGTTAATATGAAGGAAAATGAACCATGACAGAGAGAACCTGTGTAGCATGAATTATAAAATAACATAGTTTTCTCGTGAAATCTTGATGGTATGTGTGACTAGGGGTATATCAGGGGCATGATTAGGGGTGTGGCATGGGTGTGGCTTAAGTGCCACTCTTTCTTATCTCAAAAAGTTGTGAGGTATACAATTCTGGCTACTAATACGGGGGGGGGGGGGGAGGCTAACTAATACTGGGGGCTCCCCTGGCTACCTATACTAGGGTACTAGGGGGTTATCTTTTACTGGAGGTCCCGATAACCATCAAAACTGGGGGAGGGGGGCTACTTAATATTGGCGTTACCTCTGGCTACCTTTAGTGGGGAGCAATTCTGGTTACTGGGAGGCTAACTAATACTGGTATGCACTCTGGCTACCTATACTAGGTGGTTGCCGAATTCTAGGAGACACCCCTCACAGCAATGCTTATCCAGAAATAGAACACAAACAGCCAGCGCAGGTTCTGTGTGCCGGCACATTCCAGGCCTTTCAAGTGCCTCAGCCATAGGAATAGGTACTTCCTAAAATTGGTGTGTGTGAGGGTGTAGGGCACAAAGATACCTTATAATTTTATGGTGGGGACCGCAAGCTTTATTTTGTTATGGGGCCCCATGGTTTCTAGCTACGACCCTGTCTCCAGGTTCTCATAGAAATATATGTGGCCAGGAGTGCTGCAGCCTGGGAATAACTGTGTGTGGGTGGAGTTCTCCTTTAATGAAGAAGAATAAAGGAAAAATGGCTGAGGCACTTGAAAGGCCCGGAGTGTGCCAGCAGCACAGAACCTGCGCTGGCTGTTTGTGTTCTATTTCGGGATAAGCATTGTGAGCTGTGAGGGGCTCAGGAGAATAGAGCAGCGATATGGCCAGATAAGTCAGGAGATCTCCGGCAGAATAATGTCTACATCTCTCTGCTCCATTCTCCACATTCCTCAAGTGTCTTCAGCTGCTTCCTCTTGATAACAGCGTGGGCAATGCAATGGAGGAAGCGAAAGGGAAAGGGGAAGAGGGCAGGGCGCCAAGTGGAAGCATTAACCCTTACAGTATGGGAATAATGAGGCTATGGGACTGTTGGCGGCTTTGTAAGATTATCTAGTTCAAAAATATATATTCAGTCTTATGAGTTTATTAGTCAGTCACCAGGTGGGAGGCTCTGTGGCTGGGATTGGAGGAGTGGTAGTAGTCTCTCAGAGAGCAGTGCAAGTTTGTTACAGTAGGCACTGAGAGGGGCAGCAGGTTGCTACAGTGAGGTTTGGGAGGGGTAGCACTCTGTCAGAGTGGGGACTGGGAGGGGTAGCACTCTGTCAGAGTGGGGACTGGGAGGGGTAGCACTCTGTCAGAGTGGGGGCTGGGAGGGGTAGCACTCTGTCAGAATGGGAACTGGGAGGGGTAGCACTCTGTCAGAATGGGAACTGGGAGGGATAGCACTCTGCCAGAGTGGGGACTGGGAGGGGTAGCACTCTGTCAGAGTGGGGACAGGAAGGGGTAGCACTCTGTCAGAGTGGGGACTGGGAGGGGTAGCACTCTGTCAGAGTGGGAACTGGGAGGGGTAGCACTCTGTCAGAATGGGAACTGGGAGGGGTAGCAGCCTGACAGAGTGGGGACTGGGAGGGGTAGCACTCTGTCAGAGTGGGGACTGGGAGGGGTAGCACTCTGTCAGAGTGGGAACTGGGAGGGGTAGCACTCTGTCAGAATGGTAACTGGGAGGGGTAGCAGCCTGACAGAGTGGGGACTGGGAGGGGTAGCACTCTGTCACAGCGGGGACAGGAAGGGGTAGCACTCTGTCAGAGTGGGGACTGGGAGGGGTAGTACTCTGTCAGAGTGGGAACTGGGAGGGGTAGCACTCTGTCAGAGTGGGGACTGGGAGGGGTAGCACTCTGTCAGAGTGGGGACTGGGAGGGGTAGCACTCTGTTAGAGCGGGGACAGGAAGGGGTAGCAGCCTGACAGAATGGGAAATTTAAATTCCGCAAAATCAGAATGAGAGTCCCTACTGCAGTACAATCTTTGCATGAGGCCCAGCAACTGGCAGTAGTACTGAGGGATATCCCTAGATTCAGATGTGAGCATGAAATAGAACTACAAGGAAAAACGGGCACCCGCTGGGTGAAGCTGATATAACCAAAAGCAAGGAAGCGCCTCTTCTGCAAAACCACACCACTGGCTGCAAAATTTTGCTTGTATAGGGGAAAAGTGACACAGCATGTTACGGACACACACAGGTCCTTCATCAGGACCTGTCTGTAACATGTCGTGTCACTGTTCCGCTATACAAGCAACTTTTTGCAGCCAGTGATGTGCCACCTCTTTTTTACTTTTGGTTCTACAGAGACCATTGGAGCAATCCGGTCGGGGCCAGGCACCATCTTACTCCCAGATTCTTACACCTGGGTGCTGTCTCCCTGGAAAGTCACTTTGCAAGTGAAGCAGATAAAAGTCTAAATCATAAATACCATTTATGATTTATGAAGATAGTAAAACATTGGTAAATGTTACCAATGGTATCATTTTAAAATTGATAATTTTACAACTTAACCTAATCTTTCCCTCATAAAGAACCCTCCCCCCTCCGATGCCTAACCCTAAAACCCCTACCAGATGTCTGACCCAAACCTCCCCCCCTTTCTTGACACCTAACCCTAAAACCCCCCTTCCTGTCGCTTAACCCTAAAATCAGCCTTCCTGTCGCTTAACCCTAAAATCCCCCTTCCTGTCGCTTAACCCTAAAACCCCCCTTCCTGTCGCCTAACCTTACCTCCCCTTCCTGACCCCTATCCCTAACCCCCCTTCCTAACACCTAACCCTAAACCCCTCCTCCTGACGCCTAACTCTAAAAAACCACTTCCTAATCTTATAATTTTCAAAATGAGAATTTTCAAATGAGAATAATTCGTAAATAAAAACAACAAAAAATGTCAAAAACTGTACAATTCGAATTTTAAAAAACAATAAAAATGTCAAAAACTATATCTTTCTAATTTTCAAAGCCATAAAAAAATGTGAAAAATGATAACTTCCTAGCGTTCAAAAGAATATCTATTATCAGGTGCCCAAATTTCTGCTTTGGACGCCCAATAACTAGAGATTATGGGGCCACATAGCAAAACTTTCATGGGGCCCTCAGAAGTAGGCACTCTTTAGCAAGGACGTAACTAGAAATCACGGACCCAACCCCCCCCCCCCCCCCCCCAAAAAAAAAAACTTTGAGCCAGCTGTACACTGAATAGGGACTGTCTACAAATCTTTGTCTACTAAACTTTGTATGATTCCTTATCAGTGGCTGAGCAGAACAGCCAAGAGAACAATTGTGTAGAGAATAGAAAGCTTTTTCTCTCCATGCCCAGACTACTCAAGCATCACTACAGTGGGTAGCACTTGGGGAAGAGGTAGAAATGATGGGGGTAGAACAGCGCTGTACAGAAGAGCCTGCTGTACACTAAATAAGGACTGTCTACAAATCTCTGTCTGCAAAGCTTTGTATTATTCCTTAGCAGTGGCTGAGCAGACGCAGTCATTAGAACAATAATACGGAGAGCAGAAAGTTTTTTCTCTGCGTTCCTGTAGTTGTCAGTCTCTCAGGACAGGGAAAAGAAACTTCTCCCCCACAGGGCCCCCCTGCTGCTTCTAGCCCCCCCTGCAGCTGCATATAGTCCAGGGGCACTGAGACGGTGGAGGAACACAAGAAGTGTGTGTATCACCTGGGCCCCCTCTGCCCCAGGGCCCCATAGCAGCTTCTATGGCTATTGCTACGCCCCTGTGTCCATTAGCTACAGGCGCCCAATTTTGCTGCTTCCAATTCAGACAGCCAGGAAGATGGAAGGTATTTAATATTCACATCCTAACATTTACACCAGGCAAATACAAGTAAAAAATGGGAAAAATATGAGGTATAATATGCCTTTCTTTTCTGTCTGTAAAAGGTTGTAAGTGTCAGATTTATCAATGGTATAAACGGTGATTATTATGGAAGATACTGAGGCAGCCTGTCCAGGCAGGTGTATTATTCTGTGCAGACAAGAGGCCACGCCTCCTGACGAGATCACTTATGCTAGTGTGTGTGTGTATGGCTGCGCTGTTGGCGCCTCGCCATGTCTGATGTAAGTTATTACCATTTGTATTGCAGGACACTCCTCGACTGAGTACATACAGCAAATACCTAACGGAGACACTTCATTATGTAACTGGCGGTGTAGTGTGCTCAAAAGTACATTAAGTGCATTAATACATCCATCAGAGATCTGTTTACCTTCCAGGCTGTAGCCAAATGCTCAGTGGCATTCCCTTTGTACAAGTTGATGGTTTCTTAAAGTGGCACGGAACTCAGCATTTCCTCTTTGTTCTATTATTTACAGCATAAAACCTACAGCCACAAATAATACATTGTAGCAGAACAGCATTCAAACAGTTAAACACAGAACTTTGTTCTTCAGTGGAAAGTTCCTTGCTTCAGTGAGCAGCTTCTGGATGCATCCAAAGAGGTGATAACATTGTCTTTTGTTTACATTCCTTTGTCAGGTATATTTAGTAAACATTAGCAAACTGACGAAAATGAGCTGTACTGAGCCGAGGAGCAGAAAGAGCTGAGAAGTGATCACTAGATAGATTTTAAAGAGACTCAGAGATGAGTCTTCCTGCCTTTTTTTTAGTTACCCAGGGCTTCCTCCAGCCCCATAAGCATGGATGTGTCCCTCGCCATCTTCCTGCAATCTCCTGTTCAGCCGCCATCAACTCCCGGTACGCGGCTCAGTCAGACTCAGTCTGACTAAGTGACGTCAGCCGGGGCCTTCTGCGCTTGTGCAGAAGGTCCACGCATGCATAGAAGGTCCGCCGCTGACGTCATTGAGCCGCTTACCGGGCTCACTGTGGCTCAATGGGACATCGTAGGAGGACAGTGAGAGACGCATCCATGCTTATGGGGCTGGAGGAAGCCCCGGGTAAGTAAAAAAAGGCAGGAAGCCTCATCTCTGAGTCTCTTTAAAATCTGTCTAGTGATCACTTTTCAGCTCTTTCCGCTCCTCAGCTCAGTACAGCTCATTTTCGTCAGTTTGCTAATGGTTACTAAATATATATTTAATATATAAATACAGCAGCCATGCAACAAAATTCAATGGCAGCTTTCAGAGCAGATAAACTGTACTTTGGGAATTTGTAGACAGACAATATTACTTTTGCTCAAAAGCAAATATGGTAACTGTATGGGTAATAAAAAGTAGGAAAACCCATTTTTTATTGAATGTTATGTCAGAGTTTTATCCTACTTTAGGGCTGGTGCACACCAAGCGCCTTTTTCAGCGTTTCTGCAGCCGCTTGCGGCTGCGGATACGCTTGGTCAATGTATCTCAATGGGGTGGTTCACACCATAGCGGGAGGCGTTTTGTAGAAACGCATACTCCCGGGGTGAGGCATTTTTTGGATTGCGGATGTGTTTCTGCCTCAATGTTAAGTATAGGATAAACGCAAACCGCTCTGAAAAACGCCTGTTCAGAGCGGTTTTGCCAGCGTTTTTGTTACAGAAGCTGTTCAGTAACAGCTTTACTGTAACAATAAATGAAATCTACTACACCAAAACCGCTACACAAAACCGCAAAACGCTAGCTGAAACGCTACAGAAAAACAAGAAAAAGCGTTTCAAAATCTGCTAGCATTTTGCGGATCTGCTAGCGGTTTTTGGTGTGCACCAGGCCTCAAAGAGGAAACATAATGAAGGCCTGGTGCACACCAGAGGAGTTTTTCGGAGCGTTTTGAGTTTTTAAATCTGCTGCTAATGTTATCCTATGTGTCTGTGCACACTGGAGCAATGAGGTTTTGTAAAAAAAACCCTATAGCATTACATTGGGAAGAGCTTTTAGAGGTTTCAAAAGCTCTTCCCAATGTAATGCTATGGGGTTTTTTACAAAACCTCATTGCTCCAGTGTGCACAGACACATAGGATAACATTAGCAGCAGATTTAAAAACTCAAAACGCTCAGAAAAACTCCTCTGGTGTGCACCAGGCCATATAGTTGATGCAGTAATTTATTCTGTATACCCGTTTTTATGTTACATATCCTGGTTTCAGCATCAGAAACACTTCCTACAGCTACAGATTGCTGTATATTGGGGTGTACCCCAGCCCTCCCACTGCAGCTTAGCCTAGGCTGTTTATTATGCAAAATACTCCCCAACAGAGCATCCTGGGAGACCAGGGATCTTTCTACTGGCTTTAGAACTCTCTGTAAGGCCTAGTGCACACCAGAGCGGTTCTACTGCGGTTTGCGATCCGCTTGCGGGTGCGGATCCGCTAGGGTAATGTATTTCAATGGGCTGGTGCACACCAGAGCGGGAGGCGTTTTGCAGAAACGCATACTCCCGGGCTGCTGCAGATTTTGGATTGCGGATGCATTTCTGCCTCAATGTTAAGTATAGGAAAGCCGCAAACCGCACTGAAAAACGGCACTTCAGAGCGGTTTGCCAGGCGTTTTTTGTTACAGTAGTTGTTCAGTAACAGCTTTACTATAACAATACATGAAATCTACTACACCAAAAACGCTTCACAAAATGCTAGCTGAAACGCTACAGAAAAAGAAGAAAAAGCGTTTCAAAATCTGCTAGCATTTTGCGGATCTGCTAGCGGTTTTTGGGTTGCACCAGGTGTGGTGATATATTGAGGTGCTGATGATATTAGGGAATACAGGAACATATTTCTGTCATTTTTCTGTCTGCTATATCTCACATGTGTACTGCTTTGAAGCAATGGTCATCTGGCTGTACTACATTTGTATCTAAAGGGACTTCAGTGAACAGAGCTGGGGTGCTGGCCTCCAGCAAAGACATTGGTTAATTAGACAATGGCAGAAGTGAAGGGTTTTTGTTCTACCTAACTGGAGTGGAAGCTTGGAAGTCATTGACAACTGAAACATTTACCACTTCTGTTGATGAAGGCTGTTAAAGCATTGTCAAGAACTCTAGACTAGCCAGGAAGAGCCTCCTGTGTGTTAAACACTATTTCGTTGTGAGGAAATTAAATTATTGGTGGAGGTGCAAACTATATCCTTATCTTTGATCAGCTAGGAAATACGGTCAACAATGGAGTTGGAAAGTCTCACTTCACAATCTTTTGATGTATAGACTTTTATCTGGAGAACTTGGATTAAGGAAGTCTTTTGTTGTGTATGTGCTATAGTACATTTTTCACATGTGGATGTTAGATCTCTGGAAATCCAATTATGACTGAGGATGTAATTAAATCTAGTTCCCCCCGTCCACACAGGCTTACAGCCTTGAGGCGAATATTTCATTATAAAAACCAGGGGACAGATACCTCAAATCAGTCCACTCCTGACGGTAGCTGCAGCTGGACTCCTGGCCCAAGCTAGTGGACTCCTGGTCTAACCAGAATTGTGTCCGTCCACAAAAGTCCAAGGTTCTTCTATCTGGATCCCTGTATTTGGGTAAGCAAATTGCTTGGTGTGTATTTTTGTAACTTTTATCTTTGTAACTTTTTAATTTGTTTTTGTAATCTTTTGTATATATTCTGTTCTGCATTGTTCCACTTTTTTCCCTGGAATATTAAATTATTTTCTAATAAGCTTGACTTCTGCTGTACTAAACTAACGCTCATAGCCTAGAAGAGATTGAAGTGCAACTGTGTATAAATCCAGGCCTAATTGTATGCTTGAGCAACCATATGAAATTGTAATTGCATTGTGTGTGGGGGCGTTTGTCACACGTTGGCCTAAAGGGCGCAGCTGACCCAACATACGAAAACGCCAGTGCGAGTAGCTAACAGTATCGTTCGGAACGACTGTTAGTGGTTTTGCTTCACTACAGTGTAAGATTGAAACTGTGTGTGTGTGTGCGTGGCGTTCCCGTATTCGGCCTAAGCGCAAAGCTGACCCAAATACGAAAACACGGATTGCGCGCTGAGGACTCGACAGCAGAGTGGATGTGTCTAGCGAACCGCTAGTGGTGGCAGTGAGAGGTGTTCTGAGGGGTCCCAGCCTTGTTTTAGCTCGAATAAGGCTGCTCCCCGCTTGATCTGGTCAAATCCGCAGTCGGGAACCATATACGCAGGCGTGCCGCGGGCCGGTTCCTGACACCAGGCCTAAATGAACATTCTGCAGAGGTCACCTGCCAGTACTAAAGATGTCATCGCCACTGATACATTTCAGAAAATCAGGAAGAGGAAAGCTTTTACAATGGGACACTAAGTAATTTATAAATTAATATTTAAAAGATTAAGCCATTTTATTCATTATGTTATACTGACTACAGTACCTCTTTAATGCATACTTTCAGGCACACATTTTTTTAAGCGTTTAATAGAAACCATAGTTCAAATTATACATGCATTAAAAAGAAAAGTTTAGTAAAATTTTTTTACTAAATATCATGGACTAACTACTGCCTGCTCACATCAAGCCAGTCTGAAACACGCCCCTTCAGGCTGACTGACAGGTAGGTGGGGGAGGAGAACTGCCTAGGGAGAAGGCAGGTGTAGGCTGCTCAGGTGTAGTTGAGAAGCAATATATGCTGCATGGGGCCCCAAGGCGGTGGGGGGGGGGGCACATTATGCACAAGAGGGGGACACTCAGCAGGTACATTTAAAAATGGTGCAGGGTAAAAAATGGTGCACCGTTCCGCCGATAAATGTATCATAAAACGCTATTTACGTTTTCATGTAAATACATTGTTTAATACTTTAAAATGATAAATAGCGTTTTATTACATTGTTGGGTGAAACAGTGTGCTGGTGCAGGGGGGCTAGTATTAGTCTGCGGTGTCTGTGGTGGGAGGGGGGGGGGGGTCTGGGAAGAGGCAGCAGGACACTGGAGGGAGTAGGATTAGGTGGAGGGAGGATGTGTGCATCCAGCCAATCACCATGCGGTTACTGAAGCCACATGGTGATTGGCTGGATGCAGGACTACAGCAAACTGAGGAAGTGAAGGAGCGATCGCTGGCCGGGACATGGTAATGTATGCATATGCACACATCCTCCCTATTCCTACTCTCTCCAGTGTCCCACTGCCTCTCCCCCCCCCCCCCCCCCCCCGACCCCGCTGCCTAACACTAGCCCCCCTGCATTTTTTTAGACTTATAACTCTATTTTGCATTCAAAGTGTAAGGTGCGCCATTTTTTAACACTTATAACGCTAAATAGCGTTATATAATTCAAGTCCATGTGGTGCCATTTCTATTGCCCCGGCGCTGTGCGCCATTCTTATCTGTCCTGCATTCATCACTTGTCCCAATATCCCACATCGTTACCGCCACACACCCAAACAAGCATGTCAGCCCTACATCTTGCAGCACGTTCCATCTATACATGCCACCAATTTTGGCTCAAAATTGGTCGCATTGTCAATCAGGTCTGCTCTTGGGGGCAGCAATTCATCCGATTATAATAAACGAATCGGATGGTTGATAATGATCTGCCTCCAAGTCACCTGATGTATGACCACCTTTACAGATAAGGGGGAATTAGACAGGCCCTTCTCTCTAAAAACACACAGGGTGCATTTTTCTCGGTTTTCCTTGTGTCCTGCACAAGAGTTCATGTCCACTACAATGCTGGGAATACTCGGCTCGATTCTGAGCTATTTAGATGGCTTGATAAATAATTTCCGACACGTCCGATCTCCCTCCCAATCGTTTCACCGCTCGATTCCACATTGAGGACAATGGAAAAAGATAAGAAAAACAAGCGGAAGATAAGAGAATCGCCTGCGGAAACGAACGGGGAATCTATCGAGTGGGAGAATAGAGCGGCAAAATCTAGCCGTGTATGCCCAGCATAAGAAAACAGACAAATGTTCTAAACATAGAAGCTGATGAAGTACAATAGCCAAACAACAAACCAGACCATGAAGTACAATAGGCAAACAACAAACCAGACCATGAAGTACAATAGGCAAACAACAAACAAGACCATGAAGTACAATAGGCAAACAACAAACAAAAGCAATGTCTACAAATGGCCAAACAACAAACAACAAACAAGAGCATTGTCTAGAAATGGCCAAACATAAAGACCATCAAACAGATGAGCCTGGAGACAGGTAGATGTTTCCTCAGCTATAATCGGCATTATCTTTTATTGTGATGCCTTTCTAGGCATGAATATCTCAGTTTGATGGCTATTAAAGGTCTGCAGCAGAATGTGAACATTTCCATTACAAGTAATAGCAATTAATGTACAAAGTGCCAATCCGCCTTCGTGGATTCTTCTATTTCCTGCAACTTCTGTTAATGGACAAGGTAAATAAATAATAATGTCCTTGGAAGTAATAGGCAGCAGCGCCAGGAAGGGACGTGCTCACATTTCTACACAAAGCAAGGAATGTTAGGCCAATTATAGCTAATGGACTAAAATAAATTGATGATAATGTATTTGCAATGAGTTGTAGTACCGTAGCACTTAAGCGCTGATGTCTTTTCACCAGTGCAGAAAGACGTGCCTGCCATCAGTATGGTCAAAGCAGGACATATTGTGGCAGCACTGCTTGGTTTGGGGGTCGGGTGGTGCCGCTAGTAATAAAATATTGGTAATTTAACCACTTAAGCCGCAGGTGTTTTCACCTTACAGATGGAAGCAATTTTCCCGTCAGTGCTCCTCCCATTCATTAGCCAATAACTTTATCACTACTTATCGCAGCTAAATGATCTATGCATAGTTTTTTTTTCCGCCATAAATTTGGCTTTTTGGGGCTTATACTGGTTTTCAGTAATCAGGGGTGCTCGGATACCAATTGTTAAAATCCGAATAGATTCGGATCCTCCTCCTCCTCCCCCTCCCTTGTTTTGTCTTGTCTTCCAGGGATTTGTAGGATGTCAAAAGCAAGCTCACATATATTGGCCAGGAATTGAACCCAGGTCAACTGCTTGGAAGGCAGCTATGCTCACCACTATACCACCAACACTACTGGGCCCATAAACCAGAGGTTGATGGATCAAAACCATCCTCTGCTAGGCATGATTTCATTTTTGCCCTGTAAGAGAAAGTGTAATAAGGGCCCTGCCGGAACATAGATATTACGGTAGCTAAGACTACTCCTGGACCTTTTTTGTAGTTGAAGAGATGAGTGAACTGTGACACCACACTTAAAAAAAAAAACCACAGCAAACAGCAAACAGATAAGCTTCCCCATATTGGAGCATTGGATTTGGTAAAATCTTAAGCCAATGTGTTTTAAGCCACAAGTAAGCTTTAGGTTAGCAGGAATGGTTGCATGGCCACCTAGCTTTTCATCCTTCCCACCCTTGCCCTGGAATCTTCCAGACTTCAAATTCAGCATGTAGTGTTGGTGGTATAGTGGTAAGCATAGCTGCCTTCCAAGCAGTTGACCTGGGTTCAATTCCTGGCCAATGTATGTGAGCTTGCTTTTGACATCCTACAAATCCCTGGAATACAAGACAAAACAAGGGAGGGGAAGAGGGAGATTTTATTTTTGTAATCGGATCCGGATATCTGCAATATCCACGGATATCCGTGTTATGCGTCCAAATATCCGCAGATAGCTATCCGGATTTTTTTTTAAATCCGGAATCCGAATCGGATAGCATAAAAAAGTTCGGATATCCGGAATCCGGATGAGTATCCCTGTCAGTAATTACTTTACTTCATTTATCCATGCATTTTATAGGGAAATACAAAGAAAAAAAATTCACCATTTCTCCAATTCCATCTCCTATAGTTTTAAAATAAATAATGGTAGATAAAACCCACACATTTTATTTGCCCAGTGGTCCCCGCTACCACAACATTTAAATGATGTTCCTAGTAAAAAGTATTGCGACAATATATTCTTTGGAAATAAAGGGTTTTTTTCTGTTTGTACCCTATCAATAACTACAAGTCCTTATTTGCTAAAATAACAATATACCCTCATTACATACATATTAAAAAAGTTCAGACCCTGAGGTAACAATTTATGTATTTTTTGTTAAACTGTCAGTCACATCCAGTGTTGTTGCGGCAGGTGCATACACAGCTCCCGCTGGATATATCCGTCCCCTTAGTTGTAAGTGGTTAAATTACCAATATTTTGCAATACACTACCCAATACCAATTCTCACTTGAACACTTGAACCCTCCCCTCCTAGTGTCTAAACCGAACAACCCCACCTAATGCCTAAACAACCCCCCCCCCCCCCCCACACACACACACACACACACCAAAACCACCAAGGAGTAGACATTTATTCTAATCGGATCCTCCCCTTTTATCATAAATGGTGAAAACAGACATGTCTGTGATGACTGGTGGCTTTCTTTTTTTAACAGATACATTTTATTACCCTTTTTTGTTTTCTATTGAAGACAAAAAAAAACATATCTGAGAAGGTACAGAAAAAAACAACATCCATACAATGACAATATGTATCAGATAATATAATCATAAATTAATAATAATACAGTTTTCATAAAATACAGTGCAGGCAGGGCCAGATTTTCCATAAGGCACTGTAGGCACATGCCTACAGGCACCCTATGTGGGAGAGGTGGCCCCCCTCGTTAGATCACTGACCTCAGGAGCTTATAGTCTAATCTCTGCCTCATATCACAACCCTCAGGCACTTACACCCTAATCCTTGTCCCATGTCACTAAGGATTATATGAGACAGTGAACAGAGTGTAAGATTCTAAGGACAGTTAGGCCTGGTGCACACCGAGCAGTTTTTGTAGCGTTTTCCAAACCGCTTCCGCCTGTGGAAACGCTTGGCTAATGTATTTCAATGGGATGGTGCACACCAGCGGTTTGAGGTTTTTGGCAAACCGCAAACGTGGCTCCTGCAGCACTTTTGTGGTTTGCAGAAGCATTTCTGCCTCAATGCAGGGACGGATCTAGACCAAGTTGCGCCTGGGGCAAGGTCAGGTTTTGGCACCTAAACTGCCATTCCCCATCCAGTTTTGGCGCCTAAAGGTCAGGTTTTGGCGCCTAAACTGCCATTCCCCATCCAGTTTTGGCACCTAAAGGTCAGGTTTTGGCGCCTAAAGATCAGGTTTTGGCGCCTACTCTGCCATTCCCCATCCAAATTTTTCTGCCTTTTTAAGAATTCATCAAACTGTGCCTGGGGCAAGATACCCGCCTGCCCCCCCCCCCCCCCCCTAGATCCATCCCTGCCTCAATGTAAAGTATAGGAAAAGCTCAAACTTCTCTGGAAAATACTAGATCAGAGCGGTTTTCCAGGCATTTTTGTTACATTAGCTGTTCAGTAACAGCTTCACCGTAACAATATATGAAATCTGCTACACAAAAACACTCCAAAAAACGCTAGGCATGTTTAGAAAACCTCTCTCTCCACATGCCTAGAATCACTCTGAAATCTGCTCCAAAAACCTCTAGCGTTTTGAGGAGTGGCTAGCGGTTTTGGTGTGCACTGGGCCTAAGTGACATAAGGCACGAATTAGAGTTACAAATACTTTTACTTAGGGGTGTGGCCTGTGTCCAGGGCCGGAGCTTAGGGTGCCAACAAGCTTGTGCCTACAGGCCTCTGAGTTGTAAATCCGGGATGTCGTCAAGAAGAGGAGAAGAAAAGTGAAAAAATAAGAAGAAAAAGTGAAGAATAGGAAAAGAAAAAATAGGGTCTGGCACCCAGGCACCACAGTTTATGAATGGTTGTTAATTGAGAACTGGTATAACATCGGGACTAGTAGAGTCCATAATTTAAGTTTCCCAGACCAACCACATTTTCTAGTATTTTTGGAGCAGTTCCTGTTTATGAAAGTTGTCTGGTATGGGGCAAAGCTTTCTTAACCAAACTAACGCAGGATCCCAGGGTTGGCATTTAAAGAGACTCCGTAACAAAAATTGCATCCTGTTTTTTATCATCCTACATGTTCCAAAAGCTATTCTAATGTGTTCTGGCTTACTGCAGCACTTTCTACTATGACAGTCTCTGTAATAAATCAATGTATCTTTCCCCTGTCAGACTTGTCGGCCTGTGTCTGGAAGGCTGCCAAGTTCTTCAGTGTTGTGGTTCTGCTATGAACTCACCCTTTCTGGCCCCTCTATGCACACTGCCTGTGTATTATTTAGATAAGAGAGAAGAGAGAAGCTGCTCTAATCAGCTGGATAAATCTTCCTCTGAGCTGGCTGGGCTTTCACATACTGAGGAATTACAAAAAAGGGCAAAGCTGTTTGCAGGAAGAAAAGAGCAGCCTGAAACTTCAGTGCATGGGGGAAAGAAACACACAAATGATCTCTTGAGATTCAAAAGAAATGCTGTATACAGCCTGCTTATGTATGGATGTATTTTCTATGTGTGGACATACTGTACATCAACCTACTTCCTGTTTTGGTGGCCATTTTGTTTGTTTACAAACAAACTTTTTATGCGGCGAGGAGCGGCGAAATTGTGACAGAGGGTAATAGGAGATGTCCCCTAACGCACTGGTATGTTTACTTTTGAGCGATTTTAACAATACAGATTCTCTTTAAGACTTGAGCCGCAGGTTGAGTAACTCCTGACATAAAAACATGGCAAACGTACCAAGGCCTGTTTATGCTTAAACAAACTTGACTCCCCCAACCAACTCAATAGCAGTAGACCTTGATCCAGGACCAATGAATTTTAACTCATTAACTTATTTAATTATTCAATTAATTCATTAAAATTTTAATGTATTAACTTATTTTATTGATTCATTTAAATGTATTAACTTATTCAATATTTGCTGGATCTCCCTCTAAAAAAAAAGAACTATTTGGGGGCAACTCCAAAAGACGTGAACAAACGTGCCACATTCCCTCTTGCTTCTAAAACAAGTATCTGTATTATTAGCACTTATGAAATGTAGTTTGTAAGGCTAAAGTATATCGTATGTAAACATTTAAGTTGATTGACTTGAGGGAAATCAAGACTGGTGTTTTTTAGGCAGCTTTCAAAGTTATCTCTGCAATTTTTGGCCGTGTTTTTCCATTTTTTTTTATTTTTGCGATTCTGCGTTTTGCGATTTTTGGTTTTGAATCTTCTTATGTTTGTGCACATTTTTATGTGATTTTTTTGAAATGTGATTTTTCCATGTATACCAATGAGGTTAATTAACCAGAATGTGTCCAATTAACTTCAAAATTGGATGCGATTTTTGCGTAACAAGTGCAATGTGTCTGTGTTTCCATTGACTTCCATTGACTGCAGAGGGAAGGCTCTAGATCCCTTAGAGCTCTACCGGTGCCCTCTCTGTCCCATCGTTCAACCCCTGTCCCCCATTCAAAATTCACATCTGGCTACGTCTTTGGGATTCCTTGTTCAAAGGCTGCCCGAGGAGAGCCAAAGAGGTATACGACCAGGCTAGTCAAGGAACTTCAATAAAGATAATCCCAGCACTACAACCCAGTAAATTTCAATACCAGAAAATCAACCAGTCGACACCCCTATCCACCTAAGGGTAACTTCATGCAAACAGAAAAAAGACTGGGTCTCCACCTGGATTTATGGCCAACTGGCCAGTTTATTGTCCATACCACAGACTTTTGTTCACAATACCACAGACTTTTATGGCCAACTGGCCAGTTTATTGTCAATACCACAAACTTCTATGGCCAACTGGCCAGTTTATTGTCAATACCACAGACTTTTGTCTGTGGTATTGACGATAAACTGGCCAGTTGGCCATAAATCCAGGTGGAGACCCAGTCTTTTTTCTGTTTGCATGTAGTCAAGGATCTTCACCGGGGCCAGACGGTGGAACGAGGGAACGGAAAGAGGACCAGGAATGCTCTATGGGATCCAAAGCCTTCCCTCGGCATCGGTGAGTATGTCACTCTACATTATGTTGGCGCTTTATAAATACAATAAATACATAAATAAATAAATAAATAAATATATAGGTAAGTTTGCAACTCTACATAGGTAAGTATGTGATTTTTTTGTCTTGCACTTCAGTGTAGCTTTAAAGCTACAAAGCTCCATGTAGTTCTAAGGAACTTCTTAGAAACTGACCTGAAATATCTCCAATGAGGACACAGACAAACTATTCAAATGCTACACTATTCAAAGAGAAAAATGATTTTTTTAAAAATCCTGAAATTGGGCTCTTATGGGAATTAAATGTATTAATTGGCCAGCTGTGTCCAGGAAATGGTGGGCAGAACATCTAAGACTATGACTTCCGGAGGTCTCAAGGTTTCGAACCCCCCATGGTCACCAGAGTTCAGAGATGCTGAATAGCGGCTAACCGGCTATACCTGATATTCTGGGTCATCAACGCCTCTTCAATAATTCTAAGGGGAGATTGAGAGACAGCAAACCAAAATCAAGAAGGAAAAATTGCAAAAGTTCCATGAGGATGTTAAATCATGGAATGACGGTGAATTTTTTGATTGTCAAAGGGGGAGAGCAAGGAGTAGGTCTAGAAACAGACAGTGGAATAAGGGAAAAAGAGGAGAGTCAGAAGGAAAGGAGGAAAATAGGGGGGGTAGAAGTGGAGTGGTTTTTTTAGACCAGGAAACAGACGGAGGAGACGACGTGGACATAGAAAGTGTAGAGGAGAAAGACACAGGGACAACCAAGAAAGGGAACCTGAAAACGCAGAAAGAGAGTCAGAAGAAGGCGGAGAAAAGGATACAACCAGTCAGGGGACAAAAATGAATGAGGAAATGATGAATAATGTGATCAATTTGACGACCCTGACGCTAACTGATGACTGTTTCAGACTGTTGGGAAGGGGACTATCATTTGCCCCGTATGCAGGGGGAGATGAATTTGAGGTTTTTAAGGACTTGACCTTCTTCCTAAGAAGAGCAGTGCTGGGCCGAAATTACGCATTAGCGTAATTACGCATCGTAATTCACTACAAATGCACCGTAAGCGTTACGTGTAAGGTTACGGTATTACGCGTAAATAATTACGCGTAGACCGTGGGTTACGTTTTACGCGTAACAAATTACGCGTAAGACAGTAAACTCCCATTGAAATTACACAGTCTGCCGTAATCGCGTAATATTACGCTCCCGTATAATATAAAAAAGCCGCCGACTTTAAGGGTTAATAGCAAAGCCCCCTTAAGTGCTAAGAGCCTCAAATTTGGAGAATATATTAAGGAGATCAGAAGGAATAAGAGGGAAAAATTTTTTTTCAAAAAGACTTTATAGTTTTTGAGAAAATCGATGTTAAAGTTTCAAAGGAAAAATAGATACATTTAAAAACCCGCCGACTTTAACGGTTAATAGCAAAGCCTGCTTAAAATTTAGAAACACCAAATTTACAGGGTATATTAAGGGGATCAGTGGGAATAAGAGGAAAAAATTTTTTTTCAAAAAGACCTTATAGTTTTTGAGAAAATCGATTTTTAAGTTTCAAGGGCAAAAATGTCTTTTAAATGCGGAAAATGTCAGTTTTTTTTGCACAGGTAACAATAGTGTTTTATTTTCATAGATTCCCCCAAGTTGGAAGAGTTTTACTTACTTCGTTCTGAGTGTGGGAAATATAAAAAAAAAAACGACGTGGGGTCCCCCCTCCCAGACCTCTTTAACCCCTTGTCCCCCATGCAGACTGGGATAGCCAGAATGCGGAGCACCGGCCGCGTGGGGCTCCGCACCCTGACTATACCAGCCCGCATGGTCCATGGATTGGGGGGTCTCGGAAGGGGAGGGGCAGCCAAGCTTTCCCCTCCCCCTCCGAGCCCTTGTCCAATCCAAGGACAAGGGGCTCTTCTCCACCTCCGATGGGCGGTGGAGGTGGAGGCCGCGATTTCCTGGGGGGGAGGTTCATGGTGGCATCTGGGAGTCCCCTTTAAAAAGGGGTCCCCCAGATGCCCACCCCCCCTCCCAGGAGAAATGAGTATAGAGGTACTTGTACCCCTTACCCATTTCCTTTAAGAGTTAAAAGTAAATAAACACACAGACACTTTGAAAAAGTATTTTAATTGAACAAAAAACATAACCACGAAAAAAGTCCTTTAATATTCTTAATTAACCATTAATACTTACCTGTCCCTTTAAAAGCCAGTTCCCACGCAATATCCTCGGAAATATACTAATCAGTTACAATGTAACAAAGCTATTACAATGTAACAACTTTGTTACTTTGTAACACCACCGCACCCGACGTCACTCGCCGCCACCGCCGCGTCTGCGCTGACCCGACAGACCTCTGAGCTATATAGCTCAGAGCTCCCTAAGCATCTTTGTATTTGGGCTCCAAGGAGCCCCATTGGTCCTTAGCAGACCAATGGGGTTCCTTTAAATCAGAAGGAACCCCATTGGTCTGCTAAGGACCAATGGGGCTCCTTGGAGCCCAAATACAAAGATGCTAAGAGAGCTCTCTGAGCTATATAGCTCAGAGCTCTGTCGGGTCCGTGCGGGACGCTAAGTCCCCGCCGCCTCCCGCTGTCCTCCCCGCCTCTTCCACATGTCACCCACATGTCACCCACATGTGGGTGACATGTGGGTGACAGATGTGGGCGGGGCTGACAGCGGGAGGCGGCGGGGACTTAGCGTCCTGCACGGACCCGACAGAGCTCTGAGCTATATAGCTCATTTCTCCTGGGAGGGGGGGTGGGCATCTGGGGGACCCCTTTTTAAAGGGGACTCCCAGATGCCACCATGAACCTCCCCCCCAGGAAATCGCGGCCTCCACCTCCACCGCCAATCGATTTTCTCAAAAACTATAAGGTCTTTTTGAAAAAAAATTTTTTCCTCTTATTCCCACTGATCCCCTTAATATACCCTGTAAATTTGGTGTTTCTAAATTTTAAGCAGGCTTTGCTATTAACCGTTAAAGTCGGCGGGTTTTTAAATGTATCTATTTTTCCTTTGAAACTTTAACATCGATTTTCTCAAAAACTATAAGGTCTTTTTGAAAAAAAATTTTTCCCTCTTATTCCTTCTGATCTCCTTAATATATTCTTCAAATTTGAGGCTCTTAGCACTTAAGGGGGCTTTGCTATTAACCCTTAAAGTCGGCGGCTACCTAACATTGATCCATGCGTCAACTTTTCCGCTTGGCAGCATGACCTTACGCATTAATTGCTAGTAGGAATTTACGCGTAAGCCTATAACGTAACAACTTGAATTACGGTATTCTTACGCGTAATTGCGTAAGGGCAATGCGTAATTACAGACATGTACCGAAATTGAATGTCTATGCCGTAAGCGTAATTTCGTAATGCGTAATAGCGTAAAATTACGCGTAATGATCCGTAAGCGTAGCTTTTTCCATTACGATCAGCACTGAAGAAGAGTAGCATTGAAATTAAAATTTGAGGGGTCTGAGGGGGGGGCAAAAAATAGAGAAGTTGATCTTGAACCCAAGGGGGTGGTAGGTCAATTGACAGTTGAGGAAAGAACAACCCTCAGAGACCTAGAGTCGTTGTTTGATGAAGGGAGAATTGAGAGTCAGGAAGATAGTGTAGAGGTACAGCATCTTAACCCTGCCCCATTAAGTGTACGTAAAAAATCCACCTATATGCCACAGCTAAATCACAAATTAAAAACTTTTTGTGATCTAGTACAGAGAGATCTGGAAAAATTAGACTGGTCACCAAAAATTCCCTCCAAAAAGGATAATCTGACCCCAGGGGAAAGAGAAGCCCTCATATTCTTAAAAGAACAGGATGAGATAATCATCCGTGGAAGTGACAAGGGAGGAAATGTAGTAATCCTTTCCACTGAATATTACAAGGGTGAATGTCTGAGACTCTTGGGCGACAAGGAAACCTACTTAAAATTAAAGGAGAATCCGTTTCTTGCAGTAAAAACCAGGGTTAATTCCCTGGTAGACCAAGGGAAGGAATTAGGGGTGCTCGCAAAGAATGAGGCTGAATTTTGTAGTGTTACAGTATTTAGGGCCCCCATTTTCTACATTATCCCGAAGATTCACAAGGACAGGGAGCGTCCTCCGGGCCGCCCGATAGTGTCCGGCATTGGCGGTCCATTGGAGAACCTGGGGAAATATCTTGATGGCAAATTGAAACCGTTTGTTGAGATGCTTCCTTCGTTTGTAAGGGACACAGGAGATGTGTTGGGGGTTCTTGAGGACGTCCCGGTCTGTGGGGAGGATTTAATTGTGAGTATCGATGTGGAGGGCCTGTATACTTCCATACCCCATGATGTGGGATTGGCAGCAACAGCATTCTTTCTGAAGGAGCATTACCCTGATTCCCCCCTACACAATGAATTTTTGATTGAGGCATTGGATTGTGTTTTGAAATACAATTGTTTTGTGTTTGATGGGCGGTTCTACCGCCAGACCAGGGGCACGTCGATGGGGGCGTCTTGCGCTCCGGCCTACGCCTGTCTCCATCTCGGGCTGTGGGAGCGTCAGGACGTTTACCCCATGGGCCTCTTCCAGCGCCATGTGCGTTTATGGTTGAGGTTCATTGACGACGTGCTCCTGGTCTGGCGGGGCACCAGGGGCCAACTAGACCAATTTATGGAAGCACTGGAAAATAATGCAAGAAATCTGAAATTTACAGTAGAAATTGATGAAATTGAATTGACATTTTTGGATTTGAAAATACGAAAAGAGGGTGAAAGGTTAATAACAAGGACTTACAGGAAACCCACAGCTGGGAATACGTTATTGCACTATGCTAGTCATCATGTGGTGTCACAGAGGAGAGCAGTGCCAAGGGGTCAATTTTATCGACATAGGAGGAACTGTACATTGGATGCTGATTTTGAAATAGAAGGTCAGGAATTAAAGGACCGATTGGTACAAAGAGGGTACCCAGAGGAATTGGTTGAGGATGAATTCCAGAGAATACGGGAAAAAGGGAGAGATCAGGTCAGAATGGGACGTTCCCCCAAGAAGAAAATAATTTCAAGGGAGGAGAAAGTGGACCCCATTAGATTCATAACAAAATTTGGGGCACATTGGTATGGCCTGCAGAAAGTGTTACAAAAACATTGGAACGTGTTAATGTTGGACAGTAGGATTGCTAGATTGGTTGGGGATAGACCATACATGACAGCAAGAAGGGCACAGAACCTAAAAAATATATTGGTGAGGTCGGAATTTAACAGTAAACAGGATGCCACTTGGTTGGGTAGATTTCCCCAGAAAGTAGGAATGTTCAGCTGTGGAAATTGCTGTGTGTGTGGCCTGGTTGAAAGATCAAAAACCTTCTCCAATGCAAAGGGAACAAAGACGTATGATATTAGAGATAACATCAACTGTAATTCAGAAAGGATTGTGTATTGTATTAGATGTCCGTGCAATTTATTGTATGTTGGAAAAACTAAGAGAAGATTGGGGACGAGAATTGGTGAACACGTGAAAAATATTGAGAAAGCGGAAAAAGATAGCCCTTTGGGACTACATTTTGAAAGGCATCATAATAAGGACCCTTCTGGCTTACGATTCAAGGGAATAGTAAAACAAAAAATACCTATGAGGGGGGGTGACATTGAGAGAGAGTTGTATAAAATTGAAATGAGCTGGATATACCGTTTGGGAACAAAAGCGCCAAATGGGTTGAATACTGATATAAATATGGTCTATTTTTTAGATTAATACTTTGAGATACTCTTGAATGACAAGTAAAAGGAAATAGAACGCTTGTTATGGTTGCTGGAATGAACTCTGGATGATGTGGGACGCAGCAAAAAGAGATGAGGGAAATGGACAATGCTATTGCTATCACGTGTTGTTATGTGTTCTATCAAAAATGTTACTGCCTACTATAGAAGTTGAACCAATGACTGAGTTGCCGTAAGGATAAGAAGGAGGAAAGCACTGGCTGCCCTGACCCATTACGCTTTGAGAAAGCCCCGTGGGCGGGGCGAAACGCGTCAGCGGGAGGGCCCTGGTACGCGTCATGTGAGCGCTCACGAAGTCGGAACTACAGGCGTACACCTTTGGTCTCCCCCGGAAGAAGTTTCTGTGCGGACCGGCGTTTCAAGCAGTGGGGTGACGGGATGTCGGGCAAGTGTGGACACGAGTGCCCTGAGCGGGAGCTCCCCCGTGAATGCAAGGAGTGATGGCCGGTACCGTAAGTGCGGAGGGATACACAAACACACTCTAGGCTGTGCACAAGCAAAGTGAGGATTGATCTCCCAGGTCAGCGGGGAGGAAGCGGATGATAAGTGTCACAATTGAGGACTGTTGATGTGTTAGCATGTGAAGCAATTGTAAGCATGACATTGTGAGGAGCTCATCGGGCTTCTGGTACTTCAAGATTTGGAGAGGGAAATCAATGTCATCTTTAAGTACAAGCTACTAAAGAACATTGCACTATATACAGTATTCAACCATCCAGGTCACAACTCTCTATGAGGACTGGGTAGACATCCATTGGCCATTTTGCTGAGTGTGAGTGGAGGCCTCATGGTGTGCGCCGGTGGAGGGCCCACATAAGCCAGATGGTGATTGGTGGATCAGCTTGATTAGCATAGGCGTAAGCTGGGCGATCAAAGTTGAATTGTTACCGTCACCTTGGCAGTGGGATGAATTGTAGATGAGTGCTCCATATGCATACCAGTGTGTTTTTAATGGTTTTTAAGGGTGGGTGATGTGAGACATCATGCTGGGATTTTTGTACGCCAACATTAAAGTATTTTGAATAAGCACATGAAGAGGTCAAGTTTTTTCTGTGAAAATAGTATTAATTGGCCAGCTGTGTCCAGGAAATGGTGGGCAGAACATCTAAGACTATGACTTCCGGAGGTCTCAAGGTTTCGAACCCCCCATGGTCACCAGAGTTCAGAGATGCTGAATAGCGGCTAACCGGCTATACCTGATATTCTGGGTCATCAACGCCTCTTCAATAATTCTACGAAGGGCAACAACCTTCAGTGAAAACTGTTTCATTTCTACACGACGCGATATGAGGTCATTCTAACAAGAGGGATGAAAAGGCTTTATAGAGGCAGATTGCTCTGCAAACAAATGTAATGAAGAATGATTCAGAATATTTCTAGGAAGTCTGAAGACATGAAGTTTCTGTATGTCCGGTAGAAGTGGGACTCTCGCTTCTTTGTGACTCATGAGACAACACTAAATGGTTTCTTTATTCCTTTACAGGTAGTAATTAACAGAAGTGGGCACAATTAACAGATACAGGGTGACATTTCACTTCCTTAAAGAGGAACTCTAGTGCAAATAATGTAATAAAAAAGTGCTTCATTTTTACAATAATTATGTATAAATGATTTAGTCAGTGTTTGCCCATTGTAAAATCCTTTAAATCCCTGATTTACATTCTGACATTTATTACATGGTGACATTTTTACTGTTGGCAGGTGATGTAGCTGCTGCATGGTTTTTTGGCAGTTGGAAACAGCTGTAAACAGTTGTTTCCCACAATGCAACAAGATTCACGGACAGGAAACTGCCAAGAGTACGTACTCAAGAATTTCTTGTGGGAGGGGTTTCACCACAATACCATTCATACAGCGCCCCCTGATGGTCTGTTTGTGAAAAGGAATAGATTTCTCATGTAAAAGGGGGTATCAGCTACTTATTGGGATAACGTTCAATTCTTGGTCGGAGTTTCTCTTTAAAGTAGTTTCTGAAACCTTGCAATATACACTTAAAGGACCACTATCAAGAAAAATTGTAAAATTTTAAATACGTGTGAACATATACAAATTGAGAAGTATTTTTCTTCCAGAGTAAAATGAGCTATAAATGAATTTTCTACTATATAGCTGTCACTTACAGTAGTTAGTAGAAATCTGACAGAACCAACAGGTTTTGGACTAGTCCATCTCTTTATAGGGGATTCTTATTCTTTATAAAGACACTCGCTGAAAAGGAATTATACAATGGTGCTGACCAGCCTCCCTGCTCGCTGCACACTTTTTTTGCCAGTTGGACAGAGCAACTGCCATTCACGAAGTGCGTTCGAAAATAAGCAAAACCCTCAGAATCCCCTATTAGGAGAAGGGCTAGTCGAAAACCTGTCGGCTCTGTCATATTTCTGCTACTTACTGTAAGTGGCAGCAACATCGGAGAAAAGTAATTTATGGCTCATTTTATTTTGGAAGAAACAGGCTTCTTATTTGTATGTACTAATGTATTTTAAATGTGACAGTTTTCGCGATAGTGGTACTTTAATGTGAGGTCATCCTCATGTATACATCTGCTCTCCAACAATCCTGTGAAACTGGAAAATAAGTATGGTACTTCCAAATACAATTTTACCCATAACTAATGTTATGTTGCCTTGAAGAAAATATGGTCTGCTCTCTCTCTCTCTAGATGTATTGCCATGGCCCTCTATAATGACCCCAATATTACACAACATTGTTGACACGCCCCCCACACAAGTGTTGTCTCCACACCCTGTCACCTACCTCCCAACTTTTGGTGGCAGGACAAAGGGGCTCTGAGACATGCCCCTGCCACACCTTTGGCTATGCTCCAATTCTACATATGGCGTGCCACCCTCCTTCCCCTATACAGTTCCCTGGTGTCTAGTGCTCCCCCCTCCCTCCCCTATATAGTTGCCCATTGTCTAGTTACTAGTGTCTAGTCACCACATCTCCCTCCCCTATACAGTTTCCTGGTGTTTAGTATATTCACCCCTCGCTCCCCTATATAGTTGCCCATTGTCTAGTGCCTAGTCACCACATCTCCCTCCCCTATACAGTTCCTTGGTGTCTAGTAGCCCCCTTTCACTTTCTCATACAGTTGCCTGGTGTCTAGTGGTCCTCCCTCCCCTATACAGTTCCCTACTGTCTAATTGCCCCCGTTTCCTCCCCTATACCATGGATTATTAACCACTTGACCACTACAGGTTGTGTTTCCCTTGAAGGACCGGAGCAATGGTCACCTTTCAGCGCTCCTCCCGTTCATTCACCAATTAGGCTTTCTTTGGGTGGTACTTTTTGCTAAGAATTATTTTATTAATAATAAGAAAACATGAAAAAAAATATTAATTCTCAGTTTTCAGACATTATAGTGTTAAAATAAAACATGCTACCATGGATAAAACTCACACATTTTATTTGCCCATTTTCCCCGGATATTACAACATTTAAATGATGTCCCTAGTACAATGTAAGGCAACAATAATTAATTTGGAAATAAAAGTGTATTTTTTCAGTTTTGCATTTGCTTAAAATATTTCACTATTTGCAAAAATAACAGTAATATACTCTAAGGTAGCTAATTATGTTTAGGGGTTTATTTTGACATATTTTTTTTACAAGTCTTTTATTTGAGTAACTATGGGAGAGTGGGGATGTAAAGGGTTAATTAATGGTGGATTTATTTATTTTTATTTTATTTAATGTACGTAGGAGTATTTGTACAATTTGGCCACCAGAAGTTGCCCCACTTTATTCCTGTGTACTGTGAACAGTACACAGGAAGTAATGTGTTTGTGTGTTTACTTTCACTGTGTTAATGACCACCAGCATCTCACTGATGCCAATAATCGTTAATTACAGGCACAGGGACACCTGTTCCCTATCCCAATGGATGGCAACAAGAACACCCACAGGTGTACGTATATCTCCGCCCCTGAGACTAAGCTGAAGTCTCAAGGGGTGTAGATATACTGTACTAAAACCAGGAAGTGGTTGAAACGCAGTGCTGTGTGATGCATAAGTGGAAACATCAGACATTGCTGTTTATGCACATTACTGAAATCTGAACATCAATGTATAAGTGTTCTCGGGCCTTATATGTCCATTATTCTAAACACCAATGGACCATCTTATTAATGTGTCTGGGATGGGGCGGTGAGTAAACACTCTATGAAGTCTGTCTTGCAGTGTTGAGTCACCTGCCTTTGGATTGAAAACCATTGTAACAGATGAGTGACTCCTTAGTTATGGAGAATATTACAGAACTGGTGACAATGAGTGTGTTTGACTTCCTCATCATGTGGCTCCAAATTAGGTGAAATGGGAACATCACCGATGAACCTCACAAACTGCAAAGGATAAAAATAGCACCATTTCCTCTTTACCTTTTGGTTTCTTATTGCTAGTCATTATATCATAGCCATCGGCCAAACCAAGTATCACCCACATGAGGCCAGTCCATTCCAATTGCAAAATAAATGTAGCATTAATAATAATAATTCCCGATGTCTCAGTTCCACTATCTGTGTGTTTGCTCTGTGCCTGGTTTATTTGCCATAGAATGTAATATTGAATAATATTAAATCTGGGGTAAGCATGAAGTGCCTGATTGTATAACAGCCTCTGTTTTTCTCTTTAGAACCAATCATCTTCTTACTTTCCTGTTACTAGGGTGGGTTAGAACATGGAAGGGTATGTGCTTAGGTAGAAATCACTGGGCCCCATAGCATAGTTTTGGTTAGTTTCCCTAGTAGTTTCGTAGTTGTCATTCCCCCACACCTATTGCTTTCCCTAGTAGCCTAGTGTTCCCCCCACCCCTATAGCCTCATATTGTAGTCTTGTGCCCCCCACCACTACTTCCTGGTAGTCTATGTGCCCCCCCCCCTCTGCCCCCCGCGACCCCTATACCTTTCTCTGGTAGTCTAGTGCCCCCCTATAGATTTTCTTAGTAGTCTAGTTGTTTTCACCCCACAGCTATAGCTTTCCCTTGGGGGGATGTCGCGGTAACACAACGTCCCTCCGTTCCAATATAGATTTTTTTCACCCTGGTGGTCTAGTGGTTTCATGCCTACTGCTCAATAAGTTGCTAGCTGCTCTGGGTATTGCTGCCACCACTACTTCCATTCTCAGGCTCACAGTGACAGACCCGCTGCTGCTACTCCTCCAACTGGGCCAGAACTAAAATTTAACTGTCAGGCCACAGAGGTATCCCTGTGCAGCTGCAGCAGATGGAAAAAATAGTCCCTCTTCACCTGCCTGCTGCAGGGCCACCACAGGACAAAACAATGTCGGGATCGGGGCCCAGGGCAGGGGGAGAGGCAGGCAATACAGGGAAGAGTAATAAAGAATAATAATTAAAGAGTAAGTAAAAAAAATAACATGCAATTAAAAAAACAAAATGTCCAGAAACCCCCCTCCCACCACTTTAGGTGCAGGACCCATAACAGTCGCTATGGCTGCTATGGTGATCCCTATGCTGCTGTGTAAAGGTGGCCACACACCATATAATTTTTTAAATATCTGTTCAATTTAAGAATTGCAATCAATTTTTCTGACTGATTGCAACATTTCAAAAATATGACCAATGTACCACACACCTATGTTCAATTTTTCTCCCAATTATCATAAAGATGATTGGAAACTCTGAAAAATTGCTAGGGGGTGTATATTAACCACTTTGTCCTCCTTGACGTATAAAAACGTCAAGGAGGACAGGCGCGCTCCCGCGGCCGATCGCGCGCGTGCACGCGCACTCCCGGCCGCGGAGTCGGTAGCCACGGAATCAATTTATCGGGCTATGGAGCCCGATCATTGATTCCTCTCCCCCGCTGAAAAAGCGACAGCTTCTCTCGGAAGCTTCGCTCTTTCTGAAGCTGTGTCTCTCTAAGCGTACATTGTACGCTTAGAGTGACGTCATGTAAAAAAAATCGAGATTGCCATCTTGTGGCCAAAAAGTAAAACTACAAGTAAATTCCCAAAAACATTACAATACACCAATATTTCCCCAAATAAAACACTTTTATATCCCACCCTCCCAAAAATGCCTACATAAAATGTTTAATAAAAAAAAACAAAAAAAACATTACTATAAAAAAAAAAAAAAACATAAATATTTACCTAAGGGTCTAAACTTTTTAAATATCTATGTAAAGATGAAATATTTCTCTCTATTTTTTTTTTATAAGCTTGTAAATAGTGATGTATGCAAAACGGAAAAAATGCTCTTTTATTTCCAAATAAAATATTGTCGCGATACATTGTGATAGGGACATAATTTAAATGGTGAAATAACCGTGACAAATGGGCAATAACAATACGTGGGTTTTAATTATGGAGGCATGTATTATTTTAAAACTATAATGGCCGAAAACTGACAAATAATGAATTTTTTCGTTTTTTTTCTTATTCTTCCTGTTAAAATGCATTTACAGTAAAGTGGCTCTTAGCAAAATGTACCCCCCAAAGAAAGCCTAATTGGTGGCGGAAAAAACAAGATATAGATCAGTTCATTGTGATAAGTAGTGATAAAGTTATAGGCTAATGAATGGGAGGTGAACATTGCTCGGATGCATAAGCTGAAAACGACTGAGATGTTAAGTGGTTAATAAATTGACAATCCAACACACACCATACAATCTTTAGAAAGATTGAAGAAAAATATCTGGCAGTCCGGATCGATTAAAATCGAAGAAAACAGGAAATCCGATCGGATTTTTCAGACGAATGAAAAAAAAGCTTTCGATTTTTTCGGGAGATCCGATCGTTTTTATCGAATTACCGTAAAATCGGATCATTTTATTGTATCGTGTGTGGCCACCTTAAGGGAGATGTAAATAGGACACATAAAGGCAAGGCGATTGGTCCAGAACTGTCCGGGACAGTAGTGGCGTGTCAGCTATTACCATGGCAACGTGTCTACATACCTCCCAACTTTTTAAGATAAGAAAGAGGGACACTTGAGGCACGTCCCTGCCACACCCCTGACCACACCCCCATCACACCACTAGTCAAGTCACGCATACCAAGATTTCATAAGAAAAATATGTTGTTTTATAATTCAAACCACACTGATCCTTTCTATCCCAGTTGATTTTCCTTCATATTTACATATGAAAATATAATAAATATATCAAATAGAAATATAGACATTTAAAAGAATGGGAATAAAGTTTATTATTAGTATTTATTATTATTTTTTATTTACATAGCGCCAACATCTTCCGTAGCACTGTACATAGTACAAACAGATAACGAGGTAACAAATATACATAAGAAATACAGGACACTGTACAGTCATGACATTGAATAGAATAAATCTAGATACATACATAGTTGATATGTAGTTGGTACATGTACATATGCTAAAATTACAGCAGTATGAGAAACACTAGGAGGAGGTCCCTGCCCTTGCGAGCTTACAATCTAGAGGGTAGTGGGGAGGAATCAAAAGGGAAGGAAACACAAGGATTAGTGGGTGAGCCAGTGTGCCTTCAGTGCTGCCTATAGCAAATTATAGGCTTGTCTGAACAGGTGTGTTTTCAGAGCCCTGATGAAGAACGGATGTGACGTTCGAAAACTAGTCGGCGGATCAGCACACGCAGCCGACGTGACGCCATCTAATCCCAGCCATGCCGCCTGATTGAAAACGCCGGAATCCGTGCACTGGTTTGGCAGGCCCTCCCAGCAAAAGACGTGGATGGTCGTGGAGCCGATTGGACGTAACGCGAGAAGGGTGACCACCTTTGTATGTCCCGCATATGGAAAGGGGACGCAGTGTGGATAAAGTCTCAACCCCATAGCGCACGATGAGTCTGGCTCAGAAGAGGACCGGTCCTGTTGTCCTGTCTTCCGGGAGGTTGTGAGTAAGGCTGTGAGGACTATGCACATGTAACTTGGGGCCGGGGGCCCCCCATCGCCATATCTTTAACCTTGCAACTATCCTCAGTGCTTCGCTTGGATGTCTGATGTTAACGCGGACTGTACGCAATGCTTGCTTGAGCCTGTGGTCACTGCTTCGCTCTCGCCTTGCATGATGCTTTGAGACCTCTGCTGCATTGTAATCCCTGAGGCTGCAATTTAGTTGGGATCTCCGGAGTGGTGGCATGGGGTTTTGACCCTCGTGTGTGCGGATGTCTGGGGGAGATGGCTGTTTGATCGGTGTGACGTGTGGTGGTGATGTACAACAGCGCTGTTGTTTTTAATACTGTGACCTGTTGCACAACCTTTTAAGCTTTGCCTAAACATAATAAACGACCTTTTTCTATTTTTGCATGACCTGTGTCACGGTTGGTTTGTCTATAATTACAAGAGTGTGGGTCAAGTTTAAAATACTAGCAATCAAGGAATATTAGGACCTTGGTTCCCCCCCCCTCCCCCCATTCTAATTTCCCTTTTCCTAAATTTAGTGTTTTCAGAGTACATTTGAAGGTTTCCAGACTCGTGGCGTGACGAACCGGCTGAGGGAGAGAGTTCCAAAGGAGAGGGACAGCCCGTGAGAAGTCTTGGATGCGAGAGTGAGAGGAGGTGACTAGGCTGGAGGACAAAAGGGTCTCCTGTGAGGAACGGAGGGTCCGGGCGGGGAGGTATCTGGAGATTAAAGAGGAAATGTATGGAGGCGATAGCTTGTGTAGAGCTTTGTATGCAAGTGTGAGAAGTTTAAACTGGATCCTTTGGGCAACTGGTAACCAATGGAGGGATTGGCAGAGAGGGGCTGCCTCAGAGGATCTAGAAGAGAGGTGGATGAGAAAGACCGCAGAGTTTAGTAGGGATTGGAGAGGTGCCAGTCTACTTTTTGGTAGACCACAGAGTAGTGTGTTGCAGTAGTCAAGACGGGAGATGATTAGGGCATGCACAAGCATTTTAGTTGCTTCTTGTGAAAGGAAGGGACGGATTCTGGAAATGTTTTTGAGATGGAAGTAGCAGGAGGTAGTTAGTGTGTTAATATGTGGTTTAAAGGAGAGCTCAGAGTCCAGAGTTACCCCTAGGCAACGAGCTGTGGGGGTTGATGCTATTGGGGTGTTATCTACATAGATTGTGACAATGGGAGGTGGAACAGAGAGTGAAGGTGGAAATATCACAATCTCCGTTTTGCTCATATTGAGTTAAAGGAAGCGGGATGACATAAATGTAGATACAGCGGATAGACATTCGGGGACTTTTGATAGTAGTGTGGAGAGGTCTGGGGCAGAACAAAAAATTTGGGTGTCATCAGCATAGAGGTGATATTGAAACCCAAAAGAGCTTATTATCTGTCCCAGGCCATGGGTGTAAATGGAAACGAGGAGGGGTCCAAGGACGAACCCTTGTGAGTCAATTAAAAATATTTTTCAGTGGGAAAATGCATATATTTACATAGATCTGTACATAAGTCCTGAAAGAGGGACAAATAAGGAAGAAAGAGGGACGAATAACAAAGAAAGAGGGACAGAGCGATTGGGTTACCAAAGAGGCACGGTCCCCAAAGCAGGATCATCCACCAGGCAACTAGGCATGTGCCTGAGGCCTAGTGGGTGTGAAAAGGGCCCACCTGCCGCCTTCTTTGAAATCTTTTCACTTCAGCTTACCAAAAGGACCACAAGAGGGCCCCAAACCTACTACCTTTCCTGGGCCCCAGCTTCACCTGGCCAGCAATAATTTGTATTTCCAATTACCAGCGGAGGTAAATATGATGACATCAGTGACTGAGCATTAGAGACTGATGAGTGTGAATTCAGCTGACCTGCGAGTTAATCAGCCGTCTGTTGCTATATATGGAACAGAGATGGTAGAGGGAAGTTAGTTCCGCCAATCATCTTCTCCGTTCATGTGACCTAAATGTGTCCATCAGATTCTGCTCACTGCCATAAATACTGACTGTTTTCCTGAACATTTTCCTTTGTGTGTGTCAGGAAAATATTTGTTGAGCCTACAAGAGGGAACCGACTTAGGCGAGTTCACACTGGGGTGCTTTTCAGGACGGCAAAGTACAGTGAGACCAGTGGCGTAGCTAAGGTGCTGTGGGCCCTGATGCAAGTTTTACAGTGGGGCCCCCCAAGCTCTCTATCCATAACAATTGATACGGCGCACCAAAACCTGCCAATGGCAACTACAGTGTCAGAGGTGCAAGAAGGGGATGGGGAGCAGTTTAATGATTACCACTATTCACAGTATCTATAGAAGTGATAATTATGAGCACAGGACCAATAGAGAGCTAATACTGTAGTTGAGGCAGGGCCCTTCGGGGCCCCTCTGGCCCAAGGGCCCCAATGCGGTCGCTACTCGCTACCTCTGCACCCCCTATTGCTACGCCCCTGAGTGAGACTGTATCTAATGTACACTCCACTGTCACTTGTCATCAGTGAACACTATACATGCCACTGATGTACACTGCACTGTACTATCATTTGTTGCCAATGTACACTATACTACACTGTCACATGTCACTAGTGCACACTATACTCCACTGCCACTTGTCAACAGTGTATACTATAATACACAGTCACATATCACCAGTGTACACTATACTACACTGTCACTTGTCACCATGTACACTGTACTACACCGTCACTTGTCACAACAGTGTACACTATACTACACTGTCAATTGTCACCAGTGTACATTATACTACACTGTCACATGTCACCAGTGTGCACTATACTATACTGTCATGTGTCACCAGTAGGCATTATACTACACTGTCAGCTGTGTGTACTATACTACACTGTCACTTGCCACCAGTGTACATTATACTACACTGTCACATGTCACCAGTGTACACTATACTACACTGTCATTTGCCCACAGTGTACATTATACTACACTGTCACTTGTCACCACAGTGTACGGTATACTGCACTGTCACTTGTCACTTGTTTACAGTATACTACACTGTCACTTGTCACCAATCCTACTAATCCTACCAATATAATAAATGGGAAAGTTCGGATGTTTGGATGTTTGTTACTCGATCACGCAAAAATGGCTGAACGGATTTGAATAAAATTTGGCACAAACTTAGTACATGACCTGGAATAAAGTATAGGATACTTTTTATTTCCATAACCAAAAAGGGGGCGGAGACAAATACAAATCTCACTGGAAAATGTAAACTGCAGCCATTCTTACACTGTTAGTGGTAGGGTTCTCAAACTTTGCACAGTTGGTCGTTGGGTGACTGGGATTAATATTTAAGCTGGCCACTAACGGTCAAATTTCTAGCAAAAATCGTTCGAGCGATCAGAAATTCTGATCGGGCAAAAAATCGTTCACTACACCATCAACTAAGTAACCAATCATTGCTTCCTATCTATCACGACCACCAAGAAAATCCAAATTTTCGTTCGACGAAAATTCATTTGGGCGACATTTTTTTCACTCGTTCATAATCGATTGTGTCCACCAATGGAGATTATTTACAACCAATCCGATCAGAATTTCTGATCGCTCGAATGATTTTTCGCTAGAAATTGGACCGTTAGTGGCCAGCTTTAGAAAGGTGGATGGAGTCTATAAAAGCCAATCAAAATTCACCTATTGATTTTCAAGGGGAATATGTACATTGCTGCCATTCTTGCACGGTTAATGGCACAAGCCTCAAACCTGATACAGTTGATCATTGGGTGACTAGGGTTCAATTTCAGAAAGGGGGTGGAGCCACAAACAGCCAATTAGATTTGTTTCATTTCAGTGCAAATCATTGATGCCAAACACCGCAAAGATCACAAACTTGGTAATTGAGTAATTGATTAATTGTGCGTAAGGGTTAGAAAAGTGGGCACAGCCAACACCAGCCAAATACATAAGCGGGCAACGCCGGGTCATAAGTGGACGGAGACAAATACAAATTTTACTGGGAAAATGTAAACAGCAGCCATTCTTACACTGTTAATGGTAGGGTTCTCAAACTTTGCACAGTTGGTTACTGGGTAACTGGGGTTAATATTCAGAAAAGTGGGTGGAGCCTACAAAAGGCAATCAAAAATTACCTATTGATTTTTCAGGAGAATATTTAATTGCTGCCATTCTTGCACTGTTAATGGCACAAGCCTCAAACATGGTACAGTTGATCATTGCGTGATTGGGGTTTACATTCATAAAACAGGGTGGAGCCACAAACAGCCAATCTGATTTGTTTCATTTTAATGCAGGTTATTGATGCCAAAGACTGCAAAGCTCACAAACTTGGTCATTGAGTAATTGATTAATTGTGTGTTAGGGTTAGGAAAAGTGGGCGCAGCCAGCACCTGCAAAATACATAATCGGGCAATGCCGGGTCATCACTAGGCGGAGAGAAATGCAAACTAAATTTCAACTGCAGCAATTCTTACACTTTTAATGGTAGGGTTCTCAAACTTTGCACAAGTGGTCACTGGGTGACTGTTAATGGCACAAGCCTTAAACCTGGTACAGTTGGTCATTGGGTGACTGGGCTTCAAATTCAGACAAAGGGGTGGAGCCACAAACAGCCAATCAGATTTGTTTAATCTCAATGCAAATTATTGATGCCAAAGACCGCAAAGCTCACAAACTTGGCTATTGAGTAATTGTGTGTTAGGGTTAGAAATAGTAGGCGGAGCCAACACCAGCCAAATACATACCTGAACAATGTTGGGAAATAAGTGGGTGGTTCTTACACTGTTAATGGTAGGGTTCTCAAAATTTGCACAGTTGGTCACTGGGTGACTGGGATTAATATTCAGAAAAGTGGGTGGAGCCTATAAAAGCCAATCAAAATCCACCTATTGATTTTTAAGGGGAATATTTAAAGGATAACTTCAGCCTAAACAAACATACTGTCATCAAGTTACATTAGTTATGTTAATTAGAATAGATAGGTAATATAATCTCTTACCCACCCTGTTTTAAAAGAACAGGCAAATGTTTGTGATTCATGGGGGCTGCCATCTTTGTCATGGGGGCAGCCATCTTTGACAAGGAGCAAGAGACACAGTTCCAACTATCCTGTGTCCTGATCACCCCTCCCAGCTGCACGTGCTAGGCTTCAAATGTCAAATTCAAAATAAAATTTAAAAAATTGCACCAAAACAGCAGAATGAGAACAACAAAATCAGAAATCCCATCATGCTTTGCACAGCATCAGGGGAAAAAAGCCCGGGCAGTTTTCTTCTGTGCAGCTAAAAATGAGGCTTGTATAAGAGAAACAAAGTTCTGATGCTGTGAAACTGTTAAAGAAACACAAAGCCTTTTCAGTGCTGCTGAGTCGATTTTTAGTCCGGAGGTTCACTTTAATTGCTGCCATTCTTGCACTGTTAATCACCTGTACCTGGTACAGTTGGCCATTGGGTGATTGGGGTTCAAATTCAGAAAAGGGGTGGAGCCACATCCAATCAGATTAATTTTATTTCATTGCAAATTATTGATGCCAAAGACTGCAAAGCTCACATACTTGGTCATTAAGTAATTGTGTGTTAGGGTTAGGAAAAGTGGGCAGAGCCAACACTAGCCAAATACATACCCGGGCAACGCCGGGCGTCCAGCTAGTATAATAAATGGGGAAGTTCAGATGTTTGGATGTTCGGATGTTTGAATGAAATTTGGCACACACATAGTACATTACCTGGAATAAAGTATCGGATACTTTTTATTCCCATAACCAAAAAGTCACTGGGTGACTGGGATTAATATTCAGAAAGGTGGGAGGAGCCTACAAAAGCCAATCATAATTCACCTATTGATTTTCAAAGGGAATATTTACGTTGCTGCCATTCTTGCACTGTTAATGGCACAAGCCTCAAGCCTGGTACAGTTGATCATTGGGTGATTGGGGTTCAATTTGAGAAAGGGGGTGGAGCCACAAACAGCCAATTAGATTTGTTTAATTCCAATGCAAATTATTGATGACAAACACCGCAAAGCTCACAAACTTGGTAATTGAGTAATTGATTAATTGAGTGTGAGCGTTAGAAAAGTAGGCACAGCCAACGCCAGCCAAATACATAAGCGGGCAACACGGGGTCATAAGTGGGCGGAGACAAATACAAATTTTACTGGGAAAATGTAAACTGCAGCCATTCTGCAGCCATTCTTACACTATTAATTGTAGGGTTCTCAAACTTTGCACAGTTAATTACTGGGTGACTGGGATTAATATTCAGAAAAGTGGGTGGAGCCTACAAAAGCCAATCAAAAATTACCTATTGATTTTTCAGGTGAATATTTCATTGCTGCCATTCTTGCATTGTTAATGGCACAAGCCTCTTGCACTGTTAATCACCTGTACCTGGTACACTTGGCCATTGGGTGATTTGGGTTCAAATTCAGAAAAGGGGTGGAGCCACAGCCAATCAGATTAATTTTATTTCAATGCAAATTATTGATGCCAAAGGCCGCAAAGCTCATAAACTTGGTCATTAAGTAATTAAGTAATTGTGTGTTAGGGTTAGGAAAGGGGGCGGGGCCAACACCAGCCAAATACATACCCGGGCAACGCCGGGCGTCCAGCTAGTGTACACTATACTGCACTGTCACTTGTCATCACTATACTACATTGTCACTTGTCACCAGTGTACATTATACTACACTGTCACTTGTCCCCAGTGTACATTATACTACATTGTCATTTGTCCCCAGTGTACATTATACTACACTGTCACCTGTCACCACTGTACACTATACTACACTGTCACTTGTCCCCAGTGTACATTATACTACACTGTCACTTGTCCCCAGTGTGCATTATACTACTGTGAGGATCCGCGTGGCTGCCTGCGCAGGCAGGCAGCCTTTTGACCACTGTTCAGGACTGCATTCTGCAGGTCTCTGGAAGAGAGACCTTTTGTCAGTATTGCAGCTTGCTGCTGAGGAATTTACATACACTCGTTATGCAAATCCCCTACCTGCTTGTCCTTTGCTGGTCATAAGGGTTAGTTCCTGTGTAACACTCGGTGGAGTGTCAGCCTTGCTCATTGTTGAAGATTAGCTCAGAGTAATTCCTGAAACTGCACTAGGCAGTTTACCTAGTGCAGTTAGGATTGCTTATCTGTTTTGTTTGTCTGTTGCGATTGTCCTGTCCCAGTGGTGGTCGACAGGAAATCGTTCTGTGTGTCTGGGTGCTAACCGGAACAGCGGTTGTTACTGGTAGCCCCTTCTGATCTGTCTTGCCTGGATCGCACTCGCCTTGCGCTTGTGCTGTGGATCCTTCTGGTCTGCTACTCTCTTGCTGTACTTGGATCGCACTAGCCTCTTGCGCTAGTGCTGTGGATCCTTCTGTTCTGTCTTCCTGGATCACACTAGCCTCTTGCGCTAGTGCTGTGGATCCTATCTCTCGCTTATTCCTGTTTTCGTGTGTCTGTCTTGTCTGCTACGAACGCTTGCTGGAGGCTCGGTGAGGTAACCGTTAAGCAAGCGCTCGCGTCCTCTGTTTCATGTTTGTCTGTCGGTGGTTAGTTAGGCGTGCTTGTCTCTGTTGTGCTTATCACGCGGGGACCGCGCATAAACGCGTGCACTGTTGCGAATGAGTGCGGTGTTCGCGTTTAGCTAGCGTTTGTTATTTTCCTTATCTTCTCATTGTATGATTTGCTGTGCCTTTGCTACTCTCGTGCTCTGCCTTGCTGTAGCCTTGTGTCACCTCTGGCAATCTCCTCTCTCGCGATTGCGTTCCTACTTCATATCTGCTGTTGTGTATGCACCGTCGCGGGTTGGCGACTAGTTTGGTGCACACACATACAATCTGTCCCTGTGCTCATTCTCTTTCGCAATCGCTTCTCTTGCGATTGCGTTCTCACTTGGTTTCCTTTGTTGTATGTCCGCCGTCGCAGGGTGGCGGCTAGATTGGTGGACATACATACATTCCTCATCTGTGCTTATTCAGTCTTGTGTCGCTGTTAGCGATCGCCATCTCTGGCGATTGCCTTCTCTCCTATTCCTCATGGTTGTGTATGCACTGTCGCGGGTTGGCGACTAGATTGGTGCACACACATACCCTCTGTCGCTTTGCTCTCTCTCTCCTTCAGGGCTATCTTGCCCTGTGTTTCTTCCCTTCGTGCAATTCCTGTCTTGCGTCTGTGGCAGAGCAGAGGAGCTGTTCCTCTGCACTCCACAGCTCCACCTGCCGACAGGAATTTCCCTCTACAGGTGCATTGCACCTTTTGCTGGGTTCCCTCAAATTACACGCTTGTGGAGGATCTCCGCAGTGTCAGCGCACGTCTTGTGCGCTGATCACGGAGAGAATCCCACAATCGTTACAACTACACTGTCACTTGTCCCCAGTGTACATTATACTACACTGTCATTTGTCCCCAGTGTACATTATACTACACTGTCACTTGTCACCACAGTGTACACTATACTACACTGTCACTTGTCCCCAGTGTGCATTATACTACATTGTCATTTGTCCCCAGTGTACATTATACTACTGCTGACCTTACCAACTTTCTGCAAACCTCTAACTTCCACTAACCTTACCATAGCTAGAGTTTCAGGAAGAAAAGAAGTATAAAGGAACCCGTTTGGATGGTCTTTTCGGTGTGGGGCGGCTGGAGTGACGGAGAGGCTGGAGTGAGAGGGAGGTTGGAGTGACGGGGTGGCTGGAGTGACAGGGAGGCTGGAGTGACGGGGGTGGGGGGGCTGGAGTGACAAGGAGGCTGGAGTGACGGGGAGGCTGGAGTGACAGGGACGCTAGAGTGACGGAAAGTATGAAGTGATGGGGAGGCTGGAGTGACGGGGACGCTAGAGTAACGGGAGGCTGGAGTGACGGGGAGGCTGGAGTGATGGGGAGGATGGAGTGACGGGGAGGCTGGAGTGACGGGGAGGCTGGAGTGACGGGGAGGCTGGAGTGACGGGGTAGGCTGGAGTGACGGGGAGGCTGGAGTGACGGGGGGGGGCTGGAGTGACGGGGAGGTTGGAGTGACAAGGAGGTTGGAGTGACGAGGAGGTTGGAGTGACGGGGAGGCTGGAGTGACGGGGAGGCTGGAGTGACGGTGAGGCTGGAGTGACGGGGAGGCTGGAGTGACGGTGAGGCTGGAGTGACGGGGAGGATGGAGTGACGGGGAGGCTGGAGTGACGGTGAGGCTGGAGTGACGGGGAGGCTGGGGTGACGGGGAGGCTGGAGTGACGGGGAGGCTGGGGTGACGGGGAGGCTGGAGTGACGGGGAGGCTGGAGTGACGGGGAGGTTGGAGTGACGGGGACGCTGGAGTGACGGGGAGGATGGAGTGACGAGGGGCTGGAGTGACGTGGAGGCTGGAGAGACGGGGAGGCTGGAGTGATGGGGAGGCTGGAGTGACGGGGCAGCTGGAGTGACGGGGAGAATAGAGTGACGGGGCGGTTGGAGTGACGAGGAGGTTGGAGTGACGGGGCGGCTGGAGTGACGGGGAGGCTGGAGTGACGGGGATTCTGGAGTGACGGGGAGGCTGGAACGATGGGGAGGCTGGAGTGATGGAGAGGCTGGAGTGACGGGGAGGCTGGAGTGACGGGGGGGCTGGAGTGACGGGGGGGCTGGAGTGACGGGGAGGTTGGAGTGACGGGGAGGATGGAGTGACGGGGGGGCTGGAGTGACGGGGGGGCTGGAGTGACGGGGAGGCTGGAGTGACGGGGGGGCTGGAGTGACGGGGGGGCTGGAGTGACGGGGAGGTTGGAGTGAAGGGGACCCTGGAGTGACAGGGAGGCTGGAGTGACGGGGGGGCTGGAGTGACGGGGAGGCTGGAGTGACGGGGCAGCTGGAGTGACGGGGAGACTAGAGTGACGGGGCGGCTGGAGTGACAGGGCGGCTGGAGTGACGGGGAGGCTGGAGTGACGGGGAGGCTGGAGTGACGGGGAGGCTGGAGTGACGGGGAGGTTGGAGTGACGGGGAGGCTGGAGTGACGGGGAGGCTGGAGTGATGGGGAGGTTGGAGTGACGGGGAGGCTGGAGTGAAGGGGAGGCTGGAGTGGTGGCTGGAGTGACGGGGAGGCTGGAGTGGCGGGGGGCTGGAGTAGCGGGGGGGCTGGAGAGACGGGGCGGTTGGAGTGACGGGTGACAGATTGATCGGCGTGATTCAATTATAATGCTGTAACAGCCGTGTCCCTCTCCTCATACACAATTACCAGCGTTTTTACATTGCAGCAGCGTGCAGAGCCTCCATAATTTATGATGTTTATTTAACGAGGAAATGAAAAGACTTGGCGGGGTGAGAATGACGGAGCTGCTTTATGAGCTCTGTCACTGCTCTGCGCGCTTCTGGACAAGCTCTGCTGGTTTTAACTCTTACCACAGGTCTGGTGCACGCTATCGCATTCAGGGACACCAGCAGAACCTGTCATTATATGGGCCTCATCATTATATGGGCCTCATAAAAGGTAACCCTCAAAGCCCCCTGTGCATTATACAGTATAAGGTGCATTCCTTCATGGCCTCCTTCCCTGGACACTGTACTGGTGTAATACCTGCCCTGGCCACTCCTGGGCACTGTACTGGAGAAATACCTACCCTGGCCACTCCTGGGCACTGTACTGGAGTAATACCTACTCTGGCCACTCCTGGGCACTGTACTGGAGTAATACCTGCCCTGGCCACTCCTGGGCACTGTACTGGAGCAATACCTACCCTGGCCACTCCTGGGCACTGTTCTGGAGCAATACCTACCCTGGGCACTCCTGGGCACTGTACTGGAGTAATACCTACCCTACCCTGGCCACTCCTGGGCACTGTACTGGTGTAATACCTACCCTGGCCACTCCTGGGCACTGTACTGGTGTAATACCTACCCTGGCCACTCCTGGGCACTGTACTAGAGTAATACCCACCCTGGCCACTCCTGGGCATTGTACTGGTGTAATACCCACCCTGGCCACTCCTGGGCACTGTACTGGAGTAATACCTTCCCTGGCCACTCCTGGGCACTGTACTGGAGTAATACCCAGGGCTGTGGAGTCAGTACAAAAATCCACAGACTCCGACTCCTCAGTTTAGGATTCCACCAACTTCGACTCCTCGACTCCGACTCCTTTAATTTGCATATTACAATCTTGTTGATTGAAAGTATGTAACATGAAATTCGTCTCTTAACTGCCTTTTTTAAAAGATAACTGAAGTGAGAAGGATATGGAGACTGCCATATTTATTCCCTTTAGTCATAGACTAAAACTAGTCCTTGGTAAGAGTACTTGTAAAAGGTACAGGCTGGAACAAAGAACATCTATCAGGCCCTAGGCAATGTAACTGTGGGTACATGTAAGAGTGATGTGCAGGTACTCTGCAGGGGAATAAGGAGATTATTCCTCTATTACACATTCTTCATGCACAATCTGAACCAGGTTTATGGGTGATAGACAACACCTCTGTGTTCAATGTGCACAACATTATCAGTGGATTCCCTGCAGCTCTGTGGAGAGTGCATATGTAGGGTATAGTACTACTGTGTAACAAAGTGCACCTGAGACAGATGAAATTAAAGTTTTATACATACCTGGGGCTTCCTCCAGCCCCCTTCAGGCTAATCAGTCCCTCGCTGTCCTCCACCACCACCTGGATCTTCTGCTATGAGTCCAGGTACTTGAGCCAGTCTGGTGTAGTGCGCATGCACACACTTCGCCGCCGGGAGCGTACTACACCTGCGCAGCACTGTTGCGCAGGTGCAGAATGCTCCTGGCTGTGGAAGCGGCATGCAGCCGGACTGTGCTGACTGGCTGAATTACCAGGACTCATAGCAGAAGATCCAGGTGGTGGAGGGATGAATTAGCCTGAAGGGGGCTGGAAGAAGCCCCAGGTATGTATAAAACTTTTCTTTGCATCCTTCTCAGGTACCATTTAATTCGTAGTCACCAAACCAAATTTTAACAACATATCAAATTATTTGATTTCATGAACAAAGGGAGTGCATACATTTGCATAAATCAGAATCAACGCAGAATTATTTCCATCTCATTGACCATCTCTATTAGTGACACAGCTACACATCAGGCTTTATTCTTACAGCATAGATGTTATTTAGTATATATAAGAGATTCCTGTGTACACATCATATATACAGTCACAATCAGATATGTATATCTGACTTTAAAAATACAGGGACTGCTTTATTGAAGCAGCACAAGTAACTAATTTTGATTGGTTTATTTCATTTTTGTGGACTAAGCACAGCTATTACTGTATGTATAAATTATTTATGATGACTATTATCTGAGAAATAGCATATTTTATTTTAATTACAGTTTAAATTCATTAGGAGTCGGAGTCGGTGCACTTTTTCCCGACTCCAACTTAAGGCACCCAAAATTGCCCCGACTCCGACTCCACGACTCCGACTCCACAGTAATACCTACCCTACCCTGGCCACTCCTGGGCACTATACTGGTGTAATACCCACCCTGGCCACTCCTGGGCACTGTACTGGTGAAATACCTGCCCTGGCCACTCCTGGGCACTGTACTGGAGTAATACCTACCCTACCCTGGCCACTCCTGGGCACCGTACTGGTGTAATATCTGCCCTGGCCACTTCTGGGCACTGTCCTGGAGTAATACCTGCCCTGGCCACTCCTGGGTACCGTCCTGGAGTAATACCTGCCCTGGCCACTCCTGGGCACTGTACTGGAGTAATATCTGCCCTGGCCACTCCTGGGCACCGTACTGGTGTATTACCTACCCTGGCCACTGCTGGGCACTGTACTGAAGTAATACCTGCCCTGGCCACTCCTGGGTACCGTCCTGGAGTAATACCTGCCCTGGCCACTCCTGGGCACTGTACTGGAGTAATATCTGCCCTGGCCACTCCTGGGCACCGTACTGGTGTATTACCTACCCTGGCCACTCCTGGGCACTGTACTGAAGTAATACCTGCCCTGGCCACTCCTGGGCACTGTACTGGAGTAATACCTACCCTGGTCACTCCTGGGCACTGTACTGGAGTAATACCTGCCCTGGCCACTCTTGGGCACTGTACTGGAGTAATACCTGCCCTGGCCACTCCTGGGCATTGTACTGGAGTAATACCTGCCCTGGCCACTCCTGGGCACTGTACTGGAGTAATACCTGCCCTGGCCACTCCTGGGCACTGTATTGGAGTAATACCAACCCTGGCTACTCCTGGGCACTGTACTGAAGCAATACCTATCCTGGCCACTCCTGAGCACCGTACTGGAGTAATACCTGCCCTGGCCACTCCTGGGCACTGTACTGGAGCAATACATACCCTGGCCACTCCTGGGCACCGTACTGGAGTAATACCTGCCCTGGCCACTCCTGGGCACTGTACTGGAGTAATACCTACCCTTGCCACTCCTGGGCACTTTACTGGTGTAATACCTTCCCTGGCCACTCCTGGGCACTGTACTGGAGTAATACCTGCCCTGGCCACTCCTGGGCACTGTACTGGAGTAATACCTGCCCTGGCCACTTCTGGGCACCGTACTGGTGTAATACCTGCCCTGGCCACTCCTGGGCATTGTACTGGAGTAATACCTGCCCTGGCCACTTCTGGGCACTTTACTGGAGTAATACCTTCTCTGGCCCCTCCTGTTGGAAATACTGGAAAATCCCCATGCAGGGAGGGGGGAGGGGAGGAGTGGTCGGTGTTTGATGACCACACAGTGCTGCACTGCATCACGCGGTAGCACACCAGTTGCTCTATCAGTATTCGATACTAATAAAATCTATTAAGATTGTGGAAACAATGTGGTGTATGAATAAATCACTTTCAGAATTTTGGAATCGATCGTTTGGAATGTCAGGCTATAATCAGGGCCACTTCTAGTATCAATGGGGCCTCAGGGCAAAATTAGACCAGGGGCCCCCCAACAGACCCCCCTGACCAAAAAGCGAGATAAGGGGATCTGTGTTGCAGCCAAATTTCCCTCTTGGGCCCTTGGGGGCCCCTACAGGCTCTGGAGCCCTGGGTCGACTGTTCCCTTTGTCTCTATGGTAGCGTCGGCCCTGGCTATAATTGACCTTTCTGTAACAAGACTATATACTCTGTACAGCGCTACAGAAGATGTTGGCGCTATATAAATACTTAATAAAAATAATAATAGCTTTACAGGACTTGGAGACAGGAGATCTGCTATTAATGTCTTTGTGTCAGGCACCTAATGACCCCTTCTGCGGTTTAGTGACCTCTATACCTCAATGGGTCAGAGATGTTTTAGTGGCACATGGGGGACCAGCAATTGGAGGAGATAGCTATTTATTTATTTAACGCAAATCAAAAGTCAATATAGACATGCAGACATCATACTTACCTCACGCATAGTCTACTCATCAATCTCTTTCTCCTTTTCTGTGTCCTGTTTGTCCACTGTGATCAATGGAAATCTCCATCTTCCATTTTGAAAATGGCCATTACCCCATAACCGCTTCCTGGTCAGCACACTGTTAAACTGTAATATCGCCCACTTGAGCCATAGGGAAACATGGACATTACCTCAGTTCTCCTTTCAACAGCAACTGATATATTTCAGTTCTGACAAACCTTTGTCGGAACTGGAAGGAATCGTTGTTAAAAGGAAATGGTGAGCTTCTGAGAGGAACTGACTGTGAGGTAAGTATGTAATATTTATTTGCATGTACATCCTGTTTTTCTTTTATAATTTTACTTGGTTCAGGTTCACTGTAATCAAGTCTGTATTGTATATCATACACTTATATACTGTATGTTATGCGAGCTGTACAAAAGGAGGGGGTTGGTGTGAGGCGGCACACCCTGGCATTCTTGCCTTGGGCAATACAGGACCTTGTTCAGACACTGGTCGCCCCCATCACCCCCTGTCTGCGGTATGCCCCGTAAATGTTCCAACACTGGAGAAAGTACATCCTCTGACCCCGTACCACCTCTGGTTCTTTTGTAGGTCTTGCTGTTTTTCTTAATGACAAAGGGAGCGCTGACTATGAGTACCAGCACATGCCTGGCAGTGTACGTGTGACAGTGCACCGGGGTCATCCAAGTTCTCAGCTACCTCCTAACTTTATGCCGAGTAACTTACAGGCCATGTGACGGTCATGTGACAGCTCTCTGCTGAAGCAAAACATTTCCTACGAGGCGGCGCAGCTAATTAAATCATCACTTGCCACAGAGATTATCTGATGTTTGCCGTTTCATGCAGAGCATAGGAAATGATCCATTTATTACACGCAGCAATCATGTCAGATGCGTCAGCGCCAGTCAAGAGATACTATCTTCTCTTGTGGTTCTTTAAAGTGAAATGACTCTCTAAAAAAGTGTTTTTAACTGTTTATGTGAATGTGATCAATTAAATATAAATAATAGTGGTGTTTTTTTTTACCATATTTGTTTTCACTGTTGTATTTTGTTTAAAAAAATTGTATTGTATTTACATATGTCATTTTATTTATCATTATTATTATTTAGAATTTATATAGCGCTGACATCTTCCGCAGCGCTGTACAGAGTATATTGTCTTGTCACATAGCTGTCCCTCGGAGGGGCTCACAATCTATTCCCTACCAGGGCCGGTTCTCTCATGAAGCTAGGTGAAACATTTGCATCAGGCGCAGAGATTTCAGGGGAAGCATTTTTGTACTGTGTGCACCTTCCTGAGGAGGAATGGAGTGGCTGAGCAGTTTGTTTGCCACGGACTCACAGCCAGCCAGTGTGCTATTGTGTTGAGCTGCAGCATGTCATGGGAGAACATTAAATGAAGCAGAGTAAATTGTCGGGTGCTGTGCGATCATTCCAAATCGAAGGGGGGGGCGCACAGGGCCGGATTTGGCCCACTGCCTGCACCACCCATCCTGTATGCTCCCCCTGTCCCATTTTGTTCCCCTGGTCCAGTGCTTCCCCATCCTGTGTACTTACCTGGTCCTGTCCTTCCCTGTTTCTGTGCTGTGCTTGGAGGGAGAACAGCACAGGAGGGGGAGCACAGGAACAACGCTCCACTGCTTGACCCTGTGGAATCAAGACAGTCACAGACTGGGTTTGTCACTGCTGCGGTTTACAGTTTAGGGGCAAGTCCGCCCCTTGTTTCCTCGTGCCCTAGGCCATGGCCTTTGTGGCCTTGCCTCAAATCCGGCCATGGGGCGCATCCTCTTAAGTTTGCTTCAGGCAGCAAACCAGCCCTGTTCCCTACCATAGTCATATGTCTTGTATGTATCGTGTATTGTTTGTATCGTAGTTTAGGGCCATTTTAGGGGGAAGCCAATTAAATGATCTGGATGTTTTTGGGATGTGGGAGGACACTGGAGGCCCAGAGGAAACCCACACAGACACTGGGAGAACATACAAACTCCGTGCAGATAGTGCCCTGGCTGGGATTTGAACCATTAGAATTACAAACATACGAAACGCACTGTAAATGAAAGCTTCACATTTTGGGGGTTAACAGGAGCTGTTGATTTGATTGACAAATTATGCAATCAGATAGTAATTTCTATACGTTTCACGCCCCCTCTAAATACACATCAATATCTAAGAAAACCAACTATACCAATTATATCCAATAATATCACTTTTAATAGGTCACATAAAAATTCCATGTGGACAGACAAATTAAAGCAATACATCACGGTAATGTCATTGTGAGCAGCCTGATACGCGTTTCGTGACAATGCCTCTGAAGAGGATCGCAAAACCCATATCAGGCTGCATTCCATGACATAACTGTGATGTACTGTTGTTTTAAATTGTCTGGAATGGGATTTTTAAATATTAAAAGTGATATTTTATTGAATGTAATTATTCGCATTGCAAACCTTCCTTTTTGTTGCTTTTCTCGTAGATCGATGTTGATTTGATTGGTCAGGTTTTGTGTGCAGTATAAGACTTTCAGATTATTACTACAGTAAAGAAGTCTCCTAATGGGTATGTAGGCTAAGAACAACTTGGAGCCTGCCATCCGTCCTTAAAAACATACCGTGTTGTGCGGGTCTCTTTTGCACATGCTCATTGGAAACAAGCACTTGTGCTAGAGCCAGTTCAGATGAGCTTCTTCCTACACACTGGGCATGTGCGGCTCGTGAGCTCGCACATGCCCAGTGCACAGGAACTCAAAAATGGACGTGAGCAACTGCATCCCAATAGGACCAGCCTGCAATGGAGCGTAACATGGAATGGTGGGACCCAGGTGAAACAGAAGGTAAGTATAGGTACCGCTATATGTGTTCTTTTTATTATAAATGCAGGTTGAGGTGTATTTTAAATGCATGCCTATTTCTTATTTTCAGAGGGTTGGAAGATATTTTTATGTTCAAGGGCGTAACTACAAATCATAGGGCCCCCCAGCAAACTTTGATGCCCCCTCAATATTCACACCTTTTCCCTTACCTGCCCTTGGTCACCCTCACAGCCTGGGGTACCATCTTACAAGGGTCATAAAACAAGTGTGGGCATTATAACCTTCAAAAAAATAGATGTTGCCCCAAAAAAATACCTGATGTGGAGGATGGACCCCTTTACTGAAGAACGGGAAGTTATCGGGGCCCCTCATGGGTCTTGGCCCCCCCTTATTTTTACACCTGTTCCCTCTTTGTTTGGCCGTTCAGAACATCCCTGATTCCGGGATGCCTGAGGGTGAAACCGCAGAGACAGTACATTCCTGGCACGGAGAGAGAGAAGTCCTTATAACAGTGAGATGAGGAAACGCTGCGTGTTGGACAGTAAACAATGAACTGTAATGTGATGAATTGATCTCTCAGCTCTTTGGACACATTTCTCAGCCTAAACTGATGTAGACAGGATCAGACCGACCAGCTGATTGCAGCTCAATGTCTGACTTGGAAGACGCTTCTGCTCTATGCTTTGTGGTAAACAGAAGATTAGCGCGAGAATACTGGCAACACAGCTGCAGGGAACAAACTTCTGTGGTGGCGCTACAATGGGAGAGCATAGCACACAGCAGAAGAGCTGCTCGGAGATCACGCGAGCCCAGACTACACCGCGACTGCAGGCAGCAGGTCAGGACACACTGGCGTAACAATAGGGGCCGTTTTGGGGGGCTGGAGGGGTCGCAGCATGAGGGGAAAGCCATGCCCACAGTCATCCCCTCCAGCCTAATGAGTGTCCGGGCAGCAGCAGGCAAAGGCTGATACATACCTTCCGTCTTCCATGCACTCCAGCGTGCGTTCCTCACTCTAGTCTCTGACGCAACTTCCTGTTTCCTGTTTATACAGGAAGTCGCGTCAGAGACTAGAGTGAGGAATGCACGCTGGAGTACACAGAAGACGGAAGGTAGGTATCAGCCGTTGCCTGCCGCTGCCTGCCGCTTCCCGGACACTCAATAAGCTGGAGGGGAGCGCAGAGGGGAGAGCCCCGAGGTGAGGAGGGGGAGACCGTCCCCCCTCCCCGCCGACTGTGGGCATGGCTTTCCCCTCATGCTGCGACCCCTCCAGACCCCCAAAACGGCCCCGAGCGGGCCCCAGGGGGCCCACTCAGAATTTCTGCAGGGGGGCCCGGTGGGGCCTAGTTACGCCCCTGCGACAGGAAAGAATTGTTGCAGGAAAGAATAATTGGTGGATTTATTGATGACCCCTCCACTGTTTATTGCAGGGTAGACCGTACAGTAGTTTCCTGTATAGGAATTGTATATACTGTTTATGTTGGATGTTTACTTCCTGTATGAGTGGTCCTATTTCATGGATAGAGTTGTGGGTGGTGGTACACTTGAGGAAAGGTCAGATGACCCATACCTCCCAACTTTTTGAGATGAGAAAGAGGGACACTTAAGCCATGCCCCTGCCACACCCCTAATCATGCCCCCCACCACGCCCCTAGTCATGATTACCATAAAAATGTCATAAGAAAAATATGTTGTTTTATAATTCAAACCAGGGCTGTGGAGTCGGAGAAATTTTGGGTACCTGGAGTCGGAGTTGGAAAAAAATGCACCGACTCCGACTCCGACTCCTAATGAATTTGTAACTGTAATTAAAATAGAAAATATGATAAAATGTTCTATTTCTCATATAATGGTCATTAAAAATAATGTATATATACAGTATATATACAGTAATAGCTGTGTTTAGTCCACAAAAATGAAATAAACCAATCAAAATTAGTTACTTGTGCTGCTTCAATAAAGCAGTCCCCGCATTTTTAAAGTCAGATATACACATCTGATTGTGACTGTACAGTATATATGATGTGTACACAGGAATCTCTTACTGTATATATACGAAATAACATCTATGCTGTAAGTATAAAGCCTGATGTGTAGCCGTGTCACTAATAGAGATGGTCAATGAGATGGAAATAATTCTGCATTGATGCTGGTTTATGCAAATGTATGCACTCTCTTTGCTCATGAAATCAAATAAATTGATATGTTGTTAAAATTTGGTTTGGTGACTATGAATTAAAGGGTACCTAAGGCGAATTAAAAGAAAAGCTTTATACATACCTGGGGCTTCCTCCAGCCCCCTTTAGGCCATTCGGTCCCTCGCTGTCCTCCTCCGTCACCTGGATCTTCTGCTATGAGTCCAGGTAATTCAGCCAGTCCGAGCAGTCTGGCTACGTGCCGCTTCCACAGCCAGGAGCGTCCTGCACCTGCGCAATAGTGCTGCACAGGTGTAGTAAGCTCCCGGCGGCGGAGTGTGTGCATGCGCACTACACCAGACTGGCTCAAGTACCTGGACTCATAGCAGAAGATCCAGGTGGCGGAGGAGGACAGCGAGGGACTGATTAGCCTCAAGGGGGCTGGAGGAAGCCCCAGGTATGTATAAAACTTTAATTTCATCTGTCTCAGGTTTACTTTGTTACACAGTAGTACTATACTCTACATATGCTCTCCCCACAGAGCTGCAGGGAATCCACTGAGAATGTTGTGCACATTGAACACAGAGGTGTTGTCTATCACCCATAAACCTGGTTCAGATTGTGCATGAAGAATGTGTAATACAGGAAGAATCTCCTCATTCCCCTGCAGAGTACCTGCATATCTCTCTTACATGTACCCACAATCACATTGCCTAGGGCCTGATCCATGTTCAGATGTGTAATAGAGGAAGAATCTCCTCATTCCCCTGCAGAGTACCTGCACATCATTCTTACATGTACCCACAGTTACATTGCCTATGGCCTGATCCATGTTCTTTGTTCCGGTTTGTACCTTTTACAAGTACTCTTACCAAGGACTAGTTTTAGTCTAAAGGGAATAAATATAGTAGTCTACATATCCTTCTCACTTCAGTTGTCTTGTAAAATTCCTAAGCGTTGGCAGTTAAGAGACGAATTTCACGTTACATACTGTTAATCAACAAAATTGTAATATGCAAATTAGAGGAGTCGGAGTCTCGGAGTCGGAGTCAGAGGAATCCTAAACTGTGGAGTCGGAGTCGGAGTCGGTGGATTTTTGGACCGACTCCACAGCCCTGATTCAAACCACACTGGTCCTTTCTATTCTGGTTCAGTTTCCTTCATAGTAACATTTTAAAATTAGTAATATATCAATGTAAAGGATTGGAATAAAGTTTAGAGTCAATCAAACACATTTTTTAGTAGAGAAATATATATTTTTATTACATTACATAGAAAGAGGGACAAATCCCTGAAAGAGGGGCAAATGAGGAGGAAAGAGGGACAGAGGGACCTGCACAACACTGTAAGGGGGTGCAGAGCATAGCCACCGCACCCCCAAGTGAGTGAGAGGCAGCTCGCTGGCTACCCGAAGTGCCCCTGCTTCTCTCCCTCCCTCTGCAGAGGAGTGCAGAAGTGTTAACAGCAGCAGAACAAGGGGGGCACATCTGGCTAACTATAGGGGGTACTTCTGGCTATTTAAACATGGGGTAGGGCAGCACATCTGGCTATCTAATGCTGGGAATACACCATGAGTTTTTATGGCAGATAGATGGCTCGATAGATAATTTCCGACAGGTCAGATCTGATTTTGATTGTTTTTCTGATTGATTTTCTGATAGAAGTGAATGGAAATCGATCAGAAAAATGATAGGAAAATCAATCGGCCAGTAAATCTGCCCAAAAAACTAATTGTGTATTCCCAGCATAAAAGCGGAGAAGGGGGGCACATCTGGCTATCTAAACAGCATTTGTACATTTGGCTCCACCCATGACCACACTTTGGTGCATGGCCATGCCCAATTTGTCCAGAGGGGGGAGCAAAAACTCTCTTTGACCCCGGGCACTGAAAAACCCTAGTTACTCCTCTGTGCCCCTGGTGCCCCCAGTGCATTCAAATCTCTCACCTGTCTGGACACCGCGAATGTCCAGTTGCTCCTTCTTTCTCAAATGTGACCAACGTGGATGCCGGCAAATAGCACGAGGGGCTGTGTGTGACATCACATGCGCCACTTGCTATACGCCGGTAGTCATGTGGGGTGCGGATGCAAAAGATGGCGGGCCAGACACTAGCGGCAGCAGCAGAAAGGGCAAGTATTATCATGCACATTAACATTTGGGTGGACAGCGACAGATGTGGCGTCACGGGACGATTTCCAAGAGATTTCATGCTAAAATCGATCGGGAATCGGCCTGTGGTGTATGGGCAGCCAACAGATCTCTCTCCTACCAGATTGGATCAGAGAGAGAGATCTGTCTCTTGGTCGATCTGCCCATCAATGCTGGCAGGGATGGTTTAAGCAACAATGGGGCCCCAGGGCAAAATAAACCTGCCCCCCCCCTACATATACCCCGGAAATAAAATCGGCATTAGGGGACTTTTTTGCAGCTGGTATAGTCAGGGTGTGAAGTCCCAATCGGTCAGAGCTCCACATTCTGGCTATCCCAGCCTGCATGGGGGACAAGGGGTTAAAAAGTTTCAGGAGGGGGGACCCCACATAATTTTTTTTTTTTTAATTCCCACACTCTAAACATAAAAAAAAAAATGGGAAAATAGGAAAAAATGCCAGGGATCTTCATACAGCCATATTGCGGCTGTATAGCGATCCCTGGCCAAAGCGCTGCGGCTGCGTATAGACCTCCTGGAAACCCCGTCAGGAAATTTACTGCTCTTTCTTTTGATGCATGTAAAATTACACCACCGTTAGGTTTGCTACTAAAAGTTACATTTACCGCATTTAAAAGTATACTTTTTATCCTTCAAAACTTTAAAATCGATTTTCTCAAAAACTATAAGGTCTTTTTGAAAAAAAAAAAATTCTTCTTATTCCTAATGAAGGAAAATTTAGCATTTCTAGCATTTAAGGTGGATTTGCTATTAACCATTAAAGTCGGCAGGTTTTTAAATGTGTATTTTTTTTCCTTTGAAACTTTAAAATCGATTTTCTCAAAAACTATAAGGCCGATTTGAAAAAAAATGTTTCCTCTTGTAGCCACTGGGGGCCCCTACAAGCTCTGGGGCCCTGGGGCAGCTGTCTCCTTTGCCTCTATGGTAGCGCCGGCCCTGATCGCTGGATGTATGGTTGCCTTAACGTCACAGTCTTTGAAGCTGTAATACAAATAACTTTCTATGCTAATCTTCTGACTCGCTGAAGTAGATCATTTCCTTATGTTAACCATTCTCACTCTAAATCTTACGGCTAATGTTATTTAAAATCGAGCAATGGGGTAGCAATAAGGGATACAGAGGTTGAGGCCACACTGGGCCCCTGGGCCAGAGTGGCCCATTAGGGACCCTCCTTCATCTATCTTGTTAGCTTTTTGTTAGTGCTATTCTGATAGTAGAATTCCTTAAAGAGAACCCGAGGTGGGTTTGAAGAATATTATCTGCATACAGAGGCTGGATCTGCCTATACAGCCCAGCCTCTGTTGCTATCCCAAACCCCCCTAAGGTCCCCCTGCACTCTGCAATCCCTCATAAATCACAGCCACACTGCTGACAAACAGCTTGTCAGAACTGGCTGTGTTTATCTCTATAGTGTCAGTCTGCTGCTCTCCCCGCCTCCTGCAGAACTCCAGTCCCCGCCTGCATCCCTTCCCTCCCTGCTGATTGGAGGGAAGGGACGGGGGCAGGGATCGGAGCTATGCAGGAGGCGGGGGAGCAGCTGAGACTGACACTACAGATGTAAACACAGCCTCACAGCACGGCTGTGATTTATGAGGGATTGCAGAGTGCAGGGGGACCTTAGTGGGGTTTGGGATAGCAACAGAGGCTGGGCTGTACAGGCAGATCCAGCCTCTGTATGCAGATAACATTCTTTAAACACACCTCGGGTTCTCTTTAAGGTGTACCCGAGGCAAATAATATACACATTATAGGACACAGAGGAATGTCCTCTGCCCAATTACATGCCTCTGTGTGTTTCTGGTGCAGCTACCAGCCTCTCCCCCCCCTGGCTCTGCTGCCCCCCCCCCTCCCCCCGCCTAAAACTAGCGAGAGGCTAGTGACACCCTGATTGTTGCTAGCCTCCTTTTGCCCTGCCAGCCGTCAATCAAATTGCTCCCCCGCCTTCACCAACCTGCTCCCCGCCTCTGTCACCTCACTTCCCCGCCTACTCCAATCGGCAGCAAAGCTGTGACTCAGGAAGTACTTCGGGACGCGGCCATCTTGGATTTGTCTGCCGGTGATGGGAGGCTGCGGAGGATGAACGGGCCACGGATTGTGGCATGGAGTGGCGCAGATGTCTCCGGGAGGTGGTGTGGAGCAGGTAGTATGTTTTTTTCTTTTTTGATGCCGCCTCGGGTTCTCTTTAACAAACTGTTTCCTTAAATATACTTCTCTGACACTGCAGCTGTCCTTGGGGCCCTATGTTAAACTCGCACTGGGGCCCCAAGCTCCTTAGCATCTTAGTTTACAAAATAACAAGCAGCACTTTGGCAAGTTAGTTAAAGGGAAACTGTAATAACATATAGTAAAATGTAAGCAATTATTCAGGTTATCCATTTTTTATGTTGGTTATCCTGGTTTCAGTATCATAATTCAAAAACACTTCATCATATATCTATATATTGCTGTATATTGGTGTGTATCCCCACCCTCCCAGTGATGCTTAGCCAAGGCTATGATGTCACGCAGCCTTCTGCCCCAGAGCACTCTGGGAGATTATCTGACATTACTGCTCAATTCACAGAGTTAAAAACAACATACCACAGTGATTCAACATAATAATCCTCCTAATAATAATCCTAACATTTGTATAGCACTTTTCTTCTGTTGGACTCAAAGCGCTCAAACATGCCAGGAGTAATGATGCTGGCGCTTCTGATAACATTTTCAAAAACGTAAATCAGGGTGATTAAAATGGGCCAACACTAAGGGCGCGATTCCACTAGAGCGGCGCGCGTCTGCGAGACGCGAGACGGCTCTTCCGGGTCTGCAGGGAAAGCAGACGAATCCCATCAGCCGCAGCCTCCTACGCCGATTCGGATGGAAAAGCCGGCCGAATCGCTAGCGGTAGTGATTCGGCCGGCGTTACCATTGCACCCTATGGCAGAGTTCCCCCCCACTATTCGCCTGGGGGGAAACTCTGCGGATTCGCGGCGGTTTGAGCTCAAGTGGAAACACGCCGTAAATAATTTAGCAATGTTTATTGCAAAACTCAGTCGTTTTATTCATGAATTTTTATACAGCAAAGTTTTATCTTACCCCTAGATTTCTTCTATTAGTTTTGTACCTACAGTAACGAGGAGGAGGAGGAGGAGGAGGAGGATTTTAAAAATTTTCTGACGGAATTCCGTATATCTCGGAATAGTGGCGGTATGCGGAATTACCACGGAATCGGAAATTGGCTCTTCCGACCATGCCTGGCACAGAGCAGCTGCTCATGGGGGCAAGCAGAAATTTGGGCGCCCGCTAGTGGCAGAAGCTTGGGCGCCGCCATCGGGGGCCATTGTAATTATCGGCAAGGAGGGCATTTGGCCATCCATTGTGCCCGAAAATGTAAGTTTTTTTAATCTTTTTTTTTGCCAGTGGCAGGGGCGGTTAAGGTTAGGCGTGGGGGAAGAAAGGTTAAGGTTAGCTGGAGGGGGGTCCGTGTGGACGGTTATGTTCAGGCATAGAGGAGGAATGTTTAGCTGGGGGGAGGGGTTGCAGCAGTGGAGATTGTTAAGGTTAGGCGTGGGGTAGAAAGGGATAAGGTTAGCCATGGGGGGGATAGAGTCTGCGGGCATGGTTAAAGTTAGGCGTGTGTGTGTGTGTGGGGGGGGGGGGGGGGGGGGGTGGAGGTGAGGTCGGTTAAGGTTAGACATGGTGGGATAGAGTCAGCGGGGATGGTTAAAGTTAGGTGTGGGGGGCGGGGGGTTAAGTTTAGGTATCGGTAGTGTGAGGGTTCAGTGTGAGAATAGATTTAGGTTTAGCTATAGTAAAATATCTGTTAATGGCTTTTACACTTTAATAGTAAAATACCTGCACATTTACCAATATTCTACCGGGATTACATACATTCATGGAGGGCAACCCTTTAGCATTTCCTCTGAACCATTTAAAGGACCTATGTTGTGAAAATCTTAAAATTTAAAATACATGTAAACATATACAGATGTGAAGTATGTTTCTCCCTGAGTAAAATGAGCCATAAATTACTTTTCTCCTATGTTGCTGTCACTTACAGTAATTAGCAGAAATCTGACATTACCGACAGATTTTGGACTAGCCCATCTTCTCATGGGGGGTTCTCAGGCTTTTCTTTATTTTTAAAAGCACTTAGTGAATGGCTGTTGCTCCGTCCAACTGCCAAAAAAAGTGTGCAGCGAGCAGGGAGGCTGGTCAGCATCTTTGTATGAATCTTTTTCAGGAAATGTCTTTGTAAAGAATAAAGGCCATACTGAGAATACCCCAAAAAACCTGTCGGTTCTGTCAGATTTCTACTACTTACTGTAAGTGACAGCAACATAGGAAAAAAGTAATTTATGGCTCATTTTACTCGGGAAGAAATGTACTTCTTATTTGTGTGTGTTTTACATTTTAAGATTTTTGCAACAGCTCCTTTTTAAAGAAAATCTGAACTGAAAATAAACCAATGACATAATTGTAGTAGTAGTAGTAAAGGTAAGTATTACTTTCCTGGCCCTGGGGTCTTATTCTTCTCAAGTCAGGGCAGGGTGCTGTGAGGACCATCGGTGCCGGCAGGGAATGGGTGTAATACTTGTGGGTGGGCGGAGAGTACAGCGGTATTTGGCGATTCTTGCATGTATCGGGGCTTTGCTATTTAACCAAATATTGGTGCCATTGATTTGACAATTCAATTTGCTGATTTTTTTCAGTTGAATTAGACATGTGTTGGGTCGACCTGATCCGAATTTGAACAGCCATATTCCGGACAAATATAGCAATTACCTGAATCCAAACAACATCACAAATTTTCAGCAACACACCATTTTCCATTGTCCTGTATTTTGCTATCTGATTCCAATAGCTAATGCTTTGTTCACATCTAAAACTGAAATTGCTGACGCCAGTGATTTTCGATTTTGTGAGTGATTTTTGTTTTTCTCTCCTGACGCTCACCTGCACGCTTCGATTTTTTGTAAAGCGCTTTTGCAGAGCGATTTGTTTGTTTACTTCCTAACGGTAAAGAATAAATACAATGTATTTATTCTTAACCACTTAACGACCAGCTAACGCCGATAGGTGGCGGCTGGTCGTTTGTGGTTTTGCATGGAAACGGCCGTTCGAGCGGCCTTTCCATGCCAGTTCACGGAGGGTGTCTCCGTGAACAGTGTGCGAGCCGCCGCTCGTGGCTCGCACGCGCAATGTAAACATGCGGGGAAGAAATCCCCGCTGTTTACATCATACGGCGCTGCTGCGCAGCAGCGCCGTAAGGCAGATCGGCGATCCCCGGCCTCTGATTGGCCGGGGATTGCCGGCATATGATAGGCTGAAGCCTATCCTTCAATGCGCAGGACGGATATCCGTCCTGCGCAGCCCACAGACAGAGGGAGTGGGAGGGAAGAAGAGGGAGGGCGGAAATCGCTGCGGAGGGGGGATTTGAGGAGCCCCCCCGCCGAACCATAACAGCCGGCGGCAATCAGACCCCCCCTGCAGGACATTCCCCTAGTGGGGAAAAAAGGGGGGAAGTCTGGTCGTCCTGGGTCAATCACAATCTGTGCTGTGGGCTGGAGAGCCCACTCAGCACAGATATCTGAAAGTGAGCCCGGTCCTTAAGTGGTTAAAAGCGCTTGGGAAATCGCTATACCAAGCGCTTTTTCAAGCGTTTTGCAATTTCCCTATACCTGCCATTATAGGGAAAAAATGGTACAGGCAGCGCTTTGCTGAGTGGATCGGAAAGGAACTGATCAGAAGTGAACATCTTCATAGGGAATCATTGCACAATCGCTTTTAGAGCGATTTTGAAAATCGCTGGCGCTTAATAAAACCGCAAAACCCCCTAGGTGCGCACAAGCCCTAATGGATCGCAAAACACAGGGTACAGTAAAACTAAAGTCCGTCAGCGTCCATTTCTATTAGTGCGATCTTATTGCGTTGCGATTTTGTACAGAGCACAATTGTCCTCCTGCCGTGTTTTAGATGCAGTTGAGCTCCTATACTGTGTATAGTAGCCCAATCGCTATTGCATTAGTGGAAATTGGTCTGAAACGCGATTGCATCTCGAATGTGATTGCGATCACATTCCAAAGTGGAAAAGAGCCCTTACTGATTGAAAAAAGTGGACAAAAGCATATTTGGGATCTTTCACACCATAAATCGCAAAACGCAATTGCAAAATGCAATCGCAAACGCACTTTGTATTTTTCAATTTTCACTATGTTCAATCGAAATGCAGGAAAAATGCCGAAGAACTACGATTGCCTTTTTAGAAAATCGCAAATGCTTTTCAGTATGAATGCATTCCTAAAGAGGAGCTGTTAGGTATAAGGTCTCAGAGAAAATAAACACATATATCAGTAGCTAAATATAGGCTGTACTTACATTACATATGCATTTCACTGTCCACGTTTGGATTTCACAGAATTTTTATATAGTATACTAGCTGATTGCCCGGCGTTGCCCGGGTATGTATTTGGCTGGTGTTGGCTCCGCCCATTTTTTCTAACCCTAACACACAATTACTCAATGACCAAGTTTGGGAGCTTTGCGGTCTTTGGTATCAATAATTTGCATTGAAATTTAAAAATCTGATTGGCTGTTTGTGGCTCCACCCCCTTTTCTGAATTTGAACCCCAATGACCAACTGTACCAGGTTTGAGGCCTGTGCGATTAACAGTGCAAGAATAGCAGCAATTAAATATTCCCCTTAAAAAGCAATAGGTGAAGTTTGATTCACTTTTGTAGGCTCCACCCACTTTTCTGAATATTAATCTCAGTCACCCAGTGACCAACTGTGCAAAGTTTGAGAACCCTGCCATTAACAGTGTAAGAATGGCTGCATTTTCCCAGGGAAATTTGTATTTGTCTCCACCCACTGATGACCCAGCGTTGCCTGTGTATGTATTTGACTGGTGTTGGCTCCGTCCACTTTCTAACCCTAACGCACAAACACTCAATGACCAAGTTTGTGAGCTTTGGGGTCCTTGGCATCAATAATTTGTATATTCCCATGAAATGAAACAAATCAGATTGGCTGTTTGTGGCTTCACCCCCTCTCCAGCATTTGAACCCCAGTCACCCAATGATCAACTGTAGCAGGTTTGAAGCATCTGCTATTAGCAGTGTAAAAATGGCAGCAATTTAAATATTCCCCTTGAAAATCAACAGGTGAATTTTGATTGGCTATTATAGGCTCCACCCACTTCCCTGAATATTAATCTCAGTCACCCAGTGACCACCTGGGTTCAAATCTCGGCTCTGCCTGTTCAGTAAGCCAGCACCTATTTCAGTAAGGAGTTTCTTGTGCAAGTCTCCTTAACACTGCTACTGCCTACTGAGTGCGCTCTAGTGGCTGCCTCGCAAGCGCTTTGAGTCCGACAGGAGAAAGGTGCTATACAAATACTGCAATTATTATTATCTGGGCAAAGTTTGAGAACCCTGCCATTAACAGTGTAAGAATGGCTGCAGTTTATATTTTCCCAGTAAAATTTGGTTTTGGTTCCGCCCACTTTTTGTAACCTGGACACACAGTATCTCAATGACCAAGTTTGTGAGCTTTGGGGTCCTTGGCATCGATAATTTGTACTTTCCCATGAAATGAAACAAATCTGATTGACTGTTTGTGGCTCTGTCCCCCTGTCCCAGGTTTGAGGCTTGTGCCATTAACAGTGCAAGAATGGTAGCAATTTTAATATTCTCCTTGAAAAGCGACATGTGATTTTTGATTGGCATTTTTAGGCTCCACCCATTTTTCTGAATATTAATCCCAGTCACCCAGAAACCAGCTGTGCAAAGTTTGAGAACCCTGCCATTAACAGTGAAGAAAGGCTGCAGTTTACAATTTCCCAGAAAAATCTGTTTTTGACTCCACCCAGTTTTTGTAACCTTGACACACAGTCACTCAGTGATCAAGTTTGTGAGCTTTTGGGTTCCTGGCATCAAAATTCTGCTAATGGAAGCAGTTTATGCAGCAAAGAAATCTGATTGGCTGTGTTTGGCTCTGCCCCTTTACTGAATTTGAACCCCAGACACTTAACAACCGACTGTAGCAGGTTTAAGGCCTCTGTCATTAACAGTGTAAGAATGGCTGCAGTCTCAATATTCCCCTTGAAAATCAGAAGGTGAATTTTGATTGGCTCTTGTAGGCTCCACCTACTTTTTTGAATATTAATCCCAGTCACCCAGTGACCAACTGTGGGAAGTTTGAGAACCCTGCCATTAACAGTGTAAGAAAAGCTGCAGTTTATATTTTCCAATGTAAAAAGTTGTTTTTGGCTCCGCCCACTATTTCTAACCTTAACATACAGTCACTCAATGACCAAGTTTATGAGCTTTGGGGTCCTTGGCATAAATAAGTTGCATTTTACCATTGAAATTAAACAAATCTGATTGGCTGTGTTTGGCCCGCTCCCTTCAGAATTTAAACCCCAGTCTCCCAGTGACTGACTGTACCAGATTTGAGGCCTCTGCCATTAAGAGTGTATGAATGGCAGCAATGTAAATATTCCCCTTGAAAATCAAAAGGTAAATTTTGATTGGCTGCTGTAGGCTCCACCCAATTTCCTGAATATTAGTCCCAGTCACCCAGTGGCCAACTGTGTCACGTTTGAGAAACCTGCCAATAAGCGAACGGCTGAAATCAATCTAACAAATCTGATTGGCTGTTTGTGGCTCCACCCCTTTAGCGAATTTGGACCCCAGTCACCCAATGACTGACTGTATCAGGTTTGAGGCCTCTGCCATTAACAGTGTAAGAATGGTAGCAATGTAAATATTCCCCTTGAAAATCAATAGGTCAATTTTGATTGGCTGTTGTAGGCTCCACCCACATTTCTGAATATTCATCCCAGTCACCCAGTGGCCAATTGTGTAAAGTTTAGGAACCCTGCCATGTTAAAAATTTAGTTGTTGGCACCGGCCACTTTTTCTAACCTTGACATACAGTCACTCAGTTATCAAGTTTATCAGCTTTGGGGTCCTTGGTATCAATACTTTGTATATTCCCATTGAAAAATAAACAAATATGGCTGTTTGTGGCTCCGCCCCCTTTCTGAATTTGAACCCTAATCACCCAATGACTGACTGTATCAGGTTTGAGGCATATGCTATTAACAGTATAAGAATGGTAGCAGCTTAAATATTCCCTTTGAAAATCAAAAGGTGATTTTTATTGGCTTTTGTAGGCTCCACCAACCTTCCAAAATCTTAATCTCATTCACCCAGTGACCAACTGTGCAAAGTTTGAGAGACCTGCCATTAACAGTGTAAGAATGGCTGCAGTTTATATTTTTCAGTGAAATTTGTTTTTAGCTCCGCCCACTTTTTGTAACCTTGACACACAGTCACCCAGTGACCAAGTTTGTGAGCTTTCAGGTTCCTGGCATCAAAAATGTGTAAATGGAAGCAGTTTATCCACCAAGGAAATCTGATTGGCTGTAGGTGGCCCCGCCCCTTTAGTTAATTTGGACGCCAGTCACCCAATGACCAACTGTAGCAAGTTTGAAGCCTCTGCCATTAACAGTGTAAGAATGGCAGCAGTTTAAATATTCCCCCTGAAAATCAATAGGTGAATTTTTATTGGCTGTTGTAGGCTCCTCCCACTTCCCTGAATCTTAATCCCAGTCACCCAGTGACCAACTGTGGCAAGTTTGAGAACCCTGTGATTAACAGTCTAAGAATGGCTGCAGTTTACATTTTCCCATTTAAAATGAATGGCTGAAATTTGATTGGCTGTTTTATGCTCCTCCCACTTTTCCTGGATTCGTAACCTCTGCCACCAAGTGACCAACTGTGCCAAGTGTGGGGACTCTGCGTTGATTACTGTGAGAATGGCAGCCTTTTACATTTTTTCCATTGACTTGAATGGGTGAAATCTGATTTGCTGTTTGTAGCTCCGCCCACGTGTGCAGGGGGGCCGCAAGACCCCCAGAACATATCATCCCAGGTAGTAAGGGATCTGTGTACCAAGTTTCGTTCAAATCGGTCAAGCCGTTTTCGAGTGATCGCGGCACATACACACACACATACACACACACACACACACATACATACATACATCCGATTTTATATATATAGATGCAGAGAATGATGCTCCTGACAGCTCATGGCAGGCTCCATGTTTGTCTGTCTCCTATGAAGCCAAATGTGTCGTCATGTCCTCCCTGCTTCCTGATCACAGAAAAGCTCGTACTGAATAACACTAGTTTGCACTTGCAGTGAATATTAATTAGCCATGTGGCTAGGAACAATAGCGGACTCCTGCAGTGTACTCTGCCAGGAGATTTATCAGTGCTGTGCGCTGGACTGCTGAGTTACATGCTATTGTTACTTGACCCTGTAACTTCTCATTAGCAGCCGAGGGGAGGGCCCCAGAATGCTTTGCAGTATGGTTTGCGGCTTGCGTCCTCTTAAGAGCCTGGGTCTAACAGCTTTGCTGATAAGCACACATCAAATGAAAGAGAGATTTTTATCTTCACTATTGCCTTTTTGGCTTCCGTCTAAACTGTTTAACACAGGAGAATAGAGGTTTAAATTAGCTTCTGCAGCCTGACAGTTACTCTTTAAGGTTCCAACTGTAACTTTACTGTAACAAAGTAGCAAAGTAGATTCTGGGCACCAGTTGCAAGATTGCGTATCACCTTTATTTCATCCTCAGAACAGATTTAAAATAAGATGTATGCCTGACAGCCTGTTTCGCAGATTACAATCTGCTTCTTCGGAGGCAAAGTATATACTTTGCCTCCGAAGAAGCAGATTGTAATCTCTCTGTCAGGCATACATCTTGATTTAACTATGTTTTAACTCTGTTCTGAGGATGAAATAAAGGTGACACGCAATCTTGCAACCAGTGCCCAGAATCTACTCTGCTACTTTGTTACATTGGATACTTTTCCTTCTGGAGGCACAGCTCACACACCAATCCTAAATTGATGCAGGATTATCCAATTTTTTGCATGCACAGTTATGCAGCTTGAAATGGACCAATCAAATTTCACCTTGGCAGAATTTAATTGGTCCATTTTCAAGCCAGATAACTTTACATTCAGAATTTGCATAATTCTGCATTAACTTGTTTTAAAATTATTTATCTCATTTACCATCCCTAGTCTCCACTGAAAAGTAATCCCTAACCATTGTCACAGGAACAGTCCTAACGGGAAGAGACATGCTACACTCCTGTTCCTGGAACAGGTGCCCTTACTCAAAATGTATCCCCAACTCCGTTGATGGTACCAAGTTAGTGGAATTTGTTGAAACAAATGGCCTAAAGTTAAAAACGTAGCATAGGGTCAGACACTTTTTACATTCTATCCAAAACAACATAAACAAACTTATTAAAGGCAGTTCAGCTACTAAATATCCAGGATGGTCCAGGACTTCAGAAGCTCCATTAAATGGCCAAGATTACCATTATCAAAAACATAAACTACATCTGTGCCTAAGAATCCCTCAAAAATGCAACAGAATCATGTGCCGTGAAACAAAGACCCATCCCAAGAACCAACCCTCAACCAAAAACTTCTTCACAGAAAGAGTCACTCAGAAAGCATGTGCTGGATGCCGATGGAGGAGCGGATGAAAACACAACCAGCTTCCAAACAACATGCAGGTTTTTTGCACTAAACATCATTCCTAATTCGTTAACATCAATAAACATGATTCCTAAAGGTCCTGAATGTCTAGTTCAGCTTCTAAATACTGTATCTAGGATGGTCTAGGACTTCGGAAGATCAGAAGTAAATGGCCAAAACTACCATTATCAAAAATATAAACTACATCTGAGCCAGATAATCCCTCAAAACTGCAACAGTATCACTTTTTAAAAAGAGAAGATAGGTGTGTCGTGAAACAGTGACCCAGCCCAAGAACCAACCCTCGACCAAAAACCTCTTCACACAAGGAGTCACTCAGAAAACATGTGCTGAATGCCGATTGAGGAGCAGACGAAAACAACACAACCAGCTTCCAAAAACATGCAGGGTTTCTTTGCGCTAAACAACATTCCTTAAGGTCTTACCTTCATCTGTAGACTCCAGACTGTTCATGCTTTCAGCCCTGCTCTGGTCCCTTGACATTTTTCCAGAGATCAGGAGCTCCTGGCGTACTCGGCAAGTGACAGGCTGTTAGCTTCTGCTGGAACAGCTGTGATCAGCCAGGTGCTCAGGTGGGGTGAGAAAAGAACAGGTGTTAGTGGCAGCTTGCTACGCGGCTGCTCCAAACAAGTTCAAGGTCACCTCGTGAAGTGTAGGTTCAGCTCAGCTAATACATTGACATAGTTAAGTAACTCGCTAAACTGCCATGGAGCCTGCAGCAAGACGGCTGTGGCCTCCTCACCTACACTGTCCCTTCTCCCTGGTGACAGGATCTGCCCCTTCCCCCAAAGCACACAGGAGGAAAACTCACTGCAAATCTCAACTACTCTTATAGAGGCAGGCAGTGCCCCGTGAAACGTAATCAAGATGAAGAAAGAATTTAGATTGAATGTCACAATGCAGAACACACAGGACTTAATGCCAGCATAGATCATGCGTACGTTAATGGATAGTAAAGAAGACTACTGTAGTAACCTGACAGTCATTAAATGGCTTTTGGTCGGCTGCCATCCACTGTCTGGACTCAACCGCAGACAAAGACACCTTTACAATGACTCCTCCGGAAAATAGGAGTTTAGCAGAGGGTAATAATATAAATTAGGCAATGCTGGCATCGATGGGAGCCAGAAATTGAGAGGTAATTGCAGCATTGGGATAGGCGGATATGTCCAAGAAAAAAAAACTGTAGGGTCATTGTGAGCTTGTGCAACAAAACAGAAGCAGAAACGCCTGGAGGCCAAAACGGGGAGATTAAGAGTCAGAACGCATGACTGCTACGGCCTTCAAGGCTATAAGACATAACTGTTTCTTTATTAACCTATAAAATTTGATAGATAAAATCATGCACTACACACATTCATAACAGAACATGTAGAGGGGAATGTGGTATAGGATATCATTTATACAGTGAGATGCGAAAGTGTGGGCAACCTTGTTAATTGTCATGATTTTCCTGTATAAAAATCGTTGGTTGTTACGATAAAAAATGTCAGTTAAATATATCATATAGGAGACACACACAGTGATATTTGAGAAGTGAAATGAAGTTTATTGGATTTACAGAAACTGCGCAATAATTGTTTAAATAAAATTGGGCAGGTGTATAAATTTGGGCACTGTTGTCATTTTATTGATTCCAAAACCTTTAGAACTAATTATTGGAACACAAATTGGCTTGGTAAGCTCAGTGACCCCTGGCTGTAATGAACGGTGAAGCACAGAGAGGATCTGATTACCGGTGATCTGCAGTATCAGTATCACCGATAATCCGATATACCAGCTAACCTCTGTTCACCTGAGTAGAGAGTAGTGTTTGGTGTAACAGTAACACTTAGAGGACTAGGCCTCAGTGTAGTAGGGAGTACTACACAGATTCCTTCCGGAGACCTGAACTCTCTAAGGCGGGAGAAGTCAGGCTGAAAGAGTAGGAAGGTTTGTCTGAAAGTGACACTCTGGAGGAAGTGTCACCAACAGGACGGGGAACCGCCTCCAACAGTAAGGTCGGTTCTCGAGGTCGGACAAGCCAGGTTGTAAACACACGGACAGATAAGGTACAGATACAGTAGGCAGAGCCGGAGTCTAAGGTACAGGCAGGGTTCGGCAACAGAGTATCAGAAATATCGAGGTACAAGATCAGGAGGCAGAAACAGAGTCTAAGGGCGAGCCGGGGTTCGGCAACAGAGTATCAGAATGGCAAGGTACAAGATCAGAGTTCAGGAGGATAGTCAGGCAGGCAAAAAGTCATAACAGATAATCACAATCAAACTAGTACTTTAGCTATCAACAGAATCTAGCTAAGTGTAGGATTACAGCTCCAGCTGGTCCCGGCACACTTAAGGATCTGACTACAGGTGTGAGTGCTCCCACGTATGTGTTCGCAACGCCAGACACCAGAGAAATGACCAACTAGCAGTATATATACACAAGCCCCTCTCCAGCACCTCCCTAAGTGCTGGACCAATGGGGAGCGGAGCCAGAGTCAGCTGACCAGCCTGGTCAGCTGACTCACTTCTGCCTGTCATATATGCTCTGCCTCAGCGCGCGCGCGTCACTCTTAAGGCTGGTGGACTATGAGTCCCAGCCACACCAGCACTCTCCCTGGCATCCGCTTTCACCGCTACTCACGCGGCGTGCGGCGGCTCCTCCATGCGGCGCCGCCATGCTTGATACGGAAGCAGCCGCCCCGCTCTGAGAGCGAGCGGCTGCGCTTCCACGCATTATTACACTGGCCTACATACACAGGTGAATCCAATTATAAGAAAAAGTATTTATGGGGGTCAATTGTAAGTTTTCCTCTTTTAAATTTCTCTGAACAGTAGCAACACGGGGGTCTCAAAACAACTCTCAAATGACCTGAAGACAAAGATTGTTCACCGCCATGGTTTAGGGGAAGGATACAGAAAGCTGTCTGAGAGACTTTAGCATTCTGTTTCCTACAGTTAGGAACATATTGAGAAAATGGAAGACCACAGGCTCAGTTCAAGTTAAGGCTCGAAATGGCAGACCAAGAAAAATCTCAGATAAACAGAAGCGACGAATGTTAATAACAGTCAGAGTCAACCCACAGACCAGCACCAAAAACCTACAACATCATCTTGCTGCAAATGTAGTCATTGTGCATCGTTCAACCATTCGGTGCACTTTACACAAGGAGATGCTGTATGCAGATGAAGCCTTTTCTCCGCCCACAGCACAAATGGAGCCGTTGGAAGTATGCTAAAGCACATTTGAACAAGCCAGCTTCATTGTGGAATAAGGTGCTGTGGACTGCTGAAACTAAAATTGAGTTATTTGGGCATAACAAAGGGCGTTATGCATGGTGGAAAAACAACACAGCATTTCAAGAAAAACACCTGCTACCTACAGTAAAATATGGTGGTGGTTCCATCATGCTGTGGGGCTGTGTGGCCAGTGCAGGAACTGGGAATCTTGTCAAAGTTGAGGGACGCATGGATTCCACTGAGTATCAGCAGATTCTGGAGAACAATGTCCAGGAATCCGTGACAAAGCTGAAGCTGCGCCGGGGCTAGATCTTTCAACAAGACAACGACCCTAAACACTGCTCAAAATCCACTAAGTCATTCATGCAGAGGAACAAGTACAACGTTCTGGACAGGCCATCTCAGTCCCCAGACCTGAATATAATTGAAAATCTGTGGTGTGAGTTAAAGAGAGCTGTCCATGCTCGGAAGCCATCAAACCTGAATGAACTAGAGATCTTTTGGAAAGAGGAATGGTCCAAAATACCTTTAACCAAAATCCAGACTCTTATTGGAACCTACAGGAAGCGTTTAGAGGCTGTAATTTCTGCAAAAGGAGGATCTACTAAATATTGATTTATTTTCTTTTTTGTGGTGCCCAAATTTATGCACCTGCCTAATTTTGTTCAACCAATTAAGCCTTCTGGACTGGTTGTTACGAGAAAAAATGTCAGTTAAATATATCCTTACCCTAAACCATGATGGTGAACAATCTTTGTCTTCAGGTCATTTGAGAGTTATTTTGAGACCCCCATGTTGTTGAAATTTAAAAGAGGAGGAAAACTTACAATTGACCCCCACTCTCTCAGAAGCCTTGCTTTTTACTTTTAAATATGCATGTAAACATGAAATATTCCTATTTTTTTTTCATATTATAAGCTTGTGATGGATGCAAAACAGAAAAAATGCACTTTTATTTCTAAATAAAATATTGTCGCCATACATTGTGATAGGGACATAATTTAAAGGGGAACTGAAGAGAGAGGTATATGGAGGCTGTCATGTTTATTTCCTTTTAGTCAATACCAGTTGCCTGGCAGCCCTGCTGGTCTATTTCTCTGCAGTAGTATCTGATTAAAACCAGAAACAAGCATGCAGCTAGTCTTGTCAGATCAGACTTATAAGTCTGAACCACTGAAACACCTAATCTGCTGCATGCTTGGTCAGGGGCTATGGCTAATAGTATTAGAGGCAGAGGATCAGCAGGGCTGCCAGGCAACTGGTATTGTCTAAAAGGAAATAAACATGACAGCCTCCATATACCTCTCTCTTCAGTTCCCCTTTAAACGGGACTATTAGGCAAATACAATACGTGGGTTTTAATTATGGAGGCATGTATTATTATAAAACTATAATGGCCGAAAACTGAGAAATAATGAATTGTTGCTGTTTTTTTCTTATTCTTCCTGTTAAAATGCATTTACAGTAAAGTAGCTCTTAGCAAATTGTATTACCCAAAGAAAGCCTAATTGGTGGCAGAAAAAACAAGATATAGATCAGTTCATTGTGATAAGTAGTGATAAAGTTATAGGCTAATGAATGGGAGGTGAACATTGCTCAGATGCATAAAGTGAAAACGACTGAAGGCTGAAGTGGTTAAACAATTATTGCACACTTTCTGTAAATCCAATAAACTTCATTTAATTTCTCAAATATCACTGTGTGTGTCTCCTATATGATATATTTAACTGACATTTTTTTATCGTAACAACCAACGATTTAAACAAGAAAATCATGACGATTAACAACGTTGCCCAAACTTTCGTATCCCACTGTACAACCAGTCAGGAGAACTTGTCACAAGGCCTAACAAGATTGGAGAGGCATTTACCTCCTTTAAGAATGATATAATTTAGACAGACCCAATGATAGATGCAGGAAATTTCTATCTAGGGTTCAGATGCTTACTTTGAGTGAGAAGGAGATTGTGAAGAATTAAATGCTCCAATTTTAGAGGAAGAATTTAAAAAGGTTGTGACTGGTGATGTGAAAGCAGGTAAGAGTTCGGGCCTGGACAGATTTACTAGTGAGTTTTATAAACGTTGTATGGAAGAGCTGTCGGACCCTTTTTGTGCCACGGTGAATGACCAGCACAGAGGAAAACTGTTCTCGGACCTATCAAATAGGGCTACTATCACACTGATACTGAAAGAGGGCAAAGATAAGAAGGACTATGCCAACTATCGCCCAATTTCACTGATCAAGGTTGAAACTAAAATGTATTCCAAGATCCTGTCAAACCATTTGACAATGTTGCTCACAAATTTTTGTCAATGTAATTTTTGCATCGAAAATGCTATTTTCGATTTTGAGAAATGTTTTATAAAAATACATTGTATTTTCGCAATGTGGTGAAAATTTGAGAAAATACAAAAATTGTTGTTACCGCAAAAACACAAAACCTTTTTTTTTTTACAGTGAAAAAACATTTTTTATATTTCATTTGCAAAAAATCACAAACTTATACAAAATTATTTTCAATGGCATTTTCACTCAAAAGTCGAATTTAACATTATTTTCACACAAAAAATGTATGGGAAAAAAATATTGGCTTTAGGATGGGCCGTCAGATGAGTGACAATCTTGCAGCAGTGAACAATTTTGCCTGTTGAGAAAAGAAGACAGCAGCTGTCCTCTTGGCAATAGATGCAGAAAAAGCGGTTGACAGGCTGTCTAGAGACTTTCTTGGGGTGACCCTAACCCGATTTTATTTGGGAGAAGGACTTTATCAGTAGAATTCAAACGTTATAAATAAATCAGACAGCCTGTATCAATATTAATGGGCAGCTAACAGGAGAATTTTAGATTGCAAATTAAGTATGTCAGGGATGTCCTCATTCACCTCTTTTAGATAACCTAGCTATGGAAACATTAAATCGGACTATTCAGGATAATGAGCAAAGTTGTGGTCTGCAAGTGGGAGTTCTGTAAATTAAGCAAAGAGCTTATAATGATCTGACCTTGACCCCGACAGACCCAACTACAGAGGCTTTAAAAAATTCTTAATGAGTTCTCCCTATGCTCAAACTACAGATTAAATGAAAAAAAGACTCAACTGCTGAATTTAGGTTGTAATAATGAGACAGTTGACCAAATTAATGCACTAGCCATGTTCCGGTGGTAGGCTAACAATATCACCTACCTGGGGATGAAGGTCTGCAGCGACCCTCGGACATACTTCTCTGTAAATTTTATAGATACAACAACTAAGCATAGTACCAAAGCCCTAGAATCTTGAGGATAAATCTATATTCAACATTATTCAGGGTAGCTATTATTAAATCGTTTCTATCTCTCTAAGATCCTTTTTTTTAATACAAAATATTCCAGTTGGAATCCCCTGAGTGTTGTTCCACTTCCAGGCGGTACATAGACTATTTCAAAAATGTATTTGGCTTAATAAGCCCTCTAGGATTGCATATCGTTACCTTACAAGGAACAAAGAGGAAGGTGGTTTAGCTGCACCAGATATAGCTCTATACCATGCAGCAAACCAGCTTAAAAGGATCTTGGACTGGGGGTGTTCAGGGGGAAAAATGTAATAGAGGCTGCATGGGTGGCATGGCTGGATTTCAGGCAAGGCCACATAGGCCATGGCCTAGGAAACCAGGAAAGCAAGGGGCAGCCTGGTGGCAGCAGGGTGGTATTAGCAGTTAGCCTGCAGAACATTTATCCTGCTACACAGAGTTTGCACATAGCGATGGGTGGCTACTAGCAGCCGGATCTTGCACTCGGGGATGAAAGGGCAGTGAATGGGCACTTACAGTGATCTCTGAGCCGCCTGTCACTCACTGAATGTGCTGCTCACCAAGAATCTTACAATATAATCCCTGCCATCATGTCACTTACTTTCCACAGTGGATCTTATAATGTAATCCCTGCCATCTGTCCTCAGAGAAGTCTACAATCTAATCCCTGCTGTGTTGGATGATGCTGTTGGCCCGGGGGCAGCTGGTGATAGTGGGCCTTGGGCGGTAAAAAGTACAAATCCGGCCCTTCTGGGTGGATCTCAGATTGGTCTCCTCTTGGATGTGGAGCACTATTATAAAGCTTGTAGGTACCACATCCCACCCCTTTATCAATTCAATGTTGGCAGCAATGTTGACTTGATGAAACAGGATGGACAAAAAAGTCAAACTCCACTCCAAACTCAGCAGAATAATTTTGTCCCTGGTCATTCCCTGAGCTGCTTTAGTGTGAATAATCTACATAAAGATAGCCCAATAGTGGCTCTTTTGAATAGAACAACTGTTCCATCAAGTCCCCCTAGGGAAACTCCAAGTATGTAGTTTTCTAAAACACTAGAAAGGAGATGCCAGGTAAGAAGTGACCTTAATGAATTTGAAATTTGGGTTAGCGAGGGGATATTCCCAAATAAAGTGCTGGGCACTTTATACAAATTCTTGAGTTATACAGAAGAATCTGGTGGAAGTAGAGGTGTCCATAAGCGGAATAAAGAGCTAGAAGCCAGGTTGGAAGATATATACTGATGGTGTGCATTCAAAGACATCTGGTTGCCAGCCAGTATGAATGTCCAGCTGACCTAATTTAAGCTGGTATCCAGGTGGTATTGTATCCCCAGAAAGAGGGAGGAACAGGGGAGGTGGTCAGACTAGGGTTGCTGGAGATGTGGAGCACGAGCGCCGAATTATAAACATTGGTTCTGGGACTGCAATAAGATTAGGGGGTTCTGATTAGAGATAGAATCCTTTATTAGGCACAATTATGACCCAGATTTCGCAATAGGAAAGATCTAGGAACTAAACGGGAAATAGGGAAAGGGAAAGATCGAAGAATATTTAGTTTTCTAAGAAACGGAAGATGTTGGCGCTTTATAAATCAATAATAATAATAACAACAACAAATAGCATTTGTAAAGCGTTTTTCGCCCGTAGGACTCAAAGCGCGTAAGCATGACTCAGACCAATAATTGGTTGATTGGTAAGTCGTGGAACAGAGGAAGATTTCTATAAGTCCGGAAATGCCAAGCTAAACAGGTGGCTTTTCAGTCTGGATTTGAATAACTCCAGGGATGGGGCTGTCCTTACTGGGTATGGTAGGGAGTTCCAAAGAGTAGGGGCAGCATGATTGAAAGCTCTGTCTCCAAAGGTTTTGAGGTGCACTCTGGGAGTGACCAAGTTTATAGAGCCTAATAATAATGTAATTTTAAATCTGTTCACTTACGGCCAGGAAACTGATAATTGATAGATGGATGAGCGACATGCTGCCTTGTTTTCTAGTATGGCATTGTGCGAACTGTACTCGTGCATACGCAGTACGGCCACGCTCATTCATGCTCGCACAGAGGGCTCAATGTTCCATGAGGCCCAGAGGAAAAGTAAACTGGCCCCTCCCCCATCTACCCCTCGACTCCTCTGTGCTCCCCAGGACCCTGCATGATAGCAGCAGTGTATCTATGCACTAATTCACTGAAGGAAACAGCTCTATTGTCCCTTTAGTTTCCAGTGAGGAGTGTAAAAAAAGACTGTAACCAAGGAATGAAGTTCATAACAATCAGTAGCTGATACCCCCTTTCCCACAAGAAATCGTTACCTTTTCTCAAATAGATCATCAGGGGGCTCTGTATGGCTGATATTGTGGGGAAACCCCTCCCACAGTGTGACGTAAGGACCATGGTCCTGACAGTTTCCTGTCTGTGAGCCTTGTTGCATTCTGGGAAACAACAGCTGTTTAAAACTGCCAAGCAACCAGTATCTTCCTCTGTGCATAAAAAATACCTATAAAAAACACCTTTTAGCCTATTGCAATGTTAGTGGGTGTGGTTATAATGGCAGTTGGTGCTGTCTAGTTTTTTCTCGTCTTCCAGTAGTAAAGATGATGACCTGCAGGCTCATTGTGGATTAAACAACGTGAATATATTACATGGCGAATATCAATCATTTCTTGATCTTCTATTTCTTAATGTCTCACTTTGCAATAATACTACGGTAATTCCTATATTTGTATAGCGCTTTTCTCCTGACGAACTCGAAGCGCTTATGAAGCAGCCACTAGAGGGCGCTCTGTAGGCAGTAGCAGTGTTAGGGAGTCTCTCCAGTCTCCAAGAACTCCTACTGAATAGGTGCTGGCCTACTGAACAAGAAGAGCCAAGATTCAAACCCTGGTCTCCTGTGTCAGAGGCAGAGTACTTAACCCTTACACATTACATTTATTTTTTTCCCTCTTTTGCTAAAGTTCCTCTTTAAGAAATTTTGCCTTGCCTGTAGGATCGCTGGTCAGTGTTAATGAAGGCTTCACCACGTTACTTATTTCTCTTTGTCCCATTTTAGTCCATGAGCAGCTATAGGACAAGAGTCCTTTCTGTGTCTGCTCTGGCTGGGCCTCCCCTTGTCTAAACAGCTGCCAGGCATTGTCCATGGTGCTGAAGCCACGCTGTGCATCATTCACTGTACACATAGGGAGTAACAATTTCTAGCAAACTTTATTGGGGGGGGGGGGGGGGGGAATTGTAGACTATTTGTTGCCTAGGATCTACTTTAAAGGGATATCACCCCCCCTACTGCAGCAGTGGCTGGATAGTGTTAAAGGCCTCTGACATAGGAGACCAGGGTTCGAATCTCAGCTCTTCCTGTTTCGGAAGCCGGTACCTATTCAGTGAGGAGATCTCGGGCAAGACTCCCTAACACTGCTTGAGCGCCCCCCAGTGGCTGCAGCTTGTGCTTTTGAGTCCGCCAGGAGAAACCATGATATACTGGTAAATGGGCAACATTACAAGAACCAGAAGTTCCCTGAAAAAACCGCACCACTCAACTCAGAGGTACAAATTTATGACATCTTTATTCAGTACACAAAACCATAAAAACAATTAAGATCAACATCAAGGAGCACTCCGCACAAATGTATAATCATATAGTAAGTAACAATCAACTCACAAACGTCCTGCGATATTAACATTGTATATATGTATATAATATGTACTCACACCATTGTGAGATATGAAAGGTTAAATAAATACATAAATGATTCCCCGGATGATCAGGTACAGCCCCTCAACTAATAAAGTGCAAATGCATATAGTGTATAAAAGGACTGACAAGTCCTATATAAACAATAAAGATGGAGGATCAATGTAAAAACCTCCACGTAAAACAGTGTGTGAAAGATCTGCAGCCGTGAATGTGAGAGATGAAAACCACTACGTGAAAACAATACCCCCAAGGAAGAGGGGAGTGAAAAAAGTGTCTGGAGGCTGTAGCTTACCGGGTGGCAGTGCGGTGAGATGGCAAAGAGGAGAGCGCCCCCGTGATAGGCCGTCGCGATTCGCTGCCTGGGATGTGCAGCTTCGTCTGGGCATAAGGACCTGGATATTTGGCCGGCGTTTATATCCATACAGGACCTAAGTGGGCGGAAACTAAAGTCTCCCTAAGCTTTCTGTAATGGTGCGCGGCCGCGCACTCTGAGGAGGCAGAGACGGCGTCAAATGACGTCGCTCCACTTCCTCCCCCTATACTAAAGGCACCTGGGAAATGTAGTCTAGATGTGTACTCGTGAAAAAAGCCGGAAGTTTAAAAGGATGCGTACTTAAAGAACAATGTAATCCTTCAATACCTATATACAATATATTTTTACATTGATCCTCCATCTTTATTGTTTATATAGGACTTGTCAGTCCTTTTATACACTATATGCATTTGCACTTTATTAGTTGAGGGGCTGTACCTGATCATCCGGGGAATCATTTATGTATTTATTTAACCTTTCATATCTCACAATGGTGTGAGTACATATTATATACATATATACAATGTTAATATCGCAGGACGTTTGTGAGTTGATTGTTACTTACTATATGATTATACATTTGTGCGGAGTGCTCCTTGATGTTGATCTTAATTGTTTTTATGGTTTTGTGTACTGAATAAAGATGTCATAAATTTGTACCTCTGAGTTGAGTGGTGCGGTTTTTCAGGGAACTTCTGGTTCTTGTAATGTTGTAGGTTTATGGTTCCTTTCTGCACACTCCTCATCTATCTACCTATTTACTTAGATTCCATGATAATGTGGATGGTGCTTGCCCATTTGTTTTGTCTTTCTAGTAATACTGGTAAATGGGGTATACTGGTAAATGTGTCTTGTCTACTACACACACGACAGTCCCACTTTGGGAACCTCTTTCAAAACTATTGTTAATATATGCATTTTTCTACTGCAAATGTGTTTAACTTACTCTAAACTTTATTCCCATCAATTAAATTGATAGTTTTTCTTAATTTTATCATTTGAAAATAAGAAATATAATGCTGATAGAAAGGACCAGTGTGGTCTGAATGATAAAATGACACTCTTTGATTCTGCATTCTTTGTGATATGCATGGTGAGGGGTGTGGTGGGGGCGTGGTTAGAGGTGTGGCTTATGAGCTACTTTGGCAGGTATGAGCTACTGAAGTTGGATTCTTAAAAATTATGATCATGTTGAGACTGAGGAATAACCCCAGGGCCGGATTTAGGCCTAGGGCACCACAGGAATAAGGGCACCAAAGCAGCAGACTCAGTGGTGCAGCATCTGCAAGCTTGCAGAGAGATCTGACGAGCGCCTGATCTCCCTGCTGCCAGCCACCTGTGCTGCGGCCACCTTGCTCTACTCTGGGGACGTTTGCATTGTGGCTGGCACCATGGACTTGGGCAGCATTGGAGACAGAAGGGAAGAAGAAGCTTCTGCAATGGAGACGAGCAGAGAAGTGAGTGACACTGATGGCTGCTGCGGTGTGGAGGCAAGCTTTTCTGAAGGGGGGGGGGGGGGCGGAAAGGGAGAGATTAAGGGATCATCAGGCTACCTATAGTAGAGGGAAAGAAGGGAGGGGTCATCTGGCTACCTATACTGGAGGGAAGGGGGGAGGGGTCATCTCGCTACCTATACTGGTGGCATTATAATAAGCAGGGCCGGATTTGTACTCTTTACCGCCCAAGGCCAATGTCACCAGGGGGGGCGGCTGGAGACATTGGCCTTGGGTGGTAAAGAGTACAAATCCGGCCCTGAATAACCCCCACTCCTGAAGCCACAACCTTACCATGGATTTAGTCTCACCATGGACTTAGGAACCAAAGAACTGAGACCCCGGTTCCCATTTACTCAGGAACACCTCCCTCCCCCTCCAGTCACTGGCTGAACTACACTGCAGGGGCGTAACAATAGGCCCTGCAGCCCCTGCGCCCGCGGGGGGGCCCGCCCCCCCCCCCCCCAGGGGCCTGCTCGGGGCCGTTTTGTGGGGGCTGGAGGGGTGGCAGCATGAGGGGAAAGCCTTGGCCACAGTCGGCGGGGAGAGGGGAAGTTCCTCCCCTCTCCCTCACCTCGGGGCTCTCCCCTCCAGCTAGTTACCGTCTGTGGGCAGCGGGCAGCGGCGGCAGATACATACCTTCTTCCTTGCGTTCCATCGCAGCCTTCTCGCTCTAGCGGCTGACGTCACTTCCGGAAGTGACGTCAGCCGCTAGAGCGAAAAGGCTGCGATGGAACGCAAGGAAGAAGGTATGTATCTGCCGCCTCCGCTGCTGCCCGCTGCCCACACACGTTCACTAGCTGGAGGGGAGCGCAGAGGGGAGAGCCCCGAGGTGAGGGAGAGGGGAGGAACTTCCCCTCTCCCCGCCGACTGTGGCCAAGGCTTTCCCCTCATGCTGCCACCCCTCCAGCCCCCACAAAACTGGCCCGAGCGGGCCCCAGGGGGGGGGGGGGGGGGGTCTGGGGGGGGGGGCCCGCTCTGAATTTCTGCAGGGGGGCCCGGCGGGGCTTAGTTACGCCCCTGCTACACTGTATAATCTAGGCTAACACTGCCTATTTTACTGTCAAAGACCAATTTTCTTGCTCCCTAACTTTAGCCTGCACTGATAGAAACAGCTCAACAACGAGGCTGTTTCCAATGCACAGGCCACATGTACCAACAGGCACAGTGGGCATGTGCCTAGAGGTGGCTGGTCTTAGAGAGGCAGTTAAATATGCCCACCCCCCTTATCCCACCCTACAGACAGTAGTTGTCTGCCTACTATTTCACCTCCCAATTCAGAGTTTTACAAGGAAACAGACAGTACATGTTTTTATGCTGCTTTTGGTCTCACATGTATTATGGACTATATGCAAAGGACCTTTGTATGTCAATCACCCACATCCCTCCAGCAGTCACTTTTTTCCAGTGTGCCTGGGCGATGTGGGTGATTTTAGGAGTCCTGAGCGGTGAGGATCTGGTAGGGTCTCTTCCTCCTCACATTAGAGCATACATATTAAACTCCGGCCCGTGGGCCAAATCCAGCCCTCGGAACCATCAGATTTGGCCCTCAGGTGGTTTCCCCACTTTGCATTATGTTTGGCCCACTCTAGACCACCAGAGAAACTATATTGGAGGGAAAGCCCTAGATTACCATGGAAGCCATATGGGGAGGGGGAAAGCACTAAGTACTAGAGAGCTATATAGGAGAGGGAGGGGGCCACTAGCCACCAGGGAACTGTATAGGGGAGGGAGGGGGCCACTAGGCACCAAGGAACTGTATAGGGGAGGGAGGACCACTAAACATCAGAGAATTGTATAGGAGAGGAAGAACCACTAAACACAAGGGAACTGTATAAGGGAGGGAGGAGGGCCACTAGACACCAGGGAATCATAGAGGGGAAGGAGGGGGGGCAATAGATACTAGGGAACTGTATAGGGGATTGAGGGTGGCTATTTGACATCAGGGAACTATATAAGGGAGAGAAGTGGCCACTAGACATTGAGGACATTGAGTTCGGCCCCCATCCCAGAGCTCAATTTCAGCCCACTTTGTATTTGAGTTTGACACCCCTGCACTAGAGTGTGGAGGTTAGCGGACATGGGTGGAAGGGGGGGGGGGGGGGGGGTTATGTGGCATTAGCTCGTGTTCTTCAGCCCCACCCCCATTGCACACACACTAGTGTAATTACAGTATTACACAGCCCAGCGTGGTACCAAAGGGGAAAGTCCAACACATTAATCCAGATAGCATGACATGGAGCCCAAATGCGCTCATGTAATATTTAAATTACTTGGCACAGTTGTAAGGGAGCCAACACCATGTTAGGCTACCTCTGGCGACAGCACCCATAGCGCTGGCCATGTTTTCCTGTGTTGGATAATGTTTGGGCTTGACCTGAAAAATGCCAATGTCGAACATACAGTAGTCCAACACAGGATTGGAAAAAGTTAGTGTTTAGCAGCATAAAGTGGGAGTGTCCTAGATCTATCATGGGATCTACTAAGGGGTGGAGTTTAATGCATCCATTCTGTGCCAATAAGATCTTGAGATGTAATTGAACGCCATTAACGCTACAATCAAATTTACAGCATCATCAACCAAACAGCACCACCTAGTGGTCTTTTAACAGTACTACAAACTTGCAAACTTCCCTGAAGGATGCTACAGCAACCACATTTTGTAGCCATGGGCTAATATCCCAGGCTGGTAACCTGATGCCAGTGCGAGAGATCTACTAGCATTATTAGCCGTCTATCTTCAATATGGATTTTGACTCAAAGCATACTTGAAGTGAGAGGGATATGGAGGCAGACATATGTATTTCTTTTCAAATTGCCTGGCTGTCCTATTGATTCTCTGGCCCACAGGGGCGTAACAATAGACCCTGCAAGGGTTGCAGCCGCAGGGGGGCCCAGAAGCCACAGGGGGCCCCATCCTGAGAGACTGACAACTAAGGGCAAGTAGAGAAAAAAACGTTCTGCTCTCTGCACAATTGTTCTAATGACTGCATCTGCTCAGCCACTGACAATGAATCATACAAAGCTTTGCAGACAAAGATTTGTAGACAGTCCGTATTCAGTGTGCAGCAGGGTCTTGTGTACAATGTCCAGCCCCCAACCTCTACCTCTCCCCGAGTGCTCTGTCCTGGAGAAAGGGGGCCCCATCCAAAGTTTCGCAGGGGGGCCCAGTGATTTCTAGTTATGACCCTGCTGGCCCACATGCAATTACCTTTTTCTCCTGAGTGTTCTCCTGGGTGATATCTTCTTCACACCTTTCAGTAAAATGGATTTTAAACCACCAGCAAGCAAGAAAATACTCAAAATAGTTTTGGTAGAACGTTTCCATCTATCTTCTGGTACTTCTGCAAGGACCTCTGCTCTGCTGCTGGAAGGTGGGCTCTGGCAGGCTGGAGGCCTCAGGCCTGGTTGGCTCTGGCTGAAGGCCTGGCGGGGAATTAGTAAACTCTTCTTCTACAAGGACCACAGAGGAGAGGAGGCAGGTCACAGGTGCGTGTGGCCACAGGCAGGTAAAATGCAGGGCCGGTTCTAGACTTTATGCTGCCTGAGGCAAACTTGTGAGGATGCGCCCCCCGATTGGGAATGATCTTACAGCACCCATCAATTTACTCTGCTTCATTTAATGTTCTCACATGACATACTGCAGCTCAACACAATAGCACACTGGCTGGTTGTGAGTCAGTGACAAACAAACTGCTCACCCTCAGCCACTCCATTCCTCCTCAGTCAGGACAGCACTGCCACCTCCTCCCTTCTGCTGTACAAGTCAAATGAAGCACTGCTGCTTCCTGCCTCTCCCTCTCCTCACTCACTGCCAGACTCCTCACACAGCACAACAAGCTGCTTTTCCCCAATGATGACCTCTTCACCTCGCTCTCCTCTTGCTTCTCCTCCTACTCTGACTGCATGCTGCTAGTGTAAACACAGTACAATCACGCTGTAATCTCTGCACCAGATGCAAATGTTTCACATTACTTCATGAGAGAACTGTCTCTGTTAAAATGGCTTGGCTGTGAGCTCACGGCTGCAATAACCCACGGGGCGGAGCTTTAGCCTGACACATTACATTAGGTTGCCCTGCTGCTCCACCTTTCTTTTAATGTGGATGTGGCCAGTGCTGACAGCCAGGATGCACCATTTGAAATGAGGGGGGGGGGGGGGGGAGAGCTTTTCCATTTATAGAAAATGCCTAGCTCTGCTATCCTCCCCCTTCCCGGCGGCTGGACAGACTGTGGAGAGTCTCTGAAGTCACAAAAGTCATGAATGTTATTATTTTAAAAAAACCTCATACACTGGAGGTGGCCGCTGAGCGCCCCCCATATCGCTGTACCAAGGGATATTTGTCCCCTCTTGCTCCCTCTAGCTATGCCTCTGCTCCAACCCACTACCCTCTACATTGTAAGCTTGCAAGGGCAGGGACCTCTCCCTTGTGTTTCCTGTTTCTGTGTATGTTATAAAATGAACATGTACTGATGATGATGATAGTAATCTGCTAATTACGATTACGCATACATTTTCCCAATTACGCATATACCTAATTACATATTCGTAATTCAATTGACTTTGTATAATCATTCTTAATTACACCTGAATTTACTTGTAATTTACGCGTAATTTTGTGCCGACTCTGGCGGTGAATAGCAAATCACCCATACATGCTATTGCTACCAAATTGCTACATATGTTAGGGAGATTAGTGGGTACAAGTAAAAAAAAAAGAAACAGTTTTTCAAAAAGACCTAGTAGTTTTTGAGAAAATCAATTTTAAAAATGGTAAGAAGAATGTTTTCTTAAACCCAGAAAAATTACAGTTTAAAGAGACTCTGTAACAAAATTTTCATCTTTATTTCTTCTATCCTATAAGTTCCTATGCCTGTTCTAATGTGCTCTGGGTTACTGCAGCCTTTCCTAATTGCACAGTGGCTGTATTATCTCTGTTATATGATCTAATCTTCTCTCCTCTGTCAGCTCTGTCGGGCTCAGGCAGTCAGGCTGGAATGTGCAGGGCTGCTTGTGATTGGATAGAAGCTATACACACCCTCTCCAGGCCCCCTGCACACTCTGTATGACTCACACACTGAGCTACTCTCAGCCTATCACTTGCTATGTCTTTTGTTTGTAAACACTGCATAAAACTGGCAATTACAAGCCAGGAATGCAGCAGGGAGTGGCAGAAACAGCACAGAGGGGCCCAGGAGAACATAATGAATAGAATGGTATGCTTTTTATTGTAAGAATTTTACAGTACAGATTCTCTTTAAAAAACATTTTTTGTGCGTTTTTAGGTCTTTATGAACAATTATTTTTGAATCTTGTACCCACTTTTCTTCTTAACATATGTAGTAGTTTTGGTAGCAATGGCATGTATGGGGACTTTGCAATTCACTGCCAAAGTCGGCATGAATTATGCGTAAATTATGTGTAAATTCATGCTTAATTACGATATGGAACAATTAACTATGAAATGAATTACACTAGTCCCCCAAAATATCGCATTACGATTACGATGCGCAATTGTGTATTGCGGTGCGTCATTACTTATCATTAGTGATGTATTGATGTTTTCAAACTACACATCAATTGTATATATTTGTACTTGTTTTATACCTCCCAACTTTTTGAGATAAGGAGGGACACTTAAGCCACACCTAAAACCAGGCCCCTGACACACCCCTGATCACGTCCCCGCCACGCCCCTAGTCACACATGCCAAAAAAAATTCATAAGAAAAATATGTTGTTTTATTGTTCAAATCACACTGGTCCTTTCTATCCTGGTTTATTTTATTAACATTTGAATATAAAGAAATATATCAATTTAAAGGATGGGAATAAAGCTAAGGGCCCATTCACACTTGAGCGTTTTGCCGGCGATTTCAGCAAAACGCTCAAACGCTAGCACTTTTCAAAGCGCGAGGGTAATAACAGTCTATGGGCCCGTTCTCATTTGGGCGATTTGCGCAAATCGCCGCAAATCTTCCAAAACCGCTAAACTGACACGCAAATCTCGCTAAACCGCTAAACACGTAGCCTGCACCATTTTTAGGCGTTTTCCAGGCGATCGCGTTTCAGTGCTATAGAAGCACAAAACGCGATCACTAAAAAATCGCCAGGTGTGAATGGCGATTTTTTTTGGGCGTTAACCGCCAAAAAACGCCAGAGCCAAAACGCTAGCAAAAGCGCTAGCGTTTTGTAAGTGTGAATGGGGCCTTAGAGTCAATTAAACTCATTTTTTACTAGAAAAAAAACATATATTTACACAGATCTGTTCATCAGTCCTAAAAGAGGGACAATGGAGGAAGAAAGAGGGACAGACGGATTCACTTCCCAAAGAGGAACTGTCCCTCCAAAAGAGGGACAGTTGGGAGCTATGTTGTGTCACTGGTTGTCCTGATTGTACTGTGTTGAACAGCTCTTGTATCTATGCTCTCCATTACTATATGATTTTGCACTATGCATAGCCAGATATAAATAATGCAAATAATACAATTTGCATTCATTTGCCTGCAAGCCAGAGTGAGGCCAGGGGCTAGCAATGCCGCTGGAGTTAAAGTGGACCTGAACTCATAACTTCACCTCGGCTCTAAAAGATAAGCAATAGCATAATAACCTTTAAAGAAAAACATTTCTTTGTTACAGCTGATACAAACCCTGCAATAAATCGGAAGTGTTTCTATTACCTGCAGACATATTGTTAACATCCTGTGTTTACCAATTAGCTGCTCTGCCGAGGCAGCCAGCTGACACAGGGGAGACATCAACTTACAACTTATGCTTAGTCACAGATGAGGGGTGATTAGACAGGCTAAACTCTCTAACTACACACAGGGTGCATTTTCCTTCTGTCCTGTGCAAGAGTTCAGGTCCACTTTAAAGCACAGCATTCTCATCATTTTAACGACTGTAAGATCGCCTAACGCCAATTGGTGTCAAGTCCTAGGGCTGCAGTTTGCAGGAGATCGCGCACAGCTCGGGAGACCGAAACGCTGCGATCAGCATAACCTGGGGGACAAGAGAGCGATCGGCTCTCATAGGCAGAAGCCTATGACAGCGATCACGTGATTGGCCGGCTATGGGGAGGGAGGGGATTGCTAAAAAAAAACTCAGAAATAGTAAAAAAATATTTAAAAAATATGAACAAATATTTATTGCAAAAAAAATGAACAAGGGGGGGGGGGGGTTTGGGATTGGGGTAGTCAGACCCCACCAACAGAGAGCTCTGTTGGTGTGGAGAAAAGGGGGGGGGGATCACTTGTGTGCTGTGTTGTGCGGCCCTGCAGCTTGGCCTTAAAGCTGCAGTGGCCAATTATTTAAAAAAACAGCCTAGTCTTTAGGGGGGTTTACCACTGTGGTCCTCAAGTGGTTAAAGCGGACCTGAACTCTGGCACAGGACAGAAGGAAGACAGAGAGAAATGCACCCTGTATGTATTTTGGGAGTTTAACCTGTTTAATCCCCCCTTATCTGTGTCTAATCACAAATTGACTGTGATTGTAATTTCACCTCTCCCCTGTGTCACATGACTGATGAAGCAGATAAGCTCATTTGAAAGTACAGGATGCTTCCCTGAATGAGAAAGTAGAAACAGTGCAGATACATTTTAGGATTTGTTTCAATTGTAACAAAGAAATGTTTTTTGTTTAACCACTTAAGGACGACGCTAATTGAAATCTACGCCATTTGATGCTGATCTGGCTGCCATGGCGTAGATTTCAAGCGCGTTCTTGCCGCTTTCGTCGCTCCAGATGATCTCGCCACTGTCTCCCCGCCGCAGCTCACTTGCAGAGCCCTGTGAGCGGGTCAGGAGCCATTGGCTTACATTGATAGGCAGGGTCAGAAACCAATGAAAGTGGCTCCTGACCAGCTCACAGGAACTCTGGCGTTATAGAGACGGCAGAGTGGGTGGCTGAGGTTCCCAGCGTGCAGCAGCGACGGCGGTTGCGGTGATTCGTCAGCACTCGTCAGTGTTCTGCCGTTTCTGGTACCAGGGGACAGGGAATCTGGTCCTTTAGGGGGCAGAGACCACTGGTACTTAATTGGTTAACAGTCATTATGCTGTTGCGTATCTCTTAGAGCAGAGAGGACACTCTGAGCTTAGGTCCTCAACAGTTTATGGACTGACCTCTTGGACTCCCGAGTACTGCTATCCTCTCACTGTGGATGGATGTTGTGGAACGCGGGCGTATTGACCAGGCCTGAGAAGAGACATTGATTCTGTCTGTAATGGCCCCAGTTACTGAGATAAAGTCAGCTCTCTGGAGATCCAATTATCCCGTCTGAGAGGCAGGAGGAAAGTTGGTAATAACAAATAGTAATCTGTGATCACACATGTGTGCCTTGTTGGCTGCCTGACACTCAGTGCGCTGCTCTGCTCTGGGGATTATCACACGCTGCCGCATAAATAGCTCTTGTCAGGGCTACGCTAATGTAAGTATTAATGTCATCTAAAGGTATCTCTGTGCCAAAGGGACAAAAAAACACACCAAAAGTCAATTCAGCAAAATGGAATATTTTAGCCATTAGCCATGTTTCACGTCAGTCTCGTTACTTTAAAACCAAACTTAAAGTGGAACCATAATGACACATACGTAATAAATTATTCAGGATACCCATTATCCTGTTTTCAGCATCAGAAACGCTCCTTATAACTACCCGTAAATAAATTGCTGTGTATTGGTAAGTAACCCCGCCTTCCCAGTGATGGTTAGCCTAAGCTATGAGGTCATGCAGCCTTCTCCCCCAGAGCATTCTGGGAGATCATGTGATGTTCCTGCTCACTTCACAGAGAGGGGGAAAAAAACCATTCCACATCGATTCACCTTGCCAGAAGTAAAAATGCCGGAATCTCTGATATTTTTAAGGTGAAACTTGAAACCTGAGAATATCGTAAAGTCCATTGATTTCAGTAATCCAACTTAACCAGTTATTGAAACGGATACAGTCAGAGCAGGATCGTCACCAGGCAACCTAGGCAGGTGCTTGGGGCCTAGTGGGCATCAAAAGGCCAACCCGCCACCTTCTCTGACCTCTCTCTACTTCAGCTTACCTAAAGGACCACAAGGCGGCCCCAAATCTACTTCCATGCCTAAAGCCCCATTACATCTTAATCCATCTCTGGGTACAGTATATCTCCGCCCCTTGAGACTTCATCTTAGCTCCAGGGGAGTAGATATACACATTCTCGTCGCCAGCGGTTCATACATTGATCAGTGAAAGTGAAAGCATACACACATTACTTCCTGTGTAATGTGAATAAACTGGTGGGGGGCGGCATCTAGTGGCTAAAAAGTAAAAATGCACCCTTAATTAATTAACCCCTTACCTTTCCCCTCCCATAGTTACCAAATTAAAATGGCATTTAAAAAAAAAAAAGTTACCTTAGGGACTCAACTATTTTAATGTATGTCATGAGGGTATATTTCTGTCATTTTTGTAAGTAAGGGCTTTTAACTAGTGAAATAGTCTAAACGAGCGCAAAACGGAAAAAATACACCTTTATTTCCAAATATGGTAAGATATTTCATTGTATTAGGGACATAACCTTTTTTCTCTATTGTGGGCATAATTTAAACATTGTAATCATCGGGACAAATGTGAAAATAAAGCAGCATGTTTTATTTAAAAAAACAAAACTATAAGGCCCCGTTTACACTTAATCAGTTGCTCTCAGTTATAACTGAAAGAAAACTCAATTTCAAAGTAAGTCCCATGTTTTCCTATGGCACCTTTCACACTTAACGCGTTTAACTGCAATCTTCTTCCCAATGTACTGCAATGGAAAAAACGCATACCAACGCGCACTAACACACACTAACGCATACCAAATTATTAAGTGTGAACTGGGCCTAAGGGCTGAAAACTGAGAAATAAATGTTTTGTTTTTTTTTTTACTTTTTTTTCATATTATTTCCCTTTAAATGCATTTAGAATAAAATAATTTTTAGCAAAATGTACTACCCAAAGAAAGCCAAATTGGTGGCAAAGACAAAACAAAACTAGAAATAGATCATTTTGGTGTGACAAATAAAGTTATTGTCGAATGAATGGGAGGAGTACTGAAATATGAAAATGGCTCTAGTCTATAAGAACACCACTTGTCGTGGTCAAGTGGTTAAAAGGTGAAACTAATATATGAAAGTAACTCATTACATGCAAAGCGAGATATTTCAAGCATTTAATTGTTATAATTTTGATGAGAAACTCAAAATCTCAGACCAGTAGAATATTGTGAAAAGATTCAATATTCTAGGCTCAAAGTGTTAGGCCTCTTGTACACTACATGGAATTCCAATTTTTTCTATACGATCCGATTTTTGATTCCAATTAAAAAAAACGTAGCAGCATGCAGTACTTTTTTTTAATCGGAATAAAAAATCGGATAGTATAACAAATCGGAATTGCATGTAGCGTGCAAGAGCCTCAGACTGTTACCAGCTAAAAACACTTGCAAAGGGTTCCTATTTCATATACCGTATTTTTCAGAATATAAAACGCTCTTTTTCTCCCCAAAAAATGGGGAGAAAAAGTCCCGGCAGCTTATATTCCAAAGGCAGGGAATCCCCGACTTAAAAACGCCCGCCGATATGAACCGCCGACCCGCTGCTATGTCGGTGACTCCCTACCTTGTCCCCCTGTGTGGTCTGCCGGCCCATGCCCCCCCTGGTAACAATAACTGCAGAGGAGGATGTTTTAGGATAAATAGCGTCCCCTCCATTGGATAGCCATGCCCCTGATGAGTCATCTCGACGAAACTAGTTGGGCGGAGCCTATCCACGGAGAGGGACGCTGAGCCTCGAGGATTTTATTGATATGCGCAGATTTTACTGATGTTTGTGAGTACAATTTTATACGATTTTTACTAAGAATAAACGGTATTACCCTATGGAAGCATTTGTCTGAGTTCAAGGTGCAGTGATGCTGAGAAAGTCATTCTGAGGATTGCAGTACAGCTTTACAAATTTTGATGCTGGTCGTGAGGGTCAGCCACAATATCTGGTAAGGGGCTAGTATTTGATACTGGTGCCTGGGAAGTGCAGTGTGGGCACCGGGTGCTTAATGGTGAAGGAGTGTGTGATACACAGGTGGTGTAAACTGAGGATTACGTATTACACCAAAGGAGCCGTCTCTTTTTTTCCTTTTCTTGCATGAACTGAGGGAAATGATGCTGAAAAAATCGATGCAAGTGTAGGAGACCTGAGGATTGCAACTGGCTGGGCCGAATGTGATTTATGCCAACTGTCACGATTGGCACTACAATCTGGTGAGCGTAATTGTTGCACAAATAGTGGATTCCAAAGGATCAGTGTGTTTTGTATGACATCCTCAGCTCATGCTAGAGTGGGACTTGGAAACTTGGACTTTTGATACAAATTCATACACTGAAGTCTGGGTTATTGATATTGGGAGGGTGAAAGGCACAAAATAAGGACAATTTTTTCCTTGCCATAAGAGCACAAAATATGTGGATTGTTGTGGGATAGCCATCCAATATTGTATATTGACGCAAAGGCTGATGTTTGTTAGGTTATATGCTATGAGGAGTACCTGTTAAGCGCTAACTTTGATTTAGATTGAAATAACTGCAGAGCGACTCACCTCCCTATGGATTCCAGTGCTGGGTGGTCCTCTCCGCCTCCATCTCTGCGCTACCCCTGTAAAAGAATAGTGGCAAAGCAGCTCACCTTCCTCCAGTGGCGGCGATCTGCAGTCATCTTGCGTACCGCGCGGCTTGCCCTAATGATGGCTCATGTTAATAACTCATTGAATCATTAACATGAGCCGTCACTAGGGGGAGCCGCGCGGCTTCCCCTAGTGACGGCTAATGACCTAGGTGCGTCTTATATTCCGGAACGTCTTATATTCCGAAAAATACGGTATTAGTTTCACCTTTTAAGTTGAATTACTGAAATAAATGGATTTTTGCACATTATTCAAATTTTTCGCGTTTCACTTGTGTTTACCTGGGGCCTCCTCCAGCCCCCTATAGTCCATTAGCTCTCCCTGTACTGGCTCTCCGTTCTACCACTGTCAGCAATCCAGTTGGGTTTTGAGCCACTGCACATTCACGGTCCTGCCCTCATGCACCCCCAATCATGCAACTGAATTCTGCACATGCGCAGTAAGTCTTAATGGACTGAGTATGAGCAGAACACTCCTGTAAGGGACTGTACCAGGCCAGGGAGCAGACAGACTACAGAAGGCTGGGGGAAACCCCAGGTAAGAATAAATCCTTATACTTTGTCTCAGGTATATTTTAAAATGTACCTGAATTCCAAAGGGTTCACATATTTTGTATTGCTACTGTAAATCTGCAGTGTATTTACTTCCTGCTTTCATGGAAGCAGACAGAGTGTTGACATCCTGTGCTTTCGAATGAGCTTATCTGCCATCTCGGCCATGGCAGTCATGTGACACAGGGGAGAGATCAGATTACAATTTGTGATTAGACATAAATGAGGGGGAGTTAGACAGGCTAAACTCTCTAAATATCAGTGATGATAGTAATCAGCTAATTACAATTACGCACATTTTCACGTAAATTTACACCCTATACATAATTACAATTTGAACATTTAATTGATTTCGTATAGTCATTCTTAATTTTGCGTAAAATTTCACCTTATTTCCCAAAAGATCTTGTAGTTTTTGAGAAAATCGATTTTAAAAATGCAAAGAAAAAATTGTTTTAAACTTAGTTTAAAAATCTTTCTTTGCATTTTTAGAAATCGATTTTCTCAAAAACTACAAGGTTTTTTGAAAAATTCTTTTTTTCCCCTTGTACCCACTATCCTCCTTAACATATGTAGCAATTTTGGTAGCAATAGCATCTATGGAGGCTTTGCTACAAAATGTATCAGAAATTTTGCAAAAATTATGCGAAAAATGACGTGAAATTATGAAATATTACTATTACATGTGAAATGAATTACGATTTTCCCTGAAATTTTGCACTACGATTACGATGTGTAATTGCAAATTTCGATGCAAAATTTCGGCCCACCACTGCTAAGTACATACAGGGTGCATTTTGCTATGTTTTCCTTCTGTCTTGTGCAAGAGTTGAGGTCCAGTTTAACTTCCCTGGCGGTGTGATCAATGCGGCTGCGTGGCCGCGGGAGTTTTTTTTTTCAAATTATTATTTTTTTTAGCATGTAGCTAGCCTAGCGCTAGCTACATGCTTCCCCCCTCCCTGCGGCGTCCCCCCCCCCCCCCCCCCCGTACCTACCGATCACCGCCGGTGCCGCTTGCCCATAAGGAAATCCCGTCCTGGCTTCCCCCGTCGCCATGGCAACGAACGGAGTGACGTCATCGACGTCTCCGACGTCGTGACGTCACAGGTAATCCCGATCTACCCCACAGAGCAGCCTGGCCGCGATTGGCAAGGCTGCGCAAGGGGTATGCGGGGGGGGCTGTTTCCGCGGCGGGTAGCGGCGCATCGGCGGCGATCAGACCAAACACGCAGCTAGCAAAGTGCTAGCTGCGTGTTTGAAAAAAAAATTATGTAAATCAGCCCAGCAGGGCCTGAGCGACACCCTCCGGCGGCTTACCCCGTGTCACACACAGGGTTACCGCCAAGGAGGTTAAAGGGGAACTGAAGAGAGAGGTATATGGAGGCTGTCATGTTTATTTCCTTTTAATCAATACCAGTTGCCTGGCAGCCCTGCTGGTCTATTTCTCTGCAGTAGTATCTGATTAAAACCAGAAACAAGCATGCAGCTAGTCTTGTCAGATCAGACTTATAAGTCTGAACCACTGAAACACCTGATCTGCTGCATGCTTGTTCAGGGGCTATGGCTAATAGTATTAGAGGCAGAGGATCAGCAGGGCTGCCAGGCAACTGGTTTTGTCTAAAAGGAAATAAACATGACAGCCTCCATATACCTCTCTCTTCAGTTCCCCTTTAAGGATGAGATGGATGGTTGGTTACGGCAATGGAGGCAGGGCCAGATTTACCATAAGGCACTGTAGGCACGTGCCTACAGGCGTCTGATCATTTAGGGGCGGCTCATTCCCCTCCCCTAGCGCCTCCCTCCTTCTATATGCTGATTCCTGTGCAGAGCATAAATGAGAGTTTAGTCACACGGCTCTTGGCATTCCACTGACAAGGAAGGGAGTAAAGAGGCGCCCAATGAAGTATAAAAAAGTTAAAAACACTAAAAACTAAAAGGTTGAGGTGGCTTATCTCATAGACGACAGCTCACTTTGAGTAGAAATATTTATTAATAAGCACAGACAATGCGTTTCGTGGGATCTAGCCCACTTCCTCAGGCCAAACAAAGTGCCACTGCAGTCTGATAGCCGCATTTGGGGCGTTTTAGAGTGCATGAGGTTCTTTACCAAGAGAGCGACCGCCTCCAGGCTCACTGGCTTACCTGAGTGGAGTCAGGTATAAGACACTCCACCTGCTTGAAGTGGTCGGTTGCCCCGTGTGCAACCCACCTTTGTGAGTATTCCCTTTTCAAACACGTTACTTATCCATCTACCTGTGACATACTGCACAATTTGGGCTCCCGTTGTCTTTGTGTTTTTTCCCAGTACCCTATAATTCCACTGACAAGATCTACCTTCAGTCGGGGCACGACTAGCTACTTAATAATACTGGGTACCTAATGCTACACCTGTAGCTACCTATAATGGGCAAGGGAGGAGTGACAGCTGAGTCAGCCAGCACACTTGCAGTCACAGTGCAGTCCAGCAAAAGTTTGTAGGTTCATCATGGAGGGTGAAGTCTAGGGTGACAGGACATCTGTGCCTATAGGCTCCTGCGATGTAAATCCGGGCCTGAATGGAGGTGAGGATCACATGTGTAGATGTAGGGGAGATGGAGGTAAATCCGGACGTGGCAATGGGGGTGTTGGTAAATGGTAATGCGGGAAGATGCAGCTGGTAATGAATGAGAAGTTGGCTGAATGGAGTTATTGGAGGGGGTGTTGGCAGTGGAGACATTTTCTGAACATTTAAAGAGAATCTGTATTGTTAAAATCGCACAAAAGTTAACATACCAGTGCGTTAGGGGACATCTCCTATTACCCTCTGTCACAATTTCGCAGCTCCCCGCTGCATTAAAAGTGGTTAAAAACAGTTTTAAAAAGTTTGTTTGTAAACAAACAAAATGGCCACCAAAACAGGAAGTAGGTTGATGTACACATAGAAAATACATCCATACACAAGCAGGCTGTATATAGCCTTCCTTTTTAATCTCAAGAGATCATTTGTGTGTTTCTTTCCCCCTGCAGCTATCTTCCACTGAAGTGTCAGGCTGTTTCTTCCTGCAGAGTGCAGACAGCTGTGCCTGTATGTAATTCCTCAGTATGTGAAAGCCCAGCCAGCTCAGAGTAGGATTTATCCAGCTTGTAAAAGATAATAGAGCAGAGAGAAGCTGCACTAATCTAAATAACACACAGGCAGTGTGCAGAGAGGGGCCTGGAGGGGGGAGATGCATCACAGAACCACAACACTGAAGAACTTGGCAGCCTTCCAGACACAGGCTGACAAGTCTGACAAGAGAGAGATAAGTTGATTTATTACAGAGATGGTGATAGTAGAACGTGCTGCAGTAAGCCAGAGCACATTAGAATAGATTTTGAAACTTGTAGGATGGAAGAAAACTGGATGAAATTTTTGTTACGGAGTCTCTTTAAAGCAATACTAAAGCAAACCTAACAAAAAAAAAAACAAAAGTTTGATAATCAGCTATGGAGAGGGAAGGATCTCTGGATCCATCCCATAGAGGTTTCCCGGTGTTCTCTCTGTGCCCTCGTTGCTCCGCTATCCCCCCCACCCCCCAAGTGGTACTGTATTGCGCAGGCACAAATGCTCACTCCACACATGCTCAGTAAGGATGCGCCCGAATAACGCATCAGCTTCCAAAGCCTTCTGAGGACTCCCAAAATCGCGGATCTTCATGGGGCGGGAGTCGGACGGCAGTGGTAGACCGAGAGCACAGAGAACCGGAAAGGCTCTCTGGCATCCAGAGCTTTCCTGCTGACTTTCACAGGGAAGGGCGGGGCGAGGGGGGGCAGTGGTAGACCGAGGGCACAGAGAGAAGCAGGAAGGCTCCATGGCTGATCCTTCCCTCTGCATGGGTCTAACGCTTTATATTTGCTTCAACCCTTTACATGTAGATTGCCAGGGCAGGTAAGCGCACAGCTGGTTCCCAGTGACTGGGCGTATTGACTGTGTGCTTATCTGAAGAGTCAACACACTATGCATGTTCCTCTGCGCCACGAGATTAGACAGAGGCATTGTCTCATCCCGGCCATAAACTGTAATTAAACATTAGGAAATCGCAGTTAATGCTCTGGTGAGGTGCCACGACCCAGGAGGAGCAGATATTTGTGCTGGGATCAACGGGGATAAACCTCCTATGGCTGAGAAATGCAGAAGCCAGCCGTCTGGAGGCCAGATCACACATAACATGGGAGCCTCTGGGAGACCTGCACTGATCTCACTCTGTAGACAGCCACACCCGCCCAGCAAAACACAGCCAGCCACTCTACGCACCACAGAGCTGTGCTCATAACTAGGCCAGTGCTCCCGCATCAGAGTCTGCGTCTAGACTACAGGCCTGCGGAGAGCCTCTTTAACTACCGCTGCATGAGGAGAGACAGTGGCTACCTCATGCCAGGCTCCACAAAAGATGCCACAACAATGAATGACTGCTGTGTGATCGATGTGCGCTGCTGAAATCCAGTCAGCAGTGTGCCCGGGCCTTCAGACAGTGCTGTCTACGCATTATGGGGAATATTTGCGAAATGCCGGTTAAATTGCCATGTGCACACAGTGCATGGCAATTTTACCAGTATTAAGCAACCGACTTAGCGTGCGTCATTATGGCATGCGTTTTCTAAATAAGCCCACATGTCCTGTTTTAAGGCTGCAGCCGCAACGCCATATTCCAGGATAACAAAAGTACAGCTAATGGAGGATTTTGCGCCATGTTTGGGTCTAACGTAGTGCAATGTTCAGATTTTATTACAACAATCATTCAAAAGTAGGAAAGCCACAGCCACTAGGAAGCAGGAAATGGGGGACATGGGGGGGTCGTTAAGGTTAGATGTAGGGGTGGTTAAGGTTAGACATGGAGTAGTTAGGAAAGCCGTGGGGGTTGGGTAAGGTCTGCTGTGAGGGGTTTGGTTTAAGTTAGCCAGAGAGTAGTTAAGGATAGCCGTGAGGGGTGGTTAAGGTTAGCCATGGGGCGTTTGTTAGTGTTAGCCATGGGGGGGTTATTAAGGTTAGCCATTGGAGGGGTTAAGATTAGTCATGGGGGTTGGTGAAAGTTAGCTGGGGAGTAGTTAAGCATAGTCGTGGGGGTTGGTTAAGGTCAGCCATGAGTGGGTTGGTTAAAGTTAGTCAGGGAATAGTTAAGGATAGACGTGGGGGTGGTTAAGGTTAGCCTTGGGGAGGGGGGGTTTAAGGTTAGCTGTGGAGGGATGTTAAGATTAGCCGTGGGGGGTGGTTTGGATTAGCCGTCGGAGGTGGTTAGCATTAGCCATGGGGGGGTTGGTTAGGGTTAGCCGTGGGGGGTTGTTAAGGTTAGCCGTGGGGAGGGGGGTTATGATTAGCTGTGGGGGGTCGATAAAGTTAGGCATCGGTAGTGGGAGAGTCCAGTGCGATAATAGCGTTATGTTTAGCTTTAGTTAAATATCAGTATTTATTACCAATATTTTACTATCGTTATTTGCACTGTAGCAGTAGAACATGGTATACATTTACCGATATTTTACCATCAGCTTTTCTGTGTGCCCATATTTGCGGGCACCGTTTTTTCATGTTCACCCTTGGCTTTGCGTACTTTATACTTCACAGATGATCATTTTTCCAAGTGTTTCTTTCACATACGCCTTTAAAGCTGTATTTTTTTGTATTATTAATGTGTTGATAAATGAGCGGCTGCTGGACGATTCCCATGATGTCATCTTCCCTGAGTCATGGAAGCAATTAGGGAAGTAAATCATTGGGACACTTATCTTGAATGATGAAGTAGCCTAGCCTGGCCTGCTTCTGCTACTCCGAAATCAGCCTGTCTCCTGTGCCACACACTGACAACTGCAGGGCAAGCCTGACCCCATGCTTCTCATGCTGTGAAAGGTATTATTATAGGATGACTCTAACTGCAGCTAATGGAGAGGAGGAAATGTATGTGATTTTAAGACAGTGGGTAATCCAAGCGAATTATCCATTTTTGTTTCAGTCAGACAGAAAATGCTTCTAGAGCCACCAGGTTAAAGCGCACTTATAGCCCTCGCCACAGCTCCGGTCCTCTCCCATCTCCCGCTGTCAGCCTGTGAAGATCGGAGACCCGACTGGTCGGGTGTTCTGAGCACGCACAAGCCCGCATCATCTCGAGCGTACTGCACCTGCAGTAAATAGCTTGGCGTTTTTTCTCTGAGGAGAGAGGGGAGGCGGGGGCCAGGCACCGGAAGTGTAGTTGATGCAGGGGCTCCGGGGCGGCCTCATGGGACGAGACTCCGCAGGTAAATATAACTTTTCTTTATAGCTGACAGCTTTTTCAATTTTGGATGGAGATCTACTTTAACCCCCTTGGCTGTACGCAGTTTCTGACACTGCGTCCGCCAGGTTTTTTGAACGCTTTAGTGTAACGATCGGTGTAACACAGAGAAGGTCTGATTACCAGTGATCTGCAGTATCACAGAGAATACAGATATATACCCGATTATTGATGATCTGCAGTATCACCGATAATCAGATATATCTCTAACCTCTGGACACCTGAGTAATAAGAGTGTTTGGTGCAACAGTAATACTTTGAGGACTGCACCTGAGGAGCAGGTGCACAGCAGTAAGGAGAACTGCACAATAACACGTTCCTTCCGCAAGCCTGAGACTCTCCCGAGGGAGGGGTCAGGCTAGGAATAGGAAGGACAGAGTGTGAGTGACACCAAGGAAGGATGTCACCCACAGGTCTGTGAGCTATCTCTAGACTGTGGAGATAGCTCTCGAGGTCGGGCAAGACAGGTCGGCAACAGACAGACAGATCAGGTACAGAGACAGGAGACAGATGCGGAATCCTAAGACAAGCAGAGTTTGGCAACAGAGTATCAGAGATAGCGAAGTACCTAATCAGAGATCAGAAGAGTAGTCAGGAAAGCAGAAGGTCATAACAAATAATCAACAGTGCCTAGACTTGGGTGTGAGCTCCTTGATCATCAACACCCCGGAACTTGTCTAGATAATAACACAGATGGTAACAGAATTCCTAGACTAAGGTGTGAGGTCCGTGGTCATCAACACCTTGGAAACTGGTCTAAATAATAACACAGATACTGACAGAAGGTCTGAGTGCTACCACGTAGTTATCGCAACGCCAGACACCAGAGAAATAACCAGCACCCAGTATATATACTCCAGCGCTCTCCAGCGCCTCCCCTAAGTGTTGGGCCAATGAAAACTGATAGAAATGACAGCTGACCGGCTTGGTCAGCTGACACCTTTCTGACTGCCATAAAGGCTCTGCCTCTCCGCGAGCGCACGCGTCATTCTGAACCTGTGTGGACTATCAGTCCCAGCCACACCAGACATGTGTTGTAATGCTTCTGCTGTGTTGGATGCGGAACCAGCCGCACCGCTGTCCGAGCATGCGGCGGTTCCTCCGCGTTCAGCAGTACTGACAGAAATAGGCCTATGCGTGCAAACAACCGCGTCTGACGCGGAATCCGCCGCCTTGTTCTTAAGACATGCGGCGGTTTCACCGCGTTCAGTCATGCCAGTAGATGCAGGCCCACGCGCGCAACCTGCCGGGTTGGACGCGGAATCAGCCGCCTTGCTCTGAGTACCCGCGGCGGCTTTTCCGCGTTTTCTCACAGTACCCCCCCCCCTGAGGAGTGGACTCCGGACAGCTCCTACCCGGCTTCTCAGGATGTAGGGCGTGGAACTCCTTCTTCAATTTATCCACATGCATGCGACACTCAGGTACCCATGTTCTCTCCTCAATACCATACCCTTTCCAGTGAACTAGATACTGCACTGAGTTCTGTACAACACGTGAGTCTAAAATCTTTTCTACTTCGTACTCAGGCTGGTCATCTACCATCACAGGAGGAGGAGGAGTGGGACCCACATGAACTGCTGGCTTAAGCAGGGACACATGAAAGGATCTTACACCACGCATGCTGGCAGGAAGATCAATGGCATAAGTAACATTGTTGATCTTCCTGGTTACTGGAAAAGGGCCCACAAATCTTGGTCCTAGCTTGGGCGAGGGCTGTTTCAGGGTCAAGTGACGCGTGGACACCCAGACCAAGTCTCCTGGCCGGAACTTCCACTCTAAGGAGCGTCTCTTGTCAGCTTGACCTTTCTGACTTTAAAAAAAAGCCTTCTCCAAATTATTTTTCACGATCCCCCAAATGTTCTTAAATGACTTTTGCCACGCCTCCAAAGCTGGAAACGGAGTGGAAGCTACTGGCAGTGGGGAGAACTTAGGCAAATTTCCAGTTACCACCTGAAACGGTGAAAATCCAGAAGAAGAGCTTTTCAAATTATTGTGCGCAAATTCTGCAAACGGCAAGAACTTGACCCAATCATTTTGCGCATCCGCAAAATAACACCTCAAAAACTGTTACAATGACTAATTAACTCTCTCAGTCTGACCATTGGTCTGTGAGTGGTAGCCCGATGAAAATGACAGTTCCATGCCCATTTGATGACAAAATGCCCTCCAAAATCTAGAAACAAATTGGACTCCCCGATCTGACACTATGTTTTCCGGAATGCCATGTAGTCGGAAAACGTGGACGATGAAAAGATCGGCCAACTCCTGGGCCGAGGGGAGTCCTTTCAAGGGCACAAAATGGGCCATTTTACTGAAACGGTCGACTACACCCAAATGACCGACATGCCTTCAGACCTCGGAAGCTCACCCACAAAATTCATGGACAAATGGGTTTACGGTTCACTCGGGGTGGGCAAAGGCTGCAACGTTCCCACAGGTGCCAGACGGGAGGGTTTGCTTTTTGCACACACTGCACACTCTCTAACATATTCCTTGCAGTCCGTTGCCAGAGAAGGCCACCAAGCACATCTGGCAACCAGGTCCTGTGTTCTGGAGGCCCCCGGATGTCCAGCATTCTTGTGTGAGTGGAACATCTGTAATATCTGGAGACGAAATGGCAGTGGTACAAATATAACCCCTTCAGGCTTTTCTTCAGGGACATCCTGCTGGAAGGGACTTAAAGTCTCTGTCCAGTCTTTCCAAGTCTCTGTGACTGCCAACACACCTTTCTGTGGGATAATAGTCTCTGGGTCTGAGGGCTGTGCTGTCTCTGGTTCAAAACATCTGGACAGAGCATCCGCTTTAATGTTTTTACTACCCGGAGTGTACGTAATAATAAATGTAAATCTCGAGAAAAACAATGACCACCGAGCCTGACGGGGGCTTAATCTTTTAGCCCCCTCAATGTATTCCAAATTTTTGTGATCAGTGTAAACTGTAATCGTATGTTCTGCTTCTTCTAACCAATGACGCCATTCTTCAAAGGCCAGTTTAATGGCTAGAAGCTCCCTGTTGCCTATATCATAGTTTTTCTCTGCTGGTGAAAACCTACGAGAGAAATAGGCACACAGGTGCAATCTTCCCTGCAACCCAGAGCGCTGAGACAGCACAGCCCCTACTCCGACCTCCGAGGCGTCTACCTCTACGATAAAGGGATAAGAGGTGTCAACGTGTCTCAAAATGGGTGCAGAGCAAAACAATTCCTTCAAAGTGGAGAAAGCAGCCAGAGCTTCGGGGGACCAGTGGTTAGTATCCGCCCCTTTCTTTGTGAGACTGGTGAGGGGTGCTATGACTATGGAGTACCCCTTTATGAACCTTCTATAGTAATTAGCAAACCCTAAAAATCTCTGAAGAGATTTTAGTCCTACTGGCTGGGGCCATTCCAGGACAGCAGAGACTTTGGCAGGATCCATAGAAAGGCCTGAGGTGGAAATTATGTACCCCAAAAAAGTGACAGATGTTACCTCAAAAATGCATTTCTCCAATTTGGTATACAGCATGTTCTGTCTTAGCTTGCTCAGAACAAATTTGACGTGAGCCCTGTGCTGGGTGAGGCTGTCTGAGAAAATAAGTATATCATCAAGGTATACCAGGACAAAATTTACCCAACACCTCCCTGAATACTTCATTAAAGAGTTCCTGGAAAACGGCCGGGGCATTGCACAACCAGAAGGGCATCACCACCTGCCCATCGGGTGTGTTAAAGGCCGTTTTCCACTCATCGCCCTCTCTGATCCGCACCAGGTTGTATGCCCCTTGCAAGTCTAATTTCGAGAAAATCTTAGCATAAGTGACCTGAGTGAATAAATAGTCTATCAAAGGCAATGGATAGCGATTTTTTACTGTGATCTTATTCAGACCTCTGTAATCAATGCATGGCCGAAGGCCTCCGTCTTTTTTCTTTACAAAAAAGAAGCCTGCTCCAGCAGGCGACCGGGAAGGGCGAATGAATTCTTTAGCTAAGTTTTCACGGATGTACTCCTGCATGGCCACTTTTTCCGGCCCAGATAAATTGAAGAGATGACCTCTAGGGGGCATACAACCAGATCGGAGATCGATGGGACAATCGAAAGGGCGATGTGGAGGTAACTTATCAGCAGCCTTGGGACAAAACACATCCGAAAACTCGGAATACTGTTCCAGAACTCCCTCCAAATGGATCCTGGTCTGGCCCAAAGTCACCTTCACAAAACAATGATGAAAACAATGGGCTGACCAGCTTGTTAGCTGACCAGTGGCCCAATTTATCTGAGGAGAGTGAAGGTGTAACCACGGCATGCCAAGGATGACTGTGGAGGTGGTCATGTGTAACACAAAAAACTGCAATTTCTCTCTGTGCAGCACCCCTATAGTGACTTCCACCTCTGGTGTCTGAGACAGAGGACGGTTACGTTGCAGGGGGGAATCATCCACTGCCGTAACCTGGATGGGTGGTTTTACCGGGGTGAGCGGAATACCCAATTTCTTAGCAAATTCGTAATCCATAAAATTAGCCACTGAGCCCGAATCAACAATGGCCTCAGAGACTTCAGATTTATCTTCCCATGTAATCGTTCAAGGAAGAAGTAACCGTTTATCCTCTAGGGGTAAGAGTTGTACGCCTAGGGTATTACCCCCAACTACTTCTAGGCAGTAGCGTTTCCCGACTTTTTAGGGCAATTCCGCACTCTATGACCCCCCCTCTGCACAATAAAGACACAACTGCTCAGAAATCCTGCGTCTCCGCTCCACTTGAGAGAATCTTGACCAGCCAATCTGCATTGGCTCGGGTGGAGGTGAAACGGGAGGAGGTGGAGTCACAGGAGGCGTAGCATAGGACACCATTTTAACATTGTTTCTACCCCGGGTCTGCCTTTGATAGTGTAACCTGCGATCAATCCTAATGGCCGATGAAATGGCCTCATCGACGGTTTTAGGTTCAGGCTGACTTAACATAAGATCAGAAACCTCATCTGATAACCCTGATAAGAAACAGTCTAAAAGGGCATAGGTGTCCCACCTGGCTGAAACTGACCACCTCCTAAATTCTGCAGCATACTCCTCGACCGGACTCTTGCCTTGACGCAACAACTTGAGCTTCCGCTCAGAAGTCGAGGCAATGTCTGGATCGTCGTAAATTATTGCCATAGCTTTAAAAAATTCATCTACGGAGGTTAAGGCTAAATCTCTGGCGGGTAGACTGTACGCCCAGGTCTGAGAATAGGGCCATAGTTCCTGAGGATCTAGGTCTCAACTCAAAGTATGACAACACTCTACTCCTAAAATTTCGGAAGTCAGATCTGTGACCAGAAAATTTTTCAGGTACAGGCATACGTATGTCTGTGCTAGGAGGAGATCGCACTTCATCCACAGCCGTCTGGAGGGTTTGTAAGCACCCAGACAAAGCGTCAATTAATGCCCGGTGATTACCCAGCACTTGGTTGATGGTATCCACCGAAGTGGTAAGTGCGCCCAGACGGTCAGTGGGTGCGTCCATTTGCATTTTGGGTCTGGCGTTCTGTAACGATCGGTGTAACACAGACATGCCCCTGCCACACCTTCAGACAAGCCCCTGTCACACACCTTGTGATCAGGGGTGCTCATCCAATATTCGGGTATCCGAACTACCCAGATAATCCGAACTTTTTCCACTATCCGAACTTTGAATAGCAATTCGGATATTTTTTTAAATCCGAATAGCACTATCCGAGCAAACTCGGATTTCCCGAATGAAATCTGAAATCCGGGCGGATAGTCAGTTCAGATATCCAACCAGAAGCCAAAATCACTTTCAATGGCAAAAATCACTTTTGAAGGGATTGAGAGTGAGAGAGTGAGAGAGTGAGAGAGAGTGAGAAAGAGTGAGAGAGAGTGAGAGAGAGTGAGAGAGAGTGAGAGAGAGAGTGAGAGAGTGAGAGAGAGAGTGAGAGAGAGAGAGTGAGAGAGAGAGTGTGAGAGAGAGAGAGAGAGAGAGAGAGAGAGAGAGAGAGAGAGAGAGAGAGAGAGAGAGAGAGAGAGTGTGTGTGTGTGTGTGTGTGTGTGTGTGTGTGTGTGTGTGTGTGTGTGTGTGTGTGTGTGTGTGTGTGTGTGTGTGTGTGTGTGTGTGTGTGTGTGTGTGTGTGTGTGTGTGTGTGTGTGTGTGTGTGTGTGTGTGTGTGTGTGTGTGTGTGTGTGTGTGTGTGTGTGTGTGTGTGTGTGTGTGTGTGTGTGTGTGTGTGTGTGTGTGTGTGTGTGTGTGTGTGTGAGAGAGAGAGAGAGAGAGAGAGAGAGAGAGAGTGTGAGTGGGAGTGAGAGAGAGAGAGACCTCCGAAAGGGGTTTCTGCCATTTGAAGAGACTTTTGGAAGCATTTTAAGCCATTTTCAGGTCACTTCCGGTTTTCTATCCGGATATCTGAATCCGGACAGATATCCAGGATATTGGGTTCAGATATCCAAGTTTACTCGGATACCAAAAAGTTCGGATTCGGATATTCGATTCGGATCCGGATATCTGGGTATCCAGACCAGATCCGAATTCAATTAGGATTTTAGAAAGGAGTATCCGAGCAGCACTGCTTGTGATGTTGTATATAATATAGCAGTTATTTTTGTTTAACTCTTATCTGTGGTGCCTCAATTTTCTGTATGACTGTCTGTCAGTGTAAGTTACATTTGCATTCCATTTCCTACAGGCCACTAGGATGAAGGAAACTGCTAATTAGCAGCCATTTGGCCTAAGCGTGTCTGATGTGCTTGCAAGGTGTTTGCATTGCTTTGAAGTCTATATACAGCCACCTGTTGTTCCCAATACACAATTGGACTATACCTAGAGTCTGGGAAAGTTGAAAGCGGAACAGGAACCTTTGGAATTTGCATATCACAGCAAGCAAGGATGTTACAGAGGTCTCTGCAAACGGTGATGTCACAATCTGAGGAAATTAGATTATTTCTGGATATGAACATTGAGTGGCCTCGGGCTCCAAATCTTCCTATAAAAAATCAGCTTGGAAGACTCAGAACTTGTAATTCCCCAGGAGATAGCAAGAAGCTAGGAATACCCTGTTCCAAACAGCTGCTACGTTCTCCCGCAAACAATGCTCTGACCTGTATGCTGGTAACGTTTGATCCCCGTTTTATTTTGTTTATAGCAAACTGCCTTGTTGTGTGTTTTTGTAGTTTTTACTGTGTTTTTTTGTAAATATTTTGGATATATTTCTTTCTGCACTGTTCCACTTTTTTGGAATATTAAATCTTTATTTAATAAGCTGGTCTTTTGATGTACTAAGCAGAGCTCGCATTCCTAGAGAGAGACTGCAGTGTAATTTGTGTTACAATTTAAGTGTCTGATTGGATCCTCGGTTTGTACACCGCTACCGTGTGAGAGTTCAGGTGTGTTTGGCGTTCCCGTATTTTGGCCTAAGCGCGAAGCTGACCCAAATACGAAAACTCTGGACTGAGTGCAGGCCCCTTGACAGCAGAGTGGGAATTGTCGAACTGACTAGCAGCTGCTAGTGGTGGCAGAGTGAATGCTGTGAGGGGTGACAGCCTTGTGTTAGCTTGAATAAGGCTGCTCCCACTCTCGATCTGGTCGAAGTGGAAAACCCCAGTCGGGAACTGTCTCTGCAGGCTTGCCGTGGGGCAGGTTCCTGACACACCTAACCATGCATACCATGAGTAATCCATAACAGAAGATATAGCCATGCAACAGTAGCGTCACCAGCCAAGGGATGATGATCCGTCTGTACAGCATCGTCAGTGCTCTGTCGCCTGGCAGGGATTGCTACACGATGCCTTGGGCAACAGAGATCCCAGGAAGATTACACATGAGTATGGGGCTTAGGGTTTACTTTGTTCTCTGGTTGAACTCGATGGACGTATGTCTTTTTCAACTAAAATAACTATGTAACTATGTAGGACTTGGGCCTGAGTTGTATACTGTACCCACTTCTTGCTTCCCTTAAAGGGTGGGAATTCTTCTTTCCGAACACTGCTCCTTTACACCGCTTGCACCTGCACCTTCTCTGGCTTTCTCTTCCTTTGAGGCTCATGCTGTCCGCATCTACTCCCCTCACCAGTTCCAGGTTGCTGTCATCTACCGTCCTCCTGGAACAGCCTCCACCTTCATTGACCACTTTTCAACATGGCTTCTCCACTTTCTATCCACTGACATTCCTTCCATCATCATTGGGGACTTTAACATCCCCATAGACACTAACTGTTCCACTACCACAAAATTCCTCTCACTCACCTCATCCTATGACCTCTCCCAATGGTCCTCAACCTCCACCCACAAAGATGGCCACACTTTGGACCTAGTTTTTACCCGGCTCTGTCCAGTTTCCACATTTAATAACTCTTCATTCCCCCTTTCAGATCACAATCTCATAACGTTTACAATCAGCCCCTCCCTGCCTCCTCCAGCTACTGTAGTGCAGCCATCACGCTTATGCAGGAATTATCGCAACCTCGACCTCTGCTCCCTAGCTGATTCTCTAAAACCCCTGGGCTCCCTGTCATCCTACACCGACCCCGAGTCAGCATCCATCTACTACTCCACCACAGTCTCTGCTGCCATGAACACAGCCGCCCCTCTCACCAACTTCAGCCCCCGCCGCATCAACAGACAGCCCTGGCTGACTGAACCCATCAAACAACTGAAAAGACAGTCCAGGGCAGCAGAACGGCAGTGGAGGAAAAGCTCCAACGCAGATGACCTTGTCCACTATAAAAACACGCTGCTCCAGCTCAGGGACGCTCTCTCACTTGCAAAGCAGTCATACTTCTCTATACTTATTTCTTCACAATCCCATAACCCTAAACAACTTTTTAACACCTTCAACTCTCTTCTCCACCCCCCGCCTCCCCCTACAACCACAAGCTTGTCTGCAGAGGACTTTGCAGCATATTTTGTGAGCAAAATTGAAACGCTACAGAACAGCTTTCAAAAGCAACCCTCTTCACCGGTCCAATCACCTCTTCCTTTTTCCTCTCTGCCCGGCAGCTCCCCTACTATTAACTATCCCTCTCCACATAACCACTCACCCACTCAAACCCCCTCCCTGCTAACAACCTTCTCTGCCTTAACTGAACAGCATCTTTCTTCACTAATCTCTAAAGCTCATCTTACTACATGCGCCTCAGACCCTATTCCCTCTCATCTTATCCCCCAGCTCTCCTCCCCCCTCACTCCTGCTTTAACAACACTGTTTAACCTTTCCATCTCAACTGGCATTTTCCCTTCTTCATTTAAACAAGCTATCATAACGCCACTAATCAAAAAACCCTCTTTAGACTCTACTGCCCTTTCTAATTACCACCCAGTCTCTCTCCTTCCCTTTGCCTCCAAACTGCTGGAACGCCACATTTACTCAGAGTTGTCTAACTTTCTCTCTGCTAATTCCCTGTTGGACCCCTTCCAGTCTGGCTTCCGCCCTCAACACTCTACGGAAACCGTTCTCACTAAGGTTGCCAATGACCTCCTAGTTGCTAAAGCCAAAGGCAGATTTTCGGTACTAATACTCCTAGATCTGTCCTCTGCCTTCGACACTGTTGATCATACCCTGCTTCTCCAAACCCTCTCAACACTGGGAATCAAGGGCTTAGCACACTCCTGGCTCAACTCTTACCTGTCTGGACGTTCTTTCATGGTCTCCTATGCCAATACCAACTCCTCTCCACGCCCACTGTCTGTGGGAGTACCACAAGGGTCCGTCCTCGGACCCCTCCTCTTTTCCATTTACACCCATGGCCTGGGACAGATAATAAGCTCTTTTGGGTTTCAATACCACCTCTATGCTGATGACACCCAAATTTATTGTTCTGCCCCAGACCTCTCCACACTACTATCAAAAGTCCCCAAATGTCTATCCGCTGTATCTACATTTATGTCATCCCGCTTCCTTAAACTCAATATGAGCAAAACGGAGATTGTAATATTTCCACCTTCGCTCTCTGTTCCACCTCCCACTGTCACAATCAATGTAGAGAACACCCCAATAGCATCAACCCCCAAAGCTCGTTGCCTAGGGGTAACTCTGGACTCTGAGCTCTCCTTTAAATCACATATTAACACTTTAACTACCTCCTGCTACTTCCATCTCAAAAACATTTCCAGAATCCGTCCCTTCCTTACACAAGAAGCAACTAAAATGCTTGTGCATGCCCTAATCATCTCCCGTCTCGACTACTGCAACACCCTACTCTGTGGTCTACCAAAAAGCAGATTGGCACCTCTCCAATCCCTACTAAACTCTGCAGCCCGTCTCATCCACCTCTCTTCTAGATCCTCTGAGGCAGCCCCTCTCTGCCAATCCCTCCATTGGTTACCAGTTGCCCAAAGGATCCAGTTTAAACTTCTCACACTGGCATACAAAGCTCTACACAAGCTGTCGCCTCCATACATTTCCTCTTTAATCTCCAGATACCTCCCCGCTCGGACCCTCCGTTCCTCACAGGAGACCCTTTTGTCCTCCTGCCTAGTCACCTCCTCTCACTCTCGCATCCAAGACTTCTCACGGGCGGTCCCTCTCCTTTGGAACTCTCTCCCTCAACCGGTTCGTCATGCCACGAGTCTGGAAACCTTCAAACGTACTCTGAAAACACACCTGTTCAGACAAGCCTATAATTTGCTATAGGCAGCACTGAAGGCACACTGGCTCACCCACTAATCCTTGTGTTTCCTTCCCCTTTGTTTCCTACCCACTACCCTCTAGATTGTAAGCTCGCAAGGGCAGGGACCTCCTCCTAGTGTTTCTCATACTGCTGTAATTTTAACATATGTATATGTACCAACTACATATCAACTATGTATGTATCTGTATTTACTCTATTCAATGTCATGACTGTACAGTGTCTTGTATTTCTTATGTATATTTGTTCCCCATTATTTGTTTGTACTATGTACAGCGCTACGGAAGATGTTGGCGCTATATAAATAAAAAATAATAATAATAATAATAATAAGGAAAACTTAAGTGAACTATAAAAAATGAGATTTACTCACCTGGGGCTTCCCTCAGCTGGCCTTTCGACCAGCTGGCTGCAATAGCAGCATAGGGGGTGATATACAGGCTGGGAATGCGAAGAATCACTCGCGTTCCCATGCCTGTCGGCCGGTGACGGCCAAACCGGAAGTGCTCGCCGGCGGGTCCTGGAGCGTCAGAGCGGGGCTGTGAGGGCACCGATCGGCTGCTGGGGGCTGAGGGAAGGTGAGTAAATCTCATTTTTTATAGTTCACTTAAGTTTTCCTTTAAGAAGCAAAGGCTACCCTATGATGGTGGGGTTGCAAAGTAGTGGCGTAGCTAAAAAAATGCATAATTTGCTGCATAGTTTTCAAAAACGCATATAAAACGCACATAAAGTATCTGAATGGAGACGTGGAGGAATGTGTTTTTTTTCAATATGTTATTGTATATATTATCCCTTTGATTATGTAAGTAAAAAAATGTGAAATGCACAAAAATGCATTAAAAATGCAAACACAAAACACAATTGCAAACGCAGTAAAGATGCAGCAAAAAAAAAAAAAAAAAAGGAAAATGCATCAAAACGCATGATTTTCTGCACTGCCTAGAGTGTTCCCAGCCTGAGGAATGCAGCCAGACCTGATGCAAGTCTGCTGAGGCTCACAGAGGGTGGGGGCAGAATTTCCCACCAACAACATGAATGCCTTATCATTCTGAAAAACTTAAAAAGAATCTGTTCTGTCCGATATGTACAATAAAAAACATACCAATCGAGTCACTGTGATCTCCTGGATCCCTCTTTGCCGTTTCCGCCTCTCCCCGCCGCGATCCTGGCTTTTAATCGCCATTTTTAGGCAGTGTTTACAAACAAAAAAACATGGCCTATAACCAGGAAGTGATGTTTGTGTGTATATATGTATTATATCATGTTACAGTATACTACAAGTTTTATTTACATAGTGAATTATCTGCACTCCAGTCTGGGATTCCACAGTTTCTCAGCATGTGACAGGCAGCTCCCTCCCCCCTCAGCCTCACAAACTGCATCAGCACACAGAGCCTGGAGGGGGCGTGCATAACTTGTAATCATTACAACAGAGGCAGCCCATTCAGGGGCGTAACTAGAAATCACTGGGCCATCCTGCGAATATTTGGATGCCCCCCCCCCCATAGGTGCCAAATAATCGTAATGGGGCAGCGTTTCACTGTAAATTAATTGTAAAGTGGGCAGCATTTCACCAGACAATCGTAATGTGGGCCAGAAAATTGTAATGTGGGCAGAGTTCAACAGAAAATCGTAATGTGGGCCAGAAAATCATAATGTGGGCAGAGTTCACCAGAAAATCGTAATGTGGGCAGCAGTTACCAGAAAATTGTAACGTGGGCAGCAGTCACCAGAAAATTGTAACGTGGGCAGCAGTCACCAGAAAATTGTAACGTGGGCAGCAGTCACCAGAGAATTGTAACGTGGGCAGCAGTCACCAGAAAATTGTAACGTGGGCAGCAGTCACCAGAAAATTGTAACGTGGGCAGCAGTCACCAGAAAATCGTAATGTGGGCAGCGTTCACCAGAATATCGTAATCTGGGCCAGAAAATCGTAATGTGGGCAGAGTTCACCAGAAAATCGTAATGTGGGCAGCGTTCACCAGAAAATCGTAATGTGGGCAGTGTTCACCAGAAAATCGTAATCTGGGCCAGAAAATCGTAATGTGGGCAGAGTTCACCAGAAAATCGTAATGTGGACAGCATTCACCAGACAATCGTAACGGGGGCAGTGTTCACCAGAAAATCGTAATGTGGGCCAGAAAATCGTAATGTGGGCAGAGTTCACCAGAAAATCGTAACGTGGGCAGCAGTCACCAGAAAATCGTAACGTAAACAGCAGTCACCAGAAAATTGTAACGTGGACAGCATTCACCAGACAATCGTAATGTGGGCAGCGTTCACCAGAATATCGTAATGTGGGCCAGAAAATCGTAATGTGGGCAGAGTTCACCAGAAAATCATAATGTGGGCAGCGTTCACCAGAAAATTGTAACGTGGACAGCATTCACCAGACAATCGTAATGTGGGCAGCGTTCACCAAAAAATCGTAATGTGGGCCAGAAAATCGTAATGTGGGCAGAGTTCACCAGAAAATCGCAATGTGGGCAGCAGTCACCAGAAAATCGCAATGTGGGCAGCAGTCACAAGAAAATTGTAATGTGGAGCAGCCAGCAGACACCAGAAAATCGTAATGTGGGCAGCAGACACCAGAAAATCGTAATGTGGGCAGCAGTCACCAGAAAATCCTAATGTGGGCAGCAGTCAGTCACCAGAATATCGTAATGTGGGCAGCAGACACCAGAAAAAAAAAATGCCCCTGTAAAAAAAAACAAAAAAACATTCCTTACCTGTCAGGAGTCTCTCCAGGCCTCTCAGACACAAATAGTCTCCAGTACAGGGCTTCGGCGGCCATCTTGCCGTAGCCCTGCTCTGCCTGCTGGAGGAATGTGCAGGCTGCCGGAGCTGGACTGCGGGGAATTAACTGGCGCAGTGCATAGTGAGCAGGCCCCAGAGCGGCCCGGGCCCCCCTGCGGCTGATGGCGTCGCATCCCCGGTAGGTACGCCGGTGAGCCCATTCCTTCCTGGGTCGTCAAAGCTTGACAAAGAAAAGAAGATTAGATATCTTACAGAGACAGTGCAACTAAAAAAGGCTGCAGTAATCCAGACCACATTAGAACAGGTATAGGAACTTATAGGATAGAAGAAATAAGGCTGAACATTTTGTTACAGAGTCTCTTCAACGTGTTTGTATGTGTCTTTTTGCATTAAAATTTGCATTTGTATGCATATTTTTGTGCTCAGTTTAGACCGCAGCTAATAAAAGTTAATGGGAAGTTGCATGGGCTGTGCAAAATTCTGCTGCAAGAACGCACGTGAAAACACAAACTCAATTTTGTGAGTTTTTGCAGAAGTGCAATCCTTCATTGACTTTCAATAGATGTGCAGGAACATGTTTTTGCAAATTTGCAATTCACCTGCGATTTTTTTTATCTTAAGTGTGAACCCTGCCTTTATTTTTTTTTAATCCACTTCATGTTATTCTCTTATGCCTTCCTTTTGTCTCCCTATATATTTATGCAGCGTTGTTATTCTTCCACCGCCACCCCATATCCTCTGTCTGTCTGTCTATTTAGACAGGATTCTACCAAAAGTATTTTTGTTTAGGGGACAGTGACAAAGTTGAACATGTGAGTGCTTAGAAAACATGATTACTTAGCGCCCTCTACTGGTTCAGACTCTAAGGGCTTTTCTTGAATTGAGGTCATGAATAATTAGCTGAAAGTTTTAGGTAGCTGGTTGGATATTCTTTATTTATTTAGCAACCTTGATTTACTCTCTCTTTTAATTGCTACCATTAGAGTTACGCAGGCTATGTTCTGCAGATGTAGTTTTCTGCACAGACCCAATACGGCCACAGAAATAATGTTCCCCCTCTCATGTACATTTTACCCTTCTCCCCTTCTTCAGAGCTAAGTGACAGATATAGCCTGTGCTGTTCTGTGGGGAGGAAGGGAGGGATGCAAGAGTCCAGCCCCTCCCCCCCCCCCCCCATCCCAAGATCTGATGGCCGGTTTAGGGCCACCTCAGCTGAGAATGTAGCATGTGTACAGGTGTCCCCATACTTACAGATCCAGCATGCCAGATTGGTACCCTCCTTACCTTACCCGCCATCATGCCTCTTCCTCTCAGCATCAAGCACAGGTTTGATCTCGACAAGTACTACGTGTGTACCCTCCAGTAACCTACACAGGAAGCAGGACCAACACATGATCATGACCAGCAAATCAGAGCCTTATAAATGAATCAACTGATCACACTGATCACCTGTTCTGCTACACAAGAACAACTCTAGTGTATTGGTTAGTCTTTTGTGCGGTTTAAAATTATATATACATGTATAAATATATATAAATATATATATTTTTTTAAAAAAATATTTTGTTTATTTATTTCCATACTTTGGACAAAAGTGTCCAATTACCTGAACATTAGAAAAATTCTCTAAGTTATGGAGACAGCTTTCTTTTGAGTGACATGATTGAATTTTCAGATATTTGGAAATACATAAAACAAAAAGTCTGATACTCACCTACGGGCAGGGAACTGGACCCTTTCCTATAGGGCCTTCCCTGTCCTCTCTTGTTGCCCTCTTCTCCTCTCTTGCTCCCCTCGTTCCAGCGCCCTCATTCTCATTTCCATTTGCTGCACCAAGAGGCTTTGGAGGCACTTGTGTCCCCGAGTGCTTCCAAAGATGTGGCTCCATACTGCGCATGTGCAAGTGTCCACGCGTGAGCGCTCACGCTTGTGCAGTATGGAGCCGCCCATCTTAGGAAACACTTGGGGACACGAGTGCTTCCGAAGCCTCCCAAGGGTTCATGGACGTGTATTTGATCAGTTGGCCGAGTACACACACACATACCTCCCAACTTTTTGAGATAAGAAAGAGGGACCCTTAAGCCCCCTCTGCCACACCCCTAATCACCCCCCCCCCCGACACACCCCTAGTCACACACACCATAATGATTTCATATGTTGTTTTGTAATTCAAACCACACTGGTCCTTTCTTTTCTGGTCCATTATCCTTCACATTACCATTTGTTGCTGTATGCTCCATCCCCTATTCCCTGATGAGGCGGGGCCACACCTGCGAAACGCGTCACCTTGACCTTTTGGTGTGTATACAGTATATAAATAATATCAATATAATATCAACCTGTTTTTGTGTCTGCTTGGAGGAGGTAAGTCCACCATTGCCTCCCTTAGTTTTTTTAAGTTTTTAGCTACTTTTATCCTTTTGGGGCTTTTGTTCATTTCCACATTTGAAAATATATCAATTTAACCTCCTGCCGCCCGCGTCACGCCAGTAGGCGTGGCCGCGGCGGCAGCCCCAGGACCGTCTAACGCCAATTGGCGTAAAGTCCTGGGGCTCTGTTTAGCATGAGATCGCACGCATGGTGCGCGCGCATCTCATGCTCGGAGGGCGGAGCTCCGCCCCGCCTTCAGTCTCCGAGCGGCTATTGCCGCTCGGGAGACTGTTAGACGGCGATTACGCCGTCTATTTACTAGGTGCAGCGCTGCGATGAGCAGCAGCGCTGCACTGGTGACACGGCTGTCCCCATGGGGGACAAGAGAGCGATCGGTTCTCATAGGCAGAAGCCTATGACAGCCGATCGCCATAATTGGCCGGCTGTGGGGAGGGAGGGAGGGAATAAATTTAAAGAAACATGGGATTTTAGAAAAAAAAAACCTAACAATAATATTTATTTTAAAAAAAATAAACATGGGGGGAGCGATCAGACCCCACCAACAGAGAGCTCTGTTGGTGGGGAGAAAAGGGGGGGGGATCAGTTGCTGCGTTATGCGGCCCTGCAGCTTGGCCTTAAAGCTGCAGTGGCCAATTTAGCTAAAAATCGCCTGGTCACTAGGGGGGTTTAGCCCTGCAGTCCTCAAGTGGTTAAAGGATAGGAATAAAGTTTCGAGTCAATTAAACACATTTTTTTCAGTAGATAAAATACATATATTCACACAGATCTGTACATAAGTCCTAAAAGAGAGGGACAAATGAGGAAGAAAGAGGGACAGAGGCACAGGGTCCCCAAAGAGGGACTGTCCCTCCAAAAGAGGGATGTAATGATCCGCTCAGCTGGCTGCACAGGCAGACAGCTGTTTGACCATTCTTCAAGCCTGTGGGATGCAGGTCTCTGGATAATAGACCTGTCTTTGCTTTGCAAGCTTCAGACCTGCTCTGCTGCTGAGGAATTTGCATATACTGATTATGCAAATTGCCTGGTCGCCTCCCTTGGAGGCTTGCAGCATAAATACCATGTGATCCCACAATCCTTTGCTGGTCATCATGGTTTGTACTGTTGAAACACTCCTGGAGTGTCAGCCTTGCTATTATTTGCTAAAGATTATCTTAGAGTATTCCTGGGGATTGCATTAGGCATCCCTCTAGTACAGTCAGGTTGTATTATTTGTATTGCCTGTTCTGTCTTCTGTTTGTCCTTGCAATTGCACTGTCGCCAGCAGTGGGCGATGGTGAATCGTTTGTTCCAGAACTTGGATCACACTTGCTCTGGCGGAAAGAGCAGTGGATCCTGCTAAGCTCTGTTTCTGTACTTGGATCACACTTGCTCTGGCGGAAAGAGCAGTGGATCCTGCTAAGCTCTGTTTCTGTACTTGGATCACACTTGCTCTGGTGGAAAGAGCGGTGGATCTTGCTAACTCTGTTTCCCTACTTGGTTCACACTCGCTCTGGCGGAAAGAGCAGTGGATCCTTCCTCTCCTGTCTCTGAACTTAGATCGCACTCGCTCTGACGGAAGAGCAGTGGATCTTATTTGTCCTATTCCTGTTTCTGTTCGTTTGTGTGTCTGGATCGCACTCGCTCTAGCGGTAGCAGCGGTGGTTCCTTTTGAACTCTGTCTAGGAGTGTAGGCCAGAGCTGCGGTTGCTACTGGCCGCTTCTTCTCTCTGTCTTGTCTGATACGAACCCTTGCTGTAGGCTCGGTGGGGTAACCGTTGAGCAAGCGTTCGAGTTCTCTGTTTCGTGTTTGTGTGGCGTTGGTTAGTTAGGGTGGCGTGCTTGTCTCTGTTGCGCTTATCGTGCGGAGACCGCGCAGTAAACGCATTCGCTGTTGCGAATGAGTGTGGTGTTCGCGTTTAGCTAGCGTTTGTTATTTTCCTTATCTTCTCATTGTTTGTTGTGCCTTTGCTACTCTCATGCTCTGTCTTGCTCAGTCTTGTGTCACTTCTGGCAATCGCTTCGCTCGCGATTGCGTTCCTACTTTGTTTCTGCTGTTGTGTGTTCACCGTCGCGGGTTGGCGACTAGATTGGTGCACGCACATACATTCTGTCCCTGTGCTCTTTCTCATTGGCAATCGCAGCTCTTGCGATTGCGTTCTCACTTGGTTTCCCTCGTACAATTCCTATCTGGCATCTGTGGCTGGGCAGAGGATCTGTTCCTCTGCACTCCACGGCTCCATCTGCCGGCAGAAATTCCCCTCTACAGGTGCATTGCACCTTTGGCTGGGTTCTCTCAGATTATACGCTTGTGGAGGATTTCCGCAGTGTCAGCGCGCATCCTGTGCGCTGACCACGGAGAGAATTCCACAATCGTTACAAGGGACAGTTGGGAGCTATGCACGCAACGGGGGTGACAACATTGGAACGAGGGGTAAAAGAGAAGACAGGGAAGGCTCTATAGGATCCAGACCGTTCCCTGTTTATAGGTAAGTATTAGACTTTTTTTTTTTTTTTTTTTTTTTTTTACACGCTTACTTTACAGTTACTGAAAAATTTAAAACAAGAGAAAAGGAGAAGTGATTTTCAGCCATAATAACTTTGTGAAATATCTCCTGAGTCCTGGCCAAATATATAGAGCTAAAATATTTAGATACCATCTTCCTTAGAATTAAAATATTAAGTAGTTCTGCAGGTGAGAATACATAATTACCAATATTCGGCCTTTCAATAATGCATTATTCTCCTTGAAACAGAATAAATACATTCTCTGTACAGTGAAGACAATTAAAATACAGCAGTATATCAAGCCACCTGTATTTTCACATATGAAAGATGACCAGGGTAACCTTTATGGGTTTTATGTATAATATTTGGAGTGGCATAAAGCAGGTCTTTCTATGGAATTGAACATTTTTATCATCATAAATGTTCCATACATTTTCTCTGTTATTTTACACTGTTGCTGTGAGTGAGAACTGAAACAATTTAGAACAACTTAGAACAGTTTGTCCCCCTCTGCTGATCGGAGGCCTGCATTGCAGCTGTCAGTAACAGGCAAGATGAGAAGAACCAAACCTCTTGTCAAATCTGTAAGCTGTATTTATTGTCTGGAACCTAGAACAGATATACAGGATCTTCTCAAAAAATTAGCATATTGTGATAAAGTTCATTATTTTCTGTAATGTACTGATAAACATTAGACTTTCATATATTTTAGATTCAAATACACAGAACTGAAGTAGTTCAAGCCTTTTATTGTTTTAATATTGATGATTTTGGCATACAGCTCATGAAAACCCAAAATTCCTATCTCAAAAAATTAGCATATTTCATCCGACCAATAAAAGAAAAGTGTTTTTAAAACAAAAAAAGCCAACCTTCAAATATTTATGTTCAGTTATGCACTTAATACTTGGTCGGGAATCCTTTTGCAGAAATGACTGCTTCAATGCGGCGTGGCATGGAGGCAATCAGCCTGTGGCACTGCTCATGTGTTATGGAGGCCCAGGATGCTTCAATAGTGGCCTTAAGCTCATCCAGAGTGTTGGGTCTTGCGTCTCTCAACTTTCTATTCACAATATCCCACAGATTCTCTATGGGGTTCAGGTCAGGAGAGTTGGCAGGCCAATTGAGCACAGTAATACCATGGTCAGTAAACCATTTACCAGTGGTTTTGGCACTGTGAGCAGGTGCCAGGTCATGCTGAAAAATGAAATCTTCATCTCCATAAAGCTTTTCAGCAGATGGAAGCATGAACCCACTTTTGAAACAGAAACAGCGGCAGAAGCGCCTGACCTGGGCTACAGAGAAGCAGCACTAAACTGTTGCTCAGTGGTCCAAAGTACTTTTTTCGGATGAAAGCAATTTTTGCATGTCATTCGGAAATCAAGGTGCCAGAGTCTGGAGGAAGACTGGGGAGAGGGAAATGCCAAAATGCCTGAAGTCCAGTGTCAAGTACCCACAGTCATTGATGGTCTGGGGTGCCATGTCAGCTGCTGGTGTTGGTCCACTGTGTTTTATCAAGGGTAGGGTCAATGCAGCTAGCTATCAGGAGATTTTGGAGCACTTCATGCTTCCATCTGCTGAAAAGCTTTATGGAGATGAAGATTTCATTTTTCAGCACGACCTGGTACCTGCTCATAGTGCCAAAACCACTGGTAAATGGTTTACTGACCATGATATTACTGTGCTCAATTGGCCTGCCAACTCTCCTGACCTGAATCCCATAGAGAATCTGTGGGATATTGTGAAGAGAAAGTTGAGAGATGCAAGACCCAACACTCTGGATGAGCTTAGGGCCACTATTGAAGCATCCTGGGCCTCCATAACACCTAAGCAGTGCCACAGGCTGATTGCCTCCATGCCACACCGCATTGAAGCAGTCATTTCTGCAAAAGGATTCCCGACCAACTATTGAGTGCATAACTGAACATAATTATTTGAAGGTTGACTTTTTTTGTGTAAAAAACACTTTTCTTTTATTGGTCGGATGAAATATGCTAATTTTTTGAGATAGGAATTTTGGGTTTTCATGAGCTATATGCCAAAATCATCAATATTAAAACAATAAAAGGCTAGAACTACTTCAGTTGTGTGTATTTGAATCTAAAATATATGAAAGTCTAATGTTTATTAGTACATTACAGAAAATAATGAACTTTATCACAATATGCTAATTTTTTTAGAAGATCCTGTAGATAGTGAGCAGTGTGCCTGGGGTGTTCAAAGTGCTGTAATGGATGTTTAGCTCCCTTGCAGCCCTGTATAAGGTACTTAAAGGGAACCCGAGGTGAGAAGGATATGGTCGCTGCCATATTTATTTCCTTTTAAACAATACCAGTTGCCTAGCAGTCCTGCTGATCTTGTGTCTCTAATACGTTTAGCCATAGACCCTGAAACAAGCTTGCAGCAGATAAGGTACTCTGATTCAGGTTACTTGATTAGTCATATGGTTTTTCCAGGGTTTTGACTCAGACACTACTAATGTCAGAAAATCAACAGGGCTGCCAGGCAATTGGCATTGTTTACAAGGAAATACACTTGCCAGCTTCCATATCTCTCTCACCTTAGGTTCCCTTTGACTTGGAATATCAGGTGACCTGTTACAACTACTGGAACAGGAAGTTCCACTCCTCGGTTCCATGTTGCAGAAGAGGTAAAACGAGGTAACTCTCGGAAAGGAAATTTTAGGACTATTTAGTCCAAGCCTTGTAGAGTTGGTTTTTTGCCTTCCTCTGGATCAGCAGGAACATGTGAGGGTACAGGCTAGTGTTGTACCATATTTTCTTTTTGAACTCGATGAACGTATGCCTTTTTTCAACCTAAATGACTATGTAGCTGTAATATTTTGTGTTTACTTACTGGTATTGATCTGTGTCTAATATGTAAATTTGTTTGATGATGTAAAACATTGAAAGCGGACCTCCAATCAGTGTGCATTAAAGTTTATATGTTATAATGAATTACAATAGCCTTAATTTCATTTACTCCTCCACAGCCCATCCTCCAGCTCCATAGCCAGCCCCCAGCTTTGTGGGCGCAGTGTACTCACAACATTCCTCTTTGAGTAGAGAGGAAATCTCATGGGATGACACTATGACCACAGAGCAGGGGGCTGGTCTGTGAGTCATATGAGATGAGATGCTGCAACAAGGATCAAGAGGGATCTCGATGGCACCAAAAGGCAGGAACATATACAAGCTCGCTCCGCCCTGCATATGTCCAGGTAAGGGGGCACTCGTGCTGGGGTGAGGGGAGGAAACACAGGTGTGCCCTCAGGGCTCTGCGCCCAGAGGCTAGTGCCTCCCAAGCCTCTGCCTTGGCCCTGCCCTGAACAAATAAAGAACAGAGGCGAACCTACAGGGAAGCAGCCCCTGTGACCTCATAGGATCCTAGACCTGTGATAGGACTCCAGCTACTACTTCATTCCCTGTGATAAAGGGGTCCATCCTTCAGATCAGGTGTTTTTGTGGCTACACTTGTTATGGATGTGAAGATTTCGATGCCCATATGTGTTTTAGGACTCTTGCAAGATGGACCTCCAGGCTGTGAGGGTCACGAAGGGGAAAGGGTGTGAACATTGGGACCCCCATCAAAGCTTTGCTCAGGGGAGGGGGGCATAATTTGCATACCTCCCAACTTTTTGAGATGAGAAAGAGGGACACTTAAGCCACGCCCCTGCCACAACCCTGATCACGCCTCTGCTGCACCCTTAGTCACGCATGCCATAAAGATTTCATGAGGAAAATATGTTGTTTTATAACTCAAACCACACTGGTCCTTTCTATCCTGGTTCATTTTCCTTCATATTAACATTTTAAAATTAGTAATATATCAATTTAAAGGATGGGTATAAAATGTAGAGTTAATCAAACACATTTTTTTAGGAGAGAAATACAAATATTTACATAGAAAGAGGGACAAAGTCCTGAAAGAGGGACAAAGTCCTGAAAGAGGGACAGGGCTCCCAAAGAGGGACTGTCCCTCCAAAAGACAGACAGTTGGGAGCTATGGGATTGTAGATACTCCCCTGATAAACTATCATTTTTTACCCTTATTCTACGGGTTCAGGGCCGAGCCTGGGCGGGTGCTGCGGGTGCACTGCACCCAGGCGCCTGTCTCTGACAGGCGCCGCCCGGCCGTTGCTCATCCCCTGTGGCCGCCGCTCCCTCCGTCCCTGTGGCCGCTGCTCCCCCCCCCTTCCTCCTGGCGCCTCACTCAGACCTCGATCAGGCGGCGACCAATCGTGCGGGCGCTAGGACCTAGCACACCGCACTGATATGCGGAATTGACATAACTTCCGCATATAGAGCGGGTGCGTCCGGCGCCCGCTCGTACTGGTCGGGTCGCCGCTGATCCGGAGGTCTGCAAGGTGAGGGGGGAGTGGGAGCGGCGGCGGCTGGGGGGCTCCTTGTCACTCACTGCCTAAAGGGGCTCCCTGTCACTCACTGCTCAAATGGGCTCCCTGTCACTCACTGCCTAAAGGGGCTCCCTGTCACTCACTGCTCAAACGGGCTCCCTGTCACTCACTGCTCAAACGGGCTCCCTGTCACTCACTGCCTAAAGAGGCTCCCTGTCACTCACTGCTCAAACGGGCTCCCTTTCACTCACTGCCTAAAGGGGCTCCCTGTCACTCACTGCTCAAACGGGCTCCCTGTCACTCACTGCCTAAAGGGGCTCCCTGTCACTCACTGCCTAAAGGGGCTCCCTGTCACTTACTGCTCAAATGGGCTCCCTGTCACTCACTGCCTAAAGGGGCTCCCTGTCACTCACTGCTCAAATGGGCTCCCTGTCACTCACTGCCTAAAGGTGCTTTCTGTCACTCACTGCCTAAAGGGGATCCCTGTCACTCACTGCCTAAAGGGGCTCCCTGTGACTCGCTGCCTAAAGGGGCTCCCTGTCACTCACTGCTCAAATGGGCTCCCTGTCACTCACTGCCTAAAGGGGCTCCCTGTCACTCACTGCCTAAAGGAGATCCCTGACACTCACTGCCTAAATGGGCTTCCTGTCACTCACTGCCTAAAGGGGCTCCCTGTCACTCACTGCTCAAACGGGCTCCCTGTCACTCACTGCTCAAACGGGCTCCCTGTCACTCACTGCCTAAAGAGGCTCCCTGTCACTCACTGCCTAAAGGGGCTCCTTGTCACTCACTGCTCAAACGGGCTCCCTGTCACTCACTGCCTAAAGGGGCTCCCTGTCACTCACTGCTCAAACGGGCTCCCTGTCACTCACTGCCTAAAGAGGCTCCCTGTCACTCACTGCTCAAACGGGCTCCCTGTCACTCACTGCTCAAACGGGCTCCCTGTCACTCACTGCTCAAACGGGCTCCCTGTCACTCACTGCTCAAACGGGCTCCGTCACTCACTGCCTAAAGAGGCTCCCTGTCACTCACTGCCTAAAGGGGCTCCCTGTCACTCACTGCTCAAACGGGCTCCCTGTCACTCACTGCCTAAAGGAGCTTCCTGTCACTCACTGCCTAAAGGGGCTTTCTGTCACTCACTGCCTAAAGGGGCTCCCTGTCACTCACTGCCTAAAGGGGCTCCCTGTCACTCACTGCCTAAAGGGGCTCCCTGTCACTCACTGCCTAAAGGAGCTCCCTGTCACTCACTGCCTAAAGGGGCTCCCTGTCACTCACTGCCTAAAGGGGCTCCCTGTCACTCACTGCCTAAAGGGGCTCCCTGTCACTCACTGCCTAAAGGGGCTCCCTGTCACTCACTGCCTAAAGGGGCTCCCTGACACTCACTGCATAAAAGGCACCCTGTCACTCACTACCTAAAGTGCTCCCTGTCACTCACTGCCTAAAGGGGATACCTGTCACTCACTGCCTAAAGGGGCTCCCTGTCACTCACTGCCTAAAGGGGCTTCCTGTCACTCACTGCCTAAAGGGGCTCCCTGTCACTCACTGTCTAAAGGGGGTCCAGGCTGGCTACATATACTGGGAACACTGGCTGTTTGTCATTATGTGCATTTACTGTTGAAAAGCTGTCTCTTATTATGTGCATTTACTCGTGAAAAGCTGTCTCTTATTATGTGCATTTACTGGTGAAAAGCTGTTTCTTATTATGTGCATTTACTGGTGAAAAGCGGTCTCTTATTATGTGCATTTACTGGTGAAAAATGGTCTCTTATGTGCATTTACTGGTGAAAAGCAGTCTCTTATTATGTGCATTTACTGGTGAAAAGCGGTCTCTTATAATGTGCATTTACTGGTGAAAAGCGGTCTCTTATTATGTGCATTTACTGGTGAAAAGCTGTCTCTCATTATGTGCATATACTAATGAAAGGATGTCTGTCATTACGTGCATTTACTGGTGAAACGCTGTCTCTTATGTGCATTTAGTGGGGAAATTTTGTCAGTAAAAATCTTTTGTCAGTAAATTTTTAGGTATTTGTCAGTAAAAAATAACGTGAAAGGTTGGCAACACTGGCAGGCTGCGCGGCGCAACGGGAAAGATACAGGCAGCCCACCTCACGCTTGGGCTTGGCGGGGGGAGGAGCCGATGACAGCGAGCGAGAGTAGGGTGGCCGCAGGCAGCCATAAATATGCAGTGTGTGACTGCGTCGCACTCGCAGAGCCTCTCAACCTGAGTCAGTCCAGAGACTAGCAGACTAGCAGGCAGCCAAAGCCAGCCAGGAGCAAGCCCATGGAAGAGGGGTAGGAATGGGGTATCGCATGCATGCGTAAAGAGGTGGAAGGTGTGGGTGTGATTAGGCAGGACATGTATGTGGTTATGTGGTTGGGCGCGGTTAATTTAACCACTCCCATAGGCGCCAGAGAAAATCTTGCACCCAGGTGCCAGGCACCCCAGGCTCACCCCTGTACGGTTTCTACCAAAACAGTTTGTACTTGTTGGGTGTATGTATTGTAATACGCTTACCTTCCAGCGGCAGGTCCCGCGGCGTCTCTGGCATGGTCCGGGCTAGCGGCGGGGCTTCTGCGCTGGAGTGTTCTGGCGGCATCCCCGGCATCCCGGCAGTGTCTTCTGGCTCGCACGTGCGTGATGCAACCTTTGGGTCGCGCACGAGTTTGAGTGAGCCTTATAGGCTCAGGAGGATGATCTAGGAGGACTGCAAGTGATGTCACTAAGTAACATCACCTAATGGGAGTGGCTACTGGTTGAGCATTTTTGTATTTAAAGAGAAACTCCGACCAAGAATTTAACTTTATCCCAATCAGTAGCTGATACCCCCTTTTACATGACAAATCTATTGCATTTCACAAACAGACCATCAGGGGGCGCTGTATGACTGATATTGTGGTGAAACCCCTCCCACAAGAAGCTCTGGGACCGCGGTACTCTGGGCAAACTGCCACAATGTAACAATGTTCACAGACAGGAAATAGCTGCTTACAGCTGTCTGTAACGGCCAGAACAGCTAGAAGCAGCTACATAACCTGCCCACAGTAACAATGTCACCATGTAATACATGTCAGAATGTGAATCTGGGAGAGGAAAGATTTTACAATGAGCAAACACTGACTAAATCATTTATACATAATTATTGTAAAAATGAAGCACTTTTTTTATTACATTATTTTCACTGGAGTTCCTCTTTAAGGCCAGAGCCTTCAGTGCTCGCTGACCTTGATACCAATCAGTTCGCTGGTTCTAGGTCTAGCTAGCTAGTTTCTCTGAGCTACATTGATATATTGTGTAGACGCACAATATATGTGTACTCCAGTTAGTCAGTCTTTGTTATTTTCGTATTTATTCTCGTAATATTATTGTAACATCTGATTGTATATTTTCTGTGTACCGACTTCTCACTTGCCTCCTGACCTCGCTCTTGTCTAGTCCTTCTGTACCGCTGCCATCTGATTTACGTTACCGACTCGGCCTGTCCTCGACTCAGTTACTGCCTGATCCTTACAATACGACTGACATCTGATTACGTGTATGACCATGCTAGAAAATTTGGCTACGATTTAGCTCCCTTGTACTTCGATATCTCTGACCTGTAATTGACCTCAGCCTGATTGACTATGCTTTGTATTTTTTGTTGTATTTACCTGTACGCTACCTCACGTACCTAAACGCTGTCTCATCACGCACCAGCGTGATACTCTGTGTATATTTGTGTACTTGGATGTTTCTGTTGTAATAGGAATGAATTGCGTATTTCTTACCCACCATAGTCTACACTGCACTCTGTAAAGTGCCAGTGTGACAGCAGCGTATGCACTATATACATCATAACAATGTCACTCCAAGGTTAATGTCTCTATATCTCTGTCTTTACCGCACAAGTACATATTATCAGTAATGACGGGGGAGGAGGCTCTTCCTCAGTAATTCTGTGTTATTTTTTCTTTCTGTCTGCGGTTTGAGGGTCATTTCCTCCTCTCGCCCCTTCCCACAGCTCGGCCATCTCTCTATCTATCCGCATACATATTCTCCAGAAAACAAACCCCAGCATGGTCTCATGTCTCATAATGACGTTGGCCAGAGTTTCGCTCTGTCATTCCTCCCAGTCATATTTTCCTCACAGATAAATGACCGCCCTTCACCATCTTCAATGTCTCAGAAAAGTTGGACAAAAAGTTAATCCTGTTCTTCGGTAACTTTATCTGGGCTGCTGTCAGACGTCTGAGGACAGAGCGATAACCTTCATGTCACTACGCATTATCGTCTTCACGCTGCATATTGATCCCTTCCCATCCTCTCTGCATGGGTTGTCACCTCCTGTCCTATGTGCGACGCTTCTCACTGATTTCCCACAGTCCTCTCTGGGCTTTTTGTGCCTGGTTGTGTTCCCGACCCCAGCTCCTCACTGTGCAATCTTCTTTATAAGAGCCCTTTTCCACTGAACAAGTTTTGGTCCAAAAATCGGTTCCGCCCTCCATTCGCCGATTGCACGTCATTATCATTGTAATTGTGGTGAACCTATTCCACAAAGGTGATTAGATTTTTACCCAAGCGCAAGCTGCATTTTTGGTAAATAAAAAAAACCTGTAAAAAAAGTTGCATACTTTTACGTCAGCCCTCAATCCTCCCCAACTCCACCACTGCTGGCTAAGGCCCTTTTCCTCTTTGCAGCCGCACAGTGCAGGTGCCAGTGGGTCTGCGGTCGTGCAGTAGCACAGAACTTCTCATGCACGGAGAAATAAGCCACGCATGAGCAGTTTCATGCTGTGGCGCAGGCCATACTACTGAGGGGACCTTAGCCACAAGCAGTCTTTGACTTTAACCACTTTAGTACCAGACTGCACTGGCCCCTTAAAGAGACACTGATGCGAAAAAAAAATGTATGATATAATGAATTTGTTGTGTAGTACGGATAATTACTAGAACATTAGAAACAAAGAAAATATTCTCATATTTTTATTTTCAGTTATATCGTTTTTTTATAACATTTCCCAGAGATCAATGAATGGGAATATAGTTCCCATTCATCGATCTAAGTACCCACCAGAAAAACCGACGGCTTCTTATCAGAGGCCACTGTCTTTCTGAAAAGAAAAAAAGTTTCCCATCCTCCTAGTGCTTCCTGTAAGAGAGTTCTCCCTTCTAGGACGAAAAAAAAATCTCCCTGTGGCCATCTTGTGGCCAAATAGTAAAACTACATCTACATACATTTTTTTAATAAAATAAACCCACAGGATTACATTTTAAATTAACTGTTTAACTCCCACACCAAAAAGTACCCCAATAAAATTTTTAATGGGAAAAAAAAATACAATTAAAAACAAAAGCAAAAACATAAATAGTTACCTAAGGGTCTGAACTTTTTAAATATGCATGTGAAGAGGGTATATTATGAACATGTTTTAAATTATAAGCTTGTAAATAGTGATGGACGCAAAACTGAAAAAATGCACCTTTATTTCCAAATAAAATATTGGCGCCATACATTGTGATAGGGACAAAATGTAAATGGTGTAATAACCCAGACAAATGGGCAAATAAAATACATAGGTTTTAATTATGGTAGCATGTATTATTTTAAAGCTATAATGGCCGAAAACAGAGAAATAATGCATTTTTTTCATTTTTATTCTTAATATTCCAGTGAAAATGCATTTAGAAAAAAATTATTCTTAGCAAAATGTACCACTCAAAGAAAGTCTAATTGGTGGCGGAAAAAAAAGATATAGATCAATTCATTGTGATAAGTAGTGATAAAGTTATTGGCGAATGAATGGGCGGTGAAAATTGCTCTGTTGCATAAGGTGAAAAATTCCTGCAGGATGAAATGTTTAAAGGACCACTATCGTGAAAATTATAAAAATTTTACATAACAAAAACACATACAAATAAGTACTTTTCTTCCAGAGTAAAATGAGACATAAATGACTTTTCTCCTATGTTGCTGTCACTTACAATAAGTAGTAGAAATCTGACAGAACCGACAGGTTTTGGAGTAGCCCAGTTCCTTATGGGGATTCTCAGGGGTTTCTTTATTTTCAAAAGCACTTAGTGAATGGCAGCGGTTCTGCCCAACTACCAAAAACATGTGCAAACAGGTAGGGGGCGGTCTGCATCTTTATATAAATCCTTTTCAGGGATTGTTTCTTTAGAAATAATAAAGGCCATGCGGAGAATCCCCATGAAGAGATAGAATAGTCCAAAACTTGTCGGTTATGTCAGATTTCGACAGCAACACAGGAAAAAAGTAATTTATGGCTCATTTTACTCTGCAAGAAACATACTTCTTATTTGTATGTGTTTACATGTATTTTAAATTTTACAATTTTCGCGATAGTGGTCCTTTAACCTATTTTGGTTCCTGGACGTAGAAACTACGTCCAGGAACCATGCGCGCTACCGCGCGCTCCCGGCCCGCGGTTCGTTAGCCAGGCAATCACTGAATCGGGCTATGGTGCCCGATCACTGATTGCTCTCCCCCGCTGAAAAAGCGACTGCTTCTCTCGGAAGCTGCGCTTTTTCTGGCTGTCACCTCCCCCATGCGTCGCTCTAAGCGTGTGTTACGCTTAGAGTGACGTCATGTAAACAAACTCATGGCCAAAAAGTAATACTACAACTGAAACTAAAAAAAAATAAAAATGAACACACATTTACATTATAAATCTATTGTTTACCTCCCACCCTCCCAAAACTACCCAAATAAAATGTTTACTATAAAAAAAACAAAACCATTACAATAAAAAAAAAACATGTAAATATTGACCTAAGGGTCTAAACTTTTTAAATATCAACGTAAAGATTAAATATTTCTATATTTTTTTTATTTTAAACTTGTAAATAGTGATAGATGCAAAATGGAAAAAATGCACCTTTATTTCCAAATAAAATATTGTCGCCATACATTGTGATAGGGACATAATTTTAACGGTGTAATAACCGGGACATATGGGCAAATACAATACGTGAGTTTTAATTATGGAGGCATGTATTATTTTAAAATTATAATGGCTGAAAACTGAGAAATAATGAATTTTTCCATTTTTTTCTTATTCTTCCTGTTAAAATGCATTTACAGTAAAGTGGCTCTTAGCAAAATGTACCCCCCAAAGAAAGCCTAATTGGTGGCGGGAAAAACAAGATATAGATCAGTTCCTTGTGATAAGTAGTGATAAAGTTATAGGCTAATGAATGGGAGGTGAACATTTCTCACGTGAAAACGACGGAACGCGAATGGGTTAAGGACCAGAGCCATCCTCTTCCTATTTCGTTCTGTGATTGGCTTACAGCAGTCGCGAGGTCAGGAACCATTGAAATCAGCTCCTGACTGATATACGGAAGCTCTGTGTCAACGTGGCAGCAAAGCAAGTGGGTACAGCAACGTGGACATTGGCGTGAATGGCGGGAGCAACGAGACCGTGTGGCAGGATTTATTGAAATCTACGCCCTGGCAGGAATAGCAGGACATAAACAAGACATAGACATCAATCATTGTGGTCCGGAACCGGTTAATGTCGAAGATTGTTTAGAGGGTCTCAACGCAGGAGGTTGTGTAAGGAGACTGCGAAAGCCTTTGGACTATCTAGAGGCTTCCCCCTAATGAGGTAAGTACCCAACGTTTCTTCTTAAGGATACAGGTACCCTATAAAGCGGTCTGAGCAGTATTTTTTTTTTTAATTGTGAAACAAACCTCCCCTAAAGGTGGCCACACACCATACAATTTTTAAAAAAATATTTTTTCAATTCAAGAATTGCAATACGTTTTTCTGACTGATTGTAACATTTAAAGAATTTGACTATTGTACCTCACACGTGTTTTCAATTTTTCCCCAATTTTCATATAAATTAATCAGAAAAATCCAACACTCCCGATCTGCTTTTATCAAATGAAGACAAATAACATTTATATCGCGCTTTTCTCCTGGCGGACTCAAAGATCCAGAGCAGCAGCCACTATGGCACGCTCTATAGGCAGTAGCAGTGTTAGGGAGACTTGCCTAAGGTCTCCTACTGAATAGGTGCTGGCTTACTGAACAGGCAGAGCCAAGATTTGAACCCTGCTCTCCTGTGTCAGAGGCAGAGCCCTTAACCATTACACCATCACAACCATCCAATGGGAAACTAATTTTCGATCAGACTTCTCAAACAAAAAAAAGTCTTTCAATTTTTCTGTACAACTGAACGTTTTTTATCTAATTGCCGTAAAATTGGAACATTTTATTGTATGATGTGTTGCCACCTTAATGGAGGTTCGAAAACTGTGTGAGCTATGGGGGATAAAGTAGGCATTTACTGTATTTTTTGGACTATAAGGCTCACTTTTTCTCCCCCAAAAAATGATAGAAAAAGTCACTGCATCATATAGTCCAAATGCAGGGAGTTCCTGACTTGTGAATGCCTGCCAATCTGAACCTCCAACCCACCGCAATGTCGGGGTCTCCCTGTACTGAGCCCATGCAGAGGAGGACACAAGGGGGACAAACGGAGGACACAAAGGGGCATAGAGGAGGACACAAGGAAGACAGAGGCGGACACATGTGGGACACAAGGGGGACAGATGAGGACACAAAGAGACACAAAGGAGCATGAGGTACAAAGGGGGCACAATCCACAAGATTCCCCTTCACCATGCATGCTCCAGGTTTAGTATATATTTTCCCCCCTGGTTTTTGTCCTCTAATCCTAGGTGCATTTTATAGTCCAAAAAATACGGACTTGTCTACTATGTGCTTACAAATAACTAGCGGGAAGCTGCAACTCTGCGGCATGGGGGAGGGAAGATGGAGGCGTCCATATAGATAAGAAGTGCTATGGAGAGCCGGCTTTATTTCACGCAGCGCACAAGTCAATTAGAGAGCCATAAACATTGCATACCAAATGCATAGCAATTAAAGGGATACTGTAGGGGGGTCGGGGGAAAATGAGCTGAACTTACCCGGGGCTTCTAATGGTCCCCCGCAGACATCCTGTGTTGGCGCAGCCGCTCCCCAATGCTCCGGCCCCGCCTCCGCTTCACTTCTGGAATTTCTGACTTTAAAGTCAGAAAACCACTGCGCCTGCGTTGCCGTGTCCTCGCTCCCGCTGATGTCACCAGGAGTGTACTGCGCAGACACAGACCATACTGGGCCTGCGCTGTGCGCTCTTGATGACATCAACAGGATCGAGGACACGGCAACGCAGGCGCAGTGGTTTTCTGACTTTAAAGTCAGAAATTTCAGAAGTGAACCGGAGGCGGGGCCGGAGCATTGGCGAGTGGCTGCGCGGGTACAGGATGTCTGCGGGGGACCATTAGAAGCCCTGGGTAAGTTCAGCTCATTTTCCCCCGACCCCCCTACAGTATCCCTTTAAACTTTCTTGCAGTTTCCCAGGTTCAATTATTTATTGGAATCATCTGAAAAACGCAATTGCAGTGCAAACACAAGCTATTGCATGAAAGTTACACCAAATATGTATAAATTGTAGAAAGGTGCTATCACATTGCAGCGCGTTCACAATCAATAATCAAAGTCTTCTGAAGTTCTGCAGAAACCTCCGCCTGCATTGCCGTGTCCCGCCCCGAGCTCGGCAGCCACCAATTAGGCCACAGATTCTGAGCTGAGGGCAGGCTGGGGCATTGTAGATGGGGTTAGAGTAGACAGAGCCTTGGCAGAACTTTGTATAAAAATCTGCCATGGCCCCATTTCCAAGGGGGGCGGAGCACACCTGAAAGAATGAATTATGGCAATCCGGTAAGTACTTAAAGGGACCCTGAGCACAGGACTAAAATAAAAATATGAACCTACTTGGGGTTTCCACCAGCCCCCATAGCCTGCGAGGTCCCTCAGTGCCCTCTGTGGTCCCGCTGGTGGCTCTGGTGCGTGATTTAGGTGAGTGCAGAGGTGGGACAAGGTCCTCCAGCACCCAAGGCTTAGACACCAAAGTGTGCCTCTCCATCCCTCCCACCCCATGCGTCACAGACTGATTGCTATTAGACTAAGAGGCGCCCCAGGACCCCCATTCCCCAACACCTTAATCTTTGTCATGTATCCCCTTTTCTTATTTCGCTCTGCTTCAAACACAATAGGGGAATGATAGCTGAGTGAGTTGTGTGCCCCCTCCTACACTGCGCCCTGAGGCTGGAGCCTCTCTTGCCTCTGCTTCAGCCCGGACCTGGGTGAGTGACTTCGGCCGATGTTGTGCGCAACTGCACACGCGTGGCCCGTTCACGCACCCGGCTCAATAAAGTGCCCACTGCAGTAAGCGTCCTGTGCATGCATGGTTCAGTCTTTCGAGAGTCAGTCGAGCACCTAACGGAGCGACCGGCAGGAACATGGAGGAGACCCAGAGGACTCAGAGGGACCTCGCGGGCTACGGGGGCTCAAGGAAGCCCCAGGTAAGTTAAAATTTTTATTTTAATCCTCTGCTCAGGGTCCTGAGACCACCCATCCCCTTAATCCTTTATCATAAGTGCAAGTGATAAGTATAAAGATAAGAATATAGCACACATGGATAACTATGCCAATAAAAACACGGAATCTCATATCGACAAACAGAACTGAAAATCTAGTGAAATGGATGTTATCGGTTTGCCCCCATGTGAAGCACAGTCCAGATAAAACTACTAAGAAAGAGATTAACTTGTTTTCCTACAGCTGTGATAGATAAACTTAGAAACACATAGGGCGTTCATTTATTTCTCAGTAATTTCTTACTGGCAGAAATGAATACAAGTGAACCCAGTAAAAATGGATTTACGAGAAATGATTCCAGACCAGATTTTGTTTTGTGTGTAAACAAGATAACCAGTATAGCCAAATATTGACTCAGCTATAGGGGGTGGGTCATGGGGAGACTGAGAGGGTGAATAAAGACTCACACAGCCAGCGCACAAGCTAAAAACAAAGATAAATCAGAATTTCTGAGGAAATCTAAACAGCTCTTCCCAACCATTCACCCCTGCGCTGTGTGCCAACGACCTATAGCCACCCAGTGCAGGGGTGCTGCTACGTTTTTCGTGGCCTCAAGCACCACATCATTTGTGGCTTTCCTCTACTTTGTCAGAGGCCCCTTATCCTGAAATCAGAGGTAGTCAAAGTTGTCCCTTCCCCTCCTAAAAAAAACAGTAGCCCTACAGTATAGGTAGCCAAGGTCCCCCCCAGTTTGGCTAGCCACACCCAGTATAGGAAGCCAAGGCATCGGTATCAAAGTACCGTATTTTTCGCTGTATAAGGCACAGCTTTTCTCCCCAAAAATGGGATGAAAGGCTACGGAATGCCCGACTTCTGAACGCCCACCAATACGAACCGCTGACCCTCCACCACGTCGGAAATTCCCTGCATTTGTGTGTGCCGTGTGCCCGCTAACCCCAGCGTGCCTCCGCTTCCTCCTCCATGTCCCCCCGGCTCCTGTGTAAGTGTATGTGTAAGTGTATTGGGCAGCTTACCTCATCTGCCATGCCCTCGGGAATTGCAGACTTCCTTCTCCCCCATGCGGCTGGCTATAGTGAAGGGGCTTGTACTGATGACATCATCAGAACAAGCCCCTCACTAGAGCCAGTCGCACGGAGGAGAAGAAGGGCTGCAATCCCTGAGGGCATGGTGGATGAGGTATGCTGCCCAATATACTGTAGACGGGAGGGGGGGGGGGTGGAGGCATGGGAGGGCAGAAGAGGGACACTAACTTAACACAGAGGGAGACACAGGAGGACAAATTAGGGACACCGTAGGACACATAGGGACACAGCAGGACACATGGGGACACAGCAGGACACATGGGGGACACAGCAGGACACATAAGGGACAAAGCAGGACACATGGGGACACAGCAGGACACATGGGGACACAGCAGGACACATGGGGACATAGCAGGACACACGGAGAGACACAGGAGGACACAGCAGGACACATTGGGGACACAAGAGGACACTTGGGGACACAGCAGGACACAAGAGGACACATGGGGACACAGCAGGACACATGGGGACACATCAGGACACATGGGGACACAGCAGGACACATGGGGACACAGCAGGACACATGGAGGACACAGGAGGACACAAGATAGAGTGACCAGACGTCCCGGATTGCCCGGGACACGTCCCGGATTCGGGGTCCGCTGTCCCAGGCTTAATGAGGTCCCGGGAAACGTCCCGCTTTCAGCAGCGGGACGTCCCGGCCTTGGGACTCTGGCCACTCTCTCCTCAATGAACTGGCAGCGGCGTCTATAGACGCCGTGCCAGTTCATTGCCCGCAGCCCCGCTCCAGCCTCCTCTTCCGGTGTCTGTTTCCGACACCAGCAGGCGAGCAGGGCTACGGCAAGATGGCTGCCGAAGCCCTGTACTGGAGACCTATTTGTGTCACTAGTACAGGGCTTCGGGCGCCATCTTGCCGTAGCCCTGTCAGCGCGGGAGACCAGAGCAGGAGGAACAAGACGGTCCCGGGACGGAGCAGCGCGCCAGAGGCCGGACACTTCTGCCAGGTGAGTAAATGCTTTCTTTTCCAGGTGAAATGTTTGCCCGCATTGTTTCTTTTCCAGGTGAAATGTTTGCCCGCATTGTTTCTTTTCCAGGTGAAATGTTTGCCCGCATTGTTTCTTTTCCAGGTGAAATGTTTGCCCGCATTGTTTCTTTTCCAGGTGAAATGTTTGCCCGCATTGTTTCTTTTCTGGTGAAATGTTTGCCCGCATTGCGTTTCTTTTCTGGCGAAATGTTTGTCCGCAGTGCGTTTCTTTTCTGGCGAAATGTTTGCCCGCATTGCGTTTCTTTTCTGGTGAAATGTTTGGCCGCAGTGCGTTTCTTTTCTGGTGAAATGTTTGCCCGCAGTGCGTTTCTTTTCTGGTGAAATGTTTGGCCGCAGTGCGTTTCTTTTCTGGCGAAATGTTTGCCCGCATTGCGTTTCTTTTCTGGTGAAATGTTTGGCCGCAGTGCGTTTCTTTTCTGGTGAAATGTTTGCCCGCAGTGCGTTTCTTTTCTGGTGAAATGTTTGGCCGCAGTGCGTTTCTTTTCTGGTGAAATGTTTGCCCGCAGTGCGTTTCTTTTCTGGTGAAATGTTTGCCCGCAGTGCATTTATTTTGTACTGACATGTTGCCCGCATTGCGTTTATTTTGTACTGACATGTTTGCCTGCATTGCGTTTATTGTCTGGTGAAATGTTTGCCCGCATTGCGTTTATTTTGTACTAACATGTTGCCCGCATTGCGTTTATTTTGTACTGACATGTTGCCCGCATTGCGTTTATTTTGTACTGACATGTTTGCCCGCATTGCATTTATTTTATACTGACATGTTGCCTATTGCGTTTATTTTCTGGTGTCCGGGGTAACTGTTACTGCATTTATTATTTAATGGTCATAGATGGCTATGTTTGCTGCTTTGTGGTTACGGTATACTATTAGCATCACACAGTTTCTGCACACCCATGATACAAAGTCTCGTTTGTCCACATCATGGCGTAAACACTGCTTTCGTATGCCTCGCTGTTACATCATTACGTTAGCTCCGCCCATACAATGTCATGGCCACGCCCATTTTTTCGGCGGCAGCCCCCCTCCCCCAGTCTTCGCCGCTGCGTGCTCCTCACTCCTTCCCACTTTTCGCCGCGGCGCGCGCCGCCCCCCCCCCCCCCCCGTCCCAGGTTGGACCCACAAAAATATGGTCACTCTACACAAGAGGACACATGAGGACACAGCAGGACACATGGGGACACAGCAGGACACATGGGGATACAGCAGGACACATGGGGACACAGCAGGACACATAGGGACACAGCAGGACACAAGAGGACACATGGGGACACAGCAGGACACGTGGAGACACAGCAGGACACATAGGGACACAGCAGGACACATGGGGACACAGCAGGACACATGGGGACACAGCAGGATACATGGGGACACAGCAGGACACATGGGGACACAGCAGGACACAAGAGGACACATGGGGACACAGCAGGACACGTGGAGACACAGCAGGACACATAGGGACACAGCAGGACACATGGGGACACAGCAGGACACATGGGGACACAGCAGGATACATGGGGACACAGCAGGACACATGGGGACACAGCAGGACACATGGGGGACACAGGAGGGCACAAGAGGACACATGGGGACACAGCAGGACACATAGGGACACAGCAGGACACATGGGGACACAGCAGGACACATGGGAGACACAGGAGGACACAAGAGGACACATGGGGACACAGCAGGACACAAGAGGACACATGGGGACACAGCAGGACACATGGGGACACAGCAGGACACATGGGAACACAGTAGGACACATGGGGACACAGGAGGACACAAGAGGACACAGCAGGACACATAGGGACACAGCAGGACACAAGTGGATACATGGGGACACAGTAGGGCACATATGGACACAGGAGGACACATGGGGACACAGCAGGACACATGGAGACATAGCAGGACACATAGAGACATAGCAGGACACATAGAGAGACAGGAGAGGACACATGGGGACACAGCAGGACAGCAATAGGGGGAGAACATGTACAAGATTCTCCTGGAACATGGATGCACCAGGTTTAGTATATTTGTTTTTGTCCCTGGTTTCTGCCTCCTAAGCCTAGGTGTGTCTTATATTCCGGAGTGTCTTATACGGCGGCAAATACGGTGGCTTCCTGCTGCCTCCCCATCATCAACCCTCACAGACCAGCAGGGACCCAAAGAGGAAGGCAGCACACAGTAACTGTCGGCCACACTCCACATACAGGAAGTTCTGCAATGACGTCACTGGCGCATCAGCAGTGTATTCCATGGTCACTGCGCCGCTCTCCCCTCTGTGCACATTACCACTGGTCTGAGGTCTGTGTGACGGGAAGGCAGAGGCGGCCATACAATTCACAGACCGGGCAGCCTTGGCAGCATGGGAGCCCCCTGCTGTGGGTGAGGCCCCAAGTGGCCGCTTGGTTTGCCTGGGCCAAGCAGCACCCCTGACCCAGTACAAGGTAAAGATAACAAATGGTCACCACCACACAAACAGTATATTCTGGCGTATAAGACTACTTTTTAACCCTTGAAAATCATCTGAAAAGTCAGGGGTCGTCTACTCGTCTTATACACCGGGTGTCATTGATGCCGGGTGATACGCCCTATCCTGTTACCGCCTCTCAGATCTCGCTGCTGAGGACTGTAGTGAAGCGGCGCAGGTGCACATGTGCGAGATCTAAGAGGCAGAGAAGGAGGTAAATAGGATACAAGGATGGGCCAGAAGGGTGAAAGAGGTGTGTTTTATGGGCACAACACGATCTATTCTTCCATACCGCTCTGATAAACAGGGAGACAAGGAGAGCTGGCCAATCCACTTGGGGAGAGGCAGAGTTGACCAATCCAATCGCCTATATGCAGAGGCGGGACAAGGTCCTCCAGCACCCAAGGCTGAGACACCAAAGTGCGCCCCTCCATCCCTGCCACCCCAGCCGTCACACACTGGTTGCTATTAGAATAAGAGGTGCCACAGGGCCCACAACCTCCCCAATACCTTAATATCTAGTTATCTGGCTTGCAGTCACTGCTATGTATCCCCTTTTCTTATTTCTTTGTGCTTCATACACAATTAGGAATGACAGCTGAATGAATTGTGCGCCCCCTCCTACACTGCGCCCTGAGGCTGGAGCCTCTCCAGCCTATGCCTCGGCCCGGCCCTGCCTATATGCTGTTACATACTGGGTCCCACATACAGTACAGCACCAGTATCTGTTCATACATAGCACCAGCATATGATGTTTTTTAATTTTTATTTGGTGTGCGTTGGAAGAGGGGTAGTCTTATACGGCGAGTATATCCCAAACTCTATATTTTAACTGGAAAAGTTAGGGGGTCGTCTTATACGCCGGAATATACGGAGAATTCGCGCGAGTTTCTTCTTATCATGCCTAAACTGAGTTTAGGCGTGATAAAGGGGTTTTCACTCGTGTGCAAACACTTTGCACCGCTTTGTGAATCAGGCCCTTTGTCTCTCTTTCTGTGTAAATATATGAATTGTTCTACTGAAAAATGTGTTGAATTGCCTCTGAACTTTATTCCCATCTTTTAAATCGATATATTTCTTATTTTCAAATGTTGATATGAAGGAAAATGTACCAGGATAGAAAGGACCAGTGGGGTGAGAATTAAAAAACAACATATTTTTCTTAAGAAATCTTTAGGGTATGCGTGACTGGGGCGTGACTTAAGTGTCCCTCTTTCTCATCTCAAAAAGTTGGAAAGTATGATAAAACATTTATTAGAACATAAAAGAATAAAAACAGTTCAGGAACAAATGCACTCGCATTGTGTATGGGTCCTTGTATACAGACCACAGTGCATCAAAACAACTTAAAGAAACCTGAAGCGAGAGCGATATGGAGGTTGACATATTTATTTAATATTAAACAATACCAGTTTCCTGGCACTCCACCCACCTACACTTAACACTAAACATGAGCACTGCAGCTGATATGCTTCTCTGCTATACCGTTAATCAGCCATACATGAGCTGAAGCCATTGCGGAATTCGGCAAACTCCTGAGTCAATTGTCAGCCCCACCGCCAGGGGCGTAGGAATAGGCCCTGCAGCCCCTGCGCCCGCGGGGGGGCCCGCCCCCCCCCCCCCCTGGGGCCCGCTTGGGGCCGTTTTGTGGGTGCTGGAGGGGTGGCAGCATGAGGGGAAAGCCTTGCCCACAGTCGGCGGTGAGAGGGGTAGTTCCCCCCTCTCCCTCACCTCGGGGCTCTCCCCTCTGCGCTCCCCTCCAGCTCGTAAGTGTCTGTGGGGCTGTGGTGGGCAGCGAGCGGCGGGCAGATACATACCTGCTTCTGTGCGTTCCATCGGAGACTTCTCCCTCTAGCGGCTGACGTCACTGGAAGTATGTATCTGCCCGCCGCTCGCTGCCCACCACAGCCCCACAGACACTTACGAGCTGGAGGGGAGAGCCCCGAGGTGAGGGAGAGGGGGGAACTACCCCTCTCCCCGCCGACTGTGGGCAAGGCTTTCCCCTCATGCTGCCACCCCTACAGCACCCACAAAACGGCCGCGAGCGGGCCCCGGGGGGGGGGCCCGCTCAGAAAATCTGCAGGGGGGCCCGGTGGGGCCTAGTTACGCCCCTGCCCACCGCAGCCGATTTGGAGTTCCAGCGTCCACTGCATGAGCACCAGAGTTTGGTTATATGATAGCCAAATGCGGGGTGCCCCTAGCGCCCAAACTGAAGGATACCATAGCCCCATAAAGAAATGTAAACACGAGGGGAGCAGGCATGTGTAGTGGGCTCTCCTCATGTCCACCCCTCCCCCTGTTCTCCTCAGTCGCTCTCCGTTTTCATGAAATGTCCCTCCAAACCTACTTCCGGGTTGGGATGGTCGGGGAACACTGTGCAGGCGCTGCCCAGCGATGCACATCTTTGCTCCAGCGGCCGCGGGTGCTCTGCGCATGCGCACTATGTAGTTGTGACATAGCGCACATGGGCAGAGTGCTCCCGGCCACGGGCGTGATCAAGGACATACGTCGCCGGGCAGTGCTTGTGCAGTGTGCTCCGACCCTCCTGACCCAGAAGTAGGTTCGGGGGAGCATTGCACAAAAATGGATGGCGACTGAGGAGAATGGGAGGAGCAGGGGCGTAGCAATAGGGGTTGCAGAGGTAGTGACTGCATCGGGGCCCTCCCTCAACTACGGCGTTAGCTTTCTATTGGTCCTGTGCTCATAATAATCACTTCTATAGATACTTTGAATAGTGGTAATCACTAACAAACTGTTCCCCACCTCTGCTGCCTCTATCGCCGGTACCGGGTCCCGTCGCTTCCGCCGGACGTGACAAGTCTTCCGCATCCACAGGGGCTCCCTCCGGCTCTGTATGCATGCGCCTGCGCAGTACGGAGGGAGCGTACTGCGCTTGCGTCAACTGGCTCGACTGGACGAAATGACGAGACCTGGTACCGGCGGACAGAGGAAGCGGAGGATGGCGGCGTGGGAGCGATCCAGGCTTATGGAGCTGGAGGAAGCCCCAGGTATGTATGAATCTATTTCTTCTTCGTCTCTGGTTCTCTTTAAGCACCCTGCACACTATAGCTATTAATGTCCATTGCAGTCTATGGCAGTGCCTAATTTTCCTAGCACAGCTGATGCCCAAATTACCAATGTCAAACTTTCTCTGCTGCTCCATACATCATTTTAAATTATCCCACCGAATTGGGTCTGCGCTACTGCACAGACATGAGACTTTTGCACCTGTGCAGTACTACGGACCTACCGGAGCCCACATGGGATGGTGCTAGTGCGTGCGCAGGCAGGGCACTTTTTGGGGGTTCCAGCGCTGGAATGGTTGACATACGAGGACAGGGGAAGCCTCTTTATGATTCAGAGGCTTCTCTCAATGTAAGTATCCAACTTCTTTATTTTAAAAAGTCCCAGATTTACTTTAAAGTGGTATAAAACACAAAATTACATTTTTGCCCTAAAACGTTAAACACAGAAAAAAAATAGAAATCATGGAAAGACTTATTATATCACCTAAAGGCATATTTATACTTTACTGAAGCTAATTGGTAAGATTGCCACTTCCAATTATCAGATTCTCCTGTAATTAAATCATTGCTGTGCAATCAAAGTGGAGAAAGATCTCAGCTTTCCCCTTGGAAAAAAACAAGATTTTCTATGTGGTTTAGCTTGGTATAGCTGAACACAATCTGATAATAATGGTAAATCACTTGCAATCTTCAATTTGCTTCTAAGTGAAGTAGAGGTTTGAGTATTATCCCAGTGACGAGGAAATCAATAAAATGGTGGGCCAAAAATACACACTGGGACCAAGTCACAGGGCAAACTCAATGTCTAGTGGTATGTAATGGCTCCCCTCCCTCCTCTATACAGTTCACTGGTGTCACTGTCTAGTGGCCCTCTCTCTTACTCTCTCTCTCCTTTACAGTTCCCTGGTGTCTAATGGTCCTCCTCCCTTCCCTATACAGCTCCCTGGTGTCTATTGTGCCTCTTACCTCCCTTGTACAGTTCTCTGGTGGTTAGTTGGCCTCCCTCCCACCCCTATACAGTTCTATACAGACTCTCCACCCCCTTTCCCCCCTCACTCCCCTATACTGATCCATGGTGTCTATTGGTTCTCCTTCCTTCCTCCCCTGTACAGTTCCCTGGTGTTTAGTGGTCCCTCCTCCACTATTCAGTTACCTGGTGCCTAGTGACCCCCTCCATCCTCTGTACAGTTACATGGTGTCTAATGCTTTCCCCCTTGCCTGCCCATATGGCCCTAGGGCTTCACCTCCAATAGTCTAGAAAGGACCATACATAATGCAAAGTGGGGGCACCACTTGGGGGCCAAATTTATGGCTCTGCGGGCCAAATATTGACCACAGGCCAGAGTTTGACATGTATGCTATAAAAACCATAGATGAAATTTGAGCTTCATCCATTTATCACACTTTCAACAGTATCCAGGGTCGGATTTCTGGAAAGGCCACAAAAGCATGGGCCTTGGGCGGCTACAGCCCAAGAGAACACCTGGTAATACAATGGGGTTGATGCATATGAAAAAAAAGGCTGCACATTGGGAGTAACACATGGAAAAGGGAAGCTGATGCTGAAGGGAGCTGTACAAAAAAGAAAGGGGCTGCAAACATGGATGTAGCACATGGAAGATGGGGCTGCACATGGAATTTGCTGTACATGGAAGGGGAACCCCAACGTACTTGGCCTAGGGGCAGTAAGAGTATAGATCCAGCCTTGACAGTATCCAGGGCCATTTTCTCATGAAGCAAGGTGGAAAATTTGCATCAGGCGCAGAGATTACAGTGTCAGCATTTTTGTAACAGCATCAAGTCAGAGTAGGAGGAGAAGCAAGAGGAGAGCGAGGTGAAGAGGTCATCATTGGGGAAAAGCAGCTTGTTGTGCTGTGTGAGGAGTCTGACAGTGAGTGAGGAGGGGAGGCAGGAGATCAGCAGTGCTTCATTTGACTTGCACAGCAGAAGGGAGGAGTTGACACTGTTGTCCTGACTGAGGAGGGGGCGCATCCTCACAAGTTTGCCTCATGCAGCAAAAAGTCTAGAACCAGCCCTGACAGTATCATACCATTATCTAGGTACAGTGGCTTGCAAAAGTATTCGGCCCCCTTGAAGTTTTCCACATTTTGTCATATTACTGCCACAAACATGAATCAATTTTATTGGAATTCCAGGTGAAAGACCAACACAAAGTGGTGTACATGTGAGAAGTGGAATGAAAATCATACATGATTCCAAACATTTTTTACAAATTAATAAAAGTGAGGTGTGCGTAATTATTCAGCCCCCTTTGGTCTGAGTGCAGTCAGTTGCCCATAGACATTGCCTGATGAGTGCTAATGACTAAATAGAGTGCACCTGTGTGTAATCTAATGTCAGTACAAATACAGCTGTTCTGTGACAGCCTCAGAGGTTGTCTAAGAGAATATTGGGAGCAACAACACCATGAAGTCCAAAGAACACACCAGACAGGTCAGGGATAAAGTTATTGAGAAATTTAAAGCAGGCTTAGGCTACAAAAAGATTTCCAAAGCCTTGGACATCCCACGGAGCACTGTTCAAGCGATCATTCAGAAATGTAAGGAGTATGGCACAACTGTACACCTACCAAGACAAAGCCGTCCACCTAAACTCACAGGCCGAACAAGGAGAGCGCTGATAAGAAATGCAGTTAAGAGGCCCATGGTGACTCTGGACGAGCTGCAGAGATATACAGCTCAGGTGGGGGAATCTGTCCATAGGACAACTATTAGTCGTGCACTGCACAAAGTTGGCCTTTATGGAAGAGTGGCAAGAAGAAAGGCATTGTTAACAGAAAGCATAAGAAGTCCCGTTTGCAGTTTGCCACCAGCCATGTGGGGGACACAGCAATCATGTGGAAGAAGGTGCTCTGGTCAGATGAGACCAAAATGGAACTTTTTGGCCAAAATGCAAAACGCTATGTGTGGCGGAAAACTAACACTGCACATCACTCTGAACACACCATCCCCACTGTCAAATATGGTGGTGGCAGCATCATGCTCTGGGGGTGCTTCTCTTAGTCTTCAGCAGGGACAGGGAAGCTGGTCAGAGTTGATAGGAAGATGTATGGAGCCAAATACAGGGCAAACTTGGAAGAAAACCTCTTGGAGTCTGCAAAAGACTTGAGACTGGGGCGGAGGTTCACCTTCCAGCAGGACAATGACCCTAAACATAAAGCCAGGGCAACAATGGAATGGTTTAAAACAAAACATATCTATGTGTTAGAATGGTCCAGTCAAAGTCCAGATCTAAATCCAAATGAGAATCTGTGGCAAGATCTGAAAACTGCTGTTCACAAATGCTGTCCATCTAATCTGACTGAGCTGGAGCTGTTTGCAAAGAAGAATGGGCAAGGATTTCAGTCTCTAGATGTGCAAAGCTGGTATGGACATACCCTAAAAGACTGGCAGCTGCAATTGCAGCAAAAGGTGGTTCTACAAAGTATTGACTCAGGGGGCCGAATAATTACGCACCCCCCACTTTGCAGTTATTTATTTGTAGAAAATGTTTGGAATCATGTATGACTTTCGTTTCACTTCTCATGTGTACACCACTTTGTGTTGGTCTTTCATGTGGAATTCCAATAAAACTGATTCATGTTTGTGGCAGTAATGTGACAAAATGTGGAAAACTTCAAGGGGGCCGAATACTTTTGCAACCCACTGTATATATGTCTAAGCACCAGCACAGAAGATGGTGTATGGAGTCTGTAACTGCACCTTATATGAACCTCTGATACAAAGTGCAATCAGTAACTGACACATGCACTGCCATTCTGTTGCATTATACAGCAAAATAATTGCAGCAGTTAATGAATTCCTGCAAATCAGCAGTTAAAGTACAACTATTGTGAAAATCTTACATTTTTAAAATACATACATATAAATGTACATTTCTCTTAGAGTAAAAACCACTATAGAATTATTATTTTTTTCTTTATCACTGTCACTTGTAGTAGGTAGAGAAAATGTAAAAGATCTGTCAGGTCTTGGACTAGTCCATCTCCTCATAGGGGATTCTCAATTATTTCTTTATTCACAAAAGTGCTTACTGAACTGCATTGCTCAGTCCAACTGCATAAATAATGTGCAACTGAATAGGGAACGTTAACTGATGAAGGCGTGGATACGCCGAAACGCGTCTTGACGTTACCTGCACACAGCCACCTCGAGGGGATACCTGATGTCCGTCTACCATCTGGACCCTTGCTGCCTCTGGCCACTGCAGCCTCAGGTTTTCCTTCTATGAGGGGACGTTTCTTTTCTGGGCTATATGCCAAACTCAATGCCTGCTGTTCACATACATCCAGTAAGTGCATTTTTTATTGAGCAGTTTTCATTCAATTAAACGGTATCACACTACGGAGCGCTCCTCCTGTTTTTGTTGCTTTCTCTTCTAGTAGTCCGCTCACAGCCGAGCGTTTAAGGAGCTGCCATTGGGTGATCAGTTTGTGGTCCACTTCGACCATTTGTCTGCAGTAGCGCAAAATTTCACATCTTTTCTTCTCCAAGCTGAATAGGGAAGCTGGCTGACATCATTGTATAGATCCTTCCTAGTGATTTTAAAAAGAATAAATGTAATACTAAAGAGTTCCCATGAGGAGATGGACTAGTCTAAAATCTGTCATCTCTGTCAGCATCTTACTACCTACGGTAAGTGATAGCAATATAGGAAAATTATTTGTAGTGTTTCTTACATCTGGGAGAAATGTACATTTTATAAGTATGCGTTTTAAATTTAGTGATAGTGATCCTATAACATTTTAACGACTGCTCCACAGCAATTGGCGTGGACGCGGGGTCAGCCCCAGAACCACCTAACGCCGATCGGAGTGCAGTCCTGGGGGCGTGTTTAGCAGGAGATTGCGTGCCGATGCGTGCGCATCTCCTCTTGAATTAGGGAGCACCGCTCCTTCATCAGTTTCCCATCTGCGATCGCCACTAGGAGACTGTTAGACGGCAAAACCGCTGTCTATTTACAGTGTACAGTGCTGCGATCTACGGCAGCACTGTGCTGGGGACAGTCATGTCACCCTGGGACCCACAGGAGTGATCAGCTGCCATAGGCTGATGCCTAATACAGCTGATCACTGTGAACGGCTGGTGGGGGAAGGGAGGGCTGGCTGGGAATTGAAATATAAAAAAAGATAACATTTGTTTAAAAAATAATGATAAATAAACATGCCACCGGGGATCAAACCCCACCAACAGAAATCTCTGTTGGTGGGCAGAAAAGGGGGGGGGATCCCTTGTGTGCTGAGTTGTGCGGCCTTGCAGCGAGGCCTTAAAGCTGCAGTGGCATAATTTGTGAAAAATAGCCTGGTCACCGGGGGGGGGGGGGGGGGGGGGGAGTAAAGCCTGTGGACCTTAAGTGGTTAAAGGGACACTGTAGTGGGTCGGGGGGAAATGAGTTGAACTTACCCGGGGCTTCTAATGGTTTCCCGCAGACATCCTGCGCCCGTGCAACCACTTCCCAATGCTCCGGCCCCGCCTCTGGTTCACTTTTGGAATTTCAGACTTTAAAGTCAGAAAACCACTGCGCCTGCGTTGCCGTGTCCTCGCTCCCGCTGATGTCACCAGGAGCGTACTGCACAGGCCCAGTATGGTCTGTGCCTGCGCCGTGTGCTCCTGGTGACATCAGCGGGAGCGAGGACACGGCCACGCAGGGTCAGTGGTTTTCAGAGGTGAACCAGAGGCGGGGCCGGGGCATCGGTGAGTGGCTGCGCGGGCACAGGATGTCTGCGGGGGAACATTACAAGCCCCGGGTAAGTTCAACTCATTTTTCCCCGACCCCCCTACAGTTTCCCTTTAACTGCGCATTTACCATTTGATAATCACCATCATAACCTTTCGTGGGAGAAAAATATTATTTATGGATTTTTTTTAACACCACTATTAATTAAATGCCTCTATTCACCCCTTTCTGTGAAGACTCACTTGTTCTTAAAAAACAAAGTTTAATAAAGCAGCAGTGACTCCTGTGGCTTATCTCAGCCTGCAAGAGCCGCAATCTCTTCTTCTTGTGACTCATTCTTTAATGTAAGCGGAGAGAGGCGATATTTGTGTGCTAATAGGTAAGACATCACCTCGGAGACCGCCGCCGCCGATACACCGTGTTCCCTGGACGCAGATTAGAGAGGTTTGTTTCAGAATCAGCTCAGGCTGCCCCAGAGCCTCCGTCTGACTCAACTGAGACCAGGAAAAAGCTGGAGAGAAACCCACGTTTACCTGCATCGCCCAGCTGGAAGGGGCAGAGCAAGACTCCTGCAGAGAGCCCAGAACACAGAGGGCCAGAGGTGGGATTTAGTCTTCTGTGAAGTTTGGAACACAAGGCTGTTCTCGCTGCCTACAGCAAGCCATTACATTCTTTTATTTCAGTGTTAACCCTTTGACGACTGCTCCACGCCAATTAGCGTGATTGCGGCGGCAGCCCTAGGACTGCTTAATGCCAATTGGCGTGAAGTCCTGGGGCGGGGTTTTTCAGGAGATTGCACGCGCTGATGTTGATCGCTGCTTGGGAGACTGTTAGATGGTGAAACCGCCATCTATTAACACTGTACAGCGCTGATATCTACGGCAGCGCTGTACTGGGGACAGCCGTGTGACGCGGCTGCCCCCCTAGGGGAGACAGCAGCGATCCGCCTATAATTGTCGATCGTGCTGATTGGCTGGCGGGGGGGGAGGGAGGGAGGCTTAAAAAAATAGCAACATTTGTTAATACAATAAATAAATATTTAAAAAAATAAATAAACATTGAGGGAGCACTCACAGCCCACACAGAAGTCTCTGTTGGTGGGCAGAAAAGGGGAGGGATCACTTGTGTGCTGAGTTGTACGGTCCGCAGCGATCCTTTAAAGCTGCAGTGACCTAATTTGATCCAGGGATTTTTATCTGATTGCCATCTGGAGTCGGGAAGGAATTTTTCCCTTTAGGGGCTAATTGGACCATGCCTTGTAAGGGTTTTTTCGCCTTCCTCTGGATCAACAGGGATATGTGAGGGAGCAGGCTGGTGTTGTACTTTGTACTGGTTGAACTCGATGGACGTATGTCTTTTTTCAACCATAATAACTATGTAACTATGTAATTTGTAAAAAAAAATGGCCTGGTCACTAGGGGGGTTAAAGCCCCTTGTCCCCCAGCACTGGGAACACGGCGGCTGGAAGAAGATGTTAGGGTTATTATTATTATTGTCTCTATTCCAGAATAGCGCTCCACCATAGACAATAAAAATGTCACCACCACCAGGAACACAGTGGCGTAGCTAAGGAGCTGTGGGCCCCGATGCAAGTTTTACAATGGGGCCCCCCAAGCACTCTATACATAACAATTGATACGGCGCACCAAAACCTGCCAATGGCAACTACAGTGTCAGAGGTGCAAGAAGGGGATGGGGAACAGTTTGTTAATGATTACTACTATTCAAAGTATCTATAGAAGTGATTATTATGAGCACAGGACCAATAGAGAGCTAATACTGTAGTTGAGGGAGGGCCCTTTCGGAGCCCCTCTGACCCAAGGGCCCTGATGCGGTCGCTACCTATGCAACCCCTATTGCTACGCCCCTGCAGGAACACCCTGAAGGATCCTCACTTACCAAATAAGATGGGCCAGTAATTACATTGGCCTTATCTCGCCTCTGGGGTATTTGACAGGCTCCCCACACCCTGTGGCAGTCAGATGCTACTCAGATATCACCTCTTGCCTCTTCTTGAATGTGACCTCAATGCAAACAAATGCTCTCATTGCGCAGGCATCTTTATCATAAAAGGTATTTATTAAAAGGTTCCACTCACATATCACAGGTAGTTGGTAAGCCTGTGGAGTTTTAGGAACGGGCTCCACCCCGTGCGGCCTCCCGGGCTGGCCGCCGTATGCTGGAATTTCAGGGCTCGCTCGCTCCACCACGCCACCGCATCCCACTACACTGTCCGTGTTACTTCCGCATGTGGCCCCATGAAGTAACACGGACAGTGTAGTGGGATGACACGTCAGTGTCTAAAGGTGCGTACACACACATGCGACTATAGTCGTTTGAAACAATCGTTCCCCAATCATTTCAAACAATGATCGTTTAAAAAAACCTCCAACGATCAATACGCCAAACGATGGACGAGCTAGATCGTTCAAAACGAAAGATCTGCCTTGGCGGATTTTTTTAAACGACGATCGTTTGCAAAACGAGTACATCGTTAGAAAACGGTCGTTCGTACTAGGCTTGACATGCGCATTTCGTTATATCTCTGTAGAAGTTTTCATTTTAATGCGCAAGCACAACACGTGGTTTTCGTTATTTAACGTTCGTTCTATGATTGTGTCCTGTGACACGTTAATTGCTCCATGATTGTAATTTTAATGAACACTAAAACAGGACAGAGTGGTTTTTTTATGTGTTTTCAACGTTTTCAACGCTGTATTATCTAAATGCTCTACCTACATACCTACATTATGAGTTCTCGTACTGTAATGTAATATGCATAGCACTAGTTCTATAGTGTAACATACGTTTTCAACCGTTCATTACGTGCGAGGCGGAACTTCCTATGAGGTCACTTCCAGGAACAGTATAATAGTATTTAAGTGTTCCCGGTGTAGATGGGATAGTGATGTACAATTCTGAAGATGCCAGACGAAGAACGAGATGTACTATTAAATACTGTTGAATTCAATAATTTATCTAGTGAATTTTCTGTACTCTGTGTTCCTTTTTTATAATTGATAAAGTTGTATCCGTTTTTTTAATGCTTTTGTTATTAAAGTACATCTGAAGTAAGAGGAATATAGAGTCGGACATATTAATTTCCTTTTAAATAATGCAAATTGCCTGGCCATCCTGCTGATCACCTGCTTTTTATTCTTTTAGCCATAGACCATCAACAAGCATGCAGATCAGATGCTCTGAATGAAGTCTGCCTGGATTAATCACATGCTTGTTCGCGGCTGATTGATTCAGACACTACTGATGTCATAGAGATCAGCAGGACAGCTGCACAAAAACGCACAATCAATGCTAGCATGAGAGATCTAGTTATGATAAAAAATTTACTTTTAATAATGTCTGGCTAAAAAGAGTCTGTCTATATCCTAAATTCTCAAGTGATTAGATATTTCCGCTATGGGGGAGCGGCAGGATGGCATAATGAGGTCCCTTGATTGACTTGAAGTCTAAGTTTTGCAAGGGTGTATTCCCTTTACTACTATGAATAAAATGCTAATAAACACACATCACTACCCCAAAATAACCCAACATGTTTCACCCCATAAAACTCGGGGCTTCGTCAGGAGAACACAGTGTAGTGCTAAAAGTGCTATACTACAAGGATAAAGTGCATTCAAAAATCACACTGACATAGCCTCATGGCTAAATAAACGGGCTTTTTAGCTAGACATTATTAAAAGTTTTTTTTTGTTTTTTTTAAATAAAAATGTCAGCCTTCATATTGCTCTCACTTCAGTTTCAATTTAAGATGGTTTCGTGAAATGAAACTTAGCTATTAATGTCACTATAGTCTCCAATGTCCAGGAGGAAGCATATCTAATCAAAGGGGAAAAGCCTAAACTTCACCACCCAGAATAACCAACCAGGCTCCTAATACACATCAACCCATTTCCTCCAACAAACTGAAGAAACTGAGAAGAGGTGTATATTTGTGATGACTTGTATATCACTGGTGACTAGGCATGATCACACATATGCAAAATTGTTCTGAGTTGATGCAAATTTATGTACATTTTTTTTTTGCAAATGTATGCAGCTTGAAAATGGACCAATCAATTTATACCTGGGTTTAAATTGATTGGTCCATTTTCAAACTGCATACATTTGCATAAAAATTTGCATCTTATTGATCATCCCTACTGGTGACTGGCAGCTAGACAGACTGTCTGACACTTCCTGTTGAAGACAAACTCAGTCTAGGTCTCTGAATTAGAACATATTTAATGGACCACTATTGCAAAAAAAAATAAAAATAATATAAAATGTATGTGTATAAAATGTACATTTGCCCCAGAGTAAAATGCACTACGAATGTATTTTTTCTATGTTGCTGTCACTTACAATAGGATATAAAAATCTGACAGTCCAGATCTGATTTTGGACTAGTCCATCTCCTGTTGGGGGATTCTCAGGGCATTCTTTGTTTAAGAAAAAAAAAGGCATTTACTAAATGGCAGTTTCTGCTCAGTCCAACTGCCAAAATAAGGTTCAAGCCAATAGGGATGCTGGCTGGCATCTTTCCTTGGATCTTTTTGAAGGAAGAGTTTTTGTAAAAAAATAAAGAAAACCTTGTGAATCCCCCATGAGAAGATGGAATAGTCCAAAACCTGTCAGACATTGACTGCCTAATGTAAGCAACAGCAACAAAGGCAAAAAGTAATTTATAGTGGATGTTCCTCTGGGAGAAATGTACTGCTCATGAACACATGTATCTTACATTTTACAATTATTTGAGATAGTGGTCCATTAAAGTGGACCTAAACGCAAAACTTCCTCTCTGCTCTAAAAGATACACAGCAGCATAAAAAAACCTTTAAACAAAAAAACATTTATTTGTTACAGCTGATACAAATCCTAGAATATATCTAATCCTACTATATATCTGCACTGTTTCTACTTCCTGGTTCATGGAAGCAGACATATTTTTAACATAGAGTAGTAGGGGTGTCTCAGCACCCTAGAGAAAAAAAGACACAGGAGACAAAAAAACGGGAGCCCAATAGCGCAATATGTTTTCATATACGAGATATCCACAGGTAAGGTAATTGTACTACTCACAAAGGCAGGCTGCAGAGGGGCAAAAGACCACAAGAAGCAGGTGGAGACAACAAACCCGACTCCACTCGGGGTGGTCCAGCCCGACCTGGGTGTGGTCGCTCGCCTTGGTAAAAGTGACAGATTATCGCTATGGTTTAAACCATGTGTAGTCTGTCTAGACCCCTCCAGCAGGGTGTGTTGGGGGGTATGTAAAGCCCAATTTGGGTAAAGAGGCACCCCAGTGTGATTAAAATTGGATTAAAAAACAAGATAAAATTGAAAAAAATCGAGGTGGCTTACCTCAATGACGAGATCTTTGTATAAACAAAGAAATATTTATTTAGCACAGGCAATGCGTTCCACAGGTCTATGCCCGCTTTCTCAGGCCAATAACAGTGCTAATTGCAAATAGCCGATCAGAAAAGGGAGCCTCCCTCTTTTAAAGAGAAACCGTGACCAAGAATTGAACTTCATCCCAATCAGTAGCTGATACCCCCTTTTACATGAGAAATCTGTGAGCCTTGTTGCATTGTGGGAAATAGCTGTTCACAGCTGTTTCCAACTGCCAAAAGAGCAAGCAGCAGCTACATCACCTGCTGCCAGCAGTAAGAATGTCCCCATGTGATAAATGCCAGAATGTAAATTAGGGAGAGGAAAGATTTTACAATGGGCAAACACTGACTAAAGCATTTATACATAATTATTGTAAAAATTAAGCACTTTTTTATAACATTATTTTCACTGGAGTTGCTCTTTAACATCCTGTGCTTACACATGAGCTTATCTGCCGTGGTAGTCAGGTGACACGGGAAAGACCAAATTACAACTTGTGATTTTTACAGATGAGGGGAATTAGACAGGTTAAACTCTCTAAATACATTCAGGGTGCATTTCTCTTTGTTTTCCTTCTGTCTTGTGCAAGAGTTCAGGTCCACTTTAAGGAGGAACTCTATAATCCTTATGATCCCTGGAAGTGCATGAATGGCAACATGAAAGTTTTTTCCTATGACTTGCAAATTTATGATTCATATTCAAGAACAGACCATTCTTGGATGGAACATTATGTGATACCAGTAAGTGGCTTTCGATAATATTGGACTCACAACACAGTCAGAACAAACGCCAATTAGTTTAGCGTTACTCAAATAGGATTCAATGACACATGAACAATCATTACCGCTGCATTGAAGAACTGAGGCTGTTTCTTTCAGATCAATGTCACTGAGGATATAAATAGGATTTCTCTGTAGCACTTATTATAAGAGGCATTTTTAAAATGAATAACTCCATCAATAAAGTACTGCAGATAAATAACATACTAGGTAGAATAGCAACTGCAAAGCTTAAAATAATCTGTATGAACTAAACATGTAAAGAAATTAATACAACTCTCCCGGTCTTGAGAGTGCAATGGAGGAGGTGCCCCGGCTTGGACAGCCCATGCACAGCAGCCCGGGACTCAATCAGTTGCAGACTTTAACAGTGGTGACAGCAGCAAACGTAGCACCCCGGGAGGAAAGACTACAGGGGGCTGGAAGAAGCCCCAGGTCAGTAAAAATCTACTTGTTCCCCTCATCTCAGGTACACTTTAAGACACTGATGTGTTGGATTGTGTTGCACTTGCACTGGTCGGCCGCACCAGATAGGTGTAGCAAATAAAAAGTAAGTTCATTTATTTCACTGTTTCACCACTTCACCCCAAAGGGGTTTTTACCCTAACGGACAAGAGCGATTTTCACCTTTCAGTGCTCATCCCTTTCATTTGCCAATAGCTTAATCACTACTAAACACAATGAAATGATCTATATCTTTTTTTTTACCACCAATTGGGCTTTTTGGGGTTGATATTTGTTTTCAGTAATTACTTTATTTTCTATGCATTTTAAAGGGAAAAACAAGGAAAAAATGAAAAAATACGCTATTTCACCAATTTCATCCCCTATAGTTTTAATATAAACACTGCTACTGTATATAAAACCCACACATTGTATCTGCCTATTTGTCCTGGTTATCACAAGATTTTAATTATGTCCCTAGTACAAAGTATGGTGACAATATATTATTTGGAAATAAAGGTGTATTTTTCTATGGTGGTTCTTTTTTTTTTCACTATTTTCATGCACACAGGAATGCACGGGCACGCGCGGGAGCGCGCACGCGCAAAGTGGCAGCAGCACTGTTTGACTTATAAAAACGTCCTGGAGCCGTTAAGAGGCTCTAGCAGGACGTTTCTATAAGTCAGCATGTCATTAAGAGGTTAAGACACTGACCAACCTCAACAATCTCTTGCAAAAGATAGAGCAAAGCAATAATTCCAGTTACCGTATTTCGCGCCGTATAAGATGCTCCAGAATATAAGACGCACACAGGTTTAGAGGGCACAAACCGGGGAAAAAATATATGTATACTAAACCTGGTGCGCCCATATTCCAGGAGTGTCTTATACATGTTCTCCCCCAAATGGTGCCCTCCAGTGTCCCACAGGTGCCCTCCAGTGTCCCATAGGTGCCCTCCTGTGTCCCATAGGTGCCCTCCTGTGTCCCATAGGTACCCTCCTGTGTCCCATAAATGTCTCATAGGTTCCCTCCTGTGTCCCATAGGTGCCCTCCTGTGTCCCATAGGTGCCCTCCTGTGTCCCATAGGTGCCCTCCTGTGTCCCATAGGTGCCCTCCTGTGTCCCCATTACCTGGTGCCAAGTGGGTAGCAGCTCTCTCCGATGTGTCTATTGCAACAATAGTTCAGGCAGCCGGATCACATACCATATGGCCGCCGGAATCTGTGCAGTGTAATGTCGTCTCCTGTGCTGCCTCTTCTGCCCCGTGTTCCCGATGTCTCTATCACCGCTCCCCATGTGCATGAGTAAAATATCGGGCACCCGGGCTTCCGTACTGCATGGCTTCTGTGCGCGGCTAGCTCGATTCAAAGGCTCGTTCTGATGACGCGATCAGAACGAGCCTTTGAATCGAGCTAGCCGCGCACAGAAGCCAGGACTTTGATCTCACGGCCATGCAGTACGGAAGCCCAGGTGCCCGATATTTTACTCATGCACATGGGGAGCAGTGATAGAGACATCGGGAACACGGGGCAGAAGAGGCAGCACAGGAGACGACATTACACCGCACAGATCCCGGCGGCCATATGGTATGTGATCCGGCTGCCTGAACTATTGTTGCAATTAGTGCAATGAGAATATACACAGGGGAGCGGGCACACAAAGGCAGGGAATCCCCGACGTGGCGACGGTTCATATCGGCGGGCGTTCAGAGGTCGGGGATTCCCTGCCTTTGCCGTATAAGACGCAGGGACTTTTTCTCCCCATTTTTTGGGGAGAAAAAGTGCGTCTTATACAGCGGAAAATACGGTATGTCAAAACCTAAATCGTTTGTTAACACAGACCCGAATAGAGCATAAACTTACCAGATAAACAATTGTCTCCATAGTCCTGAATGAGAGTTTCCTGGATCCCTGTCGTCTTATTTAGTAGATAAATGTTAAACTTTTGACTGTCCCAACTAAAAGACAGCAGTTTTTAAATAGTGAATATGCTGGTAGTTACCGGTATCTGCGCTTAGAAGTGTATAGTTCACACGCTGCTAAAGTAAAGTCCTTAAATGTAACTTGTTGCTGCACTAGTGACTTCACTTCAGAGCTGATAGGTACTTCTACCAAGACACCAGGCGCTGTACTTGGCTACACAACTTCTGAGTTACTCCTATCTGTATTGTTGCCTGAGGAAGCGGGCTAGAGACCTGCGAAACGCGTTGCATTTGTTCTGGAGTACGATTTGTTTGAACCATACATAGTGGTTGTGTTTGGTTTTGGGGACGTAAGTCCACCCTTGCCCCCCAACTTTTATCTGTTTTTACCTATGATCAATTTTTACTTTGCTGGTGCCTCTGTTCACCATTGCAACCAGTCATAATGCAAGTTTACTGGAGTAAGTAAAGACCCAGATTATAGGGTTCAAGCGTTTGCCATTTGAATGTCGCCACAAGGTCAAAGCAAACTTTCCGTTCTTTCTCAGCTCTAGGCACTAGAGACGCTCATTCCGATTCTGCGGACCAAAAACTTCCGCATTGCCAATCGGAAATCACATTTCCGCGTCGGAATGTGGAACGCAGACATTAGAGTGCGGAATTTGTTGGAAATCGCAGAAATTTCCGCTTTACTGATAATCGGTAATTTTATGCCAATCAGAAGACTCAGGATGAATCAGCCAATCAGAGAATGAGGATTTGTAGTGCGGTAAGCGGTAGCGGAAATTTCCACGGAAATCCGCCATACTAATAGTGGGTAATTTTAAGCCAATCAGAAGATTCGGAATGAATAAGCCAATCAGTGAATGAAGAGAGGCGCAATTTTCCGCAGAAATTGGAATACCATCAGAATACAGCGTTAGCGGAAATCTGCATTGGCGGAAGGTGGAATTTCCGTGGAATCGGAAATAGGCAATGCCGGCCATCCCTACTAGGAACCTTTACAGACATCTAATTTGATATCACTCCCAGGAACAATATATGCAATCAGATGAACACGCAGTCTAAGTGTACACCATTTTGCAATACATTGGAGTTTTATGAGCCAGCAATAGTAATTCACAGCTTAAATGAATAATGTAAAAACACATACATACGGGCCCTTATTACAGGGACCTGACATGAAGTTCTCACCTTTAACTAACAATGAGTTCTGTCACCTCGTCCATCGTCCACTCTGCCATTCCGGTTTCGCAATAGAGTCATCAGGGCAGGAGCAAACTAGAGATCACTGGGCCCCCCTGCAAAACTTTGGATGGGGCCCCCTCCCCTATGCTTTCTGCACACTGAACACTAAATAGGGACTGTCTACAAATGTTTGTCTACAAAACTTTGTATGATACCTTATCAGTGGCTAAGGAGATGCAGTCATTAGAACAATTGTGCAGAGAGCAGAAAGTTTTTTTCTCTCTGTGTCCTTAGTTGTCAATCTCTCAGGACAGGGGAAATAAACACCCCCCCCCCCCCCCACACACACACACGGCGCCCCCCTGTGGCTTCTGGTCACTCCTGCGGATGCATCCCTTGCAGGGGCAGCCTCTGATGACATCATTGCAAAACCAGTAGGATGAGGTGACAGTGCCATTTCTAAGAATTACTTTTTGAGATGTCCCAGTTTTATTCTATGTTTAAATCTTTTCAAGTTTTTAATGTTTCATTGTCTCTGCTCAATGACACAGTCTTTGAAGTATGCCAGAGCTAAAATCTATGAACTATTGACCCTCTTTATCTCTTCCCTGCTCCTTGAAGCTGTTCTTTGCAAGGGAAGAGTTTTATGGAGGTAATTCCACATCAGTCAGGATTACACTTTGGTCTGACTAGGTCCCGACTGGAGAGAAACAGTCCCTTGCATGGCTTAATTTTAACTCTTTAAGGCAGGCAAAGAAAAAAGGAATACAGCTTAGTTATTTCTATGATAGGCACTGTACATACATATGTTTATCTTGAGGTTTATTTTCACCTTGATGTTCCTTTAAAAATAATAAACTCACTTCTACAAAAAAATAAGACCAAAGCTTAGTCAATACCAATAAGAACAATGAAATGTTCCACTTTCTTCGGAAGAAATCAATAAAACAATCAGTTTCTTGTCAGCCAATAAAACCCCCCCAGGCCTGTTGGCTTTGCTGGTAAATGCTACACTCAGGAGCATAATTCAAAGAAACGCTGAAATCTGACATCACCGCTATTCACAAACAGGGGAAAATCCTAAAATACCCTGCTAGACACTGCGCATATTATCAGTATTACTATTATTTATTGGATTTATATAGCGCCGCCGCCAACACATAACACAAAGCTCTTTACAATCATAAGGTTACAGACAATGATAATAATAGGGTTGACAGATGACACAATACAGGTAATAAGCAATAGGATGCACAATGCCAGATCATACACTGGAGTAGTAGTTCCAATCAGGGGCGTAACAATAGACCCTGCAAGGGATGCAGCCGCAGGTGGGCCCAGAAGCTGCAGGGGACACCGTGGGGGGGGGAGAAGTTTCTTTTCCCTTTCCTGAGAGAGTAACAACTAAGGGCATGGAGAGAAAAAGCTTTCTGCTCTCTGCACAATTGTTCTAATGGCTGCATTTGCTCAGCCACTGCTAAGGAATCATGCAAAGTTTTTTAGACTAAGATTTGTAGACTGCCCCTATTCACTGTGCAGCAGGCTCTTGTGTATAGCGCACAGCCCCCACCTCTCTATCCCTCCCCAAGTGCTTTGTATAGTGATTTCCCGATCGCTTTTAAGAATAAAATACATTGTATTTATTATTTTCCGGGTTAAAGCGTTCACTTCCTGACTTGCGCCAGTAAGTGAAAAAAACAAATTGCTCTACAAAAGCGCTTAGAAAAGCGCTGTAAAAAAAACTAAGGCGCAGGTAAGCGACAGGAGAAAAAAAAATCAGTCACAAAATGGTAAAACACTGGCGTCAGCGATTGCAATTTTAGATGTGAGCAAGGCCTTACTAAGAGCTCTATGCACAGATGGAGATATTGCTTGCTTGGCAGTTGGAAAAAGCCATTATTTCCAATAAAAAATTATTGTACCCGGAAAAAGCCATTATTTCCCACAATGCAATGAGGTTCACAGACAGCAGACTGTCAGGACCATGGTCATGACATCACACTGTGGGAGGGTTTTCATCACAATATCAGCCATATAGACCCCCTGATGATCTATTATGCTGGGAATCATACACCATACAATTTTCTGTTAGATTTACCTGCCAGATAGATAAAGTTCAACATGTTGGAAATGTATCTATCTTACCATCTATCTGGAGAGTAATTAGGTATTGTTCTACTCAGCAGGATATAAACAGAAGACAATGCACCAGAGATATTGACCAGTCTCTACAGAAAATAATCGAATTATGCATTCTAACAGAAAATCTAACAGAAAAATCTAACAGAAGAATCTAACAGAAAATTGTATGGTGTATTCCCAGCATTAGAAAAAAGGTAAAGATTTCTCATGGGAATGGATGTATCAGCTGCTGATTGGGATGAAGTTTGCTTTTAGAGTCGGGTTACAGTTCCTCTTTAACTCCAGTAAGACTGACAAGCACAGGGAGTGCACAGAAACTTTGCTGGCAATAAACACCAGGGGAAGTAGCGTTACACTATCACCTAGGTAATGTGCATGTCGCCATTGGTTGCAGTAACGGTGTAATAATCAGGGCCGGGCCGAGGCAAGAGAGGCTCCAGCCTCCGGGCGCAGTGTAGGAGGGGCGCACAACTCACTTAACTATCATTCTCCTATTGTGTTTGAAGCAGAGAGAAATAAGAAAAGGGGATACATGGCAGTGACTGCAAGCCAGGTACCTAGAGATGAAGGTGTTGGGGGCCCTGGGGAGCCTCTTAGTCTAATAGCAATCAGTGTGTGACAGCTGGGGTAGGAGGGATGGGGGGGGGGGGCAAACTTTGATGTCTCACCCTTGGGTGCTGGAGTACCTTGTCCCAGTAAATAGTAAACCCTACAAACCTTCCCCATCGCTGCAGTCCAGTCCAGACCTGTTTTTATTGTTTATGATTTTGCCGTCCTTTTTGCTAGAGTTCTGCAGCTTTACATTGGTGATATAATATTCAGTTTCTATTTGATGTAATGAGGTCATTTCTATGTATTCAGTGTGTACTGCATAGTGAGATATCATGGTACGCTACTGCCTATTACAGTCAAACTGGCCTGAGCATCCGATCTGTCAGTATTATATGCCTTTACTGTAATGTTTACAACCTTAATAAGAGATTGAAATATGAAACATTGAAAGAACAATTTTTCAATCTAATAATATATTTTTTTTCCAGCACACATTCTGCATACTGAACAGAATCCTGCAAGCGCAGCATGTCTACATCTCACCATCAGAAGGAAGCAGAGACATGCATCACAGAACCACAACACTGAAGAACTTGGCAGCCTTCCAGACACAGGCCGACAAGTCTGACAAGAGAGAGATAAGTTGATTTATTACAGAGATGGTGATAGTAGAACGTGTTGCAGTAAGCCAGAGCACATTAGAATAGATTTTGGAACTTGTAGGATGGAAGAAAACCAGATGACATTTTTGTTACGGAGTCTCTTTAACCCTCCTGGCGGTTTGCTAAAAAATCGCCAGGGGGCAGCAAATCTTTTTTTTTTTTTTTTTTTTTCATGTAGCGAGACAAAGTCTCGCTACATGATAGCCGCTGCTCAGCGGCATCCCCCCAGCCCCTCCGATCACCGCCGGCGATCGGCGATCAGGAGATCCCGTTCCAAGAACGGGATCTCCTGGAGGGCTTCCCCCGTCGCCATGGCGACGGGGCGGGATGACGTCACCGACGTCATCGACGTCGTGACGTCAAAGGGGATTCCTATCCACCCCATAGAGCTGCCTGGCACTGATTGGCCAGGCAGCGCACGGGGTCTGGGGGGGGGGCGGCTGCGGCGCGACGGATAGCGGCGGATCGGCGGGTAGCGGCGGCGATCGGGCACTGCACGCAGCTAGCAAAGTGCTAGCTGCGTGCAGCAAAAAAAAAAATTATGCAAATCGGCCCAGCGGGGCCTGAGCGGTGCCTTCCGGCGGCATAGCCCGAGCTCAGCTCGGGCTTACCGCCAGGAAGGTTAAGAATCATACTGTAAAGTTATAAAATCCAAAGGTGTAGCACCAGGAGATGCAGTGGTTGTTACTGCACCAGGGCCCCTGGTCCCTCCCTCCCGGAAATGCATATATATAGTCAGTCAGAGGGGAAGCTTTGGCATACAATCTATCAGGCGGGTTTGCTGGCACCAGACTGGCCAATCACAGCCGCCCGCTGCTCCTTTTGCTAACTGGTGCAATTGGTCTGGCAGGCGGGACCACGGCACCGTCATTGGGCCAATCACTGCACTCGATCAGTAGCAGTGACCTATCAGATGATATCTGTGATTAGCCCAATAATATATGCCTCTTATCTTCCCCTGCTTATGATGTCATAGGGAAGGGCAGCAGGTGCCACCGGTCGAATGGGATCAGGGAATTGGGAATGGGTGCATGAGGAGGGTAGTGTGAGTGCCAGGAAGGCGGGCAGGGAGCAGAGAGGAAGCAGGCCAGGTGGCCCAAACTGTTTGTCCAAACACCGCCCCCTAGATTTTGCCACCTAAATCTCATGATTCTGATGGCTTCATCGTAGGTTCCACCCAACATTACCAAACTATTTCTCTTCCTCTGCTTTGCTTAAAGGACTTCAGTCGCAAAAATCTTTAAATTGAAAGTTAAACACATACAAATAAGTAGTACGTTTCTTCCAGAGTAAATGCAGTGGTGGGCCGAAATTCCGCATATGTGAAATTTGGCATAGAAATTTGAAATTACGCATCGTAATCATAATGCAAAATTTTAGAGAAAATCATAATTAATTTCATATGTAATAGTAATATTTAATAATTGCACGTGCATTTTTGTGTAATTTTCGTGAAATTTTGTATAGTTTCGTGCCGACTTTAGTGGTTACTAACAAAGCTCCCATATTTGCTACTGCTACCAAAATTGCTATGCATGTTAAAGAGACACTGAAGCGGGAAAAAAATTATGATATTATGATTTGAATGTGTAGTACAGCTAAGAAATAAATCATTAAGATCAGATACATCAGTCTAATTGTTTCCAGTACAGGAAGAGATAAGAAACCCCAGTTGTTATCTCTATGCAAAAAAGCCATTAAGCTCTACGACTTTCAAAGTCGTAGAGAGGGCTGTTTTCTGACTTTTATTATCTCAACTGTTATTGAACTATTTACTTTTTCTCTGGCAGAGGAGAGGTCATTAGTTCACAGACTGCTCTAAAAGAATCATTTTGAATGCTAAGTGTTGTGTAATCTACACATATTATAGAATGATGCAATGTTAGAAAAAACACTATATACCTGAAAATAAAAATGAGAATATTTTCTTTGCTGCTAATCTTCTAGTAATTATTCATAGTACACAACCAATTCACTATATCATATTTTTTTTGTTCGCTTCAGTGTCTCTCTAAGAAGTATAGTGAATACAAGTAAAAAAAATAATTTTTTAAAATGTGACTTTGGCCATCTTGTGGCCAAATAGTAAAACTACATCTACCCTACAACTTATTACATTAAAAATTAACTGCTTACCCCCACACTCTAAAAAACACCAAAATAAATGTTTTAATTAAAAAAAATTACAATAAAAAAACAAAAACAAGACATAAATAGTTACCTAAGGGTCTGAACTTTTTTAACATGCATGTGAAGAGGGAATATTACTATTATTTTTTTTTTATTATAAGCTTGTAAATAGTGATGGACGCAACACTGTAAAAATGCACTTTTATTGCCAAATAAAATACTGGCCCCATACATTGTGATAGGGACATAATTTAAATTGTGTAATAACCGGGACAAATGGGCAAATAAAATGGCAGGAAACTGAGAAATAATGAATTTTTTTCCATTTTTTTTCCTTAATATTTCCGTTAAAATGCATTTAGAAAAAAATAATTCTTAGCAAAATGTACCACCCAAAGAAAGCCTAATTAGTGGCGGAAAAAATTAGATATAGATCAATTCATTGTGATAAGTAGTGATACATTTATTGGAGCATGAATGGGAGGTGAAAATTGCTCGGATGCATAAGGTGAAAAATGACTGAAGGCTGAAGTAGTTAAAGGTGGCCGTACAACACTTGATGTATGGCCACTGGCCAGATCGACCATCAGGTACAGTAGATCCCTTTCTGATGGAATCTAATCAGAGAGGAATTTACTGCCTTCCCACATATTGTCCAGGGATTTCTATTGGACTGTAATGCCTGGCAGATCTGTTGCTTTCTTTTCAGCTGCTATGCCCCAATCTACCACCACCTTCTTCACACTATGTGGCGCGTCCTCGCTTGAACAGGAGGTTAAGAGCAACACCTACCTGACTTTGGTTACACCAAGGCCAAGGAGCAAGGTATAGCAGCTGAGGTCAAGAAATCCAGAGCACCACCAGACAACAAGGATATGTAGCTGGGTGATGGAAGAGGCTACACAGGTTGTCACAGGAGTAATGAACAAAGGAACGAGATTGCCCAGAGCAACCGCTGCTCTGGGCTTCCAATACCACCACAAATAACAAGACAAACAACAGACAGACATACGGAATGCTTTGCTAATCTAGTCGCTGCCCCAGCGACAACAAACATTCACACTGACATAGACAAGACAAACAAGTAGGAGCGTAACTAATGGCAACCGCTGCTTCAGTTACGTCCTCAGGAAGAAGGCACGAAGGATAACTACCAGTCACCAGCGTGGTGAAGGCAGTCTCCAATTAGCAGAATAGTGGACTTCCCTTACCCCCGCGGGTACAGAAAACATCCAGCAGGCAGGGAAATACAAAGCAAGGCAATACATAATACTTTCACAGCATTTACCCAGCACCAACTCAGGGAGCTGTACGCTATGTTGGGGGGGTCTGGAATGGGAGGTAACCCTGTGGACATCAGCCAATGGATGCAGATATTCAAATTCCCACACAGATGAATTGTAATCATGCAATCCTGAGCTAGTCTGATTACAAGCTGCTAGCTGACTGTGAATGGAAAGGACTCTCACAACAAATACATGCAATATTATGCAACAACATGCATGTAGGAAATACGTGGCTATCTGGCTGCAGTTCAACTGCAGCAAGCAATAGGTGGATTCATGACAGCATCCTAAGCTGCTCTGAACTGCAGAGTGATTGCTAATGACAATTAGACTTATTTCAAATGCAATCCAAACTGAGCAACTGAATGCAAGCAGATAAGTCAGAAATGCCCAGTTGCAGTTCCACTGCAACCGACAGAACATGCTCCAGGAGAGATCCTGACATGGACATCCTCCTCGTGCACCACCTCCCGGGCCCCCCAAGGATAAAGTGTAATTCCCCCTTCCGCCCTAGGTTCCATGCTCAGCGCGTTAAAGTTACACTTCTGGTGGGGAAACTTCTGGCCCCTTCCAGTGCTCCGCGTCACTGAGCTTGCCAGAACCACATGATTCGGCACATGTGGTGATGGCACACATGAGCCAGTGTCACATGGTACCAGCGTTCTTGTTGACGGTGGACACTGGAGGAGGTCAGGAGACGTGACAGCAGAGAGGTGAGACTTTAAAACAGTAAGCGCTAGCACAGGGGGACACTTTTCACTTGCGGGAACACAGGTCTGACCCTTGTAGCTTGTGTAAAGATCGATTGGGTGGTCCTGTTGCAGCACCAACTGTCGACTGGGCCACAACACCGAATAACGTATAGGCACCAATAAGGTGGCCACTAACGATACAATTTGTCGAACCATTGTTTATGAACGATTCATCTTATGAACAATCGTTAAGGATGGGTTGGGGCCACTAATAGACAAATCTCCAAACCAATCCAATCAGATTAATCCGATCAGGTTGTTTAGGAGAATTTTGTCCATTAGTGATAATGAAAAAGAATTTCCTTCAATGCAACAAGGCTCACAGACAGGAAACTGTCTGGACCTAGGTCCTGACATCACACTGTGGGCGGGGTTTCACCACAATATCAGCCATACAGACCCCCTCATGATCTATTAGAGAAAAACTAAAGATTTTTCATGGGAAAGGGGGTATCAGCTGCAGATTGGGATGAAGTTTAATCCTGGGTACAGTTCTTCTTTAAATGACCATGTATGATTTCATAACGTTCCCATTCAGACATGGAAGTGTAAAGGGCTGCTGACGGTTTGTGGAAATTACCTATATAAACACACAGCACAGTCTTACCTAGGCTGCATTGGTTCCCTGTGACTTCACACAGCTCACTCGTTATACAGTAATGGCCACCATCATCTCATCCTTATTCCTGAGTCACTATTGACTCACCATCCTACCCTCCCTCCTCCCTCCCTATCCATTAAGGGGAATGCTCCTGCACATTACTTAATTGCCTGATATCTAGTGGGTAATTTCAAGCATTTAGTAAAGATTAGAGACTTCCTGTAAATGTCAGTGGGCTGAGGACAAGTCTGGCAGGTCAGAGGAAACTCTGCTTTCATTAAACAAATGGATAGAAAATATATATAAAGACTGCACAAAACATCTGTCATTGAACATTATTAAAAATGACTCTGCCAACTCGAGTAGCAGCCAGCCGCTATTTTCTTTAACTACCGGATAATTTCAATTTGTTTTTCTTGCAGCTCTGGCAACAGTACGTTGCTTTAGCTTATGTACATAACTTCCCAGAACTCTCAACCCCCTGCTTGTGTAACAGGTTCTCTGCTTCAGTGGCGTAGCTACAAACCTCGGGGCCCCGATGTCCCCCAGCGCCTCCAGTATAGGTAGCCAGGAATAGGTGCCTCCAGTATAGGTAGACAGGAATAGGTGCCATCAGTATAGGTAGCCAGGAATAGGGCCCCCCAGTTTTGGTAGCCAGGTATAGGTGCTCCAAAATAGGTAACCCAGGAATAGGTGCTCCCAGTATACATAGCCAGGAATAGGTGCTCCCAGTATAGGTAGTCAGGAGTAGGTGCCTCTGTATAGATAGCCAGGGATAGGTGCCTCAGTATAGGTAGCCAGGAATAGGTGCTCCCAGTATAGATAGCCAGGAGTAGGTGCCCCAGTACAGATAGCCAGGAGTAGGTGCCTCAGTACAGATAGCCAGGGATAGGTGCCTCAGTATAGATAGCCAGGGATAGGTGCCTCAGTACGTATAGCAAAGGATAGGTGCCTTGGTATAGGTAGCCAGGGACCGGTGCCTCGGCATAGATAGTTAGGATTGGTGCCTCGGTATAGATAGTCAGGAATGGGTGCCTCAGTATAGGTAGCCAGGCGGAGGGGGGATGCAGTGGCACGCACCAGCAGCTGCAGAGGGAACATCAAATACTCACTTTGCCACAATCCACGCACTTCATCTACTTACTTCTTCCTGTTCTTGAGTTCCATCTCACAGTAAGAGAGCATGGGGAGGACAAGCAGGCCTCTCAGGGGTCCCGGGCCCGGTCGCACAGGCGACTGCTGCGACCATGGCCCCTACGCCCCCGCTCTGCTTATACCCAAAGGTTACATAGAGTGTGAACTAAAGTTTTAAGCATCTCTCTCATAAATGCAGGGGCATAACAAGAAAAGCAGAAAGCAGTGGAATATTTACCAGGTTGTGTTGGGTTCTCCTCATCCTCCTTGCAGCTACTAGGTCCATGCTGCAATCCTCCACCTCCCAATGATGTCAGATGACATGCATCAGGAGTCGGAGGAGGACAGCACAGGCTCCTTCCATGCTGCCATCCCACACCATACCGATCACATGACATGCATCAGGAGCCGGAGGAGAACAGCACAGGCTCCCTCCATGCTGCCATCCTCTGCCATACCGATCACATGACATGCATCAGGAGCTGGAGGTAGACAGCACAGGCTCCTTCCATGCTGCCATCCTCCGCCATACCAATCACATGACATGCATCAGGAGCTGGAGGTGGACAGCACAGGCTCCTTCCATGCTGCCATCCTCCACCTCCCAATCAGATGACATGCATCAAGAGCCGGAGGAGGACAGCACAGGCTCCTTCCATGCTGCCATCCTCCACCATATCGATCACATGACATGCATCAGGAGCCGGAGGAGAACAGCACAGGCTCCTTCCATGCTGCCATCCTCCGCCATACCGATCACATGACATGTATCAGGAGCCGGAGGAGGACAGCACAGGCTCCCTCTATGCTGCCATCCTCTGCCATACCGATCACATGACATGGATCAAGAAGTGGAGGATCACAGCATAGGCTTGCTCCATGCTGCCATCCTCCACCATACCGATCACATGACATGCATCAGGAGCCGGAGGAGGACAGCACAGGCTCCCTCCATGCTGCCATCCTCCACCTCCCAATCAGATGACATGCATCAGGAGCCGGAGGAGGACAGCACAGGCTCCTTCCATGCTGCAATCCTCCACCTCCCAATCAGATGACATGCATCAGGAGCCGGAGGAGGACAGCACAGGCTCCTTCCATGCTGCCATCCTCCACCATACCGATCACATGACATGCATCAGGAGCCGGAGGAGAACAGCACAGGCTCCTTCCATGCTGCCATCCTCCGCCATACCGATCACATGACATGTATCAGGAGCCGGAGGAGGACAGCACAGGCTCCCTCCATGCTGCCATCCTCTGCCATACCGATCACATGACATGGATCAAGAAGTGGAGGATCACAGCATAGGATTGCTCCATGCTGCCATCCTCTACCATACCGATCACATGACATGCATCAGGAGCCGGAGGAGGACAGCACAGGCTCCCTCCATGCTGCCATCCTCCACCTCCCAATCAGATGACATGCATCAGGAGCCGGAGGAGGACAGCACAGGCTCCTTCCATGCTGCCATCCTCCACCATACCGATCACATGACATGCATCAGGAGCCGGAGGAGAACAGCACAGGCTCCTTCCATGCTGCCATCCTCCGCCATACCGATCACATGACATGTATCAGGAGCCGGAGGAGGACAGCACAGGCTCCCTCCATGCTGCCATCCTCTGCCATGCCGATCACATGACATGGATCAAGAAGTGGAGGGTCACAGCATAGGCTTGCTCCATGCTGCCATCCTCTACCATACCGATCACATGACATGCATCAGGAGCCGGAGGAGGACAGCACAGGCTCCCTCCATGCTGCCATCCTCCACCATACCGATCACATGACATGCATCAGGAGCCGGAGGAGGACAGCACAGGCTCCCTCCATGCTGCCATCCTCCACCATACCGATCACATGACATGCATCAGGAGCCGGAGGAGGACAGCACAGGCTCCCTCCATGCTGCCATCCTCCACCTCCCAATCAGATGACATGCATCAGGAGCCGGAGGAGGACAGCACAGGCTCCTTCCATGCTGCCATCCTCCACCATACTGATCACATGACATGCATCAGGAGCCGGAGGAGAACAGCACAGGCTCCTTCCATGCTGCCATCCTCCGCCATACCGATCACATGACATGTATCAGGAGCCGGAGGAGGACAGCACAGGCTCCCTCCATGCTGCCACCCTCTGCCATACCGATCACATGACATGGATCAAGAAGTGGAGGATCACAGCATAGGCTTGCTCCATGCTGCCATCCTCCACCATACCGATCACATGACATGCATCAGGAGCCGGAGGAGGACAGCACAGGCTCCTTCCATGCTGCAATCCTCCACCTCCCAATCAGATGACATGCATCAGGAGCCGGAGGAGGACAGCACAGGCTCCTTCCATGCTGCCATCCTCCACCATACCGATCACATGGCATGCATCAGGAGCCGGAGGAGAACAGCACAGGCTCCTTCCATGCTGCCATCCTCCGCCATACCGATCACATGACATGTATCAGGAGCCGGAGGAGGACAGCACAGGCTCCCTCCATGCTGCCATCCTCTGCCATACCGATCACATGACATGGATCAAGAAGTGGAGGATCACAGCATAGGATTGCTCCATGCTGCCATCCTCTACCATACCGATCACATGACATGCATCAGGAGCCGGAGGAGGACAGCACAGGCTCCCTCCATGCTGCCATCCTCCACCTCCCAATCAGATGACATGCATCAGGAGCCGGAGGAGGACAGCACAGGCTCCTTCCATGCTGCCATCCTCCGCCATGCCGATCACATGACATGCATCAGGAGCCGGAGGAGGACAGCACAGGCTCCTTCCATGCTGCCATCCTCCACCTCCCAATCAGATGACATGCATCAGGAGCCGGAGGAGGACAGCACAGGCTCCTTCCATGCTGCCATCCTCCACCATACCGATCACATGACATGCATCAGGAGCCGGAGGAGAACAGCACAGGCTCCTTCCATGCTGCCATCCTCCGCCATACCGATCACATGACGCGTATCAGGAGCCGGAGGAGGACAGCACAGGCTCCCTCCATGCTGCCATCCTCTGCCATGCCGATCACATGACATGGATCAAAAAGTGGAGGATCACAGCATAGGCTTGCTCCATGCTGCCATACTCTACCATACCGATCACATGACATGCATCAGGAGCCGGAGGAGGACAGCACAGGCTCCCTCCATGCTGCCATCCTCCACCATACCGATCACATGACATGCATCAGGAGCCGGAGGAGGACAGCACAGGCTCCCTCCATGCTGCCATCCTCCACCATACCGATCACATGACATGCATCAGGAGCCGGAGGAGGACAGCACAGGCTCCCTCCATGCTGCCATCCTCCGCCATACCGATCACACGACATGGATCAAGAAGTTTAGGATTACAGCATAGGCTTGCTCTATGCTGCCATTCTCTGCCTTCCGATCACATGGCATGCATCAGGAGGTGGAAGATGATAGCATCATTTGGCTGCCAGGCCCAGGAAGAATAAAGAAACCCAATGCAGCACTGGAGCAGTGTACACTTCTCTGCTGCACTTACTCTGCAATGTGGGGAAGTGGAGTGGGCCCCTTTTGCTCTCAGACTCCCCACCCCGTGAGGACTATTGTAACACTGGTACATGAGTTTAAAGGACAACTATTGCAAAAAAAAAAGTAAGCAGTTAAAATCTGACTGAACCGACAGGTTTTTGGGCCACTCTATCTCCTCATGGGGGAGTCTCAGGGATTTCTTTGCTTTTAACAGCATTGCCTGAAGCAGCTGCAAAGTCTGACAAACTAGTGTGCAAGTGAGTAGAGAGGCTGGCTGATATTTTACTATTTTGGCAGTTAAACTGCTGTTCAGGAAATGCTGTTGAAAACAAAGAAAACCCTGAGAATCCCTTATGAGGAGATGGACTGGCCCAAAAAATTGAAAAAGCTGTCAGCTGACGGCTATAAAGAAAAGTTATATTTACCTGCGGAGTCTCGTCCCACGAGGCCGCCCCGGAGCCCTTGCATCAACTACACTTCCGGTGCCTGGCCCCCGCCTCCCCTCTCTCCTCAGAGAAAAAACGCCAAGCTATTTACTGCAGGTGCAGTACGCTCGAGATGATGCGGGCGCGATTGCAAAGGGCGCTGGTGCACGCTCGCGCGTGTTTAGAACACCCGACCAGTCGGGTCTCCAATCTTCACAGGCTGACAGCGGGAGATGGGAGAGGACCGGAGCTGTGGCGAGGGCTATAACCTGGTGGCTCTAGAAGCATTTTCTGTCTGACTGAAACAAAAATGGATATTTCGCTTGGATTACCCACTGTCGTAAAATCACATACATTTCCTCCTCTCCATTAGCTGCAGTTAGAGTCATCCTATAATAATACCTTTCACAGCATGAGAAGCATGGGGTCAGGCTTGCCCTGCAGTTGTCAGTGTGTGGCACAGGAGACAGGCTGATTTCAGAGTAGCAGAAGCAGGCCAGGCTAGGCTACTTCATCATTCAAGATAAGTGTCCCAATGATTTACTTCCCTAATTGCTTCCATGACACAGGGAAAATGACATCATGGGAATCGTCCAGCAGCCGCTCATTTATCAACACATTAATAATACAAAAAAATAAAGCTTTAAAGGCGTATGTGAAAGAAACACTTGGAAAAATGATCATCTGTGAAGTATAAAGTACGCAAAGCCAAGGGTGAACATGAAAAAACGGTGCCCGCAAATATGGGCACACAGAAAAGCTGATGGTAAAATATCGGTAAATGTATACCATGTTCTACTGCTACAGTGCAAATGACGATAGTAAAATATTGGTAATAAATACTGATATTTAACTAAAGCTAAACATAACGCTATTATCACACTGGACTCTCCCACTACCGACGCCTAACTTTATCCACCCCCCACAGCTAATCTTAACCCCCCTCCCCACGGCTAACCCTAACCAACCCCCCCATGGCTAACCCTAACCAACCCCCCCATGGCTAATGCTAACCACCTTCGACGGCTAATCCTAACCATCCCCCACGGCTAATCTTAACATCCCTCCACAGCTAACCTTAAACCCCCATTCCCCATGGCTAACCTTAACCACCCCCACGTCTATCCTTAACTACTCCCTGTCTAACTTTAACCAACCCACTCATGGCTGACCTTAACCAACCCCCACGACTATGCTTAACTACTCCCCAGCTAACTTTCACCAACCCCCATGACTAATCTTAACCCCTCCAATGGCTAACCTTAATAACCCCCCCACGGCTAACACTAACAAACCCCCCAGGGCTAACCTTAACCACCCCTCACGGCTATCCTTAACTACTCTCTGGCTATTTTTAACCAAATCCCTCATAGCAGACCTTAACCAACCCCCACAGCTTTCCTAACTACTCCATGTCTAACCTTAACCACCCCTACGTCTAACCTTAACGACCCCCCTATGTCCCACATCTCCTGCTTCCTAGTGGCTGTGGCTTTCCTACTTTTGCATGATTGTTGTAATAAAATCTGAACATTACACCACGTTAGACCCAAACATGGCGCAAAATCCTCCATTAGCTGTACTTTTGTTATCCTGGAATATGGCGTTGCGGCTGCAGCCTTAAAACAGGACATGTGGGCTTATTTAGGAAACGCATGCCATAATGACGCACGCTAATTGAGTTGCCTAATACTGGTAAAATTGCCATGCACTGTGTGCACATGGCAATTTAACCAGAATTTCGTGAATATTCCCCATAATGCGTAGACAGCACTGTCTGAAGGTCCGGGCACACTGCTGACTGGATTTCAGCAGCGCACATCGATCACACAGCAGTCATTCAATGTTGTGGCATCTTTTGTGGAGCCTGGCATGAGGTAGCCACTGTCACTGGCATGAGGTAGCCACTAGAGAGAGACTGCAGTGTAATTTGTGTTACAATTTAAGTGTCTAAATGCATCCTCGGTTTGTACACCGCTACCGTGTGAGAGTTCAGGTGTGTGTGGCGTTCCCGTATTTTGGCCTAAGCGCGAAGCTGACCCAAATACGAAAACTCTGGACTGAGTGCAGGCCCCTTGACAGCAGAGTGGGAATTGTCGAAGTGACTAGCTGCTGCTAGTGGTGGCAGAGTGAGTGCTGTGAGGGGTGACAGCCTTGTGTTAGCTTGAATAAGGCTGCTCCCACTCTCGATCTGGTCGAAATTGAAAACCCCAGTCGGGAACTGTCTCTGCAGGCTTGCCGTGGGGCAGGTTCCTGACACACCTAGTCATGCATACCATGAGGAATCCATAACAGAAGATATAGCCATGCAACAGTAGCGTCACCAGCCAAGGGATGATGATCCGTCTGTACAGCATCGTCAGTGCTCTGTCGCCTGGCAGGGATTGGTACACGATGCCTTGGGCAACAGAGATCCCAGGAAGATTACACATGAGTACGGGGCTTAGGTTCTACTTTGTTCTCTGGTTGAACTCGATGGACGTATGTCTTTTTTCAACTAAAATAACTATGTAACTATGTAGGACTTGGGCCTGAGTTGTATACTGTACCCACTTCTTGCTTCCCTTAAGAAGCAAAGGCTACCCTATGATGGCGGGGTTGCAAAGTGGTGGTGTAGCTATCTGAATGAAGACGTGGAGGAATGTGTTTTTTTCAATATGTTATTGTATATATTATCCCTTTGATTATGTAAGTAAAAAAACGTGAAATGCACAAAAATGCATTAGAAATGCAAACACAAAACACAATTGCAAACGCAGTAAAAACGCAGAAAAAAAAAAAAAAAAAAAAGGAAAATGCATCAAAACGCATGATTTTCTGCACTGCCTAGAGCAGGGGTCTCAAACTCAATTTACCTGGGGGGCCGCAGGAGGTAAAGTCAAGATGAGGCTGGGCCGTATAAGGAATTTCCCAATCGCGGCGCATCGCCCCCTCTGCCCGCCCCTCTCACTCTTCCTTCACAGAGAGGGGCGGGGAGAGGCGGCGATCCGTGCGGCGATTGACGTCAGGAGGGGCAGAGCTGAAGCTGAAAGCTCTGCCCCTTCCAGGAAATGTCGGCGGATTGCCCCCCGGGGGATTTGGGGGCTCTGCAGCCCTCGTTTAGCGGCGGGAATGCAGAGGATTACTTGGGAGCACTGAAGCGAAGTATAAGGAAGCTTTTGCCGGCGAGGGCCACAAAATATTGTATCGAGGGCCGCAAATGGCCCGCGAGCCACGAGTTTGAGTCCCCTGGCCTAGAGTGTTCCCAGCCTGAGGAATGCAGCCAGACCTGATGCAAGTCTGCTGAGGCTCACAGAGGGTGGGGGCAGAATTTCCCACCAACAACATGAATGCCTTATCATTCTGAAAAACTTAAAAAGAATCTGTTGTCCGATATGTACAATAAAAAACATACCAATCGAGTCACTGTGATCTCCTGGATCCCTCTTTGCCGTTTCCGCCTCTCCCTGCCGCGATCCTGGCTTTTAATCGCCAGTTTTAGGCAGTGTTTACAAACAAAAAAACATGGCCTATAACTAGTGATGGGCGAACAGTGTTCGCCACTGTTCGGGTTCTGCAGAACATCACCCTGTTCGGGTGATGTTCGAGTTCGGCCGAACACCTGACGGTGCTCGGCCAAACCGTTCGGCCACATGGCCGAACTAAGAGCGCATGGCCGAACGTTCCCCGAACGTTCGGCTAGCGCTGTGATTGGCCGAACGGGTCACGTGGTTCGGGCCCGAACGCGCTCTGATTGGCCGAACGGTCACGTGGTTCGGGTAAATAAATACCCGAACCACGTCATATCTCCGCCATTTCTCTGTGGGTTTAGCTTTGGGTAGGCAGGCAGGGTAGTTCGCTCTCCAGCCACGCTAGCCAGGGTCCCCCCCAGTCATTGTGTGTCGCTGCTGGGAACAGTAGTACACCGCTCGCTCAGCCACACTATATAGCATTCTGTTTACTGCCACTCTGTGTACCTCGCTCAGCCACACTATATAGCATTCTGTTTACTGTTCTGTGTCTGCTGGGAATAGTAGTACACCGCTCGCTCAGCCACACTATATAGCATTCTGTTCACTGTTCTGTGTCTGCTGGGAATAGTGGTACACCGCTCGCTCAGCCACACTATATAGCATTCTGTTTACTGTTCTGTGTCTGCTGGGAATAGTGGTACACCGCTCGTTCAGCCACACTATATAGCATTCTGTTTACTGTTCTGTGTCTGCTGGGAATAGTGGTACACCGCTCGCTCACCCACACTATATAGCATTGTGTTTACTGTTCTGTGTCTGCTGGGAATAGTAGTACACCGCTCGCTCAGCCACACTATATAGCATTGTGTGTACTGCCACTCTGTGTACACGGCTCAGCCTGACTATATAGCATTGTGTGTACTGCCACTGTGCACCTCGCTCAGCCACGCTATATATAGCATTGTGTTTACTGCCACTCTGTGTACACCGCTCAGCCAGACTACATAGCATTGTGTGTACTGCCACTCTGTGTACACCGCTCAGCCAGACTCTATAGCATTGTGTGTACTGCCACTCTGTGTACACCGCTCAGCCAGACTATATAGCATTGTGTGTACTGCCACTCTGTGTACACCGCTCAGCCAGACTATATACCATTGTTTACTGACACTCTGTGTACACCGCTCAGCCAGACTATATACCATTGTTTACTGACACTCTGTGTACACCGCTCAGCCAGACTATATACCATTGTTTACTGACACTCTGTGTACACCGCTCAGCCAGACTATATACCATTGTTTACTGACACTCTGTGTACACCGCTCAGCCAGACTATATACCATTGTTTACTGACACTCTGTGTACACCGCTCAGCCAGACTATATACCATTGTTTACTGACACTCGGTGTACACCGCTCAGCCAGACTATATACCATTGTTTACTGACACTCTGTGTACACCGCTCAGCCAGACTATATACCATTGTTTACTGACACTCTGTGTACACCGCTCAGCCAGACTATATACCATTGTTTACTGACACTCTGTGTACACCGCTCAGCCAGACTATATACCATTGTTTACTGACACTCTGTGTACACCGCTCAGCCAGACTATATACCATTGTTTACTGACACTCTGTGTACACCGCTCAGCCAGACTATATACCATTGTTTACTGACACTCGGTGTACACCGCTCAGCCAGACTATATACCATTGTTTACTGACACTCTGTGTACACCGCTCAGCCAGACTATATACCATTGTTTACTGACACTCTGTGTACACCGCTCAGCCAGACTATATACCATTGTTTACTGACACTCTGTGTACACCGCTCAGCCAGACTATATACCATTGTTTACTGCCACTCTGTGTACATGGCTCAGCCAGACTATATAGCATTGTGTGTACTGCCACTCTGTGTACACCGCTCAGCCAGACTATATAGCATTGTTCACTGCCACTCTGTGTACACGGCTCAGCCAGACTATATAGCATTGCGTACTCTGCCAGTCAGTGTGTATATTGCTGGGATCAGTAATACTCCACTCACCGTCAACCACTATATGAGCTCACCATGAGTTCCTCAGAGACCTCCGCTGTGAGCAGCACTCCCAACAACAGCAACAGCCAACGCCCCACGCAAGCTATAACATCCACCCCAGCAGCCAGTGGTCAGCAGCAGCCCTCCCCGGAGGAGAACGTTGTGTCCATCGGTCCGGCGCCAGAGCGATTAATGAGGGCTGCCATTGAGGGGATGATGGGGCCTGATGTGGAGGAGGAGGTCGGGCTCAGGCCAGCATCCCAAGTTAATGTTGAGGACGATGAGGGGTCTGTGACTGTGTCTGGGGATGTTGGGGTGGCAGAGGTGGTGGGTGGGTCAGACTCAGGAGAAGAGTTGTATGATGAGGATGATGATCGGGACCATCTGTATGTGCCTCAGAGTCCGACCCCGGAAAACATGTTGTATCGTGTGTTTAGGTACTAAAATCTGCGTTCCCAGTAGTGTTGGGCGAACAGTGTTCGCCACTGTTCGGGTGCTGCAGAACATCACCCCGTTCGGGGTGACTATATAGCAGACTATATAGCATTGTGTTTACTGCCACTCTGTGTACACGGCTCAGCCACACTATATAGCATTGTGTTTACTGCCACTCTTTGTCTGCTGGGAACAGTAGTACACCGCTCACCCGCCACTGTATAGCATTGTGCTCTGTGTCGCTGCTGGCAATAGTGGTACACCGCTCACCCACCACTGTATAGCATTTCTGTACTGCCACTGTACTGCTGCCAGTCAGCGTGTACTGTAAGGATAAGTGAAATGAGGAAGAAATCCGGTGAAAGAGGGAGGGGCAAGGGAAGAGGTGTTTCCCCTGACGGTTGTGCTGGGGAGCTGTACTCCACGGCGGCGGCCCCCCACAATGACATATGACGAGTTTGAGGAGATGGAAGAGGAGGGTATGGACAATGTGGACATAGACCCAGATTTTGTTTGTGAACGAGAACATCGCCGTCGTAGCAGCAGCACAGATGAGTCTGTTGAAGAACCCACTGCTGCACGAGTTCGCCTTGTGCCACAAGGTAGGCGGCGCGCAATTTCAGGCACCACAAGCGTGGAAGTTCAAGTGAGAGGCAAAAGAGGCGCAAACAGAAATCGCCAGCAAGGCAGGTGCTCCAAATTCTGGGCTTTCTTTGAAGACTGCACTGAGGATGTTACCATGGCGATTTGCAAGGTGTGCAAGACCCGCCTGAGCAGGGGGAAAAGTATTAACAACCTCTCCACCACCAGCATGAGCCGCCACATGCTATCCAAACATCCCACTCTGTGGGCAAACGCGGCAGGACAGGGTACCACCAGCAACACTGCCTCCCTTGGGTTCACCAGACTCACCACCAGACCCGCCTCAGCAGCAGCAGTAGCCCAGCCATTGCGTGGTTCAAAACATTCCAAAAAATCAGATGACGCTGACACTGTCACTTTCCGGAGTAGTGCTCTTGAGGTCTCCCAGTGTTCATCAAACACAACAACCAACAGCCCTTCGTTGTGCAGCCCTACGGTTCAGTTGTCTGTCTCGGAGATGTTTGAGCGCAAGAGGAAATTGCCAGCAAATGACCCCCGGGCCGTGGCAGTAAGAGCCAGCATAGCCAAGCTTCTGGCCTGCGAAATGCTGCCATATCGAGTGGTGGAGACAAACAGCTTCAAGGGCATGATGTCAGTGGCCATCCCACGTTACGTGGTTCCCAGCCGCTACCACTTTGCGCGCTCTGCAGTGCCTGAGTTGCATGAGCACGTGGTCAGCAAAATAACCCGAAGCTTGAAGAATGCCGTTGCCTGCAAGGTTCACGTATCCGCCTCTCCACAGAAAATGCAGACCGTCTGACTCAAATTAAAATGAATCAATCCTGGATTGGAAATGACTACGCAACACTCCAGGACCCCAACCAAGTAACATGACCAATGAACATCTGGGATGGTTTAGCGTTTCCGGTCCCTGTTTATTGAACCTCTCATCTGTATTACATTTATGACTGCATGGCGGCAAAAAGCATTGCTGCTATATCCGCACGCTTTTTGTCCTCATGCAAGGCCTGGGTTGTTGTGTCTCAAAAAGCATGGCCTTCTCCTCCTGCGCCTGCTCCTGTTCCATCACGTGTGCTGCTGCTGCTGGGTTAGCGTTTCCGGTCCCTGTTTATGGAACCTCTCATCTGTATTACATTTATGACTGCATGGCGGCAAAAAGCATTGCTATATCCGCACGCTTTTTGTCCTCATGCAAGGCCTGGGTTGCGTCTCAAAAAGCGTGGCCTTCTCCTCCTGCGCCTCCTCCTGTTCCATCACGTGTGCTCTGTGCTGCTGCTGCTGCTGGGTTAGCGTTACCGGTCCCTGTTTATTGAACCTCTCATCTGTATTACATTTATGACTGCATGGCGGCAAAAAGCATTGCTATATCCGCACGCTTTTTGTCCTCATGCAAGGCCTGGGTTGCGTCTCAAAAAGCGTGGCCTTCTCCTCCTGCGCCTCCTCCTGTTCCATCACGTGTGCTCTGTGCTGCTGCTGCTGCTGGGTTAGCGTTACCGGTCCCTGTTTATTGAACCTCTCATCTGTATTACATTTATGACTGCATGGCGGCAAAAAGCATTGCTATATCCGCACGCTTCTTGTCCTCATGCAAGGCCTGGGTTGTTGTGTCTCAAAGCGTAGCCTTCTCCTCCTGCGCCTCCTCCTGTTCCATCATGTGTGCTCTGTGCTGCTGCTGCTGCTGCTGGGTTAGCGTTACCGGTCCCTGTTTATTGAACCTCTTATCTTTATTACATTTATGACTGCATGGCGGTAAAAAGCATGCTATCTGCACGCTTCTTGTCCTCATGCAAGGCCTGGGTTGTTGTGTCTCAAAGCGTGGCCTTCTCCTCCTGCGCCTCCTCCTGTTCCGTCACGTGTGCTCTGTGCTGCTGCTGCTGCTGGGTTAGCGTTACCGGTCCCTGTTTATTGAGCCTCTTCTCTTTATTACATTTATGACTGCATGGCGGCAAAAAGCATTGCTGCTATATCCGCACGCTTCTTGTCCTCATGCAAGGCCTGGGTTGTTGTGTCTCAAAAAGCGTGGCCTTCTCCTCCTGCGCCTCCTCCTGTTCCATCACGTGTGCTGCTGCTGCTGCTGGGTTAGCGTTACCGGTCCCTGTTTATTGAACCTCTTATCTTTATTACATTTATGACTGCATGGCGGTAAAAAGCATGCTATCCGCACGCTTCTTGTCCTCATGCAAGGCCTGGGTTGTTGTGTCTCAAAAAGCGTGGCCTTCTCCTCCTGCGCCTCCTCCTGTTCCATCACGTGTGCTGCTGCTGCTGCTGGGTTAGCGTTACCGGTCCCTGTTTATGGAACCTCTTCTCTTTATTACATTTATGACTGCCTGGCGGTAAAAACCATGTTACCTGTGCAAAGAAACATGACATTTTCAGCATTTAAAAGACAATTTTTCCTTTGAAACTTTACAATCAATTTTCTCAAAAACTATAAGCTCTTTTTGCTAAATTTTTTTCCCTCTTGTACCCACTCCCAAGGTGCACATACCCTGTAAATTTGGGGTATGTAGCATGTAAGGAGGCTTTACAAAGCACAAAAGTTCGGGTCCCCATTGACTTCCATTATGTTCGGAGTTCGGGTCGAACACCCGAACATCGCGGCCATGTTCGGCCTGTTCGGCCCGAACCCGAACATCTAGATGTTCGCCCAACACTACCTATAACCAGGAAGTGATGTTTGTGTGTATATATGTATTATATCATGTTACAGTATACTACAAGTTTTATTTACATAGTGAATTATCTGCACTCCAGTCTGGGATTCCACAGTTTCTCAGCATGTGACAGGCAGCTCCCTCCCCCCTCAGCCTCACAAACTGCATCAGCACACAGAGCCTGGAGGGGGCGTGCATAACTTGTAATCATTACAACAGAGGCAGCCCATTCAGGGGCGTAACTATAAATCACTGGGCCCCCCTGCGAATATTTGGATGCCCCCCCCCCATAGGCGCCAAATAATCGTAATGGGGCAGTGTTTCACTATAAATTAATTGTAAAGTGGGCAGTATTTCACCAGACAATCGTAATGTGGGCCAGAAAATCGTAATGTGGGCAGAGTTCACCAGAGAATCGTAATGTGGGCCAGAAAATCATAATGTGGGCAGAGTTCACCAGAAAATCGTAATGTGGGCAGCAGTTACCAGAAAATTGTAACGTGGGCAGCAGTCGCCAGAAAATTGTAACGTGGGCAGCAGTCACCAGAGAATTGTAACGTGGGCAGCAGTCACCAGAAAATTGTAACGTGGGCAGCAGTCACCAGAGAATTGTAACGTGGGCACCAGTCACCAGAGAATCGTAATGTGGGCAGCGTTCACCAGAATATCGTAATGTGGGCCAGAAAATCGTAATGTGGGCAGAGTTCACCAGAAAATTATAATGTGGGCAGCGTTCACCAGAAAATCGTAACGTGGACAGCATTCACCAGACAATCGTAACGTGGGCAGTGTTCACCAGAAAATCGTAATGTGGACCAGAAACACGTAATGTGGGCAGAGTTCACCAGAAAATCGTAATGTGGGCAGCAGTCACCAGAAAATCGTAACGTGAGCAGCATTCACCAGAAAATTGTAACGTGGACAGCATTCACCAGACAATCGTAATGTGGGCAGCGTTCACCAGAATATCGTAATGTGGGCCAGAAAATCGTAATGTGGGCAGAGTTCACCAGAAAATCATAATGTGGGCAGCGTTCACCAGAAAATCGTAACGTGGACAGCATTCACCAGACAATCGTAACGTGGGCAGTGTTCACCAGAAAATCGTAATGTGGGCCAGAAAATCGTAATGTGGGCAGAGTTCACCAGAAAATCGCAATGTGGGCAGCAGTCACCAGAAAATCTCAATGTGGGCAGCAGTCACCAGAAAATGGTAATGTGGGCAGCAGTCACCAGAAAATCCTAATGTGGGCAGCAGTCAGTCACCAGAATATCGTAATGTGGGCAGCAGACACCAGAAAAAAAATGCCCCTGTAAAAAAAACAAAAAAACATTCCTTACCTGTCAGGAGTCTCTTCAGGCCTCTCAGCTCCCCGACGATCCTCCTGTGCACTGCAGCACATCTCCCGCGCTGACAGGCAGAGTGCAGGACTACGGCAAGATGGCTGCCAAAGCCCTGTACTGGAGACACAAATAGTCTCCAGTACAGGGCTTTGGCGGCCATCTTGCCGTAGCCCTGCTCTGCCTGTTGGAGGAATGTGCAGGCTGCCGGAGAGGGGCTGCGGGGAATTAACTGGCGCAGCGCATAGTGAGCAGGCCCCAGAGCGGCCCCGGGCCCCCCTGTGGCTGATGGCGTCGCATCCCTGGTAGGTACGCCGGTGAGCCCATTCCTTCCTGGGTCGACAAAGCTTGACAAAGAAAAGAAGATTAGGTATATTACAGAGACAGTGCAACTAAAAAAGGCTGCAGTAATCCAGACCACATTAGAACAGGTATAGGAACTTATAGGATAGAAGAAATAAGGCTGAACATTTTGTTACAGAGTCTCTTTAACGTGTTTTGTATGTGTCTTTTTGCATTCAAATTTGCATTTGTATGCAAATTTTTGTGCTCAGTTTGAAGTTGCATGGGCTGTGCAAATTTCTGCTGCAAGAATGCACGTGAAAAAACAAACTCAATTTTGTGAGTTTTTGCAGAAGTGCAATCCTTCATTGACTTTCAATAGATGTGCGGGAACATGTTTTTGTAAATTTGCAATTCACCTGCGATTTTCTTTATTTTAAGTGTGAACCCTGCCTTTATTTTTTTTTTAATCCACTTCATGTTATTCTCTTATGCCTTCCTTTTTTCTCCCTATATATTTATGCAGCGTTGTTATTCTTCCACCGCCACCCCATATCCTCTGTCTGTCTGTCTATTTAGACAGGATTCTACCAAAAGTATTTTTGTTTAGGGGACAGTGACAAAGTTGAACATGTGAGTGCTTAGAAAACATGATTACTTAGCGCCCTCTACTGGTTCAGACTCTAAGGGCTTTTCTTGAATTGAGGTCATGAATAATTAGCTGAAAGTTTTAGATAGCTGGTTAGATATTCTTTACTTATTTAGCAACCTTGATTTACTCTCTCTTTTAATTGCTACCATTAGAGTTATGCAGGCTATGTTCTGCAGATGTAGTTTTTGGCACAGATCCAATACGGCCATAGAAATAATGTTCCCCCTCTCATGTACATTTTACCCTTCTCCCTTTCTTCAGAGATAAGTGACAGATATAGCCTGTCCTGTTCTGTGGGGAGGAAGGGAGGGATGCAAGAGTCCAGCCCCTCCCCCCCCCCCCCCCCCATCCCAAGATCTGATGGCCGGTTTAGGGCAACCTCAGCTGAGAATGTAGCATGTGTACAGGTGTCCCCATACTTACAGATCCAGCATGCCAGATTGGTACCCTCCTTACCTTGCCCGCCATCATGCCTCTTCCTCTCAGCATCAAGCACAGGTTTGATCTCGACAAGTACTACGTGTGTACCCTCCAGTAACCTACACAGGAAGCAGGACCAACACATGATCATGACCAGCAAATCAGAGCCTTATAAATGAATCAACTGATCACACTGATCACCTGTTCTGCTACACAAGAACAACTCTAGTGTATTGGTTAGTCTTTTGTGCGGTTTAAAATTATATATACATGTATTAATATATATAAATATATATATTTTTTTAAAAAAATATTTTGTTTATTTATTTCCATACTTTGGACAAAAGTGTCCAATTACCTGAACATTAGAAAAATTCTCTAAGTTATGGAGACAGCTTTCTTTTGAGTGACATGATTGAATTTTCAGATATTTGGAAATACATAAAACAAAAAGTCTGATACTCACCTACGGGCAGGGAACTGGACCCTTTCCTATAGGGCCTTCCCTGTCCTCTCTTGTTGCCCTCTTCTCCTCTCTTGCTCCTCTCGTTCCAGCACCCTCACTCTCATTTTCATTTGCCGCACCAAGAGGCTTTGGAGGCACTTGTGTCCCCGAGTGCTTCCGAAGATGTGGCTCCATACTGCGCATGTGCAAGTGTCCACGCGTGATCACTCACGCTTGTGCAGTATGGAGCTGCCCATCTTCGGAAACACTTGGGGACACGAGTGCTTCCGAAGCCTCCCAAGGGTTCATGGACGTGTATTTGATCAGTTGGCCGAGTACACGCACACATACCTCCCAACTTTTTGAGATAAGAAAGAGGGACCCTTAAGCCCCCTCTGCCACACCCCTAATCACCCCCCCCCCCCCCGACACACCCCTAGTCACACACACCATAATGATTTCATATGTTGTTTTGTAATTCAAACCACACTGGTCCTTTCTTTTCTGGTCCATTATCCTTCACATTACCATTTGTTGCTGTATGCTCCATCCCCTATTCCCTGATGAGGCGGGGCCACACCTGCGAAACGCGTCACCTTGACCTTTTGGTGTGTATATGGTGTGTATACAGTATATAAATAAATTTGCCGGTTGATATAATATGAACCTGTTTTTGTGTCTGCTTGGAGGAGGTAAGTCCACCATTGCCTCCCCTGGTTTTTTTAAGTTTTTAGCTACTTTTATCCTTTTGGCGCTTTTGTTCATTTCCACATTTGAAAATATATCAATTTAACCTCCTGCCGCCCGCGTCACGCCAGTAGGCGTGGCCGCGGCGGCAGCCCCAGGACCGCCTAACGCCAATTGGCGTAAAGTCCTGGGGCTCTGTTTAGCATGGTGCATTTGCATGGTGCTATGGTGCTATTGCATGGTGCATGGTGCTATTGCCGCTCGGGAGACTGTTAGACGGCGATTACGCCGTCTATTTACTAGGTGCAGCACTGCGATGAGCAGCAGCGCTGCACTGGTGACACGGCTGTCCCCATGGGGGACAAGAGAGCGATCGGCTCTCATAGGCAGAAGCCTATGACAGCCGATCGCCATAATTGGCCGGCTGTGGGGAGGGAGGGAGGGAGGGAGGGAGGGAGGGAGGGAATAAATTTAAAGAAACATGGGATTTTAGAAAAAAAAACTTAACAATAATATTTATTTAAAAAAAAATAAACATGGGGGGAGCGATCAGACCCCACCAACAGAGAGCTCTGTTGGTGGGGAGAAAAGAGGGGGGGGGGGGGTTTACTTGTGTGCTGAGTTGTGCGGCCCTGCAGCTTGGCCTTAAAGCTGCAGTGGCCAATTTAGCTAAAAATCGCCTGGTCACTAGGGGGGTTTAGCCCTGCAGTCCTCAAGAGGTTAAAGGATAGGAATAAAGTTTCGAGTCAATTAAAAACATTTTTTTCAGTAGATAAAATACATATATTCACACAGATCTGTACATAAGTCCTAAAAGAGAGGGACAAATGAGGAAGAAAGAGGGACAGAGGCACAGGGTCCCCAAAGAGGGACTGTCCCTCCAAAAGAGGGATGTAATGATCCGCTCAGCTGGCTGCACAGGCAGACAGCTGTTTGACCATTCCTCAAGTCTGTGGGATGCAGGTCTCTGGATAATAGACCTGTCTTTGCTTTGCAAGCTTCAGACCTGCTCTGCTGCTGAGGAATTTGCATATACTGATTATGCAAATTGCCTGGTCGCCTCCCTTGGAGGCTTGCAGCATAAATACCATGTGATCCCACAATCCTTTGCTGGTCATCATGGTTTGTACTGTTGAAACACTCCTGGAGTGTCAGCCTTGCTATTATTTGCTAAAGATTATCTTAGAGTATTCCTGGGGATTGCATTAGGCATCCCTCTAGTACAGTCAGGTTGTATTATTTGTATTGCCTGTTCTGTCTTCTGTTTGTCCTTGCAATTGCACTGTCGCCAGCAGTGGGCGATGGTGAATCGTTTGTTCCAGAACTTGGATCACACTTGCTCTGGTGGAAAGAGCAGTGGATCCTGCTAAGCTCTGTTTCTGTACTTGGATCACACTTGCTCTGGCGGAAAGAGCAGTGGATCCTGCTAAGCTCTGTTTCTGTACTTGGATCACACTTGCTCTGGTGGAAAGAGCGGTGGATCTTGCTAACTCTGTTTCCCTACTTGGTTCACACTCGCTCTGGCGGAAAGAGCAGTGGATCCTTCCTCTCCTGTCTCTGAACTTAGATCGCACTCGCTCTGACGGAAGAGCAGTGGATCTTATTTGTCCTATTCCTGTTTCTGTTCGTTTGTGTGTCTGGATCGCACTCGCTCTAGCGGTAGCAGCGGTGGTTCCTTTTGAACTCTGTCTGGGAGTGTAGGCCAGAGCTGCGGTTGCTACTGGCCGCTTCTTCTCTCTGTCTTGTCTGATACGAACCCTTGCTGTAGGCTCGGTGGGGTAACCGTTGAGCAAGCGTTCGCGTTCTCTGTTTCGTGTTTGTGTGGCGTTGGTTAGTTAGGGTGGCGTGCTTGTCTCTGTTGCGCTTATCGTGCGGAGACCGCGCAGTAAACGCATTCGCTGTTGCGAATGAGTGCGGTGTTCGCGTTTAGCTAGCGTTTGTTATTTTCCTTATCTTCTCATTGTTTGTTGTGCCTTTGCTACTCTCATGCTCTGTCTTGCTCAGTCTTGTGTCACTTCTGGCAATCGCTTCTCTCGCGATTGCGTTCCTACTTTGTTTCTGCTGTTGTGTGTTCACCGTCGCGGGTTGGCGACTAGATTGGTGCACGCACATACATTCTGTCCCTGTGCTCTTTCTCATTGGCAATCGCAGCTCTTGCGATTGCGTTCTCACTTGGTTTCCCTCGTACAATTCCTATCTGGCATCTGTGGCTGGGCAGAGGATCTGTTCCTCTGCACTCCACGGCTCCATCTGCCGGCAGGAATTCCCCTCTACAGGTGCATTGCACCTTTGGCTGGGTTCTCTCAGATTATACGCTTGTGTAGGATTTCCGCAGTGTCAGCGCGCATCCTGTGCGCTGACCACGGAGAGAATTCCACAATCGTTACAAGGGACAGTTGGGAGCTATGCACGCAACGGGGGTGACAACATTGGAACGAGGGGTAAAAGAGAAGACAGGGAAGGCTCTATAGGATCCAGACCCTTCCCTGTTTATAGGTAAGTATTAGACTTTTTTTTTTTTTTTTTACACGCTTACTTTACAGTTACTGAAAAATTTAAAACAAAAGAAAAGGAGAAGTGATTTTCAGCCATAATAACTTTGTGAAATATCTCCTGAGTCCTGGCCAAATATATAGAGCTAAAATATTTAGATACCATCTTCCTTAGAATTAAAATATGAAGTAGTTCTGCAGGTGAGAATACATAATTAGCAATATTCGGCCTTTCAATAATGCATTATTCTCCTTGAAACAGAATAAATACATTCTCTGTACAGTGAAGACAATTAAAATACAGCAGTATATCAAGCCACCTGTATTTTCACATATGAAAGATGACCAGGGTAACCTTTATGGGTTTTATGTATAATATTTGGAGTGGCATAAAGCAGGTCTTTCTATGGAATTGAACATTTTTATCATCATAAATGTTCCATACATTTTCTCTGTTATTTTACACTGTTGCTGTGAGTGAGAACTGAAACATAGTGTTGTCCGGATCATGAACGATTCGGATCTTTGATCCGAATCTATTTTATGAGTCGATCATCCGAATCATCAAAATGAACGATTCGGATCGCAAAAGGGGCCAGGAGCGACACGCCCCCTCTCAGCGGGCAGCGGGGTCCTGGAAGCAGGGATCGCTCTGTTGGATGGGAGCCAGCCTTGCAGGGAGACAGGTAGATGAGAGAGAGGGGACATGGGTGCCACTGCCAGATATGTGTAGAGCCCACATACTGGCTGAAATGTGCTGCTCATTATAGGCTGTCTGTTCCGTAGTTGTGCACAGTGAACACATTGGAAGCTTTTGGCTCAGCACAGCTCAGTAACTTTGCAGACAGTGTGATTGAAAGGCAATATAATCCTCCTGCAATCGGCACTAAACAGCTGCACTTATCTTCTGGGAATGCTTTCTTTCACTGTGCGACCTTTTCTTTCAAAGTGTACAGATGAACATATAGGTGAAATATATGTAAAGCATATGACTTCAGCATGTGGGTATTACGTGCAAACATTTCTGCTCTCTGCTCGTCCCTCCTCCCTTCTCTGTCCACTCCCTGCCCTCTGTCCATCTTCTCCCCTTCTCTGTGTGTCCACCCCCTCCCCTTCTCCTGTCCACAGACCTGTCCTGCTGTTCATTTCACCCCCGAATGCTTCCGGTAGTAAAATGATCCGAGATTCGGATCAAAGATCCGGATCTCTTCAATGATCCGATTCGAATCATCCGGATCATTGAAAAGATCCGAACTTCCCATCTCTACTGAAACAATTTAGAACAACGTAGAACAGTTTGTCCCCCTCTGCTGATCGGAGGCCTGCATTGCAGCTGTCAGTAACAGGCAAGATGAGAAGAACCAAACCTCTTGTCAAATCTGTAAGCTGTATTTATTGTCTGGAACCTAGAACAGATATACAGGATCTTCTCAAAAAATTAGCATATTGTGATAAAGTTCATTATTTTCTGTAATGTACTGATAAACATTAGACTTTCATATATTTTAGATTCAAATACACACAACTGAAGTAGTTCAAGCCTTTTATTGTTTTAATATTGATGATGTTGGCATACAGCTCATGAAAACCCAAAATTCCTATCTCAAAAAATTAGCATATTTCATCCGACCAATAAAAGAAAAGTGTTTTTAAAACAAAAAAAGCCAACCTTCAAATAATTATGTTCAGTTATGCACTTAATACTTGGTCGGGAATCCTTTTGCAGAAATGACTGCTTCAATGCGGCGTGGCATGGAGGCAATCAGCCTGTGACACTGCTCAGGTGTTATGGAGGCCCAGGATGCTTTGATAGCGGCCTTAAGCTCATCCAGAGTGTTGGGTCTTGCGTCTCTTAACTTTCTCTTCACAATATCCCACAGATTCTCTATGGGGTTCAGGTCAGGAGAGTTGGCAGGCCAATTGAGCACAGTAATATCATGGTCAGTAAACCATTTGCCAGTGGTTTTGGCACTGTGAGCAGGTGCCAGGTCGTGCTGAAAAATGAAATCTTCATCTCCATAAAGCTTTTCAGCAGATGGAAGCATGAACCCACTTTTGAAACAGAAACAGCGGCAGAAGCGCCTGACCTGGGCTACAGAGAAGCAGCACTAAACTGTTGCTCAGTGATCCAAAGTACTTTTTTCGGATGAAAGCAATTTTTGCATGTCATTCGGAAATCAAGGTGCCAGAGTCTGGAGGAAGACTGGGGAGAGGGAAATGCCAAAATGCCTGAAGTCCAGTGTCAAGTACCCACAGTCATTGATGGTCTGGGGTGCCATGTCAGCTGCTGGTGTTGGTCCACTGTGTTTTATCAAGGGTAGGGTCAATGCAGCTAGCTATCAGGAGATTTTGGAGCACTTCATGCTTCCATCTGCTGAAAAGCTTTATGGAGATGAAGATTTCATTTTTCAGCATGACCTGGCACCTGCTCACAGTGCCAAAACCACTGGTAAATGGTTTACTGATCATGATATTACTGTGCTCAATTGGCCTGCCAACTCTCCTGACCTGAACCCCATAGAGAATCTGTGGGATATTGTGAAGAGAAAGTTGAGAGATGCAAGACCCAACACTCTGGGTGAGCTTAGGGCCACTATCGAAGCATCCTGGGCCTCCATAACACCTGAGCAGTGCCACAGGCTGATTGCCTCCATGCCACGCCGCATTGAAGCAGTCATTTCTGCAAAAGGATTCCCGACCAACTATTGAGTGCATAACTGAACATAATTATTTGAAGGTTGACTTTTTTTGTTTAAAAAACACTTTTCTTTTATTGGTCGGATGAAATATGCTAATTTTTTGAGATAGGAATTTTGGGTTTTCATGAGCTATATGCCAAAATCATCAATATTAAAACAATAAAAGGCTAGAACTACTTCAGTTGTGTGTATTTGAATCTAAAATATATGAAAGTCTAATGTTTATCAGTACATTACAGAAAATAATGAACTTTATCACAATATGCTAATTTTTTGAGAAGATCCTGTAGATAGTAAGCAGTGTGCCTGGGGTGTTCAAAGTGCTGTAATGGATGTTTAGCTCCCTTGCAGCCCTGTATAAGGTACTTAAAGGGAACCCGAGGTGAGAAGGATATGGTGGCTGCCATATTTATTTCCTTTTAAACAATACCAGTTGCCTGGCAGTCCTGCTGATCCTGTGTCTCTAATACTTTTAGCCATAGACCCTGAAACAAGCTTGCAGCAGATAAGGTACTCTGATTCAGGTTACTTGATTAGTCATATGGTTTTTCCAGGGTTTTGACTCAGACACTACTAATGTCAGAAAATCAACAGGGCTGCCAGGCAATTGGCATTGTTTACAAGGAAATACACTTGCCAGCTTCCATATCTCTCTCACCTTAGGTTCCCTTTGACTTGGAATATCAGGTGACCTGTTACAACTACTGGAACAGGAAGTTCCACACCTCGGTTCCATGTTGCAGAAGAGGTAAAACGAGGTAACTCTCGGAAAGGAAATTTTAGGACTATTTAGTCCAAGCCTTGTAGAGTTGGTTTTTTGCCTTCCTCTGAATCAGCAGGAACATGTGAGGGTACAGGCTAGTGTTGTACCATATTTTCTTTTTGAACTCGATGAACGTATGCCTTTTTTCAACCTAAATAACTATAGCTGTAATATTTTGTGTTTACTTACTGGTATTGATCTGTGTCTAATATGTAAATTTGTTTGATGATGTAAAACATTGAAAGCGGACCTCCAATCAGTGTACATTAAAGTTTATATGTTATAATGAATTACAATAGCCTTAATTTCATTTACTCCTCCACAGCCCATCCTCCAGCTCCATAGCCAGCCCCCAGCTTTGTAGGCGCAGTGTACTCACAACATTCCTCTTTGAGGAGAGAGGAAATCTCATGGGATGACACTATGACCACAGAGCAGGGGGCTGGTCTGTGAGTCATATGAGATGAGATGCTGCAACAAGGATCAAGGGGGATCTCGATGGCACCAAAAGGCAGGAACATATACAAGCTCGCTCCGCTCTGCATATGTCCAGGTAAGGGGGCACTCGTGCTGGGGTGAGGGGAGGAAACACAGGTGTGCCCTCAGGGCTCTGCGCCCAGAGGCTAGTGCCTCCCAAGCCTCTGCCTTGGCCCTGCCCTGAACAAATAAAGAACAGAGGCGAACCTACAGGGAAGCAGCCCCTGTGACCTCAGGGGATCCTAGACCTGTGATAGGACTCCAGCTACTACTTCATTCCCTGTGATAAAGGGGTCCATCCTTCAGATCAGGTGTTTTTGTGGCTACACTTGTTATGGATGTGAAGATTATGATGCCCATATGTGTTTTAGGACTCTTGCAAGATGGGCCTCCAGGCTGTGAGGGTCACGAAGGGGAAAGGGTGTGAACATTGGGACCCCCATCAAAGCTTTGCTCAGGGGAGGGGGGCATAATTTGCATACCTCCCAACTTTTTGAGATGAGAAAGAGGGACACTTAAGCCACGCCCCTGCCACAACCCTGATCACGCCTCTGCCGCACCCTTAGTCACGCATGCCATAAAGATTTCATGAGGAAAATATGTTGTTTTATAACTCAAACCACACTGGTCCTTTCTATCCTGGTTCATTTTCCTTCATATTAACATTTTAAAATTAGTAATATATTAATTTAAAGGATGGGTATAAAATGTAGAGTTAATCAAACACATTTTTTTAGGAGAGAAATACAAATATTTACATAGAAAGAGGGACAAAGTCCTGAAAGAGGGACAAAGTCCTGAAAGAGGGACAGGGCTCCCAAAGAGGGACTGTCCCTCCAAAAGACAGACAGTTGGGAGCTATGGGATTGTAGATACTCCCCTGATAAACTATCATTTTTTACCCTTATTCTACGGGTTCAGGGCCGAGCCTGGGCGGGTGCTGCGGGTGCACTGCACCCAGGCGCCTGTCTCTGACAGGCGCCGCCCGGCCGCTGCTCATCCCCTGTGGCCGCTGCTCCCTCCGTCCCTGTGGCCGCTGCTCCCCCCCCTTCCTCCTGGCGCCTCACTCAGACCTCGATCAGGCGGCAACCAATCGTGCGGGCGCTAGGACCTAGCACACCGCACTGATATGCGGAATTGACATAACTTCCGCATATAGAGCGGGTGCGTCCGGCGCCCGCTCGTACTGGTCGGGTCGCCGCTGATCCGGAGGTCTGCAAGGTGAGGGGGGAGTGGGAGCGGCTGCGGCTGGGGGGCTCCTTGTCACTCACTGCTTAAAGGGGCTCCCTGTCACTCACTGCTCAAATGGGTTCCCTGTCACTCACTGCCTAAAGGGGCTCCCTGTCACTCACTGCTCAAACGGGCTCCCTGTCACTCACTGCTCAAACGGGCTCCCTGTCACTCACTGCCTAAAGGGGCTCCCTGTCACTCACTGCTCAAACGGGCTCCCTGTCACTCACTGCCTAAAGGGGCTCCCTGTCACTCACTGCCTAAACGGGCTCCCTGTCACTTACTGCTCAAACGGGCTCCCTGTCACTCACTGCCTAAAGGGGCTCCCTGTCACTTACTGCTCAAATGGGCTCCCTGTCACTCACTGCCTAAAGGGGCTCCCTGTCACTCACTGCTCAAACGGGCTCCCTGTCACTCACTGCCTAAAGGTGCTTTCTGTCACTCACTGCCTAAAGGGGCTCCCTGTCACTCACTGCCTAAAGGGGCTCCCTGTGACTCACTGCCTAAAGGAGATCCCTGACACTCACTGCCTAAATGGGCTTCCTGTCACTCACTGCCTAAAGGGGCTCCCTGTCACTCACTGCTCAAACGGGCTCCCTGTCACTCACTGCTCAAATGGGCTCCCTGTCACTCACTGCCTAAAGAGGCTCCCTGTCACTCACTGCCTAAAGGGGCTCCCTGTCACTCACTGCTCAAACGGGCTCCCTGTCACTCACTGCCTAAAGGGGCTCCCTGTCACTCACTGCTCAAACGGGCTCCCTGTCACTCACTGCCTAAAGAGGCTCCCTGTCACTCACTGCTCAAACGGGCTCCCTGTCACTCACTGCTCAAACGGGCTCCCTGTCACTCACTGCTCAAACGGGCTCCCTGTCACTCACTGCTCAAACGGGCTCTGTCACTCACTGCCTAAAGAGGCTCCCTGTCACTCACTGCCTAAAGGGGCTCCCTGTCACTCACTGCTCAAACGGGCTCCCTGTCACTCACTGCCTAAAGGGGCTTCCTGTCACTCACTGCCTAAAGGGGCTTTCTGTCACTCACTGCCTAAAGGGGCTTCCTGTCACTCACTGCCTAAAGGGGCTCCCTGTCACTCACTGCCTAAAGGAGCTCCCTGTCACTCACTGCCTAAAGGGGCTCCCTGTCACTCACTGCCTAAAGGGGCTCCCTGTCACTCACTGCCTAAAGGGGCTCCCTGTCACTCACTGCCTAAAGGGGCTCCCTGACACTCACTGCCTAAAGGGGCTCCCTGACACTCACTGCATAAAAGGCTCCCTGTCACTCACTACCTAAAGTGCTCCCTGTCACTCACTGCCTAAAGGGGCTACCTGTCACTCACTGCCTAAAGGGGCTCCCTGTCACTCACTGCCTAAAGGGGCTTCCTGTCACTCACTGCCTAAAGGGGCTCCCTGTCACTCACTGTCTAAAGGGGGTCCAGGCTGGCTACATATACTGGGAACACTGGCTGTTTGTCATTATGTGCATTTACTGGTGAAAATCTGTCTTATTATGTGCATTTACTGTTGAAAAGCTGTCTCTTATTATGTGCATTTACTCGTGAAAAGCTGTCTCTTATTATGTGCATTTACTGGTGAAAAGCTGTTTCTTATTATGTGCATTTACTGGTGAAAAGCGGTCTCTTATTATGTGCATTTACTGGTGAAAAATGGTCTCTTGTGTGCATTTACTGGTGAAAAGCGGTCTCTTATTATGTGCATTTACTGGTGAAAAGCGGTCTCTTATAATGTGCATTTACTGGTGAAAAGCGGTCTCTTATTATGTGCATTTACTGGTGAAAAGCTGTCTCTCATTATGTGCATTTACTGATGAAAGGATGTCTGCCATTACGTGCATTTACTGGTGAAACGCTGTCTCTTATGTGCATTTAGTGGGGAAATTTTGTCAGTAAAAATCTTTTGTCAGTAAATTTTTAGGTATTTGTCAGTAAAAAATAACGTGAAAGGTTGGCAACACTGGCAGGCTGCGCGGCGCAACGGGAAAGATACAGGCAGCCCACCTCACGCTTGGGCTTGGCGGGGGGAGGAGCCGATGACAGCGAGCGAGAGTAGGGTGGCCGCAGGCAGCCATAAATATGCAGTGTGTGACTGCGTCGCACTCGCAGAGCCTCTCAACCTGAGTCAGTCCAGAGACTAGCAGACTAGCAGGCAGCCAAAGCCAGCCAGGAGCAAGCCCATGGAAGAGGGGTAGGAATGGGGTATATCGCATGCATGCGTAAAGAGGTGGAAGGTGTGGGTGTGATTAGGCAGGACATGTATGTGGTTATGTGGTTGGGCACGGTTAATTTAACCACTCCCATAGACGCCAGAGAAAATCTTGCACCCAGGTGCCAGGCACCCCAGGCTCACCCCTGTACGGTTTCTACCAAAACAGTTTGTACTTGTTGGGTGTATGTATTGTAATACGCTTACCTTCCAGCGGCAGGTCCCGCGACGTCTCTGGCATGGTCCGGGCTAGCGGCGGGGCTTCTGCGCTGGAGTGTTCTGGCGGCATCCCCGGCATCTCGGCAGTGTCTTCTGGCTCGCACGTGCGTGATGCAACCTTTGGGTCGCGCACGAGTTTGAGTGAGCCTTATAGGCTCAGGAGGATGATCTAGGAGGACTGCAAGTGATGTCACTAAGTAACATCACCTAATGGGAGTGGCTACTGGTTGAGCATTTTTGTATTTAAAGAGAAACTCCGACCAAGAATTTAACTTTATCCCAATCAGTAGCTGATACCCCCTTTTACATGACAAATCTATTGCATTTCACAAACAGACCATCAGGGGGCGCTGTATGACTGATATTGTGGTGAAACCCCTCCCACAAGAAGCTCTGGGACCGCGGTACTCTGGGCAAACTGCCACAATGTAACAATGTTCACAGACAGGAAATAGCTGCTTACAGCTGTCTGTAACGGCCAGAACAGCTAGAAGCAGCTACATAACCTGCCCACAGTAACAATGTCACCATGTAATACATGTCAGAATGTGAATCTGGGAGAGGAAAGATTTTACAATGAGCAAACACTGACTAAATCATTTATACATAATTATTGTAAAAATGAAGCACTTTTTTTATTACATTATTTTCACTGGAGTTCCTCTTTAAGGCCAGAGCCTTCAGTGCTCGCTGACCTTGATACCAATCAGTTCGCTGGTTCTAGGTCTAGCTAGCTAGTTTCTCTGAGCTACATTGATATATTGTGTAGACGCACAATATATGTGTACTCCAGTTAGTCAGTCTTTGTTATTTTCGTATATATTCTCGTAATATTATTGTAACATCTGATTGTATAGTTTCTGTGTACCGACTTCTCACTTGCCTCCTGACCTCGCTCTTGTCTAGTCCTTCTGTACCGCTGCCATCTGATTTACGTTACCGACTCGGCCTGTCCTCGACTCAGTTACTGCCTGATCCTTACAATACGACTGACATCTGATTACGTGTATGACCCTGCTCGAATATTTGACTACGATTTAGCTCCCTTGTACTTCGATATCTCTGACCTGTAATTGACCTCAGCCTGATTGACCATGCTTTGTATTTTTTGTTGTATTTACCTGTACGCTACCTCACGTACCTAAACGCTGTCTCATCACGCACCAGCGTGATACTCTGTGTATATTCGTGTACTTGGATGTTTCTGTTGTAATAGGAATGAATTGCGTATTTCTTACCCACCATAGTCTATACTGCACTCTGTAAAGTGCCAGTGTGAGGGCAGCGTATGCACTATATACATCATAACAATGTCACTCCAAGGTTAATGTCTCTATATCTCTGTCTTTACCGCACAAGTACATATTATCAGTAATGACGGGGGAGGAGGCTCTTCCTCAGTAATTCTGTGTTATTTTTTCTTTCTGTCTGCGGTTTGAGGGTCATTTCCTCCTCTCGCCCCTTCCCACAGCTTGGCCATCTCTCTATCTATCCACATTCATATTCTCCAGAAAACAAACCCCAGCATGGTCTCATGTCTCATAATGACGTTGGCCAGAGTTTCGCTCTGTCATTCCTCCCAGTCATATTTTCCTCACAGATAAATGACTGCCCTTCACCATCTTCAATGTCTCAGAAAAGTTGGACAAAAAGTTAATCCTGTTCTTCGGTAACTTTATCTGGGCTGCTGTCAGACGTCTGAGGACAGAGCGATAACCTTCATGTCACTACGCATTATCGTCTTCAGGCTGCATATTGATCCCTTCCCATCCTCTCTGCATGGGTTGTCACCTCCTGTCCTATGTGCGACTCTTCTCACTGATTTCCCACAGTCCTCTCTGGGCTTTTTGTGCCTGGTTGTGTTCCCAGCTCCTCTCTGTGCAATCTTCTTTATAAGGGCCCTTTTCCACTGAACAAGTTTTGGTCCAAAAATCGGTTCCGCCCTCCATTCGCCGATTGCACGTCATTATCATTGTAATTGTGGTGAACCTATTCCACAAAGGTGATTAGATTTTTACCCAAGCGCAAGCTGCATTTTTGGTAAATAAAAAAACCTGTAAAAAAAGTTGCATACTTTTACGTCAGCCCTCAATCCTCCCCAACTCCACCACTGCTGGCTAAGGCCCTTTTCCTCTTTGCAGCCACACAGTGCAGGTGCCAGTGGGTCTGCGGTCGTGCAGTAGCACAGAACTTCTCATGCACGGAGAAATAAGCCACGCATGATCAGTTTCATGCTGTGGCGCAGGCCATACTACTGAGGGGACCTTAGCCACAAGCAGTCTTTGACTTTAACCACTTTAGTACCAGACTGCACTGGCCCCTTAAAGAGACACTGATGCGAAAAAAAATGTATGATATAATGAATTTGTTGTGTAGTACGGATAATTACTAGAACATTAGAAACAAAGAAAATATTCTCATATTTTTATTTTCAGTTATATCGTTTTTTTATAACATTTCCCAGAGATCAATGAATGGGAATATAGTTCCCATTCATCGATCTAAGTACCCACCAGAAAAACCGACGGCTTCTTATCAGAGGCCGCTGTCTTTCTGAAAAGAAAAAAAGTTTCCCATCCTCCTAGTGCTTCCTGTAAGAGAGTTCTCCCTTCTAGGACGAAAAAAAATCTCCCTGTGGCCATCTTGTGGCCAAATAGTAAAACTACATCTACATACATTTTTTTAATAAAATAAACGCACAGGATTACATTTTGAATTAACTGTTTAACTCCCACACCAAAAAGTACCCCAATAAAATTTTTAATGGGAAAAAAAAATACAATTAAAAACAAAAGCAAAAACATAAATAGTTACCTAAGGGTCTGAACTTTTTAAATATGCATGTGAAGAGGGTATATTATGAACATGTTTTAAATTATAAGCTTGTAAATAGTGATGGACGCAAAACTGAAAAAATGCACCTTTATTTCCAAATAAAATATTGGCGCCATACATTGTGATAGGGACAAAATGTAAATGGTGTAATAACCCAGACAAATGGGCAAATAGAATACATAGGTTTTAATTATGGTAGCATGTATTATTTTAAAGCTATAATGGCCGAAAACAGAGAAATAATGCATTTTTTTCATTTTTTTTCTTAATATTCCAGTGAAAATGCATTTAGAAAAAAATTATTCTTAGCAAAATGTACCACTCAAAGAAAGTCTAATTGGTGGCGGAAAAAAAAGATATAGATCAATTCATTGTGATAAGTAGTGATAAAGTTATTGGCGAATGAATGGGCGGTGAAAATTGCTCTGTTGCATAAGGTGAAAAATTCCTGCAGGATGAAATGTTTAAAGGACCACTATCGTGAAAATTATAAAAATTTTACATAACAAAAACACATACAAATAAGTACTTTTCTTCCAGAGTAAAATGAGACATAAATGACTTTTCTCCTATGTTGCTGTCACTTACAATAAGTAGTAGAAATCTGACAGAACCGACAGGTTTTGGAGTAGCCCAGTTCCTTATGGGGATTCTCAGGGGTTTCTTTATTTTCAAAAGCACTTAGTGAATGGCAGCGGTTCTGCCCAACTACCAAAAACATGTGCAAACAGGTAGGGGGCGGTCTGCATCTTTATATAAATCCTTTTCAGGGATTGTTTCTTTAGAAATAATAAAGGCCATGCGGAGAATCCCCATGAAGAGATAGAATAGTCCAAAACTTGTCGGTTATGTCAGATTTCGACAGCAACACAGGAAAAAAGTAATTTATGGCTCATTTTACTCTGCAAGAAACATACTTCTTATTTGTATGTGTTTACATGTATTTTAAATTTTACAATTTTCGCGATAGTGGTCCTTTAACCTATTTTGGTTCCTGGACGTAGAAACTAAGTCCAGGAACCATGCGCGCTACCGCGCGCTCCCGGCCCGCGGTTCGTTAGCCAGGCAATCACTGAATCGGGCTATGGTGCCCGATCACTGATTGCTCTCCCCCGCTCAAAAAGCGACTGCTTCTCTCGGAAGCTGCGCTTTTTCTGGCTGTCACCTCCCCCATGCGTCGCTCTAAGCGTGTGTTACGCTTAGAGTGACGTCATGTAAACAAACTCATGGCCGCCATCTTGTGGCCAAAAAGTAATACTACAACTGAAACTAAAAAAAAATAAAAATGAACACACATTTACATTATAAATCTATTGTTTACCTCCCACCCTCCCAAAACTACCCAAATAAAATGTTTACTATAAAAAAAACAAAACCATTACAATAAAAAAAAAAAACATGTAAATATTGACCTAAGGGTCTAAACTTTTTAAATATCAACGTAAAGATTAAATATTTCTATATTTTTTTTATTTTAAACTTGTAAATAGTGATAGATGCAAAATGGAAAAAATGCACCTTTATTTCCAAATAAAATATTGTCGCCATACATTGTGATAGGGACATAATTTTAACGGTGTAATAACCGGGACATATGGGCAAATACAATACGTGAGTTTTAATTATGGAGGCATGTATTATTTTAAAATTATAATGGCTGAAAACTGAGAAATAATGAATTTTTCCATTTTTTTCTTATTCTTCCTGTTAAAATGCATTTACAGTAAAGTGGCTCTTAGCAAAATGTACCCCCCAAAGAAAGCCTAATTGGTGGCGGGAAAAACAAGATATAGATCAGTTCCTTGTGATAAGTAGTGATAAAGTTATAGGCTAATGAATGGGAGGTGAACATTTCTCACGTGAAAACGACGGAACGCGAATGGGTTAAGGACCAGAGCCATCCTCTTCCTATTTCATTCTGTGATTGGCTTACAGCAGTCGCGAGGTCAGGAACCATTGAAATCAGCTCCTGACTGATATACGGAAGCTCTGTGTCAACGTGGCAGCAAAGCAAGTGGGTACAGCAACGTGGACATTGGCGTGAATGGCGGGAGCAACGAGACCGTGTGGCAGGATTTATTGAAATCTATGCCCTGGCAGGAATAGCAGGACATAAACAAGACATAGACATCAATCATTGTGGTCCGGAACCGGTTAATGTCGAAGATTGTTTAGAGGGTCTCAACGCAGGAGGTTGTGTAAGGAGACTGCGAAAACCTTTGGACTATCTAGAGGCTTCCCCCTAATGAGGTAAGTACCCAACGTCTCTTCTTAAGGATACAGGTACCCTATAAAGCGGTCTGAGCAGTATTTTTTTTTTTAATTGTGAAACAAACCTCCCCTAAAGGTGGCCACACACCATACAATTTTTAAAAAAATATTTTTTCAATTCAAGAATTGCAATACGTTTTTCTGACTGACTGTAACATTTGAAGATTTTGACTTTTGTACCTCACACGTGTTTTCAATTTTTCCCCAATTTTCATATAAATTAATCAGAAAAATCCAACACTCCCGATCTGCTTTTATCAAATAAAGACAAATAACATTTATATCGCGCTTTTCTCCTGGCGGACTCAAAGTACCAGAGCAGCAGCCACTAGGGCACGCTCTATAGGCAGTAGCAATGTTAGGGAGACTTGCCTAAGGTCTCCTACTGAATAGGTGCTGGCTTACTGAACAGGCAGAGCCAAGATTCGAACCCTGCTCTCCTGTGTCAGAGGCAGAGCCCTTAACAATTACACCATCACAACCATCCAATGGGAAACTAATTTTCGATCAGACTTCTCAAACAAAAAAAAGTCTTTCAATTTTTCTGTACAACTGAACGTTTTTATCTAATTGCCGTAAAATTGGAACATTTTATTGTATGATGTGTTGCCACCTTAATGGAGGTTCGAAAACTGTGTGAGCTATGGGGGCTATGGGGGATAAAGTAGGCATTTACTGTATTTTTTGGACTATAAGACTCACTTTTTCTCCCCCAAAAAATGATAGAAAAAGTCACTGCATCATATAGTCCAAGTGCAGGAAGTTCCTGACTTGTGAATGCCTGCCAATACAAACCTCCAACCCACCGCAATGTCGGGGTCTCCCTGTATTGTGCCCATGCAGAGGAGGACACAAGGGGGACAAACGAAGGACACAGGGACACACAAAGGGGCGTAGAGGAGGACACAAGGAAGACAGAGGCGGACACATGTGGGACACGAGGGACATGAGGGACAGAGGAGGACACAAAGAGACACAAAGGAGCATGAGGTACAAAGGGGGCACAATCCACAAGATGCCCCTTCACCATGGATGCTCCAGGTTTAGTATATATTTTCCCCCCTGGTTTTTGTCCTCTAAACCTAGGTGCATTTTATAGTCCAAAAAATACGGACTTGTCTACTATGTGCTTACAAATAACTAGCGGGAAGCTGCAACTCTGCGGCATGGGGGAGGGAAGATGGAGGCGTCCATAGATAAGAAGTACTATGAAGTACAAAGCCGGCTTTATTTCACGCAGCGCACAAGTCAATTAGAGAGCCATAAAAATCGCATACCAAATGCATAGCAATGAAACTTTTTTGCAGTTTCCCAGGTTCAATTATTTATTGGAATCATCTGAAAAACGCAATTGCAGTGCAAACACAAGCTATTGCATGAAAGTTACACCAAATATGTATAAATTGCAGAAAGGTGCTATCACATTGCAGCGCGTTCGCAATCAATAATCAAAGTCTTCTGAAGTTCTGCAGAAACCTCTGCCTGCATTGCCGTGTCCCGCCCCCAGCTCGGCAGCCACCAATTAGGCCACAGATTCTGAGCTGAGAGCAGGCTGGGGCATTGTAGATGGGGTTAGAGTAGACAGAGCCTTGGCAGAACTTTGTATAAAAATCTGCCATGGCCCCATTTCCAAGGGGGGCGGAGCACACCTGAAAGAATGAATTATGGCAATCCGGTAAGTACTTAAAGGGACCCTGAGCACAGGACTAAAATAAAAATATGAACCTACTTGGGGTTTCCACCAGCCCCCATAGCCTGCGAGGTCCCTCAGTGCCCTCTGTGGTCCCGCTGGTGGCTCTGGTGCGTGATTTAGGTGAGTGCAGAGGTGGGACAAGGTCCTCCAGCACCCAAGGCTTAGACACCAAAGTGTGCCTCTCCATCCCTCCCACCCCAGTTGTCACACACTGATTGCTATTAGACTAAGAGGCGCCCCAGGACCCCCATCCCCCCAACACCTTAATCTTTGTCATGTATCCCCTTTTCTTATTTCGCTCTGCTTCAAACACAATAGGGGAATGATAGCTGAGTGAGTTGTGCGCCCCCTCCTACACTGCGCCCTGAGGCTGGAGCCTCTCTTGCCTCTGCTTCAGCCCGGACCTGGGTGAGTGACTTCGGCCGATGTTGTGCGCAACTGCACACGCGTGGCCCGTTCACGCACCCGGCTCAATAAAGTGCCCACTGCAGTAAGCGTCCTGTGCATGCATGGTTCAGTCTTTCGAGAGTCGAGCACCTAACGGAGCGACCGGCAGGAACATGGAGGAGACCCAGAGGACTCAGAGGGACCTCGCGGGCTACGGGGGCTCAAGGAAGCCCCAGGTAAGTTAAAATTTTTATTTTAATCCTCTGCTCAGGGTCCTGAGACCACCCATCCCCTTAATCCTTTATCATAAGTGCAAGTGATAAGTATAAAGATAAGAATATAGCACACATGGATAACTATGACAATAAAAACACGGAATCTCATATCGACAAACAGAACTGAAAATCTAGTGAAATGGATGTTATCAGTTTGCCCCCATGTGAAGCACAGTCTAGATAAGACTACTAAGAAAGAGATTAACTTGTTTTCCTACAGCTGTGATAGATAAATTTAGAAACACATAGGGCGTTCATTTATTTCTCAGTAATTTCTTACTGGCAGAAATGAATACAAGTGAACCCAGTAAAATGGATTTACGAGAAATGATTCCAGACCAGATTTTGTTTTGTGTGTAAACAAGATAACCGGTATAGCCAAATATTGACTCAGCTATGGGGGGCGGGGGGTCATGGGGAGACTGAGAGGGCGAATAAAGACTCACACAGCCAGAGCTAAAAACAAAGATAAATCAGAATTTCTGAGGAAATCTAAACAGCTCTTCCCAACCATTCACCTCTGCGCTGTGTGCCAACGACCTATAGCCACCCAGTGCAGGGGTGCTGCTACGGTTTTTGTGGCCTCAAGCACCACATCCGTTGTGGCTCTCCTCTACTCTGTCAGAGGCCCCTTCTCCTGAAATAAGAGGTAGCCAAAGTTGTCTCCTCCCCTCCTAAAAAAACAGTAGCCCTACAGTATAGGTAGCCAAGGTCCCCCCCAGTTTGGCTAGCCACACCCAGTATAGGAAGCCAAGGATGTAGTTCCACCCTCATTTGGCATCAGTATCAATGGGGTTATGTACCATATAAGGCGCAGCTTTTCTCCCCAAAAATGGGATAAAAGGTAGGGAATGCCCCGACTTCCGAACGCCCACCAAATACAAACCGCCGACCCTCCACCACGTCGTAAATTCCCTGCATTTGTGTGTGCCCGCTAACCCCAGCGTGCCTCCGCTTCCTCCTCCATGTCCCCCCGGCTCCTGTGTAAGTGTGTGTGTAAGTGTGTTGGGCAGCTTACCTCATCTGCCATGCCCTCGGGGATTGCAGACCTCCTTCTCCCACATGCGGCTGGCTATAGTGAAGGGGCTTGTACTGATGACATCATCAGTACAAGCCCCTCACTAGAGCCAGCTGCATGGAGGAGAAGAAGGTCTGCAATCCCAGAGGGCATGGTGGATGAAGTAAGCTGCCTAATATGCTGCACTTACACAGAAGCCGGGGGGGGGGGGGAGCGGAGGCATGGGGGGGGGGGCAGGGGAGCAAAGACAGAAGCGGGACACTAACTTAACACAGAAGGAGACACAGGAGGACACATTAGGGACAGAGGAGGACACATGGGGGCACAGGAGGACACATGGGGACACAGCAGGACACATAGGGACATAGCAGGACACAGTAGGGCACATAGGGACACAGGAGGAAACATGGGGATACAGCAGGACACATGGGGGACAAAGGAGGACACATGGGAACACAGCAGGACACATGGGTTATCTGACGAAGGCGTGGAACGCCGAAACGCGAAATAACTCCATCAGCACACGTTTATCCCTTGGGGGAGCATCCAGGGTCGCTCTCCACCCGATCCACTCGACTCCGATGGCCACGGCAGTTTGAGGTGCACCCACCAAGGAAGAATTTTAAGGCTGCAAAGTCTGACTACATGCTTGTATTCAACTTACATCTAGTAAGTGAATTTTTATTTTGTGCAATTTGTTTTAATAAAGCGTTGTTACACTATGGAGCGCTCCTCCTTCTCTACTTTTGTTACATGGGGACATAGCAGGACACAGTAGGGAACATAAAGACACAGGAGGACACAGCAGGACACAGTAGGGAACATAAAGACACAGGAGGACACAGCAGGACACAGTAGGGAACATAAAGACACAGGAGGACACAGCAGGACACATGGGGACACATGGAGGACACATGGGGACACAGGAGGACACATGGGGACACAGGAGGACACATGGGGACACAGGAGGACACATGGGGACACAGCAGGACACATGTGGACACAGCAGGACACATGGGGACATAGCAGGATACAGGAAGAAACATCGGGACACAAGAGGACACATGGGGACACAGCAGGACACATGGAGGACACAAGAAGACGCATGGGGACACAGCAGGACACATGGGGACACAGCAGGATACAGGAAGAAACATGGGGACACAGCAGGACACATGGGGACACAGCAGGACACATGGGGACACAGCAGGACACATGGAGGACAAAAGAAGACACATGGGGACACAGGAGGACACCAATAGGGGGAGAACATGTACAAGATGCTCCTGGAACATGGATGCACCAGGTTTAGTATATTTGGTTTTTTTTCCCCCTGGTTTCTGCCCTCTAAGCCTAGGTGTGTCTTATATTCCGGAGTGTCTTATACGGTGGCTTCCTGCTACCTCCCCATCATCAACCCTCACAGACCAGCAGATCAGCGGGGACCCAAAGAGGAAGGCAGCACACAGTAACTGTGGGCCACACTCCACATACAGGAAGTTCTGCAATGACGTCACTGGCGCATCAGCAGTGTATTCCATGGTCACTGCGCCGCTCTCCCCTCTGTGCACATTACCACTGGTCTGAGGTCTGTGTGACGGGAAGGTACAGGCAGCCATACAATTCACAGACCGGGCAGCCGTGGCAGCATGAGAGCCCCCTGCTGTGGGTGAGTCCCCAAGTGGCCGCTTGGTTTGCCTGTGCCGAGCAGCACCCCTGACCCAGTACACGGTAAAGCTAACAAATGGTCGCCACCACACAAACAATAAATAATAATGGGAAGGGACAGTCCCTCTTTCCCCCTTATTTGTCCCTCTTTCAAGACTTTGTCTCTCTTTCTGTGTAAATAAATACATTTCTCTACTGAAAAATGTGTTGAATTGCCTCTGAACTTTATTCCCATCTTTTAAATCGATATATTTCTTATTTTCAAATGTTGATATGAAGGAAAATGTACCAGGATAGAAAGGACCAGTGGGGTTTGAATTAAAAAAAACCAACATATTTTTCTTAAGAAATCTTTAGGGTATGCGTGACTAGGGGTCCCCCGCAGACATCCTGTGTCCGTGCAGCCACTCGCCGATGCTCCGGCCCCGCCTCCGGTTCACTTCTGGAATTTCAGACTTTAAAGTCTGAAAACCACTGCGCCTGCGTTGCCGTGTCCTCGATCCCGCTGATGTCACCAGGAGCATACTGCGTAGGCCCAGTATGGTCTGTGTCTGCGCAGTACACTCCTGGTGACATCAGCAGGATTGAGGACATGGCAACGCAACCGCAGTGGTTTTCAGATTTTAAAGTCTGAAATTCCAGAAGCGAACCGGAGGCTGGGCCAGAGCATCGGTGAGTGGCTACGCGGGCGCAGGACGTCTGTGGGGGATCATTAGAAGCCCATGAGAAGTTCACTCATTTTCCCCCGACCCCCCTACAGTATCCCTTTAATATTAAACAATACCAGTTTCCTGGCAGTCCACCCACCTACACTTAACACTAAACATGAGCACTGCAGCTGATATGCTTCTCTGCTATACCGTTAATCAGCCATACATGAGCTGAAGCCATTGCGGAATTTGGCAAACTCCTGCGGCAATTGTCAGCCCCACGCGCCAGAGTTTGGTTGGTGAGCCAAATGCGGGGTGCCCCTAGCGCCCAAACTGAAGGATACCATAGCTCCATAAAGAAAGGGGAGCAGGCATGTGTAGTGGGCTCTCTTCATGTCCACCCCTCCCCCTGTTCTCCTCAGTCGCTCTCCGTTTTCATGAAATGTCCCTCCATACCTACGTCCAGGTTGGGATGGTCGGGGATCACTGTGCAGGCGCTGCCCAGCGATGTACATGTTTGATCCAACGCCCGCAGCTGGGAGAGCTCTGCGCATGCGCACTATGTAGCTGTGACATAGCGCACATGGGCAGAGTGCTCCCGGCCACGTGATCAAGGACACGCGTCGCCGGGCAGTGCTTGTGCCGTGTGCCCCGACCCTTCTGACCCAGAAGTAGGTTTGGGGGAGCATTGCACAAAAATGGATGGTGACTGAGGAGAACGGGAGGAGCGGTGGGTATGAGGAGAGCCCATTACACATGGCTGTTCCTCCCGTTTTTTTAATTTCTTTATGGGCTAAAGTATCCTTTAACCACTTCAGCCTTCAATCGTTTTCACTTTATGCATCCGAGCAATTTTCACCTCCCATTCCTTAGCCTATAACCACATCACTACTTATCACAATGAACTGATCTATATCTTGTTTTTTCCGCCACCAATTAGGCGTTCCTTGGGTGGTACATTTTGCTAAGAGCCACTTTACCGTAAATGCATTTTAACGGGAAGAATAAGAAAAAAACGGAAAAAAAATCATTATTTCTCAGTTTTTGTCCATTATAGTTTTAAAATAATACATGCCTCCATAATTAAAACTCACGTATTGTATTTGCCCATTTGTCCCGGTTATTACACCATTTAAATTATGTCCTTATCACAATGTATGTGTAAAGAATAGCGGAGATGCCGCCGCATGGGCAAGCGGCATGGCGGCCATCTCCGCGTTCCAGCCGGCAGCTTCTGCCGCGCAGCTACATGCTGCTGGTTGGCCTGGTCCTTCTAGTGCACACAGATTAAGAGCTACGCACACGTGCGCCAGGCGACAGGAGCTTTATGCAAGTAAAAGGGGAGTCAGCTGATCAAGCCGGTCAGCTGACTCCAGCTATGCTCCGGATTGGCTGAGTGACTGGGGCGGCGCTGTGGAGCGCTCTGGGTATTTATAGGACTTGCCTGTCAGTTGCGAGTTGTCTGCTGTTGCGAATGCTTACGTGTGAGCACTCAGACCCTAGTCAAATCTTACAGTGTGTTAGAACCAGCCGGAGCTGGGAATTCACACTTAGTCAGATTCCGTTGATCGCCTTAAGTACTATTGTATTGTAAGACTTGTGTACCATTCTTTAGTCTAGTTCCCAGGTGTTGAAACCAAGGACTTCACACCTAGACTAGGATATTGCTATATTTTGCTACTGTTCATCTGTTAGTCTAGTTCCCAGGTATTGAAACCAAGGACTTCACACCTAGACTAGGCTATTGCTATATTACTACTGTTTATCTGTTATGATCTCTCGCTTTCCTGACTACTCTCTTGCTTACTGATTCGGTACTTCTGCCTATCTGATAACTGTTGCCAACACTGCCTGTACCTTGATACCGAATCAGTCTTCCACCTCTGTACTGTATCTGTCCATTCGTCGCTGACCTTGCTTATCTGACCTTTCTGTCCTCACTAGTGGGTCTTGCCACTAGTGAGGGAAATCTTAAGGGCTGTCACCTAACCCTTAGGTGATCAGCCTTGCTGTACTGTCTGTGACACTAGTTCCTCAGGTGTCTGTTAGCTGCAAGCAGTGTCTGTTGATCACCTGCTCCTCAGGAGATCATCTTGCAGCACAGTCAGTGGTCCCTGCTCCTCAGGGGTCCACTGGCTGCAGTACAGTCCGATTTCCTGCTCCTCAGGGAATCCTTGGCTGTAGTACAGTCATAATCACTCATTCCACCAGTGACCACCCTTGCAGCACAGTCAGTGGTCCCTGCTACTCAGGTGTCCACTGGCTGCAGTACTATCTGAATTCCCTGCTCCTCAGGGAATTATTGGCTGCAGTACAGTCTGTATTCCCTGCTCCTCAGGGGATCCTAGTCTATAGCTTAGTCTTGATCAACTGCCCTTCAGGTGATCACACTCTCTAATGCCGTCAGTGGTTCCTGCTTCTCAGGCATCCACTGGCTGCAGCGCAGTCTGAATCCCCTGCCCCTCAGGGGATCCTTGGCTGCAATATTGTCTGTATCTCCCGCTCCTTGGGAGATAACTTCTCTAATTACTGTTGCACCAAACACAATACCACATTAGGTGTCCTGTGTCTAGCTATACTTGTATTATTGGTGATACTGCAGATCACCAATAATCAGAAAAATCTGTGTTGCTGACACCAATTGTTACAGAACAGCAGACCAAAACATTATGGACGCACTGCGCAGCCAAGTTGAAGGACTAGCCACTTCGGTGGATAACCTCATAAGGGTGCTTGATGCCCAACAGACTCAGATCACACAACTGTCTGAGTCAGTACAGGTCCTCCAAATGGCTGTGAATACAGTGCGATCCCCTCCAGTTACAGACCTTCACATGTCTGAACCTGAAAAGTTTTCTGGACATAGATCTGACTTTCAGAACTTCAGAAATCGAGTGCTATCATATTTTGAGTTGAGGCCTACCCTGTCAGGAACTGAGCCTCAGAGAGTTACATTCATAAAGACCCTTTTATCAGGAGATTCACAAACATGGGCATATAGTCTTCATGCAGGACATGAGGCGTTATCATCAGTTCAGGAATTTTTTGGCCATTATATATGATGATCCGGATATTGCTTCCACCGCTGAACGGAAGCTAAAGACCCTGCGGCAGGGTCGGGATTCGGTAGAGGTTTACTCGGCAGAGTAAAGGAAGTGGGCTGTATCAGCTAGATGGGGAACATATGCACTGTTAGACTGTTTTCTGTCGGTTTTATCTGATGCAGTTTCTGATTTGATGTTAGGACATCCTGAGCCCAAGTCCATAGACAAGGCAATTTCTTTAGCAGTACGGGTAGATTGCCGCTTACGCTATCAAAGAAAGACCTGGGGTAGAAATGCTTTAAGGTATGTCTCCTACGCCTCCTCCCTCGTCACCTCCACCTGAGCCGATGCAAATCGGACACTCTAGATTGACGCAGGTGGAAAAGAATTGCAGGAAATCAGAAAGACTCTATTTATGCTGTGCTGAGGAGGGTCACATGGTTCAGAATTGTCCTAAGAAGTCGGGAAATGCTGACGCCTAGGTGTAGTCAGAGGTAATACCCTAGGCGAGCAGTCTTTACCTCTAAACAATAACCGTCTGCTCCTTCGCTGCTCCATTACATTGGAAGGTCAGACTATTTCCACAGAAGCCTTTGTAGACTCTGGCTCTGCAGCCAATTTCATAGATTATGATTTTGTAAAAAGATTGGGGATTCCCTTACTCCCGTTAGACCGGCAGATTCTGGTCACTGCAGTAGATGACTCTCCGTTACAGAGTAGACAACCTCTTTCTCAAACCCCCTTGTTGGTGTGTAATGTAGGGGTGTTACATAAAGAGAGTTTACAATTCCTGGTCCTGCAAATGGCAACCTCCACCATTATCCTTGGTATGCCTTGGGTGCAACTTCACTCCCCTCAGATTGACTGGGCTTCAGGTCAGCTAAAGAGCTGGTCGGCCCATTGTCATCATCATTGTTTGGAGAAAGTTACTGTTTGTACTACCAAGATTCAGGTTAAAGGAGTGCCAGTACAGTATGCGGAATTCGCTGATATGTTCTGTCCCAAATCCGCAGATAAACTCCCGCCTCACCGTAGCTTCGTGTGTCCCATTGATTTAATATCTGGTTGTATGCCTCCTAGGGGTCACCTTTATAATCTGTCAGGACCTGAGAAAGTGGCAATGCAGGAGTACATTAACCTCCCTAGCGGTATGGACAGAAATGTCCGTTCAAAAAAATATGCTGTGAACAGTATAAAAATGCATACACATCAATACTCTCCTGCACTGTATACTAGACCCTTGCTTGACACATTTTGGCAAGTTACAGGAAAAAAAAAGTTTTAAAAATAAATGTTATCACTGTTTGCACAGAAATCCTGGGGAAATTGAACGCTGGGAAGGTTAAGGAGAACTTGGCCAAAGGCTTCTTCTGCCCTTCCCGGTCACCAGCTGGGGCAGGTTTTTTTTTTTAAAACAGAAAAAAGACGGTGGCCTCCGACCCTGCATTGACTGCCGAGGGTTAAATAAAATTACAGTAAAAAATCGTTACCCATTGCCTTTGATTGACGATTTGTTCGCTCAGGTGACCAATGCCAGTATTTTCTCCAAGTTGGACTTAGGAGGTGCATACAACCTGGTACGGATTAGAGATGGTGACGAATGGAAGACGGAGTTCAACACGCCCGACGGGCACTACGAGTATTTGATTAGGCCCTTCGGGTTGTGTAATGCCCCTGCTGTCTTCCAGGAGTTGATCAATGAGGTTTTCAAGGAGGTACTGGGGAAATTCGTGCTGGTGTATCTAGACGACATACTGATTTTCTCTCCTAATCTAGCGAAACATCGTAAACACGTCAAGTTTGTTTTAAAGTAATTAAGACAGAACTCACTGTACGCCAAATTAGAAAAGTGCCTCTTCGAGGTCACTTCAGTTCCTTTTTTGGGATATATTATCTCTATGTCTGGTCTCTCCATGGATCCAGAAAAAGTCTCTGCTGTTTTGGAGTGGCCACAACCTGTGGGATTGAAGGCACTCCAAAGATTTTTGGGTTTTGCCAGTTACTACAGAAGTTTCATTAAGGGGTTCTCCTCGGTAGTATCACCCCTCATCAGTCTTACCAAGAAAGGGGCTGATACTTACCACCGGTCAGCAGAGGCACATTCTGCCTTTTCCACACTGAAAAAAATGTTCAGTTCTGCTCCCATTTTGAGACATGTGGATGTCACCTTCCCCTTCATAGTTGAGGTCGATGCGTCAGAAGTTGGGGTTGGGGCTGTACTGTCTCAATGCTCCGGTTTGCAAGGCAAACTTCACCCATGTGCCTTCTTTTCCCATAGGTTCTCTCCTGCTGAGAAGAACTAAGATATTGGCAACCGAGAGCTTTTGGCCATTAAATTAGCCTTTGAAGAATGGCGACATTGGCTAGAAGGGGCAGAGCATACTATTACAGTCTATATGGATCATAAGAACTTGGAGTACATAGAAGGGGCCAAAAGACTCAGTCCTCGACAGGCCCATTGGTCCTTATTCTTTTCAAGATTCAGATTTGTCATAACGTATACACCGGGTAGTAAGAACGTCAAAGCGGACGCTCTATGTAGGTGTTTTGAGCCTGAGACAGTGCAACCTTCAACCCCTGAGATCATCCTACGCCAGAAAGTAGTCTTGGCAGCTACTGAGACCTGGGAGGACTGGATGGCTACTCTGGGCTCTTACCAACAGGATATTCCAGAAGGGAAGCCTGAGGGGGTTATGTTCGTACCAATTCCTTTCGGCCTGCAACTCTTACAATTGTTCCATTCCCATAAGAATGCGGGGCATCCTGGGGCTGCCCGAACCCAGGATTTGTTGGCCAGATGCGCTTGGTGGCCTACGCTGGCACTAGATTGTAAGGAGTTTGTAAGAGAGTGCTCAGTTTGTGCTAGAAGTAAGCCCTCTCGCCAGGCACCAGTGGGTACATTACAACCCCTACCAGTGCCAAATTCACCCTGGACTCATTTGTCAATGGACTTTGTAGGAGAACTCCCCAGGTCTGAGGGTAAGACGGCCATTTGGGTGGTAGTGATAGGTTCAGTAAGATGGCTCATTTTGTCCCTCTGAAAGGACTCCCCTCGGCTCAGGAGTTAGCTGATCTCTTCATTCAGCATGTTTTTCGGCTGCACGGCATTCCGGAGAATGTGGTGTCAGATCGGGGAGTCCAATTTGTGTCAAAATTTTGGAAAGTCTTTTGCCATCAGTTAGGAATGGACCTTTCATTTTCATCAGGCTACCACCCACAGACCAATGGTCAGACCGAAAGAGTTAACCAGTCTCTTGAACAGTTTCTCAGATGTTATGTGGCAGATGCACAGTCCGATTGGGTAAAGTTTTTACCGTTCGCGGAATTTGCACATAACAATCTGAAGAGTTCCTCTTCAGGATTTTCCCCTTTTAGGTAGTTTCGGGAAAATCGCCCAAGTTTGCTCCATTACTTGTGGCATCTACCCCATTTCTGGCCCTGGAGGATTGGCAAAGGGCATTGAAGGAGATTTGGGGAATGGTTAAGAGGAATTTGGGGAAAGTCTTCCAGACTCAGAAGAAACAGGCGGATAAGAGATGGTCTGTAGAGTGGAAGTTTTCCCCAGGGGACATGGTGTGGGTATCTACTCGACATTTAGCTTTAAAACAACCGTCATCTAAGTTAGGACCCAGATTTGTAGGCCCATACCCGGTGTCCAGAAAGATTAATGATGTCACTTATGCGATTGATCTCCCAGCCAGCATGAGAGGTGTGAGATCATTCCATGTTTCTCTGTTGAAGCCTGCGGTGCACGTAAATTCCTCTCCCCCCCTGTGATGGTTGACGACCAACCTGAGTATGAGATCGAGAAGATATTGGATTCTCGGTTAGTGCAAAATTCTGTACAGTATCTGGTCCACCGGAAGGGGTATGGTCTAGAGGAAAGAACTTGGGTGCCAGATTGTCGCATGCATGCTGAGGAATTAAACATAGAGTTTCATGACTTACACCCTGAGAAGCCGGGTAGGAAGTGTCCGGGGTCCACCCCTCAGGAGGGGGGTACTGTAAAGAATAGCGGAGATGACGCCGCATGGGCAAGCGGCATGGCGGTCATCTCCGCGTTCCAGCTGGCGGCTTCTGCCACAAAGCTACATGCTGCTGGTTCGCCTGGTCCTTCTAGTGCACACAGATTAAGAGCTACGCGCGCGCACGCCAGGCGACAGGAGCTTTATGCAAGTAAAAGGGGAGTCAGCTGATCAAGCCGGTCAGCTGACTCCAGCTACCCTCCGGATTGGCTGAGTGACTGGGGCGGCGCTGTGGAGCGCTCTGGGTATTTATAGGACTAGCCTGCCAGTTGCGAGTTGTCTGCTGTTGCGAATACTTACGTGTGAGCACTCAGATCCTAGTCAGATCTTACAGTGGGTTAGAACCAGCCGGAGTTGGGAATTCACACTTAGTCAGATTCCGTTGATAGCTTTAAGTACTATTGTAATGTATTGTAAGACTTGTGTACCATTCTTTAGTCTAGTTCCCAGGTGTTGAAACCAAGGACTTCACACCTAGACTAGGATATTGCTATATTGCTACTGTACATCTGTTAGTCTAGTTCCCAGGTATTGAAACCAAGGACTTCACACCTAGACTAGGATATTGCTATATTACTACTGTTTATCTGTTATGATCTCTCGCTTTCCTGACTACTCTCTTGCTTACTGATTCGGTACTTCTGCCTATTTGATAACTGTTGCCGACACTGTCTGTACCTTGATACCGAATCAGTCTTCCGCCTCTGTACTGTATCTGTCCGTTCGTCGCTGACCTTGCTTGTCTGACCTTTCTGTCCTCACTAGTGGGTCTTGCCACTAGTGAGGGAAATCTTAAGGGCTGTCACCTAACCCTTAGGTGATCAGCCTTGCTGTACTGTCTGTGACACTAGTTCCTCAGGTGTCTGTTAGCTGCAAGCAGTGTCTGTTGATCACCTGCTCCTCAGGAGATCATCTTGCAGCACAGTCAGTGGTCCCTGCTCCTCAGGGGTCCACTGGCTGCAGTACAGTCCGATTCCCTGCTCCTCAGGGAATCCTTGGCTGTAGTACAGTCATAATCACTCATTCCACCTGTGACCACCCTTGCAGCACAGTCAGTGGTCCCTGCTCCTCAGGTGTCCACTGGCTGCAGTACTATCTGAATTCCCTGCTCCTCAGGGAATTCTTGGCTGCAGTACAGTCTGTATTCCCAGCTCCTCAGGGGATCCTAGGCTATAGCTTGGTCTTGATCACCTGCCCTTCAGGTGATCATACTCTCTAACGCCGTCAGTGGTCCCTGCTTCTCAGGCGTCCGCTGGCTGCAGTGCAGTCTGAATCCCCTGCCCCTCAGGGGATCCTTGGTTGCAATATTGTCTGTATCTCCCGCTCCTCGGGAGATAACTTCTCTAATTACTGTTGCACCAAACACAATACCACATTAGGTGTCCTGTGTCTAGCTATACTAGTATTATTGCAGATCACCACATAATCAGGTATAGCATCTGTATTATTGGTGATACTGCAGATCACCAATAATCAGAAAAATCTGTGTTGCTGACACCAATCGTTACAGTATGGCGACAATATTTTATTTGGAAATAAAAGTGCATTTTTTCCGTTTTGCATCCATCACTATTTACTAGCTTATAATTAAAAAAAATAGAAATATTTCATTTTTACATTGATATTTAAAAAGTTTAGACCCTTAGGTAAATATTTACATATTGTTGTTTTTTTATTGTAATGTTTTTTTGTTTTTTTTTATTAAACATATTATTTGGGTATTTTTGGGAGGATGGGATGTAAACAGTAATTTTATTTGTAAATATGTGTTGATTTTTTTTTTCTACATTTAGTTGTAGTTTTACTGACTTTGTTTACATGACGTCACTCTAAGCGTAACATGTACGCTTAGAGCGACGTAGGGGGACGTAAGAGTCAGAAAAAGCAAAGCTTCCGAGAGAAGCTGTCGCTTTTTCTGTGGGGGAGAGGAATCAGTGATCGGGCACCATAGCCCGATTCATTGATTCCTGGGCTAACGATCCGCGGCCAGGAGCACTCGCACGATCAAGTGCGGGAGCGCACATGGCCTCCTGGTTGTAGCTAGTACGTCCAGGAGGCAAAAGTGGTTAAGCACCCTGCACACTATAGCCGTTAATGTCCATTGCAGTCTATGGCAGTGCCTAATTTTCCTAGCACAGCTGGTGCCCAAATTACCAATGTCAAACTTTCTCTGCTGCTCCATACATAATTTTTAAAATCCCACTGAATTGGGTCTGCGCTACTGCACAGACATGAGACTTTTGCACCTGTGCAGTACTACGGACCCACCGGAGCCCACATGGGATGGTGCTAGTGCGTGCGCAGGCAGGACACTTTTTGGGGTTCCAGCGCTGGAATGGCTGACATACGAGGACAGGGGAAGCCTCTTTATGATTCAGAGGCTTCTCTCAATGTAAGTATCCAACTTCTTTATTTTAAAAAGTCCCAGATTTACTTTGAAGTGGTATAAAACACAAAATTACATTTTTGCCCTAAAACGTTAAACACAGCAAAAAAAAAAAAAATAGAAATCATGGAAAGACTGTTATTATATCACTTAAAGGCATATTTATACTTTACTGAAGCTAATTGGTAAGATTGCCACTTCCAATTATCAGATTCTCCTGTAATTAAATCATTGCTGTGCAATCAAAGTGGAGAAAGATCTCAGCTTTCCCCTTGTTAAAAAACAAGATTTTCTATGTGGTTTAGCTTGGTATAGCTGAACACAATCTGATAATAATGGTAAATCACTTGCAATCTTCAATTTGCTTCTAAGTGAAGTAGAGGTTTGAGTATTATCCCAGTGACGAGGAAATCAATAAAATGGTGAGCCAAAAATACACACTGGGACCAAGTCACAGGGCAAACTCAATGTCTAGTGGTATGTAATGGCTCCCCTCCCTCCTCTATACAGTTCACTGGTGTCACTGTCTAGTGGCCCTCTCTCTCTCTCTCTCCTTTACAGTTCCCTGGTGTCTAATGGTCCTCCTCCCTCCCCTATATAGTTCCCTGGTGTCTATTGTGCCTCTTACCTCCCTTGTACAGTTTTCTGGTGGTTAGTTGGCCTCCCTCCCACCCCTATACAGTTCTATACAGTTCTATACAGACTCTCCACCCCCTCCCCCCCCCTCACTCCCCTATACTGGTCCATGGTGTCTATTGGTTCTCCTTCCTTCCTCCCCTGTACAGTTCCCTGGTGTTTAGTGGTCCCTCCTCCACTATTCAGTTACCTGGCGCCTAGTGACCCCCTCCATCCTCTGTACAGTTACATGGTGTCTAATGCTTTCCCCCTTGCCTGCCCATATGGCCCTAGGGCTTCACCTCCAATAGTCTAGAAAGGACCATACATAATGCAAAGTGGGGGCACCACTTGGGGGCCAAATTTATGGCTCTGCGGGCCAAATATTGACCACCGGGCAGAGTTTGACATGTATGCTATAGAAACCATAGATGAAATTTGAGCTTCATCCATTTATCACACTTTCAACAGTATCCAGGGTCGGATTTCTGGAAAGGCCACAAAAGCATGGGCCTTGGGCGGCTACAGCCCAAGAGAACACCTGGTAATACAATGAGGTGGATGCATATGAAAGAAAAGGCTGCACATTGGGAGCAACACATGGAAAAGGGAAGCTGATGCTCAAGGGAGCTGTACAAAAAAGAAAGGGGCTGCAAACATGGATGTAGCACATGGAAGATGGGGCTGCACATGGAATTTGCTGTACATGGAAGGGGAAGGGGAACCCTAACATACTTGGCCTAGGGGCAGTAAGAGTATAGATCCAGCCTTGACAGTATCCAGGGCCATTTTCTCATGAAGCAAGGTGGAAATTTTGCATCAGGCGCAGAGATTACAGTGTCAGCATTTTTGTAACAGCCTGGAGTCAGAGTAGGAGGAGAAGCAAGAGGAGAGCGAGGTGAAGAGGTCATCATTGGGGAAAAGCAGCTTGTTGTGCTGTGTGAGGAGTCTGACAGTGAATGAGGAGGGGAGGCAGGAGATCAGCAGTGCTTCATTTGACTTGCACAGCAGAAGGGAGGAGTTGTCACTGTTGTCCTGACTGAGGAGGGGGCGCATCCTCACAAGTTTGCCTCAGGCAGCAAAAAGTCTAGAACCAGCCCTGACAGTATCATACCATTATCTAGGTACAGTGGCTTGCAAAAGTATTCGGCCCCCTTGAAGTTTTCCACATTTTGTCATATTACTGCCACAAACATGAATCAATTTTATTGGAATTCCAGGTGAAAGACCAACACAAAGTGGTGTACATGTGAGAAGTGGAATGAAAATCATACATGATTCCAAACATTTTTTACAAATTAATAAAAGTGAGGTGTGCGTAATTATTCAGCCCCCTTTGGTCTGAGTGCAGTCAGTTGCCCATAGACATTGCCTGATGAGTGCTAATGACTAAATAGAGTGCACCTGTGTGTAATCTAATGTCAGTACAAATACAGCTGCTCTGTGACAGCCTCAGAGGTTGTCTAAGAGAATATTGGGAGCAACAACACCATGAAGTCCAAAGAACACACCAGACAGGTCAGGGATAAAGTTATTGAGAAATTTAAAGCACGCTTAGGCTACAAAAAGATTTCCAAAGCCTTGGACATCCCACGGAGCACTGTTCAAGCGATCATTCAGAAATGGAAGGAGTATGGCACAACTGTACACCTACCAAGACAAAGCCGTCCACCTAAACTCACAGGCCGAACAAGGAGAGCGCTGATAAGAAATGCAGTTAAGAGGCCCATGGTGACTCTGGACGAGCTGCAGAGATATACAGCTCAGGTGGAAGAATCTGTCCATAGGACAACTATTAGTCGTGCACTGCACAAAGTTGGCCTTTATGGAAGAGTGGCAAGAAGAAAGGCATTGTTAACAGAAAGCATAAGAAGTCCCGTTTGCAGTTTGCCACCAGCCATGTGGGGGACACAGCAATCATGTGGAAGAAGGTGCTCTGGTCAGATGAGACCAAAATGGAACTTTTTGGCCAAAATGCAAAATGCTATGTGTGGCGGAAAACTAACACTGCACATCACTCTGAACACACCATCCCCACTGTCAAATATGGTGGTGGCAGCATCATGCTCTGGGGGTGCTTCTCTTCAGCAGGGACAGGGAAGCTGGTCAGAGTTGATAGGAAGATGGATGGAGCCAAATACAGGGCAAACTTGGAAGAAAACCTCTTGGAGTCTGCAAAAGACTTGAGACTGGGGCGGAGGTTCACCTTCCAGCAGGACAATGACCCTAAACATAAAGCCAGGGCAACAATGGAATGGTTTAAAACAAAACATATCTATGTGTTAGAATGGTCCAGTCAAAGTCCAGATCTAAATCCAAACGAGAATCTGTGGCAAGATCTGAAAACTGCTGTTCACAAATGCTGTCCATCTAATCTGACTGAGCTGGAGCTGTTTTGCAAAGAAGAATGGGCAAGGATTTCAGTCTCTAGATGTGCAAAGCTGGTAGAGACATACCCTAAAAGACTGGCAGCTGCAATTGCAGCAAAAGGTGGTTCTACAAAGTATTGACTCAGGGGGGCGAATAATTACACACCCCCCACTTTGCAGTTATTTATTTGTAGAAAATGTTTGGAATCATGTATAACTTTCGTTTCACTTCTCATGTGTACACCACTTTGTGTTGGTCTTTCATGTGGAATTCCAATAAAACTGATTCATGTTTGTGGCAGTAATGTGACAAAATGTGGAAAACTTCAAGGGGGCTGAATACTTTTGCAACCCATTGTATATATGTCTAAGCACCAGCACAGAAGATGGTGTATGGAGTCTGTAACTGCACCTTATATGAACCTCTGATGCAAAGTGCAATCAGTAACTGACACATGCACTGCCATTCTGTTGCATTATACAGCAAAAGAATTGCAGCAGTTAATGAATTCCTGCAAATCAGCAGTTAAAGTACAACTATTGTGAAAATCTTACATTTTTAAAATACATACATATAAATGTACATTTCTCTTAGAGTAAAAACCACTATAGAATTCTTTTTTTTTTCTTTATCACTGTCACTTGTAGTAGGTAGAGAAAATGTAAAAGATCTGTCAGGTCTTGGACTAGTCCATCTCCTCATAGGGAATTCTCAATTATTTCTTTATTCACAAAAGTGCTTACTGAACTGCATTGCTCAGTCCAACTGCATAAATAATGTGCAACTGAATAGGGAACGTTAACTGATGAAGGCGTGGATACGCCGAAACGCGTCTTGACGTTACCTGCACACAGCCACCTCGAGGGGATACCTGATGTCCGTCTACCATCTGGACCCTTGCTGCCTCTGGCCACTGCAGCCTCAGGTTTTCCTTCTATGAGGGGATGTTTCTTTTCTGGGTTATATGCCAAACTCAATGCCTGCTGTTCACATACATCCAGTAAGTGCATTTTTTATTGAGCAGTTTTCATTCAATTAAACGGTATCACACTACGGAGCGCTCCTCCTGTTTTTGTTGCTTTCTCTTCTAGTAGTCCGCTCACAGCCGAGCGTTTAAGGAGCTGCCATTGGGTGATCAGTTTGTGGTCCACTTCGACCATTTGTCTGCAGTAGCGCAAAATTTCACATCTTTTCTTCTCCAAACTGAATAGGGAAGCTGGCTGACATCATTGTATAGATCCTTCCTAGTGATTTTAAAAAGAATAAATGTAATACTAAATAGTTCCCATGAGGAGATGGACTAGTCTAAAATCTGTCATCTCTGTCAGCATCTTACTACCTACGGTAAGTGACAGCAATATAGGAAAATTATTTGTAGTGTTTCTTACATCTGGGAGAAATGTACATTTTATATGTATGCATTTTAAATTTAGTGATAGTGATCCTATAACATTTTAACGACTGTTTCACAGCAATTGGCGTGGACGCGGGGTCAGCCCCAGAACCACCTAACGCCGATCGGAGTGCAGTCCTGGGGGCGTGTTTAGCAGGAGATTGCGTGCCGATGCGTGCGCATCTCCTCTTGAATTAGGGAGCGCCGCTCCTTCATCAGTCTCCCAGCGGCGGTCGCCACTAGGAGACTGTTATGGCCCATACTCACGGGCAACTTTTTGGCCTGTCGCCTGCACACGTGAGCGTGTGCGCGACAGGCCGGCGACAGCTCGTCGCCAGGTCTCTCTGCATACACACGGCGGAGGGACCTGGCAACTGATGCGGCGGAAGCTGTCGCTGTTGCTCCTCCCCCCGCCGGAAGCCCAATGTATTACTTATCTTGTTGCTGTCGCTAGTCCGCATACTCACGTGGACTAGCGACAGTTGCGGCGGCGACTGTCGTCAGGCGATTGAGCGGTTCAATCGCCCGGCGACATCAGCGACGAGCGACAGTTCGGGGTGTGCGCCCGTGCAACGCCGCATACTCATGGGCGACCTGTCGCTGCAACACGCGCGCGCCGCGTGTTGCGGCGACATTTGTAACCCGTGAGTATGGGCCATCAGACGGCAAAACCGCTGTCTATTTACAGTGTACAGCGCTGCGATCTACGGCAGCGCTGTGCTGGGGACAGTCGTGTCACCCTGGGGCCCACAGGAGTGATCAGCTGCCATAGGCTGATGCCCTAATACAGCTGATCACTGTGAACGGCTGGCGGGGGGGGGGGGGGAGGGAAGGCTGGCAGGCTGGGAAATGAAATATAAAAAAAAGATAACATTTGTTTAAAAAATAATGATAAATAAACATGCCACCGGGGATCAAACCCCACCAACAGAAAGCTCTGTTGGTGGGCAGAAAAGGGGGGGATCCCTTGTGTGCTGAGTTGTACAGCCCTACAGCGAGGCCTTAAAGCTGCAGTGGCATAATTTGTGAAAAATAGCCTGGTCACTGGGGGGGGGGGGGGGGGTGTAAAGCCTGTGGACCTTAAGTGGTTAAAGGGACACTGTAGGGGGTCGGGGGGAAATGAGTTGAACTTACCCGGGGCTTAATGGTCCCCCGCAGACATCCTGTCCCTGCGCAGCCACTCACCGATGCTCCGGCCCCGCCTCCGGTTCACTTCTAGAATTTCAGACTTTAAAGTCTGAAAACCACTGCGCCTGCGTTGCCGTGTCCTCGCTGCCACTGATGTCACCAGGAGTGTATTGCGCAGGCCCAGTATGGTCTGTGCCTGCGCAGTACGCTCCTGGTGACATCAGCGGGAGCGAGGACACGGCCACGCAGGCACAGTGGTTTTCAGAGGTGAACCGGAGGCGGGGCCGGAGCATCGGTGAGTGGCTGCACGGGCACATGATGTCTGCGGGGGAACATTACAAGCCCCGGGTAAGTTCAACTCATTTTTCCCCCGACCCCCCTACAGTTTCCCTTTAACTGCGCATTTACCATTTCACAATCACCATCATAACCTTTCGTGGGAGCAAAATATTATTTATGGATTTTTTTTAACACCACTATTAATTAAATGCCTCTATTCACCCTTTTCTGTGAAGACTCACTTGTTCTTAAAAAACAAAGTTTAATAAAGCAGCAGTGACTCCTGCGGCTTATCTCAGCCTGCAAGAGCTGCAATCTCTTCTTCTTGTGACTCATTCTTTAATGTAAGTGGAGAGAGGCGATATTTGTGTGCTAATAGGTAAGACATCACCTCGGAGACCGCCGCCGATACACCGTGTTCCCTGGACGCAGATTAGAGATGTTTGTTTCAGAATCAGCTCAGGCTGCCCCAGAGCATCCGTCTGACTCAACTGAGATCAGGAAAAAGCTGGAGAGAAGCCCACGTTTACCCGCATCGCCCAGCTGGAAGGGGCAGAGCAATACTCCTGCAGAGAGCCCAGAACACAGAGGGCCAGAGGTGGGATTTAGTCTTCTGTGAAGTTCGGAACACAAGGCTGTTCTCGCTGCCTACAGCAAGCCATTACATTCTTTTATTTCAGTGTTAACCCTTTGACGACTGCTCCACGCCAATTAGCGTGATTGCGGCGGCAGCCCCAGGACTGCTTAACGTCAATTGGCGTGAAGTCCTGGGGCGGGGTTTTTCAGGAGATTGCACGCGCTGATGTTGATCGCTGCTCGGGAGACTGTTAGATGGTGAAACCGCCGTCTATTAACACTTTACAGCGCTGAGATCTACGGCAGCGCTGTACTGGGGACAGCCGTGTGACGCGGCTGCACCCCTAGGGGAGACAGCAGCGATCCGCCTATAATTGTCAATCGTGCTGATTGGCTGGCGGGGGGAGGCTTCAAAAAAATAGCAACATTTGTTAATACAATAAATAAATATTTAACAAAAATAAATAAACATTGAGGGAGCACTCACAGCCCACACAGAGAAGGCTCTGTTGGTGGGCAGAAAAGGGGGGGATCACTTGTGTGCAGAGTTGTACGGCCCGCAGCGATCCTTTAAAGCTGCAGTGACCTAATTTGATCCAGGGATTTTTATCTGATTGCCATCTGGAGTCGGGAAGGAATTTTTCCCTTTAGGGACTTATTGGACCATGCCTTGTAAGGGTTTTTTCGCCTTCCTCTGGATCAACAGGGATATGTGAGGGAGCAGGCTGGTGTTGTACTGGTTGAACTCGATGGACGTATGTCTTTTTTCAACCATAATAACTATGTAACGATGTAATTTGTAAAAGAAAATGGCCTGGTCGCTAGGGGGGTTTAAGCCCCTTGTCCCCCAGCACTGGGAACACGGCAGCTGGAAGAAGATGTTAGGGTTATTATTATTATTGTCTCTATTCCAGAATAGCGCTCCACCATAGACAATAAAAATGTCACCGCCACCAGGAACACCCTGAAGGATCCTCACTCACCAAATAAGATGGGCCAGTAATTACATTGGCCTTATCTCGCCTCTGGGGTATTTGACAGGCTCCCCACACCCTGTGGCAGTCAGATGCTACTAAGATATCACCTCTTGCCTCTTCTTGAATGTGACCTCAATGCAAACAAATGCTCTCATTGCGCAGGCATCTTTATCATAAAAGGTATTTATTAAAAGGTTCCACTCACATATCACAGGTAGTTGGTAAGCCTGTGGAGTTTTAGGAACGGGCTCCACCCCGTGCGGCCTCCCGGGCTGGCCGCCGTATGCTGGAATTTCAGGGCTCGCTCGCTCCACCACGCCACCGCATCCCCCTGCACTGTCTGTGTTACTTCCGCATGTGGCCCCATGAAGTAACACGGACAGTGTAGTGGGATGACACGTCAGTGTCTAAAGGTGCGTACACACACATGCGACTATAGTCGTTTGAAACAATCTTTCCCAATCATTTCAAACAATGATCGTTTAAAAAAACCTCCAACGATCAATACGCCAAACGATGGACGAGCTAGATCATTCAAAACGAAAGATCTGCCTTGGCGGATTTTTTTAAACGACGATCGTTTGCAAAACGAGTACATCGTTAGAAAACGGTCGTTCGTACTAGGCTTGACATGCGCATTTCGTTATATCTCTGTAGAAGTTTTCATTTTAATGCGCAAGCACAACACGTGGTTTTCGTTATTTAACGTTCGTTCTATGATTGTGTCCTGTGACACGTTAATTGCTCCATGATTGTAATTTTAATGAACACTAAAACAGGACAGAGTGGTTTTTTTATGTGTTTTCAACGTTTTCAACGCTGTATTATCTAAATGCTCTACCTACATACCTACATTATGAGTTCTCGTACTGTAATGTAATATGCATAGCACTAGTTCTATAGTGTAACATACGTTTTCAACCGTTCATTACGTGCGAGGCGGAACTTCCTATGAGGTCACTTCCAGGAACAGTATAATAGTATTTAAGTGTTCCCGGTGTAGATGGGATAGTGATGTACAATTCTGAAGATGCCAGACGAAGAACGAGATGTACTATTGAATACTGTTAAATTCAATAATTTATCTAGTGAATTTTCTGTACTCTGTGTTCCTTTTTTATAATTGATAAAGTTGTATCCGTTTTTTTAATGCTTTTGTTATTAAAGTACATCTGAAGTAAGAGGAATATAGAGTCGGACATATTAATTTCCTTTTAAATAATGCAAATTGCCTGGCCATCCTGCTGATCACCTGCTTTTTATTCTTTTAGCTATAGACCCTCAACAAGCATGCAGATCAGATGCTCTGAATGAAGTCTGCCTGGATTAATCACATGCTTGTTCGCGGCTGAGTGATTGAGACACTACTGATGCCATAGAGATCAGCAGGACAGCTGCACAAAAACGCACAATCAATGCTAGCATGAGAGATCTAGTTATGATTAAAAAAAATACTTTTAATAATGTCTGGCTAAAAAGAGTCTGTCTATATCCTAAACTCTCAAGTGATTAGATATTTCCACTATGGGGGAGCGGCAGGGTGGTATAATGAGGTCCCTTGATTGACTTGAAGTCTAAGTTTTGCAAGGGTGTATTCCCTTTACTCCTATGAATAAAATGCTAATAAACACACAGCACCACCCCAAAATAACCCAACATGTTTCACCCCATAAAACTCGGGGCTTCGTCAGGAGAACACAATGTAGTTCTAAAAGTGCTATACAACAAGGATAAAGTGCATTCAAACATCACACTGACATCAGTATCAGAATCAAATTTATTTTGCTAAATACAGCAATAGCTGTATTCGGAATTATTTGTGGTACACATGGCATAGACATAGCATAGGAAGACAAGATACACAACTACAGTAACGGTAATACATGACATTTTAGTACATTTGAGGCAGGCCGGGCACTGTCACTTTAAATGCTTTTAATTGTATCTTGCAGCCATATATACATTCATTGTAGCATGAACATCACATCGTTTTCGTCTATCAACGTAACTGTCACAAACCTTGAGTGATGGCGGTGCTGGGGTGTTGGGGACGTGGGTGACCAGGGAAGAACGGACGGCACAACAGCCGTTTCACGCCTGCAGTCGGCGCTTGCTCACGTGCGTGTCCTGTAAGAATGACGGCGCCGCGCGGCTTCCTGAAATCAGGGAGATAGCCGCGCCCTCTGCGCACGTAATACATGACAGACCCGGTTCGTCCTTTAGTGTTTCTCCCTGCCGTGCAGGAGCAGTCCAATAATAATATTGATAATAATAATAGTAATAATGATGATGATAATAATGATGATGCTAATGATGATGATGGTGGCCCCCGTACAGTCCCTGGGCAGTGAGAACGAGGGCAGGCAGCAGCGAGACCTGACTGAGAGACCCCGCTAGGGCCTGTCAGTAGGCGAGCCTGACAGGAGGAGGCTGGAGTTTACCAGCCGAACCGCATGGGGGAAGGTGTTCTTCCGTCTGCTTGTTTTGCATGGAATAGTCCTGTACCTGCGGCCTAATGGGAGAAGCTTGAAGTAGCGGCTACCTGGGTGGGAGGGGTCACGGGAGATCACCGTGGCCCTCTTCATTGTCCTAGTGGAGTGGAAGAGATCAAGAGGTGGAAGACCCGATGATTCTCTCTGCATCAGTAATGACTCTCTGCAGTTTGTGTTTGTCGCTGGCCGTTGTGCCCGGTCGCGTACTAGACAATGACTGAGGAGCAGAGGATTGATTCTATAGTGGCAGTATAGAAGCTGGTCAGCAGTTCCCTGGGCATGCCAAATTTCTTCAGTTGGCGCATTAAGAACAACCTCTTCTGAGATTTCTTCTGAATTTTGGAGTTGTTCTGCCCCCACTTCAGGTTGTTAGTGAGAGTCGTGCCGAGGAACCGCACGGATGCCACCCTAGAGACTTTGGTACCCCCAATAAGGACAGGTGGGAGGGGGGGAGGGTTCCTCCTGAAGTCTACGACTAGTTCAACAGTCTTTGCGGCGTTGAGAACTAGGTTGTTGTCTGTGCACCAGTTACAGATTCTCTCTACTTCGCTGCGGTACTCATGCTCTCCGTTGGTTCCAATTAGGCCGATGATAGTGGTGTCATCTGCAAACTTGATGACTTTCACAGAGCCTGCGGATGATATGCAATTGTTGGTATAGAGGGAGAACAGTAGTGGCCTTGTGGAGCCCCTGTATTAAAGGTTCGAACGCTGGAGTAACAGTTGCCGAGCTTCACCTGTTGCGTTCTGTTTGTCAGGAACTCGAACTCCTTGATCCACGCTCGAAGGGTGGGATCTACTCCGAGCTGCGGCAGATTGGTGAGCAGGATTTCTGGGCAGATCGTGTTGAACGCTGAAATAAATCCAGAAACAGGATCCTAGCATAGGAAGAAGTGTTGTCTAGGTGCTCCGTGATGTATGCCAGGCTGGCATTGATGGCGTCCTCCACGGATCTGTTAGCCCTATAAGCAAATTGGAGCTGGTCGAGGTGAGCGTCAGTGAACCTCTTCAGGTGGGCAAGGACCAGATGCTCAAGGAGCTTCATAATGTTGGAAGTAAGGGCCACTGGTCGGAAGTTGTTGTGCTCAGTGCTGCCGGGCTTTTTGGGGACTGGTACAATTGCGGACCGCTTGAAACAGGAGGGGACTGTACCGTCTGATAATGACCGCCCGAATAAGGAGGTGAGCACGGGGGCTAGCTGATAAGCACAGGTCCTCAGGCAGATTGACGACACTCCATCTGGGCCAGAAGACTTGCTGGGATTCAGCTTACGGAGGTGCCGGAGTACCTCTAATTCATGGACAGCAACAGGAGCCAGGGCGCCAAATTCACCCGAGGAGGGGGTCGCCTTAGCCGTGGCTGTTAGGTCCACAAGCAGGTTTGATTGTCGCTCGAATCTGCAGTAGAACATATTTAACGGACCACTATTGCAAAAAAAAAAATAATAATAATAATATAAAATGTATGTGTATAAAATGTACATTTGTCCCAGAGTAAAATGCACTACGAATGTATTTTTTCTATGTTGCTGTCACTTACAATAGGATATAAAAATCTGACAGTCCAGATCTGATTTTGGACTAGTCCATCTCCTGATGGGGGATTCTCAGGGCATTCTTTTTTAAGAAATAAAAAAAGCATTTACTGAATGGCAGTTTCTGCTCAGTCTAACTGCCAAAATAAGGTTCAAGCCAATAGGGATGCTGGCTGGCATCTTTCCTTGGATCTTTTTGAAGGAAGTGTTTTTGCAAAAAATAAAGAAAACCTTGAGAATCCCCCATGAGAAGATGGAGTAGTCCAAAACCTGTCAGACAATGACTGCCTACTGTAAGCAACAGCAACAAAGGCAAAAAGTAATTCATAGTGGATGTTCCTCTGGGAGAAATGTACTGCTCATGAACACATGTATTTTACATTTTACAATTTTTCGAGATAGTGGTCCATTGAAGTGGACCTAAACGCAAAACTTCCTCTCTGCTCTAAAAGATACACAGCAGCAAAATAACCTTTAGGCCTCTTTCCCAGGGGGACGTTGCGTTTAATGCAACGTTAATGTCGCACAACGTACCCCTAACGCAACCCTTTTGGTTTTGAAGTTGGACGTTATTTTAAACTGCGTTATGTGTCTCTTGGTACGTCGTTTTCGTTGCATACTGATGGAACAAAAATGGCGCATGTGTCACATTTAAAAAATAAAAAACATTACTGAGCATGTGCAAACAGTCCAACGCAGCTAATAACGCTTATAACGCACAGCATGCAGTACTTTCTAAATATTGCTACACGTTACACACAACGCAACATGTGCACTGTGAATGTCGCACAGACTTTGTATTGCTGTGCGTTACTCTGCGTTATTACTTTTTATAACGTGCGACTTTAACATCCCACTGTGAAAGCAGCCTTAAGCTCAGCTCGTCCATTACCGCCGGAGGGCGCTGCTCAAGCCCTGGTGGGCAGATTTTCATATTTTTTTTTTAAAACACACAGCTAGCACTTTGCTAGTTGCGTGTCTAACCTGATCGCCGCCGCCGATGCGCCGCTACCCGCCGCGTTAGAGCCCCCCCCCCCCCCCGAGACCCTGTGCGCAGCCTAGCCAATCAGTGCCAGGCAGCGCTGAGGGGTGGATCGGGACTCCCGATGACGTCATCACGATCGTCGCCATGGCGATGGGGGAAGCCCTAAAGGAAATCCCGTTCATCCACCCTGGTGCATTTAACCAGCTGAGCGGTCTGGACGAGCTCAGCTCGTCCAGTACCGCCGGAGCCTGCCGCTCAGGCCCTGCGGGGCCGATTTGGCTCAAATAAAAAGCAGCACACGCAGCCGGCACTTTGCCAGCCGCGTGTGCTGCCTGATCGCCGCTGCAGAGCGGCGATCCGCCGCATGCAGCGGCAAAAGAGGGTCCCCCCAGCCGCCTGAGCCCAGAGTAGCCGGAACAAAAAGTTCCGGCCAGCGCTAAGGGCTGGATCGGAGGCGGCTGACGTCAGGACATCGGCTGACGTCCATGACGTCACTCCGCTCGTCGCCATGGCGACGAGGTAAGCGAAACACGGAAGGCCGCTCATTGCGGCCTTCCGTGTTATTTCTGGCCGCCGGAGGCGATCAGAAGATCGCCTCCGGAGCGCCCTCTAGTGGGCTTTCATGCAGCCAACTTTCAGTTGGCTGCATGAAATAGTTTTTTTTTATTAAAAAAAAACCCTCCCGCAGCCTCCCTGGCGATCTTAATAGAACAATCACAAGAAAATGTATGCGTGCTCTACACCAAGCTTAACCCTTTCAAGTCTAGCTGTGCAAATCTGGCTAAAATGGCTTACCATGAGGCATGCTCACGCAGAAATGCATCTGCTTTCGCATGCCAAACTTTGCAGTATCAAAAACCAATACCCCGAAGCGGTTGCCCTGCGGGAATTAGTTCATGCTATACAGCACTATCCAGGAGCGCCTCGGGGAGGCTTCCCATTGCCCCCGTTGAGGTAAGTGCCTGTTTTTAATCTTGGGAGGTGTGTGCGGGCGGCTCTCCCCGGCGCTGGCCACGCTGGGGAGATCGCCTGCACCCCCCAGCCTCCACCTCCGGGATGCCGCTGTGTGAGTTCCAGGCGGTGAGAGTGCCTGGGACCCCCGCGGCCCCCCAGTTGTATGGGGGCAATGGGAAGCCTCCTCGTGGCGCCCCTGGATAGTGCTGTATAGCATAAACTAATTCCCGCAGGGCGATTGTTTTGCGGTTTTTGGTTTTGACCCTGCATATTTAGGCATGCGAAAGCAAATGCTTATTTGCATGAGCAATGTCTCGTGATTAGCCAATAGGCCAAATTTGCAAAGCCAGATTTGTCAGGTTCACTTGGTTGATGCACACATGTTCTTTCTCTGATTGTAGTTAGATCTTAATAGAACTAATAATAATAAAGGGGGGCTAGGGAAGGGAGTTAATTTGACCATAAACCACCCATTACAAAATCTTCACTAGGTAATTTAAACCCAACCGCCACAATTGTGTCAAACAATTCAGAAGCGTGACAAGATTGACGTGAAAAATGTAAGGATTCTTTTATTCTTTGCTTGTGACTTTACCAAAACGTAAAAGGCTGTATCAGAGCACAACACATTTAAAAAACAGCGCTGTTGTACAATAGCTGCATCACACCGCCAGACAGACACACCACCAAAGCATACCACACGCACACGGGCCCACAGAGACTGTAGTCATTCCTGAAACTGTCAGTTCACAAATCCGTTGGTGAAGAGGATAGTTTTCCCTGTTTGCGTAGCAAAGCAAGCAAAGCACAGCAAGGCAGTCCGCAACATAGAGGGACAGTCATTTAGGACTTGCACATACTCACACCTCTGGCGGCTTACTGAAACCAAGGTTCAGAATTCTGGTACCTCTCTGCAGGGGCCCCTTACAAATGCGTGTGTATTCCTCCTCCTACCGACAAACTCTCTGTCCACACCGACATGCCCGGCAGGGTTATGGCTGTAGTATTCCACTGATGCACGTCATACCAACGCTCAGCTGTGCGCCGCGGTAAACTTCCGCCTCTGCACTGCTGTGGACTCAGCAGCCTCCATCCAAGCTCAGTGTAGCTTGATACGATCCAGTAATCCAGCCAGTTTGATTCCCACCAGGGTTGTCGCATCCGCACTTGAGCCTGCCGGAGGCACGGGGTGCTCCGTGATGCGCCGGGCCGGCGGTGCGACCACAGCACAAGCCGCCTACTAGTTTCGACCGGCGCTTCCGGTCTTCCTCAGGGCGTGGCTTATCGTCCGAGGGCCAATCCTTTAACAAGGTTCCTTTGGCTCCTCCTCCACTGCACTGATCACACCAGTGTGACTGCTAGCCTAATCCCACCAGAAACATTCACTCCTCCGCTGGTTCCGCTTCAACACTTTACATGCTCGCCTGCCATTCAGAAAACAAACACATAGGTTTTGCTATACAGTGAGTTCCTCTCAGGAGCAAGTTAATAAGGAATAAGAGGTAAAGAAGGGGAGGGAGGGGGGAGGGGGGGAGGGGAAGGAGGGGAAAAGGGGGTAGAGGTAAAGGAGGGGAGAGGGGAAAGGGGAAGGGGAGGGAGGGGGGAGGGGGGAAAGGAGGGTAAAGGTGAGAGGAGAGAGGGGAGGGGGGGGGGAGGGGAAGCAAAAGGAAGAACCATGCCACTCAGAGTACCCTCTATGATCTTCAAAAAGAGGGAGAACATACAATGTCCTCTAGACAACCTCCATGCATAAAAAGAGCACCTATCCCATGCATAGAGGTTCCACGTGCCCAACACTATCACACAAATTGGCAGGGGCAATTTTGCTCCATATCTCAGAGGAAGCTTCTAAGGGAAAAATCCACATTAAGGCCCTGTGGATGCCTCGACCTCAACCGATACATCCACATCGCCTCCCGCTGCAAAAGCATCGCCTCTGTTCTATCTGTGCGCATGGAGGCCTCTAGGGCATCAATGCACAAAGCACGGATACCCACGATAGAGCCTCCATGCACATCCTGAAAATGTTCTGCAATAGGGGATTTCCTTTCCCCACTAGCAATATTTCCAATATGCTCCAATAATCTTGTTTTAAAAGCACGTTTTGTCATACCGACATAGTATTTGTTACACTGACTTATGATCAGGTAAACAATCCACGTCGAATTGCAATTGAAGAACGCCTTTAGCTTATATTCCGTTGAGTGATCCTGGGAGAGGAAACTGTTAGTTCTCAAAACAAAGGGGCATGCCTTGCATGACCCACATCGAAACATGCCAACCGGAGGGGGTATGCGGTCAAGCCACGTCCCCCCCTCTTTTTTGGACAGTTCCGAGTGAACCAGGACATCACGTAGATTCCTGGCACGACGGGCCGTCACCAAAGGTCTAGGCCCCACAATTTCACTAATCCTGGGATCCAGCTGCAATACTCTCCAACAGGTCCCTAAGGCTTTGTTCAATTCATCCCAGTGTGCATTGAACTGGGTTACTATCCTGGTGCATCCTTTAGTTCCACCATCAGCTGCAGGACGAGCACGGGGGCGGAGCAGTAATTCCCGATCAGTGTGAAGTGCTCGATTGAAACTTCGACGCAATGTCCTATGTGGGTAACCTCTTTCACGAAAACGCTTGTACATTTTCCTAGCTTCGCATTTGAACTGCTCAATATCCGAGCAGTTCCGACGAATTCTTAGGAATTGCCCCGTCGGAATCCCACCAATCACAGACCTCATATGGTGACTCGCCGCGTGGAGGAGCGAGTTTCCCGCAGTGGGCTTTCGGAATGTCTGAGTTGTCAGCCTATTACCTACCCTCACTATCTCAAGGTCCAGAAAGGTAATCCTCTCTGGATCCACCGAGAAAGTGAGGCGTATGTTACGTCTATTACAATTTAGGGCCGACACAAATTCCTGGAAACCCACCGCGGACCCCCTCCACACGACGAGCACATCGTCGATGTACCGTAACCAGAGGGCCACGCCCTCACGGAACAAATCATTTTGATACACATCCTGTTCCTCCCACACCCCCAGATGGAGGCATGCGTACGCTGGGGCGCACGCCGCCCCCATGCTTGTCCCCCGCAACTGATGGTAGTACTTTCCTTCAAACACAAAGAAATTATTATGTAAGACAAAGGACATAAGATCAACTATATACGAGTTATGTATATCATGTAGGGGGAAGGTCTCAAACAGCGCATACTCAAGCGCCTCCAGACCAATGGTGTGGGGAATCGATGTATATAGCCCCTCAACATCAATTGATGCCAAGATGCAGTTATCATCCATTGTGAACCCATTCAGCCTATTCAGAACTTCCATTGAATCCCTTACGTAAGAGGGCAACCTCCTTACCAAGGGCTGCAATTTCTGATCTAGATATCTTCCCACTGCCTCACAGGGTCCTGCTCTTAATAGAACGCCAGGGTGGTTAATAGAACGCCAGAGTGGTTAACCTTCCTGGCGGTAAGCCCGAGCTGAGCTCGGGCTATGCCGCCGGAAGGCACCGCTCAGGGCCCGCTGGGCCGATTTGCATAATTTTTTTTTTGCTGCACGCAGCTAGCACTTTGCTAGCTGCGTGCAGTGCCCGATCGCCGCCGCTACCCGCCGATCCGCCGCTATCCGTCGCGCCGCAGCCGCCCCCCCCCCAGACCCCGTGCGCTGCCTGGCCAATCAGTGCCAGGCAGCTCTATGGGGTGGATCGGAATCCCCTTTGACGTCACGACGTCGATGACGTCGGTGACGTCATCCCGCCCCGTCGCCATGGCAACGGGGGAAGCCCTCCGGGAGATCCCGTTCTTTGAACGGGATCTCCGATCGCCGGCGGCGATCGGAGGGGCTGGGGGGAAGCCGCTGAGCAGCGGCTATCATGTAGCGAGACTTTGTCTCGCTACATGAAAAAAAAAAATTTAAAAAAAAAGATTTGCTGCCCCCTGGCGATTTTTTAGCAAACCGCCAGGAGGGTTAAACAAAAAAACATTTATTTGTTACAGCTGATACAAATCCTAGAATATATCTAATCTACAATATATCTGCACTGTTTCTACTTCCTGGTTCATGGAAGCGGACATATTTTTAACATAGAGTAGTAGGGGTGTCTCAGCACTCTAGAGGAAAAAAGACACAGAAGACAAAAAAACGGGAGGCCAATAGCGCAATATGTTTTCATATACGAGATATCCACAGGTAAGGTAATTGTACTACTCACAAAGGCAGGCTGCAGAGGGGCAAAAGACCACAAGAAGCAGGTGGAGACAACAAACCCGACTCCTCTCGGGGTGGTCCAGCCCGACCTGGGTGTGGTCGCTCTCCATGGTAAAAGTGACAGATTATCGCTATGGTTTAAATCATGTGTGGTCTATCTAGACCCCTCCAGCAGGGTGTGTTGGGGGGTATGTAAAACACAATTTGGGTAAAGAGGCACCCCAGTGTGAATAAAATTGGATTAAAAAGGATAAAATTGAAAAAATCGAGGTGGCATACCTCAATGACAAGATCTTTGTATAAACAAAGAAATATTTATTTAGCACAGGCAATGCGTTTCACAGGTCTAAGCCCGCTTCCTCAGGCCAATAACGGTGCCAATTGCAAATAGCCGATCAGCAAAGGAAGCCTCTCTCTTTTAAAGAGAAACCGTGACCAAGAATTGAACCTCATCCCAATCAGTAGCGGATACCCCCTTTTACATGAGAAATCTGTGAGCCTTGTTGCATTGCGGGAAATAGCTGTTCACAGCTGTTTCCAACTGCCAAAACAGCAAGCAGCAGCTACATCACCTGCTGCCAGCAGTAAAAATGTCCCCATGTGATAAATGCCAGAATGTAAATCAGGGATAGGAAAGATTTTACAATGGGCAAACATTGACTAAAGCATTAATACATAATTATTGTAAAAATGAAGCACTTTTTTATAACATTATTTTCACTGGAATTGCTCTTCAACATCCTGTGCTTTCACATGTGCTTATCTGCCGTGGTAGTCAGGTGATACGGGAAAGACCAAATTACAACTTGTGATTTTTACAGATGAGGGGAAATTAGACAGGTTAAACTCTCTAAATACATTCAGGGTGCATTTCTCTTTGTTTTCCTTCTGTCTTGTGCAAGAGTTCAGGTCCACTTTAAGGAGGAACTCTATAATTCTTATGATCCCTGGAGGTGCATGCATGGCAACATGAAAGTTTTTTCCTATTACTTGCAAATGTATGATTCATATTCAAGAACAGACCATTTTTGGATGGAACATTATGTGATACCGGTAAGTGGCTTTAGATAATATTGGTCTCATAACACGGTCAGAACAAACACCAATTAGTTTAGCGTTACTCAAATAGGATTCAATGACACATGAACAATCGTTACCTCTGCATTGAAGAACTGAGGCTGTTTCTTTCAGATCAATGACACATGACACTGAGGATATAAATAGGATTTCTCTGTAGCACTTATAAGAGGCATTTTTAAAATGAATAACTCTATCAATAAAGTACTGCAGATAAATAACGTACTAGCCTAGGTAGAATAGCAACTGCAAAGCTTAAAATAATCTGTAGGAACTAAACATGCAAAGAAATTAATAGAACTCTCCCGGTCTTGAGATTGCAATCGAGGAGGTGCCCCGGCTCGGACAGCCCATACACAGTCAGCAGCCCAGGACACCTTTCAGTGCTCATCCCTTTCATTTGCCAATAGCTTAATCACTACTAATCACAATGAAATGATCTATATCTTGTTTTTTTTACCACCAACTGGGCTTTTTGAGGTTGATATTTGTTTTCATTAATTACTTTATTTTCTATGCATTTCAAAGGGAAAAACAAGGAAAAAATGAAAAAATATACTACCGTATATTCCGGCGTATAAGACGACTTTTTAAACCCTGAAAATCTTCTGCAAAGTGGGGGGTCGTCTTATACGCCGGGTGTCAAGTGCGGGGTGTTAGTATTGTGGCAGGCAGAGCTTACCGGGTGCAGCAGCCTTGGCGGAAAGGTCCGCTCGTGTCCTCGGGCCTTCTATGTCCTCCACTATCCCCCTGCATCATTTATGTCCACGTCCCCTGTGTTTGAAAGTTCAAAGCTGCAATACCATAGCATCTTGCGAGCAGCCGCTCGCGTGGGTAATACGACAGCTTCCTGATTCCGGGTCACATGACTGGTGACGTGCACTCCACAATTCAGTGTCTTCCTCTTCCTATGCACGTCACCAGTCAGGTGACCCGGAATCAGGAAGCTGTCGTATTACCCACGCGAGCGGCTGCTCGCAAGATGCTATGGTATTGCAGCTTTGAACTTTCAAACACAGGGGACGTGGACATAAATGATGCGGGTATCCAGCGGGGAATCGATCCGCGCGGTAATAGGACCTGTTGGAAATTATCAATGGAGCCATCAGCGGCTCGATTGATAAAGAAAAACAAACTGTCTATGCCCAGCATAATGCTGGGATTGCACCATACAATTTTCTGTTAGATTCTTCTGTTAGATTTTTCTGTTAGATTTTCTGTTAGAATGCATAATTAGATTATTTTCTGTAGAGACTGGTCATTATCTCTGGCGCATTGTCTTCTGGTTATCTCCTGCTGAGTAGTACAATGCCTAATTGCTCGGCAGATAGATGGTAAGATAGATAGATTCTCTAAATTCAACATGTTGGAAATGTAACAGAAAAATCTAACAGAAAATTGTACGCTGTAATCCCAGCATAAGTGTTTTGCAATACATTGGAGTTTTATTTGCTCTCTATGAGCCAGCAATAGAAATTCACTGCTTAAAGAGGAACTGTAACGACAAAACGGCCCCTGGGGGGTACTCACCTCGGGTGGGGGAAGCCTCCGGATCCTGATGAGGCTTCCCACGCCGTCCTCCATCCGTCAGGGGTCTCGCTGCAGCCCTCCGTGCAGCGGTGACGTAATATTTACCTTCCTGGCTCCTGCGCAGGCGCTCTGACGGCTGTCGGCGCCGAAGTAGGCTGAAATACCCGATCGCCGTCGGGTCTGCTCTACTGCGCAGGCGCAAGTTTCCGGCGCCTGCGCAGTAGAGCGGACCCGACGGAGATCGGGTATTTCCGTCTATTTCCGTGCCGAAAGTCGCCACAGCGCCCCCCGCTGGAGCCAGCAAAGGTAAATATTGAACTGACAGTCGGCACAGTCGCCGGCTGTTCGGAGGGCTGCGGCGAGACCCCCGTGGGACAGAGGATGGCGTGGGAAGCCTCATTAGGATCCGGAGGCTTCCCCCACCCGAGGTGAGTACCCCCCAGGGGATCTTTTTAATGTTACAGAGTCTCTTTAAATGAATAAAGTAAAAACACATACATACGGGCCCTTATTACAGGGACCTGACATGAAGTTCTCGCCTTTAAATAAAAATGGGTTCTGTCCCCTCGTCCATCGTCCACTCTGCCATTCTGGTTTCGCAATAGAGTCATCAGGGGCAGCCTCTGATGATGCCATTACAAAACCAGTAGGATGAGGTGACAGTGCCATTTCTAAGAATTACTTTTTGAGATGTCCCAGTTTTATTTTATGTTTAAATCTTTTCAAGTTTTTAATGTTTCATTGTCTCTGCTCAATGACACAGTCTTTTAAGTATGCCAGAGCTAAAACCTATGAACTATTGACCCTTTTTATCTCTTCCCTGCTCCTTGAAGCTGTTCTTTGCAAGGGAAGAGTTTTATGGAGGTAATTCCACATGAGTCAGGATTACACTATGGTCTGACTAGGTCCCGACTGGAGAGAAACAGTCCCTTGCATGGCTTAATTTTAACTCTTTCAGGCAGGCAAAGAAAAAAGGAATACAGCTTAGTTATTTATATGATAGGCACTGTACATACATTTGTTTATCTTGAGGTTTATTTTCACCTTGATGTTCCTTTAAAAATAATAAACTCGCTTCTACAAAAAAATAAGACTTCCAAAGCTTAGTCAATACCAATAAGAACAATGAAATGTTCCACTTTCTTCGGAAGAAATCAATAATGTAGCCGAAGTTTTTATATGGGCTACACCAGGCGCCTTTTTTTGTAGCCTAAGTTTTTATATGGGCTACAAGCGCTGGAAGCCGAATTAATTCATTCCCCCACTATCCATGGCGGCCTGGAGGGGGAATAGTAATTAACGCATCCCAGAGTTTTTTTTCTAGCCAAAGTTTTTATATGGGCTACAAGTGCTGGAAGCCGAATTATTTCATTCCTCCACTATCCATGGCCATCTTTACTGCAAACAGATTGTGAATCGATTTCAGCCTGAAACTGATTACAAGTGCACAGTTTTTCGTGAAACCAATTACAATCTGTGGAGCTGCCGCTGCTGCCGCCCCCCCCCCCCCCCCCTGCATACATTACCTATTCCGGCCAGTGCGAGTCCCCGCTGTCACCGCTTTCTTCTTCTCCGCTCCGCACCGTTCCTGCAGCTACTGAACTTCCTGTCCAGGGGAATTTTAAACAGTAGAGGGCGCTCTACTGTTTAAACTTCCTGCCGGGACAGGAAGTTCTGTGTAGCTGCAGGAACAGTCTGGAGCGGAGCAGAGAAGAAGACAGCGGTGACAGCGGGGACTCGCGCCGGCTGGAGCAGGGTATCGGTTGAAAAGGGTGCCTGAGCTGCCTGTATGAAAAGGGCGCCGCCATAGACATCAATGTTATTTCTGGAAATATGGGCTACAAGGTGTAGAAAAGGGCGCCCGAGTTTTGATATAGGCTACAAGCGGGCTCCCCTTTGTAGCCCATATTTTTTTTCGGCTACAAGGTTTTCGGCTACAGTAGGGTGCACCTTTGTAGCCCATCTTATTGCCTTTTTTTGTAGCCGAAGTTTTTATATGGGCTACACCAGGCGCCTTTATTTGTAGCCTAAGTTTTTATATGGGCTACACCAGGCGCCTTTATTTGTAGCCTAAGTTTTTATATGGGCTACACCAGGCGCCTTTATTTGTAGCCTAAGTTTTTATATGGGCTACACCAGGCGCCTTTTTTGTAGCCTAAGTTTTTATATGGGCTACAAGCGCTGGAAGCCGAATTATTTCATTCTCCCACTATCCATGGCGGCCTGGAGGGGGAATAGTAATTAACACATCCCAGAGTTTTTTTGTAGCCAAAGTTTTTATATGGGCTACACCAGGTGCCTTTTTTGTAGCCGAAGTTTTTATATGGGCTACACCAGGCGCCTTTTTTTTTGTAGCCGAAGTTTTTATATGGGCTACACCAGGCGCCTTTTTTGTAGCCGAAGTTGGTATATATGGGCTCCACCAGGTGCCCTTTTTTACAGGCGCCCTTTTCATATAAACCCCCGGAACAGGTAATGTATACCCGCTGCATTGCGTCGGTCGTCGGGCATTCAAACGCCGCTATCGACGCACTCCCGACCCGCCGGCGACCGAGAAAAATCTACGGGAATCGACGGGAATGATCGATTTCGGACGGAAATCGATCGTTCTGTTAGCGGTGTGCGCGGCGATTTCACAGCCGTTTCGATCACTGTGTTCGAAACGGCTGTATATCGGCGGGAAAATCGTAAGGTGTATGGGCCCCTTTAGTCTAATAGCAATCAGTGTGTGACGGCTGGGGTAGGAGGGATGGGGGGGCGAACTTTGCTGTCTCACCCTTGGGTGCTGGAGTACCTTGTCCCAGTAAATAGTAAACCCTACAAACCTTCCCCATCCCTGCAGTCCAGTCCAGACCTGTTTTTATTGTTTATGATTTTCCTGTCCTTTTTGCTAGAGTTCTGCAGCTTTACATTGGTGATATAATATTCAGTTTCTATTTACTGTTTGATGTAATGAGGTCATTTCTATGTATTCAGTGTGTACTGCATAGTGAGATATCATGGTACGCTACTGCCGATTACAGTCAAACTGGAGTGTAATCACTCGAAAACGGCTTGACCGATTTGAACGAAACTTGGTACACAGTTCCTTTACTACCTGGGATGATAGGTTCTGGGGGTCTCGCGTCCCCCCTGCACACCTGGGCGGAGCTACAAACAGCAAATCAGATTTCACCCATTCAAGTCAATGGAAAAAATGTAAAAGGCTGCCATTCTCACAGTAATCAAGCCACAGTCCCCACACTTGGCACAGGTGGTCACTTGGTGACCGAGGTTACAAATCCAGGAAAAGTGGGCGGAGCATAAAACAGCCAATCAAATTTCAGCCGTTCATTTTAAATGGGAAAATGTAAACTGCAGCCATTCTTAGACTGTTAATTGCAGGGTTCTCAAACTTGACACAGTTGGTCACTGGGTGAATGCGATTAAGATTCAAGAAAATGGGTGGAGCCTACAACAGCCAATCAAAATTCACCTTGATTGATTTTCAAGGGGAATATTTAAACTGCTGCCATTCTTACACTGTTAATGGCAGAGGCTTTAAACTTGCTACAGTCGTCATTGGGTGACTGGGGTCCAAATTCACTAAAGGGGCGGGGCCACATACAGCCAATCAGATTTCCTTGGTGGATAAACTGCTTCCATTCACACATTTTTGATGCCAGGAAGATGAAAGCTCACAAACGTGGTCATTGAGTGACTGTGTGTCAAGGTCACAAAAAGTGGGCGGAGCCAAAAACAGCTTTTACTGGGAAAATATAAACTGCAGCCATTCTTACATCGCTAATGGCAGGGTTCTCAAACTTTGCACAGTTGGTCATTGGGTAACTGAGGTCAGGGCCGGCCTTAGGTTTCACAGCGCCCTGAGCGTAACCAGATTTTGGTGCCCCCCCCCCATGCATCCTCTTCTCACACACACACACACACACACACACACGCACGCACGCACGCACACACACACACCTGCCCATGTGCAAGATCCCCTTTAGTGTATATAGGCAGAGCCCCCCTTTTGGTGTATATGGGCAGATTTCCCCCTTTAGTGTATAAAAGCAGTTCCCCCTTTAGTGTATGTGTGACACAGACACACCAATTACACACTCAGATCACACAGACGCAGACCACACACACACAGACGCAGACCACACACACACAGACGCAGACCACACACACACAGACGCAGATCACACACACACAGACGCAGATCACACACACACACAGACGCAGATCACACACACAAACACACATGCAGGTCACACACAAGCAGATCACACATGGCCTCCCCTCTCGCAGAACGTCTCCCTGGAGTCAAATAAGAGGCACCTGCTGCACCGTTTCCCTCCCTCCAATTAAAATATCTCCCCCTGGCACACAGCTTCCTTCCCTCCGATAAAACTGTCCCCCAGCGACTCAGCTTCCCTCCCTCCAATAAAAGTGTCTTCCCCGCCGCAGAGCTTCCCTCCCTCCGATGAATGTCCCCCGCTCTGAGCTCCTCTCAGTTCCCTTCCCTCCCTCCATCCGATCAGGGCCGGTTCTAGCTACAATGGGGCCCTGGGGCAAAAGAAACCGGGGGGCCCCCTTCCCGGCAGCAAATTCACCCCCCGGGGTCCCCAGACTGGCTGTCGAAGTGCCCCCTCTCCAGGCCTTCTGATCCCAGGGCCCACTGCAAAGTTTTTGGCAACACAGCAACTCACTTGTCTCTGTAGGTGTGCTGCTCTATTAGCCCGAGCTCTCGTCTTCATCCTCGCAGGGATGCCTCTTCTCAATGGCCTGGCGCATGTTATTACATAATGACATGTCACATGTGCCAGGTCACTGAGAAGATGCATCTAATGAGGATGAAGACATGTAGCAGGGACTAATGAAGCAGTGCCAGTCGGGACAGACAAGTTGTTGCTATGTTGTCAAAAACTTTGCAGGGGCCCCAGGGTGCACAAGTCGGGGGAAGGGCAGCTGCATGCAATTGTGTGGGCATTATGTCTTTCATGTAACACATGCTTTCATAATGTCCCTATTACATGAAGGGCAGCCACAATGCTCACCACTACATGTAGTGCAGCTGTGTTGTCCCATCCAATGCAAAGAAAGGGGGATGTAAAACAGGAAGAGACTGCAGAGAATCCATAAATAGAGTCATGACAGATTTTACACACCTCCAGGGGAGTGCAGGAGATCTGCAGCCAGTCCCTTCTCTGAATGAGTGTCCTGCTCATGTTTGCAGCCTCCTGTACATCGTTTCAGCCTTGTATATGGTGGTCCCTCTGCCCCTACCCCCCTCCCAGCATGAAGGCAGCTCTCTCTCTCTCTTCTTTCCTCAGTCCGTCCAACCCTCACCCCCCTTTCCTGCTGCTTTTGCCATTTGTGTGTGTGTGTGTAAGAGGAGGGGGCCATGGTCACTGATCCTAAATTACAGGCAGCTCTCTCTTCCTTCTCCAATCTCCATACACCCCTCGCCTACCCAAGCGTGCAGTGTGGAAGTACAGCAGCATCTCTTACCATGGATGCAGCTGCCAAGGACTCCACACTCCATTTGCTTCCTACTACAGCACGGCACCTTCTTTCTTAAATTACATCATGTGCCTGCTGTGCTCTCAAGGAGGGAACCGTGGCCGGATCAGGTCGGGTCGGGAGGCAGGACAGAGTGGCAATGCTGCAAAATAAGCTGATACACACAGAGAATGTTCCCCCTGCTTCCCTTGCCTGCTGCTGCTGCTGCCTGTCTCCTACCGACACATATGCGCTCCGGTTATATTACTCTGCCTAGATTCAATTTTAAAAGGGGCAATGGGGAAGCCTGGGAGCCTCTTCAGACCCTGCTGGGGCATATACCCCATTTACCTTTATTGTAGTAGCCCTCCTTCCGATGTAGAGACCAGTGCTGGCAGTGGCTCACCATCCATCTCGAAAACACCTGCTTTGCTCAGCTCCCGGGGCATTCTTCTGAACTGTGGCTTTAAGGGTCCTCGCTTGATGAGGTCATCAAGCAAAGCCCTTCTAATTCAGAAGAATGCCCCGAAACTGAACAATGCAGGTGTTTTCGAGATGGACGGTGAGCCACTGCCAGCACTGGTCTCTACATCGGAGGGAGAGGAACTGAGAGGAGATCAGAGCGGGGCGGGCAGGGGACATTATTCAGAGGAAGGGAAGCTGTGCGGCGGTAAAGCACTTATCGGAGGAAGGGAAGCGATGCCTTAAGGGGATGTGCGCCCCCTGGAAGCCGGCGCCCTGAGCGACCGCTCCGGTCGCTCAGGTCAAAGGCCGGCCATGACTGAGGTTAAGATTTTGGAAGGTGGGTGGAGCCTACAACAGCCAATAAAAATTCACCTTTTGATTTTCAAAGGGAATGTTTAAGCTGCTACCATTCTCTTATACTGTTAAAAGCAGATGCCTCAAACCTGGTACAGTTGGTCACTGGGTGACTAGGGCCCAAACTCAGAAAGGGGGCGGAGCCACAAACAGCCAATCAGATTTTTTTCATTTCAATGCAAATTATTGATACCAAAGACCGCAAAGCTCACAAACTTGGTTATTGAGTAATTGTGTGTTAGGGTTAGAAAAAGTATGCAGAGCCAACAACAGCCAAATACATACCCGGGCAACGCCGGGCAATCAGCTAGTACTGTATAAAGACACTGCTTGAAAAAGATTTATGCAAAGATGCTGGCCAGCCTCCCTGCTCGCTGCACACTTTTTTGGCAGTTGGATGGAGCAACTGCCATTCCCTAAGTGCTTTTGAAAAGAAAGAAAACCCTGAAAATCCCCTCAGGAGATGGGTTAGTCCAAAACCTGTCGGTTCTGTCAGATTTCTACTACTTACTGTAAGTGACAGCAACATAGGAGAAAAATAATTTATGGCTCATTTTACTCTGGAAGAAACATACTTATCTGTATATGTTTACATATATTTTAATGTGTGTTTAAACACAATTTTAATGTGGTAGTTTAAACACTTTTGCCTTTTGGATGTTGCTGATCCGTCTAAAAGGCTGCTAGGAGGCTGCTGTGCTCCCGTGTAGCCGCCTGTTAGCCCCGAGATCAATGAATGGAAACACAGTTCCCATTCATTGACCTAAGTCCCCATTAGAAAGACCGACAGCTTCTTCCAGAAGCTGCAATCTTTCTAAAGAAAACAAAAGTTTCCCATCCTCCCTTCACTTCCTGTAAGCGAGAGAGCTCGCTTACAGGACTAAAAAACAAAAAATGTGACTTTGGCCATCTTGTGGCCAAATAGTAAAACTACATCTACATACATTTGTTTTAAATAAATACAATGTATTACATTAAAAATTTACCCCCACACTCCAAAAAATACAGCAATAAATGTTTTAATGAAAAAAAAAAATATAATAAAAAACAAAAACATAAATAGTTACCTAAGGGTCTAAACTTTTTTAATATGCATGTGAAGAGGGAATATTACTATTATTTTTTTTAGTTATAAGCTTGTGAATAGTGATGGACGCAACACTGTAAAAATGCACCTTTATTGCCAAATAAAATATTGGCGCCATACATTGTGATAGGGACATAATTTAAATTATGTAATAACCGGGACAAATGGGCAAATAAAATGGCCAAAAACTGAGAAATAATGATTTTTTCCATTTTTTTCTTAATATTTCATGCATTTAGTTTGATTTAGTTTAGTTTCATTTCATTTAATTTGCATTTAGAAAAAAATAATTCTTAGCAAAATGTACCACCCAAAGAAAGCCTAATTAGTGGCGGAAAAAATTAGATATAGATCAATTCATTGTGATAAGTAGTGATACATTTATTGGCGCATGAATGGGAGGTGAAAATTGCTTGGATGCATAAGGTGAAAAATGACTGAAGGCTGAAGTGGTTAAAGTGAACCAGAGACGAAGCACCCTAATGTATTTTACCATATAGATCAGTGGGAACATTAGAGAAAACACCTACCATGCTTTCTGTTTCATTCTGCACTGCTCAGCCTGCTTGTTTAGCAGCCCTGATAAAATCCCTGACTGAGCATTCAGTCTGGCTTTGCTATAATGACTCAGCTATAATGATTCCTGGGCAGAGCCAGCAGGGGGCAGGCTTGGACTTGAAAAGACATCAGAGAACACAGACTGAGCTATAAATATTCCTGAGCAAAGCCAGACTGAATGCTCAGTACAGGATTTTATCAGGGCTGATTAGAAGCAAGCTGTGCAGTGCAGAATGAAACCGAAAGCAAGGTAGGTGTTTTCTCTAATGTCCCCACTGATATATATGGTAAAATACATGAGGGTGCTTCATCTCTGGTTCCCTGGTCGTACAACACTTGATGTATGGCCACTGGGCTGGCCAGATCGACCATCAGGTACAGTAGATCCCTTTCTGATGGAATCTAATCAGAGAGGGATTTATTGCCTTCCCACATATTGTCCAGGGATTTCTATTGGACTGTAATGCCTGGCAGATCTCCTGCCTTCTTTTCAGCTGCTATGCCCCAATCTACCACCACCTTCTTCACTCTATGTGACGCGTCCCCGCTTGAACAGGAGGTTAAAGCCAATGGGAGTCAAATTAACCACTTGAGGACCGCCCCCAGCCGATGGGCGGCGGCAAAGACCGGGCCCAAACGACCGCAATACGCCCATCGGCGGGGGCGGCTGCGGGAGTGTCTGTGCGGCGATCGCGTCATTCGTGACGCGATCAGCCGCCGGGGACTGGCTCCGCCCACCGTTCTTTGTAACCCGCCGGCCGTTCGGAAGCGCCGGCGGGTTACTAGCACCCGGATCGCCGCATGTAACAAGTATAATAGGCTTTGTAATGTATACAAAGCCTATTATACTGGCTGCCTCCTGCCCTGGTGGTCCCAGTGTCCGAGGGACCACCAGGGCAGGCTGCAGCCACCCTAGTCTGCACCCAAGCACACTGATTTCCCCCTCCCCTGCCCCCTGATCGCCCACAGCACCCCTCAGACCCCCCCCTGCCCACCCCCCAGACCACTGTTTGCACCCAGTCACCCCCCTAATCACCCATCAATCACTCCCTGTCACTATCTGTCAACGCTATTTTATTTTTAAGTCCCTAATCTGCCCCCTACTCCCTCCTGATCACCCCCCCCCACCCCTCAGATTCTCCCCAGACCCCCCCCCCCCCCCCGTGTACTGTATGCATCTATCCCCCCTGATCACCTGTCAATCACCTGTCAATCACCTGTCAATCACCCGTCAATCACCCGTCAATCACCCCCTGTCACTGCCACCCATCAATCAGCCCCTAACCTGCCCCTTGCGGGCAATCTGATCACCCACTGTTAAGCTTGGGGGTGTAATCTCCACAGTCAGCATACAACACATAAGCTGACGTGAAGGAGGTACACACACCAGCACAAGGGATCAGGATATCCCCAGTTTAGTGGAGGAGAGGACTGACTCCAATAGGAGATTGTGGTGCACAGAGCCGGTGCAGATCTGAACAGCCACAAACACTTTCGTAATAACGTCTCAGCGCAAGGTAGCGCTGAGCGCATAAACCAGGACTGAGGAGATCAGGACAGGTAGACAGAATGAACGCTTGCTAGCTAGCGATTACTTAGCGACAGCAAGCGTCCAAAACCAGACAGACTGGAATGAGGCAGCCAATGCGTTGCGGCGATGGCGTGCCTCACAAAGACAGGACAGGAGAGACAGGAAATAGCAGGATCGAGATAGATGAACGTAACACAGATAAATATACAATAAGTATGTTTTCCTAGCGTATTACAATTACAGCTATCAATGAAACTATTCGTAACGTCTGACTAACATATGTATATATTGGCAATGAACCGATATATGACATAAGCAGGAACTCTGACTAAGACTGAAGTAATACAGGGAACAGGACTCAGAAGGATTCGCTATCTCTTCGCAGAGATGAACGCAATCCACAAACAGGACCAGGAACAGGATTCAGAAGGATTCGTTATCTCTTCGCAGAGATGAACGCAATCCACAAACAGGACCAGGAACAGGATAACTAGCTCAGCACGGGTGTTCACGATACGCGCAAACTACCAAAACGTGCTGGAAAACTGACTAGCTGAACACAGGAAATAAACAGTTCGTGTACGTATATATCAGCGACACTGATATATTAACGTAACACGAATACAAGGAAAATAACAAAATGTGCAAGTATGCGTATATATTGGCGATGAACCAATATATGACACAAGACAAGCAAGTAGCAACTTCTAGAACAAGAGCAGAACTAGGAGGACTCGCTGACCCCTTCGCAGGAGTCAGCGCAGTCCACACGGACCAGGAACGAGGTGGGGCACGAGCAGAGTAACAGATAGAGTCTGAAACTATGATAGCCCATGAGGCATTGCAGGAAGCAGTTCTTTATACTGAGGTCATCCAATGGGAGCAGACCTGCAGATTCCCACACAAGTGAATGGTAATTAATCACAGGCTGATAGCAGGAAAAGGCAGACAATGATATGCAGCCTGCAGGAAAGGGACCGCCCCTCCACTGCAGCAGACAATGTTTGTTTACACAAAAGCATATTAAACTGTCATAAACTTCAGAGCGACTGCAGATGGAATCAGCAACTAGTTTAAGTGCAAACCAAACTATGCAAGCAAATGCATGTAATGACATTAGAACTGCTTGGTTTGCAATACCAGTGCAGTCAGCAGTAAACGCTACAGAAGCGATCATAACACCCACCCACACCAATAGATCGCCCGCAGATCCGACATCAGATCACCTCCCAAATCCATTGTTTACATCTCTTATCTCCTCTAAACACCCACTAATTACCCATCAATCACCCCCTATCACCACCTGTCACTGTTACCCATCAGATTAGACCCTAATCTGCCCCTTGCGGGCACCCAATCACCCGCCCACACGCTCAGATTGCCCTCAGACCCCCCCTTATCAATTCGCCCGTGCAATATTTACATCTGTTATTCCCTGTAATAACCCACTGATCACCTGTCAATCACCCATCAATCACCCCCTGTCACTGCCACCCATCAATCACCCCCTGTCACTGCCACCCATCAATCAGCCCCTAACCTGCCCCTTGCGGGCAATCTGATCACCCACCCACACCAATAGATCGCCCGCAGATCCGACATCAGATCACCTCCCAAATCCATTGTTTACATCTCTTATCTCCTCTAAACACCCACTAATTACCCATCAATCACCCCCTATCACCACCTGTCACTGTTACCCATCAGATTAGACCCTAATCTGCCCCTTGCGGGCACCCAATCACCCGCCCACACGCTCAGATTGCCCTCAGACCCCCCCTTATCAATTCGCCCGTGCAATATTTACATCTGTTATTCCCTGTAATAACCCACTGATCACCTGTCAATCACCCATCAATCACCCCCTGTCACTGCCACCCATCAATCACCCCCTGTCACTGCCACCCATCAAACAGCCCCTAACCTGCCCCTTGCGGGCAATCTGATCACCCACCCACACCAATAGATCGCCCGCAGATCTTCTCTCCTCTAAACACCCACTAATTACCCATCAATCACCCCCTATCACCACCTGTCACTGTTACCCATCAGATTAGACCCTAATCTGCCCCTTGTGGGCACCCAATCACCCGCCCACACCTCAGAACGCCCTCAGACCCCAGCCCTGATCACCTCGCCAGTGCATTGCTTGCATCTATTTCCCCCCTCTAATCACACCTTGAGACACCCATCAATCACCTCCTGTCACCCCCTAGCACACCTACCCATCAGATCAGGCCCTAATTTGCCCCGTGTGGGCTCCTGATCACTCGGCCAAACCCTCAGATCCCCCTCAGACCCCCTTCCGATCACGTCCCCAGTGCATTTATTGCATCTATTTTCCCCTCTAACCGCCCCCTGAGACACCCATCAATCACCTCCTGTCACCCCCCTAGCACTCCTATCCATTAGATCAGGCCCAATACATCCTGTCATCTAAGAGGCCACCCTGCTTATGACCGCTTCCACAAAATTTGCCCCCTCATAGACCACCTGTCATCAAAATTTGCAGATGCTTATACCCCTGAACAGTCATTTTGAGAAATTTGGTTTCCAGACTACTCACAGTTTTGGGCCCGTAAAATGCCAGGGCAGTATAGGAACCCCACAAGTGACCCCATTTTAGAAAGAAGACACCCCAAGGTATTCTGTTAGGTGTATGATGAGTTCATAGAATATTTTATTTTTTGTCAAAAGTTAGAGGAAATTGGATTTTTATTGTTTTTTTCACAAAGTGTCATTTTTCACTAACTTGTGACAAAAATAAAATCTTCTATGAACTCACCATACCCCTAACGGAATACCTTGGGGTGTCTTCTTTCTAAAATGGGGTCACTTGTGGGGTTCCTATACTGCCCTGGCATTTTAGGGGCCCTAAACCGTGAGGAGTAGTCTAGAATCCAAATGCCTCAAAATGACCTGTGAATAGGACGTTAGGCCCCTTAGCGCACCTAGGTTGCAAAAAAGTGTCACACATGTGGTATCGCCGTACTCAGAAGAAGTAGTATAATGTGTTTTGCGGTGTATTTTTATACATACCCATGCTGGGTGGGAGAAATCTCTCTGTAAATGGACAATTGTGTGTAAAAAAAATCAAATAATTGTCATTTACAGAGATATTTCTCCCACCCAGCATCTGTATGTGTAAAAATACACCCCAAAACACATTATACTACTTCTCCTGAGTACGGCGGTACCACATGTGTGGCACTTTTTTGCACCCTAAGTGCGCTAAGGGGCCCAAAGTCCAATGAGTACCTTTAGGATTTCACAGGTCATTTTGCGACATTTGGTTTCAAGACTACTCCTCACGGTTTAGGGCCCCTAAAATGCCAGGGCAGTATAGGAACCCCACAAATGACCCCATTTTAGAAAGAAGACACCCCAAGGTATTCCGTTAGGAGTATGGTGAGTTCATAGAAGATTTTATTTTTTGTCACAAGTTAGCGGAAAATGACACTTTGTGAAAAAAAACAATTAACATCAATTTCCGCTAACTTGTGACAAAAAAAAAAAATCTTCTATGAACTCACCATACTCCTAATGGAATACCTTGGGGTGTCTTCTTTCTAAAATGGGGTAATTTGTGGGGTTCCTATACTGTCCTGGTATTTTAGGGGCCCTAAACCGTGAGGAGTAGTCTTGAAACGAAATTTCTCAAAATGACCTGTGAAATCCTAAAGGTACTCATTGGACTTTGGGCCCCTTAGCGCAGTTAGGGTGCAAAAAAGTGCCACACATGTGGTATTGCCGTACTCAGGAGAAGTATTATAATGTGTTTTGGGGTGTATTTTTCCACATACCCATGCTGAGTGGGAGAAATATCTCTATAAATAGACAATTGTGTGTAAAAAAAATAAAAAAATTGTCATTTACGGAGATATTTCTCCCACCCAGCATGGGTATGTGTAAAAATACACCCCAAAACACATTATACTACTTTTCCTGAGTACGGCAATACCACATGTGTGGCACTTTTTTGCAGCCTAACTGCGCTAAGGGGCCCAAAGTCCAATGAGCATCTTTAGGCTTTACAGGGGTGCTTACAATTAGGCACCCCCCAAAATGCCAGGACAGTGAACACACCCCACAAATGACCCCATTTTGGAAAGTAGACACTTCAAGGTATTCAGAGAGGAGCATAGTGAGTCCGTGGCAGATTTCATTTTTTTTTTGTCGCAAGTTAGAAGAAATGGAAACTTTTTTTTTTGTTGTTGTTGTCACAAAGTGTCATTTTCCGCTAACTTGTGACAAAAAATAAAATCTTCTATGAACTCACCATGCCTCTCACTGAATACTTTGGGATGTCTTCTTTCCAAAATGGGGTCATTTGGGGGGTATTTGGACTATCCTGGAATTTTAGCCCCTCATGAAACCTGACAGGTGCGCAGAAAAGTCAGAGATGCTTGAAAATGGGAAAATTCACTTTTGGCACCATAGTTTGTAAACGCTATAACTTTTACCCAATCCAATAAATATACACTGAATGGTTTTTTTTTTATCAAAGACATGTAGCAGAATAACTTTCGCGCTCAAATGTATAGGAAATTTTACTTTATTTGAAAAATGTCAGCACAGAAAGTTAAAAAAGTCATTTTTTTGACAAAATTCATGTCTTTTTTGATGAATATAATAAAAAGTAAAACTCGCAGCAGCAATCAAATAGCATCAAAAGAAAGCTGTATTAGTGACAAGAAAAGGAGGTAAAATTCATTTAGGTGGTAGGTTGTATGACCGAGCATTAAACCGTGAAAGCTGCAGTGGTCTGAATGGAGAAAAAGGCTCTGGTCCTTAAGGGGCGAAAAGACTGTGGTCCTGAAGTGGTTAAAGAAAAAAAAATACACATGGAAGCGTTCAAAATGATGATAGCATTTACCTCACTGTATTTTCGCCACTCCCCCGCCATGCATACCCATCATGGATCTGGATCCGTTTATTTTTCCCCAGCACTGATGCCCATGTTATCCAAGATGGCTGCTGACCTTTGCCTTTCTCTTCCGGAAGCAGCCTCTTCCTTTTTTGTTAGCGCTGGTAAAGTCGCGCGAGAAGCAGCGCACGGCCATGAAATGCTGCATAGTTCTACTCATACCTTTTCCCCGAGTAGAAGTCTACACTGCTGACAGCGCTGCCTGTGTTTGCAGTATCACTATGCACGCTCTGTCAGTGAGACCAGGGAGCTGAACGTCATTGGGAGGGGGGCTCAGAGGGGCGGGGAAAGGGGAGGTTGATGGGTATGCATGATGGAGAAGAGGCAGAGCAGTGTGGAAATCAGCTCTGCCTCCTCACAACAGGATTATATTCGACCGAACTGGTCAAATATGTATAAATGAGTTTTCGGGTGCCAGGATACAGTAATTTTATACGAAAAGGAGACTGAGGAGCACAGGAGAGAAATAGGTAATTGATAAGCTACTGAAAATAACAAAAAAAAACGGTTCCCATTCACTTTAAGAGCAACACCTACCTGACTTCGGTTACACCCAGGGCTTTAAGGAGCAAGGTATAGCAGCTGAGGTCAAGAAATCCAGAGCACCACCAGACAACAAGGATATGTAGCTGGGTGATGGAAGAGGCTACACAGGTTGTCACAGGAGTAATGAACAAAGGAGCGAGATTACCCAGAGCAACCACTGTTTTGGGCTTCCAATACCGCCACAAATAACAAAACTCAATGGCTGCTTAGTGCGATGCCGCACAAAGCCTCAGGCTGAGTAACAAGACAAAAAACAGACAGACATACGGAATGCTTTGCCAATCTAGTCGCTGCCCCAGCGACACCAAACATTCACACTGACATAAACAAGACAAACAGGTAGTAGCGTAACTAATGGCAACCGCTGCTTCAGTTACGTCCTCAGGAAGAAGGCACGAAGGATAACTATCAGTCACCAGCGTGGTGAAGGCAATCTCCAATTAGCAGGATAGTGGACTTCACTGACCCTCGCGGGTACAGCAAACATCCAGCAGGCAGGGAAAAACAAAGCAAGGCAATACATAATACTTTCACAGCATGGACCCAGCAACAACTCAGGGAGCTGTACACTATGTTGGGCGGGGTCTGGAATGGGAGGTAACCCTGTGGACATCAGCCAATAGATGCAGATATGCAAATTCCCACACAGCTGAATGGTAATCATGCAATCCTGAGCCAGTCTGATTACAAGCTGCTGACTGTGAATGGAGAGGACTTTCACAACAAATACATGCAATATTATGCAACAACATGCATGTAGGAAATCCGGGGCTATCTGGCTGCAGTTCAACTGCAGCAAGCAATAGGTGGATTCATGACAGCATCCTAAGCTGCTCTGAACTGCAGAGTGATTGCTAATGACAATTAGACTTATTTCGAATGCAATCCAAACTGAGCAACTGAATGCAAGCAGATAAGTCAGAAATGCCCGGTTGCAGTTCCACTGCAACCGACAGAACATGTTCCAGGAGAGATCCTGACATGGACATCCTCCTCGTGCACCACCTCCTGGGTCCCCCAAGGGTAAAGTGTAATTCCCCTCCCGCCCCCGTTCCCATGCTCAGTGCGTTAAAGTTACACTTCTGGTGGGGAAACTTCTGGCCCCTTCCAGTGCTCCACGTCACTGAGCTTGCCAGAACCACATGATTCGGCACATGTGGTGATGGCACACATGAGCCAGTGTCACATGGTACCAGCGTTCTTGTTGACGGTGGACACTGGAGGAGGTCAGGAGACGTGACAGCAGAGAGGTGAGACTTTAAAACAGTAAGCGCTAGCACAGGGGGACACTTTACACTTGGAGGAACACGGGTCTAGCGCTTGTAGCTTGTGTACAGATCCATTGGGTGGTCATGTTGCAGCACCAACTGTCGACTGGGCCACAACATCGAATACTTTATGGGCACCAACAAGGTGGCCATTAACGATACAATTTGTCGAACCATTATTTATGAACGATTCATCGCATAAACAATCGTTAATGGGTTGGGGCCACTAATAGACAAAAATCTCCCAACCAATCCAATCAGATTAATCCGATCGGGTTGTTTAGGAGAATTTTGTCCATTAGTGATAATGAAAAAGGTTTCCTTCAATGCAACAAGGCTCACAGACAGGAAACGGTCTGGACCTAGGTCCTGACATCACACTGTGGGAGGGGTTTCACCACAATATCGGCCCTACAGACCCCCTGATCTATTGGATAAAAAGTAAAGATTATTCGTGGGAAAGGGGGTATCAGCTGCAGATTGGGATAAAGTTTAATCCTTGGTTACAGTTATTCTTTAAATGACCATGTATGATTTCATACCGTTCCCATTCAGGCATGGAAATGTAAAGGGCTGCTGACGGTTTGTGGAAATTACCTATATAAACACAAAGCACAGTCTTGCCTAGGCTGCATTGGTCCCCTGTGACTTCACACAGCTCATTCGTTATACAGTAATGGCCACCATCATCTCATCCTTATTCCTGAGTCACTATTGACTCACCATCCTACCCTCCCTCCTCCCTCCCCATCCATTAAGGGGAATGCTCCTGCACATTACTTAATTGCCCGATATCTAGTGGGTAATTTAAAGCATTTAGTAAAGATTAGAGACTTCCTGTAAATGTCAGTGGGCTGAGGACAAGTCTGGCAGGTCAGAGGAAACTCTGCTTTCATTAAACAAATGGATAGAAAATATATATAAAGACTGCACAAAACATCTGTCATTGAACATTATTAAAAATGACTCTGCCAACTCGAATAGCAGCCAGCCATGCTTTTCTTTAACTACCGGATAATTTCAATTTGTTTTTCTCGCAGCTCTGGCAACAGTACATTCATTGCTTTAGCTTATGTACATAACTTCTCAGAACTCTCAACCCCCTGCTTGTGTAACTGGTTCTCTGCTTCAGTGGCGTAGCTACAAGCCTCGGGGGCCCGATGCCCCCCACCTTACATTAATTAGCCAGGTATAGGTGCCTCCAGTATAGGTAGCCAGGAATAGGTGACCCCAGTATAGGTAGCCAGGAATAGGTGCCCCCAGTATAGGTAGACAGGAATAGGTGCCATCAGTATAGGTAGCCAGGAATAGGGCCCCCCAGTTTTGGTAGCCAGGTATAGGTGCTCCAAAATAGGTAACCCAGGAATAGGTGCTCCCAGTATACATAGCCAGGAATAGGTGCTCCCAGTATAGGTGGTCAGGAATAGGTGCCTCAGTATAGGTAGCCAGGAATGGGTGCTCCCAGTATAGATAGCCAGGAGTAGGTGCCTCAGTATAGGTAGCCAGGAATGGGTGCTCCCAGTATAGATAGCCAGGAGTAAGTGCCTCAGTACAGATAGCCAGGGATAGGTGCCTCAGTATAGATAGCCAGGGATAGGCGCCTCAGTACGTATAGCAAAGGATAGGTGCCTTGGTATAGGTAGCCAGGGACCAGTGCCTCGGCATAGATAGTTAGGAATTGGTGCCTCAGTATAGGTAGCCAGGCGGAGGGGGATGCAGCGGCATGCACCAGAAGCTGCAGAGGGAACATCAAATACTCACTTTGCCGCGATCCATGCACTGCATCTACTTACTTTTTCCTGTTCTTGAGTTCCATCTCACAGTAAGAGAACATGGGGAGGAGGAGCGGGGCCCTCAGGGGTCCCGGGCCTGGGCGCACAGGCGACTGCTGCGACCATGGCCCCTACGCCCCTGCTCTGCTTATACCCAAAGGTTACATAGAGTGGGAACTAAAGTTTTAAGCATCTCATAAATGCAGGGGCATAACAAGAAAAGCAGAAAGCAGTGGAATATTTACCAGGTTGTGTTGGGTTCTCCTCATCCTCCTGGCAGCTACTAGGTCTAGGCTGCAATCCTTCACCTCCCAATCAGATGACATGCATCAGGAGCCGGAGGAGGACAGCACAGGCTCCTTCCATGCTGCCTTCCTCCGCCATACCGATCACATGACATGCATCAGGAGCCGGAGGAGGACAGCACAGGCTCCTTCCATGTTGCCATCCTCCGCCATACCGATCACATGACATGCATCAGGAGCCGGAGGAGGACAGCACAGGCTCCTTCCATGTTGCCATCCTCCACCATACCGATCACATGACATGTATCAGGAGACGGAGGAGGACAGCACAGGCTCCTTCCATGCTGCCATCCTCTGCCATACCGATCACATGACATGCATTAGGATCGATATCTCTCTCTCTCTCTCATCTCATCTCATCTCATCTCATCTCATCTCATGCAGTAGGGAATTGCAGATTTTCAAAACAGCTTATATACCATAGCTGGGATTTGAACCCAGAACCTAGTGTGTAGTAGGTATCTGTCTTACCCTCTAGACCATGACCCACACTGCATGCTAAAGCTGCCGGTAGCATAAACCATACTTCCATTATGATCAATTCGATAGAAAAAGTAGCATGATTAAGGATTTGTACTTTTTGAAAAGCATGCTTATTTATATACCATAGCTGGGATTTGAACCCAGAACCTAGTGTGTAGTAGGTATCTGTCTTACCCTCTAGACCATGACCCACACTGCATGCTAAAGCTGCCGGTAGCATAAACCATACTTCCATTATGATCAATTCGATAGAAAAAGTAGCATGATTAAGGATTTGTACTTTTTGAAAAGCATGCTTATATACCATAGCTGGGATTTGAACCCAGGACCTAGTGTGTAGTAGGTATCTGTCTTACCCTCTAGACCATCAACCACACTCAGGGCCAGGCTTTAGCATGTAGTGTGGTCAGAGGTGGGACAAGGTCCTTCAGCACCCAAGGCTGAGACAGCAAAGTGCGCCCCCCCATCCCTCCCACCCCAGCTGTCACACACTGATTGCTATTACACTAAGAGGTGCCCCAGGGCCCCCACCCCCACCCCCAACACCTTAATCTCTACTTATCTGGCTTGCTGTCGCTGCCATGTATCACCTTTTCTTATTTCTTTCTGCTTCAAACACAATTGGGAATGACAGGAGGGGGGAGGAGGAGGGGGGGGGAGGAGGAGGGGGGGGGAGGAGGGGGGAGGAGGAGGAGGGGGGGAGGAGGGGGGAGGAGGAGGAGGGAGGAGGAGGGGGGAGGAGGAGGAGGGGGGGGAGGAGGAGGGGGGAGGAGGAGGAGGGGGGAGGAGGAGGAGGGGGGAGGAGGAGGAGGAGGGAGGGGAGGAGGGAGGAGGAGGGGGGAGGAGGAGGAGGAGGAGGAGGGAGGAGGAGGGAGGGGAGGAGGGAGGAGGAGGGAGGAGGAGGAGGGAGGGGAGGAGGGAGGAGGAGGGAGGGGAGGAGGGAGGAGGAGGGAGGAGGAGGGAGGGGAGGAGGGGGGAGGAGGGGGAAGGGGGGCGGGAGGGGGGAGGAGGGGGGGAGGAGGGGGGAGGGGAGGGGGGAGGAGGGGGGAGGAGGGGGGAGGAGGGGGGAGGAGGGGGGAGAGGAGGGGGGAGGAGGAGGGAGGAGGAGGAGGGGGGGGGAGGAGGAGGAGGGGGGGGGGAGGAGGAGGAGGAGGGGGGGGAGGAGGAGGAGGGGGGGGGAGGAGGAGGAGGAGGGGGGGAGGGAGGAGGAGGAGGGGGGGGGAGGAGGAGGGGGAGGAGGAGGAGGAGGGGGGGGAGGAGGAGGGGGGGGGAGGAGGAGGGGGAGGAGGAGGGGGGGGAGGAGGAGGGGGAGGAGGAGGAGGAGGGGGGGGGAGGAGGAGGAGGAGGGGGGGGAGGAGGAGGAGGAGGAGGGGGGGGGGAGGAGGAGGAGGAGGGGGGGGGAGGAGGAGGAGGGGGGGGAGGAGAAGGAGGAGGAGGAGGGGGGGGGAGGAGGAGGAGGAGGAGGGGGGGGGGAGGAGGAGGGGGAGGAGGAGGAGGAGGAGGAGGGGGGGGGGGGAGGAGGAGGAGGAGGGGGGGAGGAGGAGGAGGAGGAGGGGGGGGGAGGAGGAGGAGGAGGAGGGGGGGGGGAGGAGGAGGAGGGGGGGGGAGGAGGAGGGGGGAGGAGGAGGAGGAGGGGGGGGGAGGAGGAGGAGGAGGAGGAGGGGGGGGGAGGAGGAGGAGGAGGGGGGGGAGGAGGAGGAGGGGGTGGGAGGAGGAGGAGGGGGGGGGAGGAGGAGGAGGAGGGGGGGGAGGAGGAGGAGGAGGGGGGGAGGAGGAGGAGGAGGGGGGGGGGAGGAGGAGGAGGAGGTGGGGGGGGAGGAGGAGGAGGAGGAGGGGGGGGGAGGAGGAGGAGGAGGGGGGGAGGAGGAGGAGGAGGGAGGGGGGGGAGGAGGAGGAGGAGGGGGGGGGGAGGAGGAGGAGGAGGGAGGAGGAGGAGGGGGGGGGAGGAGGAGGAGGAGGAGGAGGGGGAGGAGGAGGAGGAGGAGGAGGGAGGAGGAGGAGGAGGAGGGAGGAGAGAGAGAGAGATTTTAACATTTTTCCGACGGAATTCCGTGTAAATCGGAATTCCGCGGAACTGACCCGGTATACCGTCGGAATGGAACGGTAACGGAATTTCTATATGTCGGAATGTGGAATTGTGCCGGAAACGGAAATCGGCTATTCCGACCATGCCTGCATCCTCCACCTCCCAATCAGATGACATGCATCAGGAGCCGGAGGAGGAGACAGCACAGGCTCCTTCCATGCTGCAATCCTCCACCTCCCAATCAGATGAAATGCATCAGGAGCCAGAGGAGGACAGCACAGGCTCCTTCCATGCTGCAATCCTCCACCTCCCAATCAGATGACATGCATCAGGAGCCGGAGGAGGACAGCACAGGCTCCTTCCATGCTGCTATCCTCCACCTCCCAATCAGATGACATGCATCAAGAGCCGGAGGAGGACAGCACAGGCTCCTTCCATGCTGCAATCCTCCACCTCCCAATCAGATGACATGCATCAGGAGCCGGAGGAGGACAGCACAGGCTCCTTCCATGCTGCCTCCCTCCGCCATACCGATCACATGACATGTATCAGGAGCCGGAGGAGGACAGCACAGCAGGGCCGGTTCTAGACAGGCACATATAAGGGGGCAGCCAGAAATTTGCAGGGGGCATAAAAAACCCCTGCGCCGCGCGTTGGCGCGGCACGCCAAAAAATGGGCGTGGTCATGCAGCAGACCGTGGGTGTGGTCATGGGTGGGGCCAAATATACATGACTTTAGCAGTGGTGTTAAAGGTCTGCTGGGATAGTTTGAGCTCTGCTGTAGTGCATCCCCCAAAAATATATGTGATCTGACAGCATTTCACCAAAAATACACTGCCAAGTTGCTGATGTATGGCACCCTTAAAGGAAACCAAAGATGATTGATACTGTTTTATACATACCCAGGTCTTCCTCCAGCCCCATGCACACAGATCGCTCCCACGCCGCCGTCCTCTGCTGCCTGCTGCTGCGGTATTGGGTCCCGTTAGTTCAGCCAGTCTGCGCAAGAGGAACTGCGCTCTTTACGTATCTCTCCAGCGACCACCGAAGAGATACGTAGAGGGCGCACTTCCCTTGGGTAGACTGGCAGAACTAACGGGACCCAATACCGCAGCAGCAGGCAGCAAAGGACGGCGTCGTGGGAGTGATCTGTGCGCATGGGGCTGGAGGAAGCCCCAGGTATGTATACAACACTGTCAATCATCTCTGGTACACTTTAAGACATTCTTAATAGGAGACCAGCAGCAGCTACAAATGATTAAATTAGGATACACAAAGCTTAAGAAGCTAGGACAGGCAGTGAAAGGGTTAAAAGAAAATGCAGGCTGAAGTGAGCAGAGCAGATAGAAGAGCAGAGGGCAGGTCAGTCAGTGAGACTGAATAGTGAAAAGAAGGGGGGTGAGCCATTACACAGAGTATATCTGACCTCTGTGCAGATTGTTCCTGCTCCCTGAGCTGCAGATAGGAATCAGTTATTAATAAAAGAGTATCCCCCTGCCCACCAATCATCACAGTGATGTGGGCACAGGGTCCTCAGGTCAGTGTGGGAGGTCAGGGGACTCGTACATTATACACAACATAGCGCCGTCCATCAGCAGCACACAGGCAGTCTGACAGGCTGTGTCCTGTGTATGCAGAGAGCTGGGCGGCTGGGACTGGAGACATAAATCACTTGCCTTTTCCTCTCATGTCTCCCCAGCGCGCCCATCCTTCTCATTCAGATACAGAGATACTTGTGGCTGGCTGGCCGAGATCACATGGGGCGGGCAGCCAGTGAGAGAGCAGAGTGTCTCACTCCTCTCTCACTGGCTGCCTGGCCCCATGTGATACCCGACCAGGCTACTGAGTGTCTCTATCTCCGCCCTCTACACACAGCACAGCGGAGATAGAGGAAATGTGTCTGCGTTCCATGGACCAGGAAGCACCAGCATATTTGAGGGGGCAAGAAGTCTATTTGAGGGGGCTCTGCCCCCTCTTGCCCCCCCCTAAAGCCGGCCCTGCAGCACAGGCTCCTTCCATGCTGCCTTCCTCCGCCATACCGATCACATGACATGCATCAGGAGCCGGAGGAGGACAGCACAGGCTCCTTCCATGCTGCCATCCTCCACCATACCGATCACATGACATGTATCAGAAGCCGGAGGAGGACAGCACAGGCTCCTTCCATGTTGCCATCCTCCACCATACCGATCACATGACATGCATCAGGAGCCGGAGGAGGACAGCACAGGCTCCTTCCATGTTGCCATCCTCCACCATACCGATCACATGACATGTATCAGGAGACGGAGGAGGACAGCACAGGCTCCTTCCATGCTGCCATCCTCTGCCATACCGATCACATGACATGCATTAGGAACCGGAGGAGGACTACACAGGCTCTTTCCATGCTGCCATCCTCCACCATACCGATCACATGACATGTATCAGGAGACGGAGGAGGACAGCACAGGCTCCTTCCATGCTGCCATCCTCTGCCATACCGATCACATGACATGCATTAGGAGCTGGAGGAGGACCACACAGGCTCTTTCCATGCTGCCATCCTCCACCATACCGATCACATGACATGTATCAGGAGACGGAGGAGGACAGCACAGGCTCCTTCCATGCTGCCATCCTCTGCCATACCGATCACATGACATGCATTAGGAGCCGGAGGAGGACTACACAGGCTCTTTCCATGCTGCCATCCTCCACCATACCGATCACATGACATGTATCAGGAGACGGAGGAGGACAGCACAGGCTCCCTCCATGCTGCCATCCTTCACCATACCGATCACATGACATGCATTAGGAGCCGGAGGAGGACAGCACAGGCTCTTTCCATGCTGCCATCCTCCACCATACCGATCACATGACATGTATCAGGAGCCGGAGGAGGACGCAGGGGCGTAGCAATAGGGGTTGCAGAGGTAGCGACCGCATCGGGGCCCTTGGGCCAGAGGGGCCCCGAAGGGCCCTCCCCCAACTACAGTATTAGCTCTCTATTGGTCCTGTGCCCATAATAATGACTTCTATAGTTACTTTGAATACTGGTAATCCTTAAGAAACTGTTTCCCATGCTTTTCTTGCACCTCTGACACTGTAGTTGCCATTGGCAGGTTTTGGTGCGCCGTATCAATTGTTATGTATAGAGTGCTTGGGGGGGCCCCATTGTCAAACTTGCATCGGGGCCCACAGCTCCTTAGCTACGCCACTGGGAGGACAGCACAGGCTCCCTCCATGCTGCCATCCTCCGCCATACCGATCACATGACATGGATCAAGAAGTGGAGGATTACAGCATAGGCTTGCTCCATGCGGCCATCCTCTGCCTCCTGATCACATGACATGCATCAGGAGGTGGAAGATGATAGCATAGAGCATTTGGCTGCCAGGAAAAATAAAGAAACCCAATGCAGCACTGGAGCAGTTATACACACCTCTCTGCTGCACGTACTATGCAATGTGGGGAAGTGGAGTGGGTCCCTTTTGCTCTCAGACTCCCCACCCCTGTGAGGACTATTGTAACACTGGTGTATGAGTTTAAAGGACAACTAAGCAGTTAAAATCTGACTGAACAGACAGGTTTTTGGGCCACTCCATCTCCTCATGGGGGATTCTCAGGGATTTCTTTGCTTTTAACAGCATTTCCTGAAGCAGTTGCAAAGTCTAACTGACAAACTAGTGTGCAAGTGATTAGGGAGACTGGCTGGTATCTTACCATTTTGGCAGTTAAACTGCTGTTCAGGAAATGCTGTTGAAAACAAAGAAAACCCTGAGAATCCCCCATGAGGAGATGAACTGGCACCTGTCGGTTCTGTCAGATTTTAACTGCTTACTTTTTTCACGATAGTTGTCCTTTATCTATTGTACATAACAACCGCGTCACGCCAATTGGCGTCAAGTCCTGGGGTGGGGTTTTGCAGGAGATTGCGCCCGCCAATGGGTGTGCATCTCTGCTTGAATGATGGAGCTCCGCTCCGTCATCAGTTTGCCAGCGGCGGTCGCCACTAGGAGACTGTTAGACAGTGAAACCGCCGTCTATTTACAGTGTACAGCGCTGCGATCTAAGGCAGCGCTGTACTGGGGACAGCTCTGACACTCGGTTGTCCCCCTGGGAGGCTCAGAGAGCGATCTGCTCTCATAAGCTGATGTCTAAGAGAGCCGATCACTGTGACTGGCTGGCGGGGAAGGGAGGGGATTAAAAAAAAATAATACAAAATAGTAAAATTTATTTAGAAAGAGACAACATATAAATACAGGATCTTCTAAAAAAATTAGCATATTGTGATAAAGTTCATTATTTTCTGTAATGTACTGATAAACATTAGACTTTCATATATTTTAGTTTCAAATACACACAACTGAAGCAGTCCAAGCCTTTTATTGTTTTAATATTGATGATTTGGGCATATAGCTCATGAAAACCCAAAATTCCTATCTCAAAAAATTAGCATATTTCATCCGACCAATAAAAGAAAAGCGTTTTTAAAACAAAAAAAGTCAATCTTTAAATGATTATGTTCAGTTATGCCCTCAATACTTGGTCGGGAATCCTTTTGCAGAAATGACTGCGTCAATGCGGCGTGGCATGGAGGCAATCAGCCTGTGGCACTGCTCAGGTGTTATGGAGGCCCAGGATGCTTCGATAGCGGCCTTAAGCTTATCCGGAGTGTTGGGTCTTGTGTCTCTCAACTTTCTCTTCACAATATCCCACAGATTCTCTATGGGGTTCAGGTCAGGAGAGTTGGCAGGCCAATTGAGCATAGTAATACCATGGTCAGTAAACCATTTACCAGTGGTTTTGGCACTGTGAGCAGGTGCCAGGTCGTGCTGAAAAATGAAATCTTCATCTCCATAAAGCTTTTCAGCAGATAGGAGCATGAACCCACTTTTGAACCAGAAACAGCGGCAGAAGCGCCTGACCTGGGCTACAGAGAAGCAGCACTGGACTGTTGCTCAGTGGTCCAAAGTACTTTTTTTCGGATGAAAGCAACTTTTACGTGTCATTCGGAAATCAAGGTGCCAGAGTCTGGAGGAAGACTGGGGAGAGGGAAATGCCAAAATGCCTGAAGTCCAGTGTCAAGTACCCACAGTCAGTGATGGTCTGGGGTGCCATGTCAGCTGCTGGTGTTGGTCCACTGTGTTTTATCAAGGTCAGGGTCAATGCAGCTAGCTATCAGGAGATTTTGGAGCACTTCATGCTTCCATCTGTTTAAAAGTTTTATGGAGATGAAGATTTCATTTTTCAGCACGACCTGGCACCTGCTCACAGTGCCAAAACCACTGGTAAATGGTTTACTGACCATGGTTGGCCTGCCAACTCTCCTGACCTGAACCCCATAGAGAATCTGTGGGATATTGTGAAGAGAAAGTTGAGAGACGCAAGACCCAACACTCTGGATGAGCTTAAGGCCGCTATCGAAGCATCCTGGGCCTCCATAACACCTGAGCAGTGCCACAGGCTGATTGCCTCCATGCCACGCCGCATTGAAGCAGTCATTTCTGCAAAAGGATTCCCGACCAAGTATTGAGTGTATAACTGAACATAATTATTTGAAGGTTGACTTTTTTGTTTTAAAAACACTTTCTTTTATTGGTCGGATGAAATATGCTAATTTTTTGAGATTGGTATTTTGGGTTTTCATGAGCTGTATGCCAAAATCATCAATATTAAAACAATAAAAGGCTTGAACTACTTCAGTTGTGTGTATTTGAATCTAAAATATATGAAAGTCTAATGTTTATCAGTACATTACAGAAAATAATGAACTTTATCACAATATGCTAATTTTTTGAGAAGATCCTGTATGTAAAAAAAATAAACAAACATGCCAGCAGGGATCAGAGCCCATCAACAGGAAGCTCTGTTGGTGGGAAGAAAATGGGGGGAGGGGGGAATCACTTGTGTGCTGAGTTGTGCGGCCCTGCAGCGAGGCCTTAAAGCTGCAGTGGCCTAAATTGTAAAAAATAGCCTGGTCACTAGGGGGGTGTACGCCTGTGGTCCTCAAGTGGTTTTTAAGGAAAGTTTAGAAGGAGCACATAAGGCAGTGATGGCTAACCTTGGCACTCCAGCTGTGATGGAACTACAAGTCCCATGAGGCATTGCAATACTCTGACAGCTCTAAGCATAACTCAGGGAGTGCCAAGGTTAGCCATTACTGACATAAGGTATTCCTAGTAATGGCACATAAAAGACCAAAGGGAGCTGAAACAATAGCCATAAAACACATTGGGCTCAATTCTGGTAGCTATGTGAGGTAAATACATTTTTGTAGGTAAAATACCTCATGAGGTATTTTCCTCTTCTTTTATCAATTCTGAAAGATTTTTCTCCATTTCCGAACATGAGGTAAAACATGAGGTAAATGCATAGAGTGAGGTAAAACATGAGGTATTTCAGTGGTAAGCCTGCAGCAAATAAGTAATAGTCGTTAATTGTCTTCCATAAGTTAGGATAGGATAGTTAGGATTTCCATTTTCCATAACTTTCGTAATTGTTATAATTTATGGAATTACGAATGAAACACCAAATTACGATTTAACACTATATTACTACATGAAGTTACGAATTACGAAATTCCAAAGGACAATTTTTCTGATAATTACGAATTACAATTTGGTGTCGTAATTACGTGAAATTCCAGCTCATCGCTGCTATTTTGGTTGAAAGAAAATAGAAGCGATTTCATCAGGACCATTATATGCATTTCTTGCCGCAGACAGGTAATTTTAATAACAGTAATATACAATACATCTGGAATATCAGTGCAATATGCTGTATCATGTTTTCCATTACAAATATACATTTTATCAGACCAACGTTTCAGCGTAGAAACGTAAACAATGACAAAAACACAATAAAGTAGATTCTGCGATCTGTCAGCTCTTCTCATTAGTCGCACATCAATTCTGGGAACACTTACATGTTTTCCTGGAAGGTACATTTCAATCAGCTTGAAGTGAAGTTCCACCTTTTTTGAGACATAAGTTAATATTGTTAGGATTAATGGCATATATATCATCTCATTTAATTTCTTACCTTGTATAAATAAAATAAAATGTTCAGCTTCGCCACACTGATATTTACAGACTCTGTCAAGACTGGAAGCATCAGAGCCTCCTTCCTGACAGCCACTCAGTTTGCGTAGGTGTGGGAAGCAAGCAACAACTATGCCTACTTTGTGCAGCTAACTACTCAAGCAGAAAGAGGAAATATCTGGGCTGTCTGCACTGAAAACTAGCGCAAAACAGAGTACAGATTCCAGACTAGATAAGTAAGGCAACTCAAACTTACTGTCAGTTTTGGAAATTTATACCTGGTTGTCATTTGAAATTGGAAACTTGATTTTAATAGCATTGCAATGCAAAACATCTTAGGCCCCAGAAAAAAAGATTCTATACATACCTGGGGCTTCCACCAGCCCCATACGCACGGATCGCTCCCACGCCGCCGTCCTCCGCTTCCTGTATCCGGCGGTACCGGGTCCCGTAGTAGTGCCTACTGCGCAGCCGCACACGTAAGGGTCTGGAGGGAGCCCCTGCTCATGCGGACAATTGGCCGCGTCCGCCGGAAGTGACGGGACCCGGTACCGGCGAATCCAGGAAGCGGAGGACGGCGGCGTGGGAGCGATCCGTGCGTATGGGGCTAGAGGAAGCCCCAGGTATATATAGAATCTTTTTTCTGGGGCCTCTGGTTCCCTTTAAGCCTGATATACACCTTTAATTTTGAACTGCGAATCACTGACCAATTTTACCATCTCCACGTAGCATGAGGGGTTACCTACACAATCTGTTCATAGTATTCAGAATCTGTTGACCCTGTTGACCCTCAGCCCCTTTTTTCCTGATTTAGTCCTGAGCAAGAAGCTTTGTTGTGTGTATTCAGTCCCACCTCTTGTCAGTGAGTTACAAGCAGTACAAGTGTGAGGTTCACCCTATGCTCTGTGTATTTACATTTAAACTGTGCTATCAGCAGCAGGCCTGTGAGTTATGCAAGCCAGGGAACGGAAAGTGTGTAAGCAGCCTTTGTAGTATTTATAGAGCTTTCAGCGCCCGTGAGGTGTGGGTGAGGGCAGCACAGCCCCTATTCCAGGCTATATAAAAAGAACGCCCCGCTACAAGGCTGCTGGATGCCCGGTGTAGCTGGCAGAGAGCTGGCATCTCTATCCTCCAGCCTCAGGGGTGGTAAGTAGATGCTAAAGACTTCCAGCTACTGCAAAGCTTTGTAAACAAACACAGCTAATAACAGCTGCCTAAAACAATGGCGACCAGTTTCTGTTCTCTGGAGAGGGGAAGATGAACTGGAAACCCTTCTGCATGGATTATCCATTGTAGTCAGGTTATAGCAATCCAGCGTGCTGGTCACCGAAGGGAAGAACAATGATGGGGATGGGCACCTGTGTACTAACTAGATTTAAAGGATACCGGAGGTGACATGTGACATGATGAGATAGACATGTGTATATACAGTGCCAGGCACACAAATACGGTAACTATGCTGTGTTCCTTTGTTTTCTTTCTCTGCCTGAAAGAGTAAAATATCAGGTATGTAAGTGGCTGACTCAGTCCTGACTCAGACAGGAAGTGACTACAGTGTGACCCTCACTGATCAGAAATTCCCCTTTTTATCTCTTTCTTGCTCTCAGAAGCCATTTTCTGCTAGGAAAGTGTTTTATAGTTGGAATTTCTTATCAGTGAGGGTCACACTGTAGTCACTTCCTGTCTTAGTCAGGACTGAGTCAGCCACTTACATATCTGATATTTAACTCTTTCAGGCAGAGAAAGAAAAAAAGGAACACAGCATAGTTATTAGTGTGCTAGGTACTGCTAAGGTGGCCATACACTTATAGATTTGCAGCAAATTCGACCATCAGATACATTTCTGTCAGATGCCTGTCAAGTCGAATCTGACAGGAATGTATCTGATGTGTGCCACACACTAGGAACAGATTTCCAATAGATTTCAGAATGATATTGCACCATTACATCCATTGCAACTCTATGGGCCATCGTTCTGCTGCCAGCCAGCAGCAGATTGACCTAGATTTTCCATCCTGTCAGATAGATCAAATCGATCGAAATCGATCGAAATCAGCTTCAAATTGATCGATTTGCTGATTTGAAACAATCGATTTCCGATCAAGCAATTGATTCTATACAATCAATCGATGGATGGCTGAAATCGACCAGTGTATGGGCCCTTTTACACCCAAAATGATCCCAGTGGGTCGGAGAGCTCAGAGAAGCTCTTTTGCATAGAGAACGGCTGCAGTTTTTTAACTCTTCCTGTACTGGAAACAATATGAGACTCTCTTCTTTGCTGCTAATGTTCTATTTGTTAGCTGTACAACACATACAATTCATTCTCTCATTCATTCTATCAGCTGGTTTGCTTTAAAGAACTGGTCAATCGGCTTAGTGGATTTTTTCATAGACACAATGATAACTGGGTGTTATTCCAGAAAATTCCGTTGGAATTATAAAATTTCCGCGGAATTCCGTTTAAGAGGTATAGGAATTTCGTTCCGACCACCGGAATCGGAATTAGCTAATTCCGGCCGGAATCACGGAATTAATAATTCCGCGGAATTTTCCGACCATCCCTACTAGGCTATTTAGAAATTCTAGTTATGATTTAGTAGTTATATAGCGCTGACATCTTCTGAAGGGCTTTACAGAGTATATACAGTATAGTCTATGTATAATTTATATAGTATAGATAGACTATATATAGTATCACAGAAGTAGTCTGAAAGATTAAAAGTGGGTTCTCAAAAAGGTGCATTACCTGAAAGGCAAGCACTGCACAAGCAGATGGCACCAGGCAGGGTTGTGCTCACGAGTCCCGAAGGACTCGAATTCGTGATTCAAATGAGGCTTAACTGCCTTAGCTGTGCGCCTGGGAGAGAGGGGGTTACTTACCCATAAGTCCTTCCAGCGATGCGTGCAAGACGTTGGGGACACTTGGAAGACAACGGACTTCGGGGTAAGTAACCCCCTCTCTCCCGGGCGCACAGCTAAGGCAATCAAGCCTCATTTGAATCAGGAATTCGAGTCCTTCAGGACTCGTGAGCACAACCCTGGTGCCAAGCAATTGACTCCCACAACGGAAGTTATGTACACATGCTGGACTGAACTCGGCCATGGACGATATCGACTGTAATGGTCAAGAATCGAGAGTCAGACCTGTGTGTGTATGGCAGCCACACAACGTCTGCTAAACATCATGGAGAAGCACATGATCAGTTGACAGATTTGTAACACTCTGATTTGCTGGTCATGATCATGTGTTAAACCAGGAAGTCATCACTGAAAATCAGAGGCTTACAAATCTATCAGCTGATCAAACTGATCATGTGCTTCTCCATGAGTTCTCCAAGGCTGGGCCATCTCTAATGACTACTTTGTTCTCCCGCCCCTCAGCCTGTGAAAATTTGCTCCTTTGCCCGCTGTCCATCTGCCCCCTCGATTAGCTACAGACGCATCGCTAATGACGCGTCTCTATAGCATCGTCAGTGCTATGTTGCTCAGCAGTGATCGGTACGCCATCCCTTGGGCAACAGAGCGCCCCAAAAGACCCCGTGTGTACAGGGGCTTATTGTAAGATTCAATACATAGAAGATTGTTTAATTACAATATCGGGCAGCGATAAAATTTATATGGAACTTAGAAGGTGCCTGAAAATGATTCCTATAGAAAAAGGAGTGTAAGCACTGTACCTACCGCCTGATAAACAATAAACCGTATAGTACTAATCCAAACGTGTTTCATGTATCCGCTCCTTCATCAGGCGTAAAAGTGCCTGAGGTCAAATGGCACAATCTAGGGATGGTCGGCAATGCGGATTTCCAATTTGATAGAAATTCCAATATCTGCCAATGCCGATTCCACGGATTTCTGATTGCCGATTTCAGGGGAGTCTTTTTTTTGGGGGGGGGGGGGTCATTGTTTGCAAGTTCTGATCGGTCGAGTACTTCTGAGTTGACTTGGAAGTATTACACCAATCAGAACGTGCAGAATGTTACCGCGGTAGCCGAAATATCATGGAAATTTTAGGCCAATTACCAGACTTGGGAATGCTTTGTAGTATCTGAGTCTTGTGATTGGTCTAAAATTACTGCGGTCATTCTGCTTTCTCTGATTGGTCCAAAGCTTGAGAGTTCTGGGATAGGGCTAAAATGACCGAGTTGCGGTAATGCAGCATTTCTTCAGAAATCTGATTTCCGTACAGAAATGTGGAAATTTCAATTTTCCGTGGAATCCGAATGAGCATTACCAATGAACCTAACAGTTCCCCAGTGTACTCCCCAGAATTTTTTTTCCAGCCGGGTGGCTGCTCACAACATAGGAGGGTGAGGAGGTGAGCCGATGACAGCTCACCAAAATTAGCTGGGAGGAGCACCCGGCTAAAAGAGCATGGGGAGAACACATGTTCTCTTCTTAAGTGAACGCCATGTCTAATCGTCAGGTTAAACAAGTTACGGTACAGCTGGTGCTCAGGATCAGGGAGCATGAACCAGGCAATTTGGGCACCCACTAGAGCCAGAGGTTTGGCACCTTTTGAAATATCAGCATTGAGGGGTAATTTGGGCACCCAGGGTGCCCAATAAATAGAGCCTCAGTCGCCAAAATTATGCCTTAACACCAATATTTCAATAAGCGCTTATGGCCGCGCCTGAGAAATTACTTTTTTTTTTTCTTGGGACGGTGATTGGCAGCGGGGGTTAAGGTTAGGCTGGGGGGGTTAGGTTAAGGCATTTGGTAGGAAGTTTGGGGAGGTTAGGCGTCCGGTAACGTCAGGTAGGAAGTTTGCTGGGAGGGGGGTTAGTAGTCAGTGGGGAAGGTTCTTTGTGAGTGTAGGCTTAGGTTTAGCCATAGTAAAATATCAGTATTAAATACCAATATTTTACTATCGGGGTTACTTGGCGCCCAAATTTCCGTGCGCCTTTTTTCGATGTACGTCAGAGAGCAAAGCCAGTTCCCATATTTATAAATGTGTTGTTATGATAATCAGAATTTCGCAAGCAGAAAGAAGAGAAAAGCATAGAGCCTGTTTTCAGATTTCCCAGCAGAATCTTCGCCCAGAGTCACTGCCCACTGCTGGACGGGTGAGGACCTGTCTCTTGTTCGTACACAGTTCCGCAGGAGTGCCACATCTCTCACTTCCTGTTTTTGCCAAATACATAAGCAGGCAGCCGGAGAGTGCAGCACTGCGTCTTGTTTGCCGAGCGTCTGCCGAACTGCAAAGTCACGGCTGTTATTTGCCAATTACCTCCCGGCGCACGCCGGCCAATAACATTCATCAAACAGCAAACATCTGCGAGCCGAGAGGGATCCAGATTCTGCCTGCCAAACATGACACATCCTTTATCCAGACAGAGCTCAACAAACAGATTTACACTCCCAGCTACCATTAGAATGTATATGTTGCTGAGTGATGCCACAGCACAGACACCTGTTACCCAGAGATCCTGGCTCACCTTATGGCCACTACAGGTTTACATGTTTTCTTTGTTCTCATTCTCCTCTCCAGGGCTGGGCGCAGTGGTGTAGCTACAAACCTCAGGGTCCAATGCTGAATTTGGATGTGCCCCCCCTACATTGAATAGCCAGGAGTAGGTGCCTCAGTATAGATAGCCAGGATTAGTTGCCTGAGTAAGTATAGATACTCAGGGATAGATGCCTCAGTAAAGATAGTCAGGGATAGGTGCCTCAGTATAGATAGCCAGGATTAGATGCCTCAGTATAGATAGCCAGGATTAGATGCCTCAGTATAGATAGTCAGGGATAGGTGCCTCAGTATAGATAGCCAGGATTAGATGCCTCAGTATAGATAGTCAGGGATAAATGCCTCAGTATTGGTAGCTAGGATAGGTGCCTCAGTATAGATAGTCAGAAATAGATGCCTCAGTATAGATAGCCAGGAGTAGGTGCCTCGGTATAGATATCCAGGAATAGGTACATCAGTATAGATAGCCAGGATTAGATGCCTCAGTATAGATAGTCAGGGATAGGTGCCTCAGTACAGATAGCCAGGATTAGATGCTTCAGTATAGTCAGGAATAGGTGCCTCAGTATAGATAGCCAGGATTAGAGGCCTCAGGATAGATAGCCAGGGATAGGTGCCTCAGTATAGATAGCCAGGGATAGGTGCCTCGGTATATATAGCCAGGATTAGATGCCTCGGTATATATAGCCAGGATTAGATGCCTCAGTATAGATAGCCAGGATTAGATGCCTCAGTATAGATAGCCAGGATTAGATGCCTCGGTATATATAGTCAGGAATAGGTACCTCAGTTTAGATAGCCAGGATTAGATGCCTCAGTATAGATAGTCAGGATTAGATGCCTCGGTATAGATAGCCAAGGATAGGTACCTCAGTATAGATAGCCAGGATTAGATGCCTCAGTATAGATAGTCAGGATTAGATGCCTCGGTATAGATAGCCAGGAATAGGTACCTCAGTATAGATAGCCAGGATTAGATGCCTCAGTATAGATAGCCAGGATTAGATGCCTCGGTATATATAGTCAGGAATAGGTACCTCAGTTTAGATAGCCAGGATTAGATGCCTCAGTATAGATAGTCAGGATTAGATGCCTCGGTATAGATAGCCAAGGATAGGTACCTCAGTATAGATAGCCAGGATTAGATGCCTCAGTATAGATAGTCAGGATTAGATGCCTCGGTATATATAGTCAGGAATAGGTACCTCAGTTTAGATAGCCAGGATTAGATGCCTCAGTATAGATAGTCAGGATTAGATGCCTCAGTATAGATAGTCAGGATTAGATGCCTCAGTATAGATAGCCAGGATTAGATGCCTCAGTATAGATAGTCAGGATTAGATGCCTCAGTATAGATAGCCAAGGATAGGTACCTCAGTATAGATAGCCAGGATTAGATGCCTCAGTATAGATAGTCAGGATTAGATGCCTCGGCATAGATAGCCAGGAATAGGTACCTCAGTATAGATAGCCAGGAATAGGTACCTCAGTATAGATAGCCAGGATTAGATGCCTCAGTATAGATAGCCAGGAATAGGTACCTCAGTTTAGATAGCCAGGAATAGGTACCTCAGTATAGATAGCCAGGATTAGATGCCTCAGTATAGATAGCCAGGATTAGATGCCTCAGTATAGATAGTCAGGAATAGGTACCTCAGTACAGGTAGCCAGGGTAGCCATGCGGAGGGGGGGGGATGCAGCAGCAGGACCAGCAGCAGTTGAGCAGTCATCAAATACTCATTTCGCCACGATCCACGAGCTGCATCTACTTACTTCTTCCTGTTCTTGCGTTCCATCTAACAGTAAGAGCGCCCCGTAGGGGCTGCAAGGGGGTGCTCTTACTGTGAGCTGGAACACAGGACAGGAAGAAGTTTGTAGATGCAGCATGTGGATTTTGGCAAAGCGAGTATTTGATGACCCCTCAGCAACAGCACGTGGGGAGGAGGAGCAAACCCCTGAGGGGCCCCTGGACGGATACACAGGCGCCTACGCCCTTGGCAAGACTGTGATTCAGTTTAGACCAGAACAACTAAAATAAGTGCAGGCTTTGGGCGCCCACTGCTACAGTGTACAGCAGGCACCTGCTATTTGTGGCCGCAGTTCACATAACCAGCCGCCACGGTTGTTAGGGTTAGTTCACAACTGGTGTGGGCGGGGGGTTAATGTTAGGTGCCCACCGGGGGGAGGTTAAGGTTAGGCACCTATGCGGGAAAGGGGGGGGGGGGAGTTGAGGTTAGACATCCACCGGGGAAGGTTGAGGTTAGGCACAACCATTTGGGCTCTGTGTAGGGGAGGTTAGGTCATAGGGAAATGTTGGCAAATAAATATTACTGATATTTCACCATATGAATTAAAGGGAGGCCTAACTGAGAGGGATATGGATGTTTCCTTTTAAACAATACCAGTTACTTATCAGTCCTGCTGATCTCTTTGGCTGCAGTAGTGGCTGAATCACACACCTGAAACAAGCATGCAGCTAATCCAGTCTGACTTCAGTCAGAGCACCTGATCTGCATGTTTGTTCAGGGGCTGTGGCTAAAAGTATTAGAGACACAGGATCAGCAGGAGAGTCAGGCAACTGGTATTATTTTAAAAGGAAAAATCCATATCCTTCTCAGTTTAGGTTCCCTTTATGTAGTAGAGTATCAGTACATTTACCGTTATTCTACCACTGGCTATTTCCTGCGCCCAGGGGTGCTGCTAAGGTTTTTGTGGGCGTGGCCATGATATGGGCAGACCATGAAGTTATCATCATGTCAATATGGACCAAAAATTGATTCTAATGGCAAAAAAGGGCCAACTCAGTACTAGCAAGAGGTACCTAATAAAATGGCTAGCAAAGAAATATATCACTTTTCTGGTCATTGTGTTCCTTTTGGTTCATGTATAAGCATACCATTTAGTAATCATAGGCCACCAAAATGGCAAAAACTGTGATTATAACCCCAGCATATCAAATGCAGCCACAAGTACCATCTAATAATAAATACAGCAGTCATTACCCCACATAGGAAATGAAAACATTGCAACCCATACTGTTTGAAATGTAGCAAACATTACACTCCATAAGACAGCAAACATTACATCCTATATGAAATGCAATAAACTCCACCCCCAATATAAGCTAGCCAAAGTTGGTTTACCCCAATATAGGTAGCCCCCCCCCCCTTCTCCAATAGGTAGCTAAATGTGTCCCCCATTATAGATAGTGCCCTCCACCCCAATAGGTAGTCAAAAATGCATGCCCTCCTCCCCCCGCAAAGGTAGCAAAGAGATCAACAGGGCTGCCGGGCAACTGGTATTGCTTAAAAAGTAATAAACATGGCAGCCTCCATATTCTTCTCACTTCAGTTGTCCTTTAAATGTCTGTCATATTGCAAGACAGATATGTGGATAAGGGACAAGATGTTTGCATGTCAAATGTAATGTATGATGTGTAATGGGCCAATCCAATTTGCAGACACAGGCCCAACAGTTTGGTCAAATGACCTCCGAGGTAGGAGACACTCCAGATATGACAACATCAGATCAAGACCATGGTGACCAAAAAAACAATTTGAGAACCTCCCCAATAGACCTTCCTCAGTTCATTGGGAAAAGCAACTAGCCCAACCCCAAATGCTGCTAGGTAGAAAACATATTCAAAATGTGTCACTAGATGGCTAATTATCCTGCATTGTCCACTTTTCCACCCATCTGAGAATTATGGATGGTTGGAATTGACAAACTCATATAAGATGTACAGTTCCATTCCAGTCCTGGGTTGTCAATTTTTGTCAGTTTGTATTAGTTTTCTGATTTATGTGTGAACCCAGCCTTTCTCGCCAGTCTGGACCTGGACAGACTATAGCGTAATCCTCACTGATTAGGAATTGCAGCCATAAAACTCTTTCCTTGCAGAGAACAGCTTCTGAGTGCAGGGAATAGATTAAAAAAAAAAAAAAGGTTGAAAGTTCATAGATTTTAGTTCTGGGACAAGGAAAGACTGTGACATTGAGCAGAGGCAATAAAACATAAAATCTACTTTTTAAGTTTTTAAACATAAAATAAAACTTTATTAACATTTCTGTATTTTTACCAGTGTCAATATTTGGTATATATCCTTATCTGTATTATTATGTACCCCATGTTTGCTTCTTACCTTGTACAGTGCCCCGGTATATGTTGGCGCTTTGTAAATTAATAATAATAGTTTTGGAAGATCTAAAAAAAAATCCTTTTTAGGAGTAGGAGGCTACAGTAGATACAATTGTATATCTCTTCAGTTTTTTTCCCCTCAGGTTCTCTTTAACTGAATGCTTGGACGAGTTTGGATGCAATATTCTTTATTATGCCGGCTATCTACATTAATGATGTTTGTGCAGCCAGTTTCGCACATGGGGTTCTGGCAATCGATCAGGGATTGGGTCATTATTTTCGTCCTCCAAACAGAGACTTTGTCGTCTCCAAGTCGCCAGGCTAATGCAACCCTTATTAGCGAATCCATCTTTTCTAGCAGGTTGACATGACAGTAAAGTGCTTAATTAGTAAGCTGTCAGCGGGCGGTACAGACTGCGGCCGTATAAAAGATTGTCCGCATGTTTCTAAACATAGAATCTGGAGAGGAACCAAACTTCTGGCTGCTCTGTTATCAGGGGAGCCGTGAAGAAATACAGCTAAATACTGGAAAGGGTAAAGGGACTGCAACCACCTAAAACACTCAGGCCTCGTTCACATTGCGTTCCGATCGCGTTAGCGTTCACATTGGGCATTTTTTCAGGCTTTTCTTTTTTGCGATTCCCGGGGCTTGGGTGGGCGGTGCGTTTTTATTAAAAGCGATTTTCTAAGCGCTTTTCCAGAGAATCTGGAAAATATTAAATACACTGTATTTATTCTTAAAAAACGCGAACGCAATCGTTGCACAAAGCGATTTTGTGAGCGTTTTGCGTTTTTCCTATACCTTCCATTACGGGCAAATCGCACTAAAAATGGTCCATGTAGCACTTTTGAGTGGCAAGCAAACGGAACGCCCCGATGAGAACTATCTCATTGGAAAGCATATTGTAAGCGCTTTTAGGGCGATTTGTACAAATCGCCTGCGCTTAAATATTCCAAAAAACGTCTCTAGTTTGAACGAGCTCTCACAGAAAGCACGTTTACAGTGTAACGCCAAAAACGGGCTTAAATCCAATAACCTATTGTCCCATGTAATTGTTTTCATCACATCTTGGAATCATTGTCCAAAAACTGCTGTACACAGTGCTGTTTTATGCAGTCTGGCCCTTACAACTGCCTCTTTAAGGACCACTCTTACAAAAATTGTAAAATTTAAAGTAAACACACACAAATGGTAAACTAAGCCATAAATTACTTCTCTCCTATGTTGCTGTCACTTAAAGTAGGTAGTAGAAATCTGACAGAACCAACAGGTTTTGGACTAGTCCATCTATTCATGGGGGATTCTCAGCATGGCCTTGATTCTTTATAAAGACACTCCCTGAAAAAGGTTTATACAAAGATGCTATCCAGCCTTCCTGTTCACTGCACAGTTCTTCGGCAGCTGGACAGAGCAGCTGCCATTCACTAAGTGTTTCTGGAAATAAAGAAAACCTTGAGAATACCCCATGTATAGATGGACTAGTCCAAAACCCGTTGGTTCTGTCAGATTTCTACTACCTGCTGTAAGTGACAGCAACATAGGAAAAAAGTAATTTATGGCTCATTTTACTCTGGAAGAAACATACTTCTTATTTGTATGTGTTTACATGTATTTAAAATTTTAAGATTGTGGCGATAGTGGTTAAAGCGGATCCGAGATGAAAAACTAACTATAACAAGTAACTTGTCTATATATTTTATCTAAAGTTTAGATGGTTTACACAACAAATCTAGCTGCAAACAGCTTTAATAGAATATCATTATTTCTTACTGTGATACAATGACAGCAGCCATGTTGTTTGTAAACATTACACAGAGGCAGCCTTATCTGTATCTTGAGCAAAAAAAACTAATCCGACCCCTCCTCCCTCCTCCCCGCTGCCTCTGAAATCTCTGGCTAGTAACACCTCCTCCGCCTCCTGCCCAGACTGAGCTCCCATGAGCCCTTGCTACTGCCAAGGCTCTCTGAAACCTGTGGGTGTGGCTTATTTAGTTTATAGGGAATTAGAGTATTAAAACAAAAACAAAAAAGTATTTGACTTGAGGAATGCCCTATAAACAATAGGAAAGGAACACAATTATGCAATGAGTAAAAGTTCATCTCGGATCCACTTTAAGTGGACCAAGGTTGATAATTAATGTGTGAAAAAGAGTCCTAATGTAAACCTCCTCCTTAGTGCTGCAGGGATTGGCGGGTGATAGGGTTAATAACTCACCTACTCGCCCATAACTCCTTCAACATCTAAAGCTTTTTTTAAAAAATGTGAAGTATAAAGCCTCATCTACACGGTACAATTTTCCATCTGAGTGACCGGTGACCTGATAAGAAATTGCATCGTGTGTAAACGTCCAAATTGTTTCTGATCAATTTTGCAATAGATTTTGCACTGATAAGCACCCAAAGTCTATTGCGAAATCTATTGCAATCCGATTGGACGGGTTGGAAATTATCTAACAGATCCGTTGATCTGACATAAAATTGTACCGAGTAGATGAGGCTGTGGGGTACCAAAAGCTGCGGGGTACCAAAAAGTAAATGATATAAGTAGGAGGATTGATACAATTGTTTATCTCGTCACGTTGTTTTCACTTTAAAGCAAAGTAAAAATGATGACTTTAGGAGAAAATTGAAGCACCATCCTTTGCTTTTCTCAGGAAGGTGTCTGAGAAATCATTATTGCATCCATATTTTTAGACTGTGATCCCGGTGTAAGATAAGAGGCCCTGTGGACACAGATGCACTGATAGCCTGTGAGGCAGAGGGATGGGTGAGGAATGTATGGTCACAGAGCTCGGTGACAGGCCGTGTAACAGTTCCCTGGAAAACACAAGGTGCACAATGCCGCAGGTCTAATAATACACCGACCTATGCTGAACATTTGTAGGACAAGAGAGTAATTATAGCAGAGCTGCTGTTCTCTATTCAAGGTGAATCTGTGTATGGCAAGAACAGAGCTGCTTTCCATAGCAAGTTCAGCATCCAATCAGTTTAAGAGGAGCTTGACTGCGGTTCAACGGCAGGTCAGATGCAGTTTGGTGTCATGGGATTTGGGATAGTGTTTCCCATTTAATAGAATAGCCTGAACGTGAACTGAATGTGAACCAAACTCAAAGGTCCATGTACACCCTGTATCATCATCGTATGAGGAAGCAATGGACTCAGTAAAACAATTTAAAGGATACCCAAAGTGACATGTAACATGATGAGTTAGACATGTGTATGTACAGTGCTCGGCACACAAATAACTATGCTGCCTGTGTTCCTTTTTTTCTTTCTCTGCCTGAAAGAGTTAAACAGCAGGTATGTAAGTGGCTGGGTCAGACTACAATGTGACCCTCACTGATAAGAAATTACAACTATTAAAACACTTTCCTTAGCAGAGAATAGCTTCTGAGAGCAGGAAAGAGATAAAAAAGGGCCAATAGTTCATAGATTTTAGCTCTGGCATACTCCAATGAATGTGTCATTGAGCAAAAACAATAAAACAGTTAAAACTTAAAAAGTAGATTTAAACATAAAATAAAACTGGAATATCTTAAAAGGTAATTTTTAGGAGAAGGAAGATAGATACAATAGTTTATTTCATTTGTTTATTTTTGCCTCGGGTGTCCTTTAACCACTTGCCGACCGCACGCTTATACCGTGCGTCGGCAAAGTGGCAGCTGCAGGACCAGCGATGCAGTACTGCGTCGCCAGCTGCAGGCTGATTAATTAGGAAGCAGCCGCTCGCGCGAGCGGCTGCTTCCTGTCAAATCACGGCGGGGGGCTCCGTGAATAGCCTGCGGGCCGCCGATCGCAGCTCGCAGGCTAAATGTAAACACAAGCGGAAATAATCCGCTTTGTTTACATTGTACGGCGCTGCTGCGCAGCAGCGCCGTAAGGCAGATCGGCGATCCCCGGCCAATCAGCGGCCGGGGATCGCCGCCATGTGACAGGGGACGTCCCGTCACTGGCTGCACAGGACGGATAGCGTCCTGTGCAGCCTCGATCGCCGGGGGGGCCAGGTAGGAGAGGGAGGGAGAGGATTTCGCCGCGGAGGGGGGCTTTGAGGTGCCCCCCCCGCAACACCCAGGCAGGCAGGAGAGATCAGACCCCCCCTGCACATCATCCCCATAGGGGGAAAAAAGGGGGGCAATCTGATCTCTCTGCCTGCTACCTGATCTGTGCTGGGGGCTGCAGAGCCCACCCAGCACAGATCACTCAAAACAGCGCTGGTCCTTAAGGGGGGGTAAAGGGTGGGTCATCAAGTGGTTAAAGAAGAACTGCAACCAAGGAACAAACAAATCAGTAGCTGAGACCCCTTTTCCCATGAGAAATCTTTACCTTTTTTCAAATAGATCATCGGGGGTCTGCGTGGCTGATATCGTGGTGAAACTCCTCCCACTGTGTGATGTCATGACTATGGTCATGACAGTTTCCTTTCTGTGAACACTGCTGCATTATGGGAAATAATGGTTGTTTCCAACTGCCAAGCAACCTGTCATTCAGCCTATAGCATTGTTAAAGGATGTGGTTACAGACAATGGTAGTTGGTGCTGTCTGTTTTTTTTTTTCTTGTCTGCCAATAGGGCCCATTCACACTTAAAAACGTTAAACGCAAGCAATTTGCGTTAGCGTTTTCCACGGGTGATTTTTCCGCGAATTAACACAGAAAAATCACTGGACAAATTAGCTTTTTTGGAGCGATCGCGATTAGCGGTTTTATACATGCTATTAGCAATCGCTCCAAAATCGCCTGAAATCTGTTACAGGTAACGCGTTCGCAATTAGCGATAATCGCAAAACGCCCACAATCGTGGCAGTGAGAACACTACCATAGGCTATAATAGCACTAGCATTTTTTTTAAAAAAGCTAGCATTTTGAGATTAGCGGGAATCGCGTGATTCCCGCTTAAGTGTGAATAGGCCCTAAAGATGATGACATGTAGTCTCATTGTGGATCAAACAACATGAAAGAATTACATGGAGAATATCAATCATTTCGCTATCCATCTTCTATTTTTTAACTTTTCACTTTGTAATGAATTGATGTATTTTTTTCCCCTAACTACTATTTCTCAGTAAAGTTCCTCTTTAATAGACAAGTCAAGACAAATAACATTTATATCGTGCTTTTCTCCTGGCGGACTCAAAGCGCCAGAGCTGCAGCCACTAGGATGCGCTATATAGGCAGTAGCAGTGTTAGGGAGTCTTGCCCAAGGTCTCCTAACTGAATAGGTGCTGGCTTACTGAACAGGCAGAGCCGAGATAGAGAAGATGTACAATACAGAGCTACTGTACATGAACCAGTTCACGGTTAGTTCATGTTCAATCTATGCTCCACCGACACTTGTTTGCTCCACCTACACCTGTGAGTTGGAAGCTGGGATCATCTTGAAGCCAGCACATGCCCAGTGAGAGGAAGCACTTGTAGCCTATCTTCCTTCCTTAGGACATGATCACTTCTTCTGACTGGGCATGTGCAGTCTAGAACTGGTGCATGCCCAATAAGTATGTGTTCATGCACAGCCATAAGGCTTCCAGAAAACAGGATGAGCTGTCCGTTCAGTTGAATATCATAACTGTGCCGAAAGACTGAGTAATGTGAAGGATCCTGAAGGTAACAAGCAGCACTCACAACATCTCTTAACATTTTAGTTCACTTCAGGACTCCTTTAAACATGCCCATTCTTTTTGCAGAAACATTAATCTGTATGTCTATCCCCAGCTTCCACATCAATCATTTTCAGAAATGGGTCGGAGTAACAGCAATGGAAGCAGTTCTGAAAACAGCCAGCCAAAATCTCTTCCCATGAAAATCACACTTCCTAAAAACAACAACTGTAAGAAAAACCAAAAGAGTACAACGGAGAGCAACCAAGACCATCAGCGAATTATCCAAACCAAAGTCGTACATAACATCATCTCCTCCAAGTCTAAAACTTCAGACTTTCAAAATGGGAATCATCACCAGTTCCATAGTGGACAACCTGACAGTCACGTTCCTACAAGAGCATCCCCTCATCTGGTTTCTGAGCAGTTCTCCGGAGTCCTGAAGGTTTCCAACATCAAAGGCAAGACATTAACAACGTCTATGACAAAAAGCCAGAAGGATGCATTCCAGTTTTGGTCCGCCAAGGTTCATGGTCAAGAAGAGAACATTGGTAGGGAAACAGCAAAGGCTAGTCCAAAGCTGAAAGATAATAAAAATATCATAGTAAAAGATACCAGCAGCAGCTTTCCTATGGAGAACGGCGGAGGTCCTGAAATTGACACGGCATCTACTTCGATGAAAGCCTTCAAGAGGAAGAAGAGAGATGAGATTTTCTCTGCCGGTGCTTTTAGTCATATTGATGAACACGTTCTTCTTGCTATAAGCAACCAGGTAGGTATCTCAAGAGCTGATTATTTTTACTGTAATTTTGTGAAGTACCTGGAAGAATATATATGTGTATATTAGTTATAGTGCCTTACAGTACTGAGAGAACATTCTACACTGATGTTAAATGGAAAAAATACACATAAAGAAAGTCTGAATTCTAGTAGTAATGGGGAATAAGAATAATAGTATACTTACATCAGAAACTGATCTCATAAACCCACTAATGGCATAAAACCTAACTTTACAGTGAACCCAACACCATTTTTAGCACCCAGGGCATCTCAATAGCACATTAAGTATACATGCCAACAATGTGGCTCATCAATAAGAAAAAAACTCTAATTTTACCGCTTCTTTTTACATTTAAAAGGTTAGCAGGGGGTTTTATGACCCTACTTCTATGGCCCTACTTGTACGTTTCAGGCAGATTAGGACTGATGTAAGTGTTTTATTGCACATATTTGCAGAGAGTAAACAAAAGCTTTTCATGAGCAGGGGGGGGGGGGGTAGATAGGACACTGTGCGTACATTTTTTTAGAGAAGTCACAGATGCTATCTTCACACCTTCCCCTGGATAAATTATATGCAGCAAGAAAGGGAGGGGGAACATGGCAGCTCCTATAGCAATTAGAAACCAAGGGAAAAAAAGTGGCATTTGGATCCCTTAAATAAAACCTAATACAATAAAACTTGGTGACTGCTACTATGTACATTACACATAAATAACTTAAAGAGGTGGTATGAGATGTATATGTCTATATAGCTGTTTTAAAGGACCAATATAATAGAATAATAATAAAATGTAAAGCAAAAACTGAAATGAGTAAGATACCTGTTGAGAAGGAAGGCTTTGGATCCCATAGAGTCTTCCCAGTCCTTTCTCTGTTCTTTCATTCCACCGCTGTTCCCCATAGAGTTCCAATGCTTTCAGCGGTCCTCGGCAGGCTTTGAAAGCACTCGCGTATCCAAGTAGTTCCGAAATTGGGTACATCCTAACTGCGCAAGCTTCAGCCCGAACTCGCATGTGCACAATACAGGTCTGGATTAAACTACATTTTCTCCATAGCAAATTTTCAGCGTTTCCCTGCATGCAAATTCAAACGTGGAATCACTTCCTATTGAAATCAATAGGCTGTTTCTGATTTGCATGCAGAGAAAAAAAAATAGTGTCTGCTTCATTTTTGCGAACCTTGCATCCGAATCCCCATAGCCGTGCATTGGCCAATTTGGAAATAGATGACGCTCCCTTACTGGACACATTACCTTAGTATTGTCAATATTATTATCGCTATCCTCATTAACTTTATCAAAATTACTGATAAGAATAAATACTACAGTAATTATTATTATAATTATTATCATCTAACGAAAAAACATTTCTTTGTTGTATCTTATAGAGCTCCTATAGAGATACTGCAGGGTATTTACTTCCTGGTTTCCTGGGAGCACAGAAAGGGTTAACCTCCTGTGTTTACATATTAGCAAAGAACTCGACAGACAGCAGACAGCTCAAATAAAGGCACGTACACACACTTGATTTATTCAAACGACGGGTCGTCAGACCCGCCTGCGGGACGGCCGTTATAGGACAGTTTTCCTGTGTGTATAGTCTGTCAGCAGGCTGGTTTTGACAGAGCTGCTGAGCGCATCTGTCAAAACCAGCCTTATCAGCCTGCGACAGACTGTACACACAGGGAAACTGTCGCTAGAGCGGCCACCCCGCCGGCAGACCTGTCATTTGCGGGAATCCGGCGTGTGTACGCGCCTTAACACTTGCTGAATGCTGATTACTTGCAGATAAGGGAGAATTAGACAGGCTGTTCTCTGCAAACACACACAGGGTGGATTTCTTTTAGTTTCCCTCCTCTCCTGTGTGAGAGTTCATGTTCGCTTTCAAATAAAACAATAATGTCTTCACAGCTTGCTCTTTCTAACTTTGTCTTGTCTTCCAGATACATTCAGAAAAATTATCCATACAAGAAATTGTTCATAAAATTACTGAAAAGTCCCTAAACAACATGGAGAAGCTGAGAGCAGTGTGGATGTGGCTATGCTACAGCATCAGTAAGTAGATGTTACCTGGCAATGTATGACTAAATATAGCAGCTCAATGAGAAGCATCTGATGAAGGAGAAACTGAAGACTTGTGCTCAGTTCTTATTTTCTAAAGTTAACCTCCCTGACGTTATAATTATTACCAGATTTGTGGTCTAAAAGCCGTGCAATTTTTTTCACAAGCTTTTAGACCCTGAAAACAAGAAAGAAACATACCACAGAGAGTCCAGCAGCAGCTCCTGCATATAACTCACTCAGGCACGGGATTACCACTCTGAGCTGCAGTTTTCCGTCCCGAGCCTGACTCAGGATTAACGCTAAGGAGGTTAGTTCCCAACAACTAAACTAGTAATTGATTAGGCAAATTCTAAAAGAAATATGTTGGATTATCGTAAATTATAAATATTATATTACCTTTAGAACTGAACTTTTCAGAGACAAATGAAACATTGTGTAGCTTTGCTTGCATGCAACTACCTGTCCACACAGACTTATGTCATGTGTGGACTACATGCAATGAACTTTTACGCCTAAGTTTCTCCTAGGTGAATTCTCACATCGTATCAATAAAATAACTTTAAAGCCCCCAGCAAGCAAGAAAATATTCCGAATTATTCTGACAGCACTTTTTACCTACTTTCTGGTACTTTTTCAATTGCGGAATGCTTAAAGAGACTCTGAATCGAGTCTAAATTCACTTTTTTTACTTGTATTTATGTTAAGCACTATAAGCCCTGCTAAACCGCCGCTATCCAGCGGCAAAACGAGGAGTTTATACTCCCCAAATCCCCTCTACAAAATCCACGCCTTTCTTGGTCATGGATTTTGCTGCTCATGGAGGCAGAGCTTTGAACTGCAGCTCTGCCTCCATGCGCGTCAATCGCCACTCAGATCTCCACCTCTTACCGCCCCTCTATGTGAAGGAAGACTGAGAGGGGCGGGGAGAGGCGGCGATCAGCGAGGATTGACGCGCTGAGAGGCAGAGCTACAGCCATAAGCTCTGTCTCAGCAGGAAGCGCTCCCCGGAGTTAGGAGAGGGGATTTCGGAGGTATAAACCGCTCGTTTTGCCGCGGGATAGCGGCGGTTTAGCAGGGCTTATAGTGCTTAACATGGCTACAAGTTAAAAAAGTGAATTTAGACTCGCTTCAATCTCCTTAAAGGTTAATTTAACAGAAGATAAAAAAATTTCTACTAGGAGAAAACGAGTTATCTACTAGCAGATCATTTTCATCTCATTTTTAAAATAACTTTTCAGCATTTTACAATTGATAAAGTACCTAAAATTTAGTGAAAAGGCGCTATCAAAATTATTTGGAGTAGTTTCTTGCTTGCTGGATATCTCCGTCCCTTTTTCCCTCCTTTTACCCCCAGGGACGGAGATATCCGCACCTCCTGCGCTCCCGCCTCTGCCCGCGCTCCCGCTCACTCGTGCGCACGCTCCCGCTCTCGTGCACGCCACCGCCCACGCGCCCGGAGATCAATGAACGGGGAAAAACGTTCCTGTTCGTTGATCTAAGCCCCCGCAATGATAAAGCAGCGCGATCATTGTGAAAAAAAAAAAAACGTTTCCCAGCCTCATAGCACTTCCTGCAAGCGTCCTTCCGACACTTGCTGGTCGCATAAACAAAAAGTTACTGTGGCCAACTTGTGGCCAAATAGTAAAACTACACCCTAAAGCATTTTTCATATTCAAATACATTAGTTTTACACAAAAAATTTACTCATTACCTCACACACTCCCCCAATTTTTTTTTTTGTAATAAAAAAAAAAATTACAATTAAAAAAAATACATAAATAGTTACCTTAGGGATTGAACTTTTTAAATATTTATGTCAAGAGGGTATAACTGTTACTTTATAAACTACGGGCTTGTAATTAGGGATGGATGCAAAACTGAAAAAAATGCACCTTTATTACCAAATAAAATATTGGCGCCAAACATTGTGATAGGAACATAATTTAAACGGTTTTATAACCGGGACAAATGGGCAAATACATTTCATGGGTTTTATATACAGTAGCATGCTTTATTTAAAAACTATAATGGGCGAAAACTGAAAAATAATGAATTTTTTCCTATTTTCCCATTAAAACACATTTAGAATAAAATAATTCTTGGCATAATGTCCCACCTAAAGAAAGCCTAATTGGTGGCAAAAAAACAAGATATAGTTCATTTCATTGCGATAAGTAATAATAAAGTTATAGACGAATGAATGGAAGGAGCGCTGAAATGTGAAAATTGCTCTGGTGCTCAAGGGGTAAAACCGCTCGGTGGTGAAGTGGTTAAACCCCAGCAAGCAAGAAAATACGCAAAATAATTTTGACAGTACTTTATCTACTACTTTTTGATACTTTTTCATTTGCAAAATGCTGAAAAGTTATTTTAAAGAGAAGATGAAAACTTATCCCCTAGGAGAAAACTTAGGAGAAAAAGGGAATTGCATATGGCCCATGGTGTGAAAATATCACCTAGGAGAAAACTTAGTTAATTGGCCCACATGCAATTCCCCTTTTCTCCTGAGTTTTCTTCTAGGAGATAATTTTTCATCTTCTGTTTAAAATACCCTTTTAGCCCTTGAAAAAGTACCAAAAAGTAGGTGAAAAAGGACTGTCAAAATTAGTATTTTTTTTGCTTCTGGCTTAAAGGGCATTTTTTTGATAAGGTGTGAAATATGAACTCAGAGAGTTGGAGACTTAGGAGAAAAAGTGCATTGGTTTGGGCCCATTTTCTAGATAAGATAAAAAATAATCTCCTTGGAGAAAATTTAGGAGAAAACATGAATTAAATAGGGGCCCTAGTGCCTAGTAGTTTCCTGGTAACAGGCTGAGGTTTTAAATTACCACTGGTTACTGCATCATACTGAAGCCTACATTCAGCCTTGATTGCCCATAGCAACATGCCCTTCTGCTCACATGGTTACTCGTGCTTCCTGACAAAGCCCCACCCATTATGTACTTCAGCTGGATGAAAAATCATTTTCTGCTGCTACACCACAAAGAGCTATCCTTGGTGCTGAATGTGTTCTCTATATCTCTATGAAAAACAGACAAAAGAACAGCATGGTTCCTCCTCCCATCAGCAGAGGGGTGGGTCTCCATTCCCACAGCAGCAGGGCCTTGGGCCCTAAAAAGGAGGGTGACATAGCTCCTTCCATTTCAAGAGTTCTATCTCCACCACTGGTAAACATGGGGCTCTAATGATAAGTCCCAGGGCTTGGTGGGCTTCCCAGCTATTAGAAACGGAGGGTTTAAGAATTATGGTACAATCTGATCTCCTCAGATTCAGATACAGCAGACAAGCACCAGAACTGCCAGGCAACTGATAGTATTTAACCACTTGAGGACCGCAGTGTTAACCCCCCCCCCCCCCCCCCCCCTAAAGACCAGGCCCTTTTACTTGAAATTGTCTACTGCAGCACACAAGGGATTCCCCCCCCCCCTCTTTTCTCCCCACCAACAGAGTTCACTGTTGGTGGGGTACGATTGCTCCCCCAATGTTTATTTATTTTATTTTATTTTTTTTGCCAAATAGTTTTATTTTTATTTTTTCTAATAAAATTGTAAATTTTCCTTTAATTTTTCCTTTGCTCCCTCCCCCCCTCCCCGGCAGCCTATCAGCACGATCGGCTGTGATAGGCTTCAGCCCATCACAGTGGATCGCTTCCCTGTGTCCCAGGTGGATAGCCGTGTCGCAAGGCTGTCCCCAGTACAGCGCTGCTGCAGATCATAGCCCTGTACAATGTTTATAGACGGCGATCGCCACTGGGAGACTGAAGGCCTGTGCTATCGTCTGCTAGCCCCATAGACAGCCGGCATTCACGCCAATCAGCGTGGAGCGGTCCTGGGGCTGCCGCACTGCTCATGCCAATTGGCGTGGAGCAGTCGGCAAGTAGTTTAGAGGAAATAAGTATGGTAGCCTCCATATACCTTTCGCTTCAGTTGTCCTTTAAAGATGCAACATATCCCACAAGAATCTTGCACTCCATTTCCAGCTCATCTCATGTATTAAAGGCAACACGTTGTATAATGAGTGGGGAGCAGTAGCTTCTCAGAACTGTTCAGTAATATTTCCACTATTTGTTATTTGTGGTTTTTGTGTGTGAACCAAACAGGTTTCAGGTTACGTTAGTCATATGGACATGCAGCATGTTATGCCATCCACGAGTCCTGCACCCCTCCTACCCGGCCAAGTCACCAATCACTGAACGCGGGGGAGGGTCACTCTTTGGATTGTGATCAGACGGGATGATCAATGAAATTCAAATAATTTCTTCTTGCATTCAAATTTCATGTCCATGTTATGCAGCTTGAAATTGGACCAATCAGATTAACTCCCAGTCTATTTTAATTGGTCCAAGTTAAAGCTGCATAACATTTACATGAAAATGAAATGCAAGGAAAAATGATTTGCATCTTATTGATCATCGCTAGAGACCAGCTGCCGGGAGGACAGTTCATGTGCTATTGTCTGCTTGTCCTGTACCTATAATTGGCCTGCAGGCATAGAATAAGCACACCCATAGACTATTCATTCTTGTTGTCATGATTATTGTTGTTGACAGGTTATGATGTGGAAGGTTACCTTGGATTCTCTCCCAAGCTGTACAGAGTAGACGATGTTCTGGAGACCAGGAGAGGGGTGTGTTCTGGTTATGCCAGATTGTGTAAAGAAATGTGCAGGTAGGCATCCATTTATCACATGTGCTAATGGAGCAAATCAATTATGCTTATTAAACACAACATGGTACATCATCAGGAAAAGTATTCTGTGCAGTGAAGAAACATTTTGCCTAATCTGACAGGTGTGTATGCACCTTAAAGAAGTAATCCATGATCAAATGTTAAACACTGTGAAAAACAAAACAAAAACAAAAAGGTGAATCGACAGCATGTACGAGGTCTCCAATACTATATCAAAATTTCCACTTTCTCCATCATCACTTCAAGAGTCAAGCACTTTATTGTCATTGTGTAACACAACAACATTACTTTTCATGACAGCCCCAAAGTGCATATAGGGAACATACTGATAGGAAAGGTAGAAATAGAGGAATTATACAAGTATGCTAGGTATTTCAAATATTTAAAAATGTTCTACACGGTGTTTATTATTTCAGAGAAGTTTCAGAGTTTAACAAGTTTATAGCAGATGGGAAAAAGCTAGTTTTCAGTCTGTTACTCTGTTTGTGTGTATGCACATTGATCTATAATGTCTACCTGATGTTAGGAGCTCAAACAAGGCATTTGCAGGGTAAGAGTTGTCCTTGATGCTTTTAACCCTTCTCATACAGCGAGTCTTATACAAGAGTTCCAGTGATGGTAGTTCAGCGCCAATAGTGACCTCTGCTGTTTTTACTACTCGCTGCAGGGCCTCTCTACCAGCCTTGGGGCAGCTGTTGTACCAGGCCGTCATGCAACTGGTCAAGTCACTTTTTATAGGGCATCTGTAGAAATTAACCAGCAGCTTCTGGGGAAGGTTAGCGCTCCTAAGCATTCTCAAAAAGTAGAGTCGTTGTTGCACTTTGCCAATTACAGCTAAAGTGTTGTCAGCCCAGGACAGGTCCTCAGCCACGGTGACTCACAGTAACCAAAAGCTGGACTTCAGGACTATTTGAAGTTCAAATCAAGCACTTTTAAACTGTTATTATATCTCTGGCCAGGATATGGAGAGAACTAGCAGCCGTTTGCACGGTGACTGGGGAAGTGTTAGGAATATGAAGCCCTTAATTATTCTGTTTGAATTTGACTAAGCTGGTGCAGAGTGGAAAAAAGCTGTTCCAACAGCTCACTTGCTTTGTAACTTGAGTCCCAGCCATTAACTAAAGTTAGAACAGAGCTTTAGCGAAACCAGCCTACACTATGAAATCAGAGAATATTGTTCCATTCTTATTAACAGAATAAGTTCTTTAATGATGGCTGCATGACAGCTGATCCGTGGTGTGCTCTGTGGGGGCTCTCTGTACACAGCTTTGTGCCCAGGTGCAGCACATGCTGTGCCTTGGGGGGCCATGCTGTTATCGCCATGAATGGATCTGACTGGGTAGTGTACAGAATCTATATGCAGTGCAAGAAGTGGGAGCGCCGTGCATAATTAAGGAATTGTGTTAAAGGATCGCTTAACCTAAAGTCTCACGATAGGAAAGAGCTATAAATAAGAAGAGGTCCCCACATGTGTGCAGAAACATTTAACATTTATGTGGCTGCCGGTCATGTGCAGTATATAGCTCTACATGAGCTGCCACTGCAGAGAAAGAAGCAAACAAAATCGCACCTGGTGGTCTTGTTGTTTTCTGTGGGAAGCACAGGAAGTCCGCTGTGTGGTAACAGCCAGCCAGGACCATCTCAGTGCCAAAGCGATACAGACAGTCAATCATATTAGGCCTCAAGAGAGATCATTTTTTAAGTTCAAGGAGTATTTATAGGTATATTTATTAGCTGCAAGTATTTTCTGCAAGTAGAAAAGTTATTGGGTAGTCACAGAGCTGTGCAGAGTTACCACACTGTAGACTAGAGATGGTCACTACAGGGAACTGTAAGGTAGTGTTGGGCGAACAGTGTTCGCCACTGTTCGGGTTCTGCAGAACATCACCCTGTTCGGGTGATGTTCGAGTTCGGCCGAACACCTCATGGTGTTCGGCCTTTTTAGTTCGGGTTCGCCCGAACAGCTCAATGCCCAGCCGAACAGGGTACTGCCCCCCTATGGGGTCGCAGGCATAGGGGGGGAGCATGCCCCGGTCGCGGGGGGGGGGGGGGTCGGAAATTCCCCCCACCCCCTCCGCTAGCGCTCCCCCCTCTGCCCGCTTCCCCATACAAAAATTTTCCGTAAAGTTCAATAGTACCTTCAGTGGCTGGCTGGCACTGTGGTGTGAGTGAGTAGGAGAAGTCCGAGTAGGACGCGTTGAGGCCGGGCAGCGGGCGGTTCAGCGGTAGTACCCTTGTGGTACTTCCGCCCTTTCTCTGACCTCACGTCCTCTACGTGATGACGCATACGAGGGTACGCATGACGCGTACCCTCGTATGCAGAGGACGTGAGGTCAGAGAAAGGGAGCAAGCCACTGAAGGTACTATTGAACTTTACGCAAAATTTTTGTATGGGGAAGCGGGCAGAGGGGGGAGCGCTAGTGGAGGGGGTGGGGGGAATTTCCGACCCCCCCCCCGTGACCGGGGCATGCTCCCCCCTTATGCCTGCGACCCCATAGGGCCCCCAAAAGCGGGATGTTCGGGGGAATTCGGGGGTTCGGGCCGAACATGCCGAACATCTGGCCCATGTTCGGCGAACGGACCCGAACATCCAGGTGTTCGCCCAACACTACTGTAAGGCCACTTTTCCATATGCATGAAATAGGGGCGTGAGGAAAAAATGGGTGCCGGATGAAGCCAAAAGAAATCTAAATGATAAATGCTGTTGTGAATTGAGGGCCAAATGAATACGAAAAAAATATGTACAGTGGTAATGAGGATAGTAAAACAGCTGTAAATGTTACCGATTTTTTTTTGACTACAAATTAACCTAATCCTACTCTCACACAGAATACTCCTTATTCGATCCCTAATCTTAACCCCCTGACACCAAACCCTAAAACCCTTCTTCCTGACGCCTCACCCTAAAGCCCCCCTTCCTGATGCCTGACCCTAAATCCCCCCTTCTTGACGTCTAACCCTAAAGCCCCACTTCTTGACACCTATCCTTAAATCCCCTCTTTCTGACGCCTAACCCTAACACCCCTCTCTGACGCCTAACACTAAAACACCCTTCCTGATGCCTAACCCTAAAAAACCCACCTTCCTGATGCCTTACCCTAAACTCCCCCTACCTGGCGCCTGACCCCATAACTCCCCCTTCTTGATGCCTAACCTTAAATCCCCCCTTCCTGACACCTATACCCAGGGCTGTGCCGAGGCAGAGGCGGCACAGTGTAGGAGGGGGTGCACAACTCACTCAGCAATTGTATTTGAAGCAGAGAAATAAGAAAAGGGGATACATGGCAGTGACTGCAAGCCAGATCACTAGAGATTAAGGTGTGTGTGGGGGGGTTGGGGTGACTCTGTCTAATAGCAATCAGTGTGTGACGGCTGGGGTGGGAGAGATGGAGGGGCGCACTTTGGTGTCTCAGCCTTGGGTGCTGGAGGATCTTGTCCCAGCTCTGCTTAATCCTATTACGCCCCTTTCTAAACTTATAGTTTTCAAAACGGCAAATTTGAAAACGATCATTTCAATAATGAAAGATTTGTAAAGACAAAACATTTCAAAAATTATAATGTTCTAATTTTTCAAAAACAAAAATTTTCGGTTAGACAGGCCTGGCTCCTGCTTTTTATCGGGCACCCAATTGCTGATATTTGCATTAGCACCTATGGCAGGCGCCCAAATTTCCTACTTCCCCTTTTCCACAGAAGGTGGAAGGTGCTTTCCTGCTCTGGCCGAGTGCTCTGTACAGGTGTTCCAAAGACACCCCCATGTAGTTACTTCTGAGTATGGCCGTGGCAGTGCTCAAGTGTGACACCTCCATATGTCAAAAAACGTTCCAATCCAGCTGTATGAAATTGCAGCCATAAGATGACCAGCAGTCAGGAGGCTAAGGGCGCTCGTGGCCAGCAGTCAGGAGGCTAAGAGCGCTCGTGGCCAGCATTTAGGAGGCTAAGAGCGCTCGTGACCAGCAGTCAGGAGGCTAAGTGCGCTCGTGACCAGCAGTCAGGAGGCTAAGTGCGCTCGTGACCAGCAGTCAGGAGGCTAAGTGTGCTCGTGGCCAGCAGTGAGGAGGCTAATGGCGCTTGCGGCCAGCAGTCAGGAGGCTAATGGCGCTTGCGGCCAGCAGTCAGGAGGCTAAGGGCGCTCGTGGCCAGCAGTCAGGAGGCTAAGGGCGCTCGCGGTCAGCAGTCAGGAGGCTAAGGGCGCTCGTGGCCAGCAGTCAGGAGGCTAAGGGTGCTCGTGGTCAGCAGTCAGGAGGCTAAGGGCGCTCGTGGCCAGCAGTCAGGAGGCTAAGGGCGCTCATGGCCAGCAGTCAGGAGGCTAAGGGCGCTCATGGCCAGCAGTCTGGACAAGTATGGAAAAGAGGCCTGTAGTAACATAAGTTGTTTGTATATAGTGCTGGGGAACCCCTCAGAGGTATAGAAAAGCATACTTATAATTAATCTTGACAGGCTCTTTCATTGAAATGACTCTTTTCCCCTCAGGGAAATCGGGATCCAGTGCATGGAGGTCTCCGGGTTCAGCCGGGGGGCAGAATGCAGTGACAATGACAGCTTCCACAGGACAAAGTCTAACCACATGTGGAATGCAGTGGAGCTGGATGGACAGTGGTACCTGCTGGACGCCTGCTGGGGCGCCGGGACTGTGGACTTACAGAAGAGAATGTTTATACAAAGGTTAGATCTCCTCAGCTTAGTAATGTCACCAGGGATCATTGAGTGATGAAGAGGGAATTAAGCTGGGTACACACAGGTCACCAGAGTATTCACTGAACAGGCACTACAACAGCCTGCCAACCACTAAGTGCATAAGCTGCCACTGCAGAGGGATTACAGTGTACACACCATGTGGGCAGCACAGAAGTGGCTGGGTTTTTCTTAGTCACTGAATCACCTCCTTCAGCATTCCATGGCCAACAGCCACTCACAACTGCTCGCACTCACACTGACCTTTCCAAGGTAAATTAAAGGACCACTCCAGCGAAAAAAGTAAGCAGTTAAAAATCTGACAGAACCGACAGGTTTTGGACTAGTCCATCTCCTCATGTAGGATTCTCAGTGTCATCAAAAGCATTTCCTGAACAGCAGTTTAACTGCCAAAAGAGTCAGATACCAGCCAGCCTCCCTACTCACTTGCTCACTATTTTGGCAGACTGCCGTTCAGGAAATGCTTTTGAAATTAAAGAAAACCCTGATAATCCCCATAAGGAAATGGACTAGTACAAAACCTGTCAGTTCTGTCAGATTTTAACTGCTTACTTTTTTTTTACTGGAGTGGTCCTTTAATAGTAGAGCTACATAGTTATTTGGGTTGAAAAAAAAAACATATGTCTATCGAGTTCAACCAGAAACTAAAGTACAACACCAGCCTACTCCCTCACATATTCCTGTTGATCCAGAGGAAGGCGAAAAACCCTTACAAGGCATGGTCCAATTAGCCCCAAAAGGGAAAAAAAATCCTTCCTCCATATGACAATCAGATAAAATCCCTGGATCAACATCACTGGGCATTACCTAGTAATTATAGCCATGGATGTCTTTCAACGCAAGGAAAGCATCTAAGCCCCCTTTAAACGCAGATATAGAATTTGCCATAACTACTTCCTGTGGCAATGCATTCCACATCTTAATCACTCTTACTGTAAAGAACTCTTTCCTAAATAAATGGCTAAAACGTTTTTCCTCCATGCACAGATCATGGCCTTTAGTCCTTTGTAAAAGCCTTGGGACAAAAAGCTCATCCGCCAAGATGTTATATTGCCTCCTGGTGTAGCCCATATATACCAAATTCGGCTACAAAAAGGGCACCTGGTGTAGCCCATATGCCATCTTCGGCTACAAAGGGCGCATGGTGTAGCCCATATATGCCAACTTTGGCTACAAAGGGCACCTGGTGTACCCCATATATGCCAAATTCGGCTACAAAGGAAACCTGGTGTAGCCGAAAAAAACGAGTTTAAGTTTATAAAAAGGATGCGGTTATAGGCAAAATTTGTTGGGCTATAAAAGGGCTCTACATATAGCTAAGAAAAGTGATTATTATGACCTAACTGCTCCCTACTCTCACACAGAACCCTCCCCTGATGGTGCCTAACCCTAAGACTCCCCAGGTGGTGAATAACCCTAAGACTCCCCGGGTGGTGCCTAACCCTAAGACCCCCCCGAGGTGGTACCTAACCCTAAGACCCCCCAGGTGGTGCCTAACCCGAAGACCACCCTAGGTGGTGCCTAACCCTAAGACCCCCCTGGTGGTGCCTAACCCAAAGACCACCCTAGGTGGTGCCTAACCCTAAGACCCCCCCCACACACACTTGTGATGCCTAACTTCCCCTACGCTGTCGAATCAAAAATCTCGGCTATAAAAGGGTGCCCCTTTGTAGCAGAATCTAAAACCTTGTAGCCGAAAACCTTGTAGCCGAATAAAAAAATAAGGGCTACAAAGGGGTGCCCTTTTGTAGCCGAAAACCTTGTAGCAGAAAAAAAAATATGGGCTACAAAAGGGCACCCGCTTGTAGCCTATATCAAAACTCGGGAGCCCTTTTCACCACCTTGTAGCCCATATTTGCAGAAATAAAATTGATGTCTATGGAGGCGCCCTTTTCATACAGGCGGCTCAGGAGCCCTTTTCAACGGATCCCATTTAGACATGTTAATTAGATCCCCTCAAAGTCATCTTTTCTCTAGACTTTTATCTAACCTTTCTTGGTAAGCGAGACCTTCCATCCCTCGTATCAATTTTGTTGCTCATCTCTGCACCTGCTCTAACACTGCAATATCAGTATTACAGGTGTTTGAACATTGGCTTCATAGCCCTAGGAGTATTGGGGGCTGTTCTCAAACACCCAGCGTGCTGTTTGTATTAAGAAGTCTTAAAGATGCCATGTAGTGACATACAGAAGAATGCAGTCAATTATTCAGGATACTTGCTTTTTCAGTAATTTTCCTGGTTTCAGCATCAAAAAAACTTCCTACATCTGTCTATTGCTATTGGTATGTGACCCCGCCCTCCCAGCAAAGCGTAACCTAGGCTGCTTATAGATGCGCAATTCTCCTCCCAAAGCATTCTGGGAGACCCGGTATATTTTCTACTGGCTTTGGAACTCTCAGTAAACAAGCATTCTGCAGAGATCACCTGATAAGACAAAGATGTGGTCACCTGTGATCATTTGCAGAATGTAAATTAGAATGAGAAAAGACTTTACAACGGGCAAACAATGACTACATCTTTTTTCATTTATTTATTTAAATATATCTTTTAGTCATATCTTAGTCATAAAAGTTTCTACAATATGTTAGTTGGTCAAACATTGTGTCATATAATGTGTATAGAAAAAGTAGGGATGATCGGAAAGTGCAATTTCCGTTCCGCCGGAATTAGGGAATTCCGCCAACACAAAATCCTGTAACTGCTACATACCGTCGGAACTTTTCCAAATTCCGCGGAATTCCGTTCCGGCGCAAAAAAATGTCTCTCTCTCTCTCCATTGCGATATACCCAAGAGAGAAAGTAGAAAAGGTGCGGAGCGGCACACTTGTCCTAGTAGTTTTCGGGTGCTTGACCTGGGACGCTAAGCATCATCCCAAAAGACATCCAAGAAGTAGAAAGGTTGGTCAGCACACCAGCTTCTCAATAAGCAAAATTTAATGTATCATATGTCAACACTACGGTTAACAATTGTTTCGGGGCCACAGAGGGTCCCCTTCATCAGAACAGTGCAGACAAACACTGTTCTGATGAAGGGGACCCTCTGTGGCCCCGAAACAATTGTTAACCGTAGTGTTGACATATGATACATTAAATTTTGCTTATTGAGAAGCTGGTGTGCTGACCAACCTTTCTACTTCTTGGATACCCAAGAGAGAGAGATAAAGCTACATGGCTATCTGGGGTTCTCTTCGGGCAACTGTTGAACACAAAAGGCAAGGCCATGCCTGCAGGGCCGGCCTTAGGTTTCACAGCACCCTGAGCAAAATTGGATTTTTGTGCCCCCCACCCCTTCATCTGCTTCGTGCGTGCCCACACACTTACGCATGCACGCGCACACACACACAGGCCCATATGCAATTCAACTTCACTCCTGAGTTAACTCCTAGAACAGTGGTTCCCAACCTTTCTGAAGTCGTGACACATCACACTAAATGCTCAGATCTCCGTGACGCATCACATATGTATAATAGAAAAAAAAATATTAATAACCACAAAATGGATGGAAAATGGATGCATTATCCTGAATAAACTTAAAAAATGAAGGCTGAAACCTTTCAGGAATATTAATAAAAACAATCAGTGGGTTAGCCCCCCCAATTTGGAATGATAGCACAGCACCGGCAATTAGCACCACACGTTATTTCCCCAATTCTATCAGACTCAGTATAGGCAGGTAGCCAGGTATAGGTGCCCCCAGTACAGGATCTCATGTGTAAGGTTCCCTCAATATAGGTAGCCAAGCATAGGTTCCCCCAGTATAGAAAGTCAATTGTAGGTCTCCCTCCAATATGTAGCCAGGCTTAGGTGTCTCCAGTATAGGTAGCTAGGTGTTGGTGCCTTCAGTTAGAGTGACCAGACGTCCCGGATTGCCCGGGACGCGTCCTGGATTCGGGGTCCGCTGTCCCAGGCAGCATGAGGTCCCGGGAAACGTCCCGCTTTCAGCAGCGGGACGTCCCGGCCTCGGGACTCTGGCCACTCTCCAGTGGCGTAGCTAAGGAGCTGTGGGCCCCGATGCAAGTCTTACATTGGGGCCCCCCCAAGCTCTCTATACATAACAATTGATACGGCGCACCAAAACCTGCCAATGGCAACTACAGTGTCAGAGGTGCAAGAAGGGAATGGGGAACAGTGTGTTAGTGATTACCACTATTCAAAGTATCTATAGAAGTGATTATTATGAGCACAGGACCAATAGAGAGCTAATAATGTAGTTGAGGGAGAGCCCTTCGGGGCCCCTCTGGCCCAAGGGCCCCGATGCGGTCGCTACCTCTGCACCCCCTATTGCTATGCCCCTGCCACTCTCTCCTCATGAACTGGCAGCGGTGTCTATAGACGCCGTGCCAGTTCATTGCCCGCAGCCCCGCTCCAGCCTTGTCTTCCGGTGTCTGTTCCGACACCGGCAGGCGAGCAGGGCTACGGCAAGATGGCTGCCGAAGCCCTGTACTGGAGACTATTTGTGTCTCCAGTACAGGGCTTCAGCAGCCATCTTGCCGTAGCCCTGTCAGCGCGGGAGACCAGAGAGAGCAGGAGGAACAAGACGGTCCCGGGACGGAGAAGCGCGCCAGAGGAGACTTCTGCCAGGTGAGTAAATGTTTGTTTTCCAGGTGAAATGTTTGCCCGCATTGCGTTTCTGGTCTGGTGAAATGTTTGCCCGCATTGCGTTTCTTGCCTGGTGAAATGTTTGCCCGCATTGCGTTTCTTGTCTGGTGAAATGTTTGCCCACATTGCGTTTCTTGTCTGGTGAAATGTTTGCCCGCATTGCGTTTCTTTTCTGGTGAAATGTTTGCTCGCAGTGCGTTTCTTTTCTGGTGAAATGTTTGCCCGCATTGCGTTTATTGTCTGGTGAAATGTTTTCCCACATTGTGTTTCTTTTGTACTGACATGTTGCCCGCATTGCGTTTATTTTGTACTAATTACAACAGAGAAAGAACATGTGTGCATCAACCAAGTGAACCTGACAAATGTGGCTTTGCAAATTTGGCCTATTGGCTAATCACGAGACATTGCTCATGCAAATAAGCATTTGCTTTCGCATGCCTAAATATGCAGGGTCAAAAACCAAAAACCGCAAAACAATCGCCCTGCGGGAATTAGTTCATGCTATATAGCACTATCCAGGGGCGCCACGAGGAGGCTTCTCATTGCCCCCATACAACCGGGGGGCCGCGGGGGTCCCAGGCACTCTCACCGCCTGGAACCCACACAGCGGCACCCCGGAGGTGGAGGCTGGGGGGCGCAGGCGATCTCCCCAGCGTGGCCAACGCCGGGAAGAGCCGCCCGCACACACCTCCCAAGATTAAAAACAGGCACTTACCTCAACGTCCATTGCGTTCTGCTATATGCGCATAACCTGGGCGCGACACATAAGGGGCAGACAGGCGCAAATAGCCTGCTCCAGGGCTCTCACCTCCTAAAACAAGCCACTCACTACTTGCCCTCAGAAAAAAGAAATGCAATGCTAATTACAACAGAGAAAGAACATGTGTGCATCAACCAAGTGAACCTGACAAATCTGGCTTTGCAAATTTGGCCTATTGGCTAATCACGAGACATTGCTCATGCAAATAAGCATTTGCTTTCGCATGCCTAAATATGCAGGGTCAAAAACCAAAAACCGCAAAACAATCGCCCTGCGGGAATTAGTTCATGCTATATAGCACTATCCAGGGGAGCCACGAGGAGGCTTCCCATTGCCCCCATTTATTTTGTACTGACATGTTGCCCGCATTGCGTTTATTTTGTACTGATATGTTTGCCCGCATTGTTTATTTTGTACTGACATGTTTGCCCGCATTGCATTTATTTTATACTGACATGTTTGCCCGCATTGCATTTATTTTATACTGACATGTTGCCCGCATTGCGGTTATTTTGTGCTGACATGTTGCCTATTGCGTTTATTTTCTGGTGTCCGGGGTAACTGTTACTGCATTTATTATTTAATGATCATAGATGGCTATGTTTGCTGCTTTGTGGTTACGGTATACTATTAACATCACACAGTTTCTGCACACCCATGATGCAAAGTCTCGTTTGTCCACATCATGGCGTAAACACTGCTTTCTTATGCCTCGCTGTTACATCATTACGTTAGCTCCGCCCATACAATGTCATGGCCACGCCCATTTTTCGCCACGCAGCCCCCTGCCCCCAGTCTTCAGCGCTGCGCGCTCCTCAGTCCTCCCCAATTTTCGCCGCCCCCCCTCCCCCCTCCCCACGCCCCCCTCCCCGTCCCAGGTTGGACCCACAAAAATCTAGTCACTTTACTTCAGTATAGGTAGCCAGGAGTAGATGCACTCCCTCAGTATTGGTAGCCAGCTATAGGTGCCCCCAATATAGGAAGTCAGGTGTAGGTGCTCTCAGTATAGTTAGCCAGCTATAGGTGCCCCCTTTGGAAGCCGGCGCCCTGAGCGACCCCTCCGGTCGCTCATATCAAAGGCTGGCTATGCATGCCTGGGTGGGTTTGAACCACCAACCTTTCGGTTAACAGTCAAATACGCTAACTGATTGCACCACAGAGACTGTGCACACAGTTGTTGCTAAACGATTTTTTGGGGATGCATGTGTGTCTTGTGGAGGGAGGAAAAAAGTCTGCTCCAAGAAGTTTAACGCCACTTTAAACAAAACCTGTATATATCAAATTTCTACATACATACATACATACATACATATATGTATAGAGAGAGAGAGAGATTTTTTTTTAATTTTTTGATGCCTTTGGACTGAATTTTCAGTTCAAAACCCAACAACGGATACCGGTGGAATTTCACAGGCAATTTCGGAATTCCGCTCCGACCAAACGGAACGGAATGACCAATTTCCGGCCGGAATCGCGGAAAATACAATTCCGTGGAAAGCGGTGACCATCCCTAATACAAAGTTTCAATACAAACTGTTCAATACAAACTGTACATTACAGTAAGCAAGAAAAAAGATTCCAGGAGCATCTGCACTGTCATATATAAAACTTCAAACTTTTATTCCAACATCTTCTTTAAAAGTGTGTATCCACAAACAGCAGTAGAATAAAAATATACTTATGACCACAAGATCACTTTAGCAGCAGGGGTGCCAGACACAGAGAGGTGCGGAGGTGCTGAGTCGACGATCGTTTCGCCTCTGCCGGGGCTTTATCAAGACTAACCGACCCCTCCGCGCTGCACTCCTTATATGTCGCCTGCTCCTCCCCCCATCCACCCACTCCAATCACCCCTGTCTCACCTGAAGGCTATCACCTTATCCAGCTATTCATACACGACACCTCCCCGTACTGCCACAACGTCACTTCCGGTCCGGCCTTATACTCCGTGTCACGCGTTCCATCCCCTACTTCCTAATGCGTTCCACCCATCTTTGTATGCGCTCCAGCGGCCGCTCGCGTTCACCTAACGTAATCCATACATATGCGCATATATACATATGCAACCCTCCTATGTAACGCAATCCCCCGCAAACTGTACATTACAATACAATTAAATATGGTATTTGTAAGCTCACATCAGTTGCATCCCTTAGAGCAAGTTTGTAAAGCCAATATGGAAAAAGAGACTCTTTTTATAAACCATCAACAAGATTGAGGTGAGAGAAGAAATGTGGCATAAGAAGGGGGTGGAGAGGGGATTCCTGGTCTTTGGGTCCATTGTGAGATTTGCGTGAGATTTTGTGTGAGATTTGCATATCTTTTGTGGTAAATTTGAATGTCCCTGTATGCGAGGACTCAATTTAATGACTAAATAATTTATCAATAACTATTGCAAAAAAGAACATTATGTTGCTTTCACTACAGTTCCTCTTTAAAATAACACTAAAGTCAAGTGAAGAAAGAAGCCTAGCATTCCGTAAATAAACATTTAAACATTTACAGATAAGAAGTACATTTCTTTCAGAGTAAAATGAGCCATAAATTACTTTTCTGCTATGTTCCTGTCACTTACTGTAGGTAGTAGAGATCTATGACAGAACCGACCTGTTTTGGACTAGCCCATCTCTTCATGGGAGATTCTCAGGGTTTTCTCTATTTTCAAAAGCACTTAGTGAATGGCAGTTTCTCCGTCCAACTGCCAAAAAAGTGTACGTTGAGCAGGGAGGCTGGCCAGCATCTTTGTATAAATATTTTTCAGGGAATGTCTTTATAAAGAATAAAGGACTGCTGAGAATCCCCTGTGGAGAGATGGACTAGCCCAAAACCTGTGGGTAATTTCAGATTTCTAATACTCACTGTAAGTGACAGCAACATAGGAGAGAAGTCATTTATGGCTCATTTTACTCCGGAAGAAACATGCGTCTTATTTGTATATGTTTACATGTATTTTAAATGTTAAGATTTTAGCGACAGTGGTCCTTTAAGGCTGGGCGCACACTTGAAGTGTGTGAAAAAAAGGGAACTGTTGTCCCAAACCCAAGACATTCCAATTTATACAGCATGTAGATAATGGGACTTCTACTACGTGAACAAACATTCCTTCCCTTTTATTAAGACAAATAACAGTGGTTAAGAAAGCCATACACTTATAGATTGATAATTATTGATTTCTCTCTGATCGGAATCAATGCACTGGCCATGTTATCAGCTGCCTGATATGGATCTTTACATTAGGTGTGATACTAATATTCCTTCACACATATTCATTAGCCAGTATAACTGTGCTTATTGCTGCACTGTTTATAAAGACCATGTTGTGCACGCTGATCTAAACTGTAGTCAGTAGTGTGTCCTCAGGAGGGGCGTAACTAGAGGGGAGCAGTACCTGTGATCATAGGGGGGCTTAGAGCTGTGGGGGCCCCCAGCTACTAAACTTTCCTTCCAATAAGTCAGCAGGAACCCCCAATACAGGGGACTATACTTCAGATCAGGTGTTTTTGTGGCTAAACTTGTTATGGGTGTGAAAATCTAATGATGGGCACCAGGGGCGTCTTTAGCCATTTTGTCACTCCAGGCGAGAAAACCTGTCTTTCACCAGAAAATAATCATAACGCAGCAATGATTCACTTAAAATAATCGTAATGCGGCAATCTTTCACCAGAAAATAATCATAACGCAGCAATGATTCACTTAAAGGGAAGGTTCAGGGACTGTTTAAAAAAAATAAAAATCCGCATCCACTTACCTGGGGCTTCCTCCAGCCCGTGGCAGGCAGGAGGTGCCCTCGGCGTCGCTCCGCAGGCTGCTGGTGGTCTCCGGTGGCCGACCCGACCTGGCCAGGCTGGCGGCCAGGTCGGGCTCCTTCCGCATTCCAAAATGCGCCTCACGGCGGCGCGCTGACGTCATCGGACGTCCTCCGGGCTTTACTGCGCAGGCTCAGAACTACTGAGCCTGCGCAGTAAAGCCCGGAGGATGTCCGATGACGTCAGCGCACCGCCGTGAGGCGCATTTTGTAACGCGGAAGGAGCCCGACCTGGCCAGGTCGGGTCGGCCACCGGAGACCACCGGCAGCCTGCGGAGCGACGCCGAGGGCACCTCCTGCCTGCCACGGGCTGGAGGAAGCCCCAGGTAAGTGGATGCGGATTTTTATTTTTTTTAAAAAGTCCCTGAACCTTCCCTTTAAAATAAACGTAATGCGGCAATCTTTCACCAGAAAATAATCATAACGCAGCAATGATTCGCCATAAAATAATCGTAATGTGGCCAGCATTCACCAGAAAATAATCGTAATGCGGCAGCGTTCACCAGAAAATTATCGTAATGTGGCCAGCATTTACCAGGAAATAATTGTAATGTGGCCAGCGTTCACAAGAAAATAAATCATAATGTGGCCAGCGTTACCCAGGAAATAATCATAATGTGGCCAGCGTTCACCAGGAAATAATCATAATGCGGCAGCGTTCACCAGAAAATAATCGTAATGTGGCCAGCGTTCACCAGGAAATAATCGTAACGTGGCCAGCGTTCCCCAGAAAATAATCGTATGTGGCCAGCGTTCCCCAGGAAATAATCGGAATGTGGCCAGCGTTCCCCAGGAAATAATCGTATGTGGCCAGCGTTCCCCAGGAAATAATCGGAATGTTGCCAGCGTTCCCCAGGAAATAATCGTAATGTGGCCAGCGTTCCCCAGGAAATAATCGTAATGTGGCCAGCGTTCCCCAGGAAATAATAGTAATGTGGCCAGCGTTCCCCAGGAAATAATCGTAATGTGGCCAGCGTTCCCCAGGAAATAATCGTAATGTTGCCAGCGTTCCCCAGGAAATAATCGTAATGTGGCCAGCGTTCCCCAGGAAATAATCGTAATGTGGCCAGCGTTCCCCAGGAAATAATCGTAATGTGGCCAGCCTTCCCCAGGAAATAATCGTAATGTGGCCAGCGTTCCCCAGGAAATAATCGTAATGTGGCCAGTGTTCCCCAGAAAATAATCGTATGTGGCCAGAGTTCCCCAGGAAATAATCGTAATGTGGCAGCGTTCCCCAGAAAATAATCGTATGTGGCCAGCGTTCCCCAGGAAATAATCGTAATGTGGCCAGCGTCCCCCAGGAAATAATCGTAATGTGGCCAGCGTTCCCCAGGAAATAATCGTAATGTGGCCAGCGTTCCCCAGAAAATTATCCTAATGTGGCCAGCGTTCCCCAGAAAATTATCCTAATGTGGGCAGTGTTTCACTAAACCTGTAAAAAGAAAAGTATTTACTTACCTGCAGAAGACTCCTCTCCCTGGGCGCAGATCCCCCGACCGACGATCTATCTGCAGCGGCGGCGAGCACGTGTGACAGGCGGGGGGCGGAGTTAGGGGCGGCGCCGTCGTGTCAACAAACTAGCGTGCGACGATCGCACACTCTGCACAGAGAGGGAGAGGGGGCGGGTAGAGGGGAACGGACCAGTAGGCGGCGGCATCGCACATATAAACTAATGTGCGTGCTGCTCGCTCTGAGGAGAGGAAGGGGGCGGACCAGTAGGCGGCGCCGGGCACAGGCTGAGCTGCCTGTCACAGCCGGCGCCGACCTGGCTGAAAGGGAAAAAAAACAACAACAAAAAAACGCACAGAGCGGCGAGAGAGCGCCCACTTCCACCAACGGCGCCATAGGCAAAAATTTATAGTTGCCTAATGACACAGACGCCCCTGATGGCCTGATGAGCATTGGGGGGCTCCATCAAAGTTTTGCTGGGGGACCCCATGAATTGTAGTTATGCCACTGCCTGTCTTCTAACATTAACTTTTCCCTCCCCCCACAGCTATGATGACTTCTTCTTTCTCACCGATCCCGAGGACTTCATCAACACCCATTGGCCAGATGACCCTTCCTGGCAGCTCCTTGCATTGACGGTCACCTTTGAAGACTTTGAGCAGAGAATCTTCAAGACATCTGAGTTCTTTAAGCTCCACCTCTTCACTATCTCTCCAAATACATTCCACCTCACAGCAGGTAAATTGCTGCCTTTTTGAAATGTGGAGTTGTGGATATTCAGTCTCTGCCTGTTCAAAACTGGAGTGATATGTACTTTAAAGGGAACCAGAGAGGAAGCACCCTTGTGTATTTTACCATGTATATCAGTAAGAACATTAGAGAAAACACTTACCATGCTCTCTATTTCCTCCTCACGGAGCTGGGAAAAAAGGGCGCATGCCGCTAGTGGACAAAAAGGGCGCCGCCATTCACTCCCATAATAAATAGCGTTTAATGGGCGCCGGGTAGGAAAAAAGGGCGCCGGAGCTAAATAAAGTTTATAAACGGCGCCGGAGCTAAATAAAGTTTACAAACGGCGCCCGGAGCTGTTTAATGATTTATAACTGAACTTGTGGTGATTTACGTTTATAAAATGCACCCGTGCCGAATAACGTTTATGAAAATACTAAACATATTTATCTAATTTAAATAATTAAAACATTATTTAAAGTTTTATCCCTTACTGTTTGTAAAACATTATTATTCACAAAATAAAGCGATCAGTACGTAACGTAAATTGCAAAATATTTTTTTAATCCACAATTAGTAAAACATAATTATCCACATAATAAAGGGGGGTCTTAGGTTTAGGCACCAACAGGGGGGTCTTAGGTTTAGGCACCAACAGGGGGGTCTTAGGTTTAGGCATTAACAGGGGGGTCTTAGGTTTAGGCATTAACAGGGGGGTCTTAGGTTTAGGCACCAACAGGGGGGTCTTAGGTTTAGGCATTAACAGGGGGGTCTTAGGTTTAGGCACCAACAGGGGGGTCTTAGGTTTAGGCACCAACAGGGGGGTCTTAGGTTTAGGCACCAAGAGGGGGGTCTAGGGGTTAGGGGTAGGTACAGGGAGGGTTACTTAGGCACCAACAGGGGGGTCTTAGGTTTAGGCACCAACAGGGGGGTCTTAGGTTTAGGCACCAACAGGGGGGTCTTAGGTTTAGGCACCAACAGGGGGGTCTTAGGTTTAGGCACCAACAGGGGGGTCTTAGGTTTAGGCACCAACAGGGGGGTCTTAGGTTTAGGCACCAACAGGGGGGTCTAGGGGTTAGGGGTAGGTACAGGGAGGGTTACTTAGGCACCAACAGGGGGGGTCTTAGGTTTAGGCACCAACAGGGGGGTCTTAGGTTTAGGCACCAACAGGGGAGTCTAGGGGTTAGGGATAGGTACAGGTAGGGTTCTGTGTAAGAGTAGGCTTAGGTATAGTTTTAGTAAAATTTAAGTAATAATTACTAATGTATTACAACACTTATTACGAACGTAGTTATATTTATATCATCTTTATAAACAATATTTTCAGATTTTATTATAAGAACAAACCATAAATGACGGTTATTCACAATAATATACAATTATAACAATTAAACATATATTATTGGTTTTTTTATAAACGTAATTATAAGTTTAACTTTTGAAACAGGGAAGATTAACGTTTTCACAATTTCCGATTTCATAAACATTATTTAATGATTTATAATTTTGTTAAACATTATTTGTAAACGAAATATAGCACACTATATTTATAAACCCTATTAATGATTAATTATTATTTAGAGTTTACACCCCGCGCCCTTTTTGTCCAGGCGCCCTTTTTGTACGTACGCCCTCCTCACTGCTAAAAGTGTCTGTTAACAGCAGTCACAAGAATCCCAGACTGAGCAATTAAATCTGGCTTTGCTGGGAATGATTATTGCTGAGTCATTATAGCAAAGCCACTAGGGGGCAGGCTTGGGCTTGAAATAACACCACAGAAGACAGACTTAGCTATAATCTTTCCTTAGCAAAGCTAGACTGAGTGCTCGGTCTGAGATTCTTATCAGAGGTGCTAACAGTCAGATTAAACAGAGAACAATGAAACAAAGAGCAGATTAGGTGTTTACTGTCATGTTCCCACTGATTTATAAGGTAAAATACAAGAGGGTGCTTCATCTCTGGTTCTCTTTAAGAAGCTGTGTAGCACTTTGTTCGTACCATGACCTCACTTCATACTATGACCATTGTGTGAGACCAGTACACACATTAGTTTCTCGCTCGAGACAGCCTGGACATCAGCCGTGGACAAGTTCAATCAAGCTTGTGTATGAAACTTTAGACTGAGAAATGGCAGAGTGCCATTATTCAGCAGTGACTCATAAATGTGCTGCTGCTCTTCAATGTCCAATCAGCATGTCCTGACCTATCCATTCTTGCCTGAGTACAGTGGAAGATAGAACATGTTACATGTGGCACATAATACCTCCCACCTGGGCTCTGTAAAGATATAATTAGCAATGGGAGGAGGGATCCTATCTTCTTACTTAACATTAAGCCTAAAATACCTGTGTAACGATCGGAGTAACACAGAGAGGATCCGATTATTGGTGATCTGCAGTATCACCGAGAATACAGATATATACCCGATTATTGATGATCTGCAGTATCACCGATAATCAGATATATCTCTAACCTCTGGACACCTGAGTAATATGAGTGTTTGGTGCAACAGTAATACTTTGAGGAGAGCACCCGTATAGAGGGTGCAAGGCAGTAAGAGATACTGCCCAAAGAACAGGCTCCCTCCAATGGCCTGAGTTTCCCCAAGAGGAGGAGTCAGGCTGAGAGTGGGAAGGACCAGAGTGTGAATGACACCAATGGTGGAGTGTCACTGACAGATCTGTGAACTATCTCTAAACAGAGGAGATAGTTCTCGAGGTCGTACAAGCCAGGTCGGCAACAGACAGACAGATCAGATACAGAGACAAGAGACTGATACGGAATCCTAAGGCAAGCAAGGTTTGGCATTGGAGAATCAGATATAGTAAAGTACAAAATCAGAGATCAGAAGAGTGGTCAGGAAAGCAGAAGGTCTTAACAAATAATCAAACAATGCCTAGACTTAGGTGTGAGCTCCTTGATCATCAACACCCCGGAACTAGTCTGAATATGACAAGATGGTAACGCTAATTCCTAGTCTTGGGTGTGAGTTCCATAGTCATCAACACCCTGGAACTAGTCTGAAGGATAACACAGATAATATACAGTATTCCTAGTCTGAGGTGTGAGGTCCGTGATCATCAACACCCTGGAACTGGTCTAGAGCATAAACACAGATGAAATACAGTATTCCTAATCTGAGGTGTGAGGTCCGTGATCATCAACACCTAGGAACTGGTCTAGAGTATAACACAGATTCTGACAAAAGGTCTGAGTGCTTCCACGTAGTGATCGCAACGACAGACACCAGAGGAATGACCAGCACCCAGTATATATACTATAGCGCTCTCCAGCGCCTCCCCTAAGTGCTGGACCAATGAGAACTGATGCAATTGTCAGCTGACCGGCTTGGTCAGCTGACTCCCTTCTGGCTGTCATAAAAGCTCTGCCTCTCAGCGCGCGCGCGCGTCCTTCTGAACCTGTGTGGACTATCAGTCCCAGCCACACCAGACATGTGTTGTAACCCATCCACTGTGCTGGACGTGGAACCAGCCGCACCGCTATCAGAGCATGCGGCGGTTTCTCCGCGTTCAGCCATACCGTCAGATGTAGGCCTATGCGTGCAAACCGCCGCGTTGGACGCGGAATCCGCCGCCTTGTTCTCAGGACATGTGGCGGTTTCTCCACGTTCAGTCATGCCAGGAGATGCAGGCCCACGCGCGCAACCTGCCGCGTTGGATGCAGAATCAGCCGCCTTGCTCTGAGCACCCGCGTCGGCTTTTCCGCGTTTTCTCACTACCTGACTCCACCTGATTTCAGTAATCTGATCAGATTAATTAGGAGATTTTCATTTGTTAGTAATCCCAAATGATCATTTCCGATCATTCATGCAAATAATTCATAAACCATCAGTTGGCAAATGGTATCACTAGCGGCTTCCTTAGCGTACCTCTTGATTGGCCAATTTTACCACTTCCATGTGGTATGGGCAGGGCTGGATTTCTGGCAACGCCACATAGGCCATGGCCTAGGGCACCAGAAACTTAGGGGCGGCTCAATGAGGGGCAGTAAGGCTGTTCTATGCAGCCATCCCTATCTACAAGGACAGCTTTAACCTTTGAACGCTGTGTCCTGTACTTGTGTCGTCACTGCAATACCTGTAAGCTCTGTCCTGCAGGTACACATCTGCCTAACTCTCATGGTGACACAATGGGTCCATCATTAACGCAATGGAAAACATAACATAAAAGTTCTTAAGGAATCTATACGCGTATTACTGAAATAGTTATTGTCTGTGACATCCAGTGATGAAAAGTAAGTCAAATTCTCATTGGGGCACACAGAGATAACAACCATACAGACGGTATAGTTGGCCATGGGCGGTAAAAAGTACAAATCCGGCCCTGGGTATGGGAGTTTACCTACACAATCTGTTCATAGTGTTCAATATCTGTTGGCCCTCCTACTACGTGGAGGTGGTAAAATTGTCCAGTCATCAATATTGGATGTGTATGCCAATCTTTATGTGTAGAGTAAGGGCCAAAAAGTTTTAAATACTAGGTTGTGTAGGCATACTTTCATACTCCATTGAAGTAGTAAAATTGGTCAATATAACTTGGTTGAATATACCGAGCAGACCTCTCCTGAGTTCTGGCATGGATTTCAAGTAAAAAGCCCCATCAGGCAGATTTGTTGATACAGGACTGGCATGTAATGGGAGAAGGGTGGGCCTTGCACGTCACTTCTCCAAGTCCAGGCCTGAGTCTGGCTGAGAATTGTCTCACCTGCATGAATTGCATGATTTGCATAAGAGGCTGCATCCCTCAGTATGCAGTGGGCTGTGTGCGGAGCAAGAAGGCTCCTGTAAGGCTGTGCAGTCTAGAGGGCTGTCAGGCCTGGTGCAGAAGGGAAGCTGCAGTGCTGAAGTGCTGGAGGGAGTTGGACTGCAGTACTTGTACTCCAGGAGAAGCCTGGAAAAGGTGAGTGGCCCAGGACTGCCAGTAAGCCCATGGCAAGGTGTCACTGAAAAGCATATGTTTCTGGTGAGATTACACACGGGTGGTATGCAGTAACTCCAACGATAACCTGAGGTCAGGGTTGGCACAGAAGCAGAGTGCTGTGCCTACAGCAGGGGTCCCCAAACGTTTTGGGTCGAGGGCCGGGTCAACATACTTCAGACTGCTGGGGGGGCCGGAAAATACATAAAATAATGTATTTGCGGCCAGACAGTGAAGCATACCCCGGTGACAACCTGAAGTCCAATAAGACAGCAGTGTCACCTGATGTGGAATTTGATTGGAAACCAGCGAATGACTGCTTTCTGGCTTCCATGTGAATGAGTGGTGCCAGCATTGCTATTCTATATGCGGACCACCAATATTTAAAGATGTAGCTGACCGCATCTGTAAGTATACATTTTGTGGGGGGGGCCGGTAAAAAAACCTCAGGGGGCCACATTCGGCCCGCGGGCCTTAGTTTGAGGACCACTGGCCTACAGTGTGATTGCTGAATACCCAGTGTGATGTATTTTTGTTGCGGTTTTTGGACATTGTTTTACAAATAAATTGATATTATTGTATTTTAACCCTACAAAAAGACTCAATGGCTAGTATATTGTGACCCTTCAAGCTATGATCTCCTCTACCAATATGAGCTAAACATCAGAACTTCCCCTGAAATATCACACCACTTATACTACAGAGTACATTGGGCAACTGAAAAAAATCTCCTGCCTTTAGCTCTTATCTCCATTAATAAGAAGAATTAAGAAGTGACAGGACTTTGTGCAATAACAATTGTCCCGACTCAATTTCCCGCAGAGCGTTTTATATTCTCTCTGCAAATAATGAGTTATGTAAGCGGCGTGGCTCATTGAGGACGGGGAGAGCAGAGAGCAGCGCCTGGCAAGCACAATAGTCTCCTCGTATCAAACACCCACCAGCTCCTCCAGCAGATTGTTTTCCAGCCAGCCTTCTGTTTTATAATTGGATTTTTGTTTAAATTGGCCAGGCTTGTTACATGAGATACAACAGAATCAATCAAGCGTAGCCGGAGTAGAGGGTAAATAAGATAAACAGGCTTTGCAAGACACGAGGCAGAGAGCAGGATTCCAGCATGCAGCACAATTCCCTCACACTCGCTGCAAGACGCACTTAAAGAGGAACTGTAGTGGAAATAACAAATAATGAATACAATTGCTTATTTTTTACAATATTAATTTATAGATTATTTAGTCAGTGTCCATTGTAAAATCTTTCCTCTTCCTGATTTACATTCTGACATTTATCACTGATGGTGAGGTGACAGGGCCGGATTTACCATAAGGCAGTGTAGGCACGCACCTACAGGCGCCTGATAATGGAAAGGCGGCTCACTCCCCTCCCCGAGTGCCTCCTCCCTCCTGCCTTCCTTATGGGGAGTCCCAAGCAGAGTGTAAGTGAGAGCCTGCTCACTCGACTCTTGACATTCCACTGACGAGGTCTCCCTTCAGTCTGGGGCACCACTAACTACTTAAAGGATACCCGAACTGACATGTGACACGATGAGATAGACATGTGTATGTACAGTGCCTAGCACACAAATAACTATGCTGTGTTCCTTTTTTTCTTTCTCTGCCTGAAAGAGTTAAATATCAGGTATGTAAGTGGCTGACTCAGTCCTGACTCAGACAGGAAGTAACTACATTGTGAGCCTTACTGATAAGAAATTCCCCTTTTTACCTCTTTCTTGCTCTCAGAAGCCATTTTCTGCTAGGAAAGTGTTTTATAGTTGGAATTTCTTATCAGTAAGGGTCACACTGTAGCCACTTCCTGCCTGAGTCAGGACTGAGTCAGCCACTTACATGCCTGATATTTAACTCTTTCAGGCAGAGAAAGAAAAAAAGGAACACAGCATAGTTATTTGTGTGCTAGGCACTGTATCCTTTAATACTACTAACTACTTAGTACTGAGGGTACCTCTGGCTACCTAATGCTGAGGGGCACCTGTAGCTACCTAAATCCAGACCTGGGTGGTGACATCTTTAGGTCTGCTAGGTGATCTGTACAGAATGTCCGTTACTGAGAGTTTTATGCACACAGGGAGATATTGCTTGCTCAGCAGTTGGAAAAAGCAGTTATTTCCCACAATGCAACAAGGTTCACAGACAGCAAACTGTCAGAACCATGGTCATGACACCACACTGTGGGAGGGGTTTTATCACAATATCAGCCATACAGACCCCCTGATCTATTGGAGAAAAGGTAAAGATTTGTCATGGGAAAGGGAGTATCAGCTACTGATTGGGATGAAGTTCAATCATTGGTTAAAGTTCTTCTTGAACTCTACAAGTTGTAAAAAAAAAGGAGTTACCGTAATTCTTTTTAGCAATTGGCCTCAGCCCTAAGGAAATGCACAGAGGAACAAGTTACCAGCACCATTTTCACATTAACTTTATTTGTGAAGGTATGAGGAAAAATGTGGTACGCTACCAATTAACAGCAGCTTTAGTGCAGGAGGGAGCTTCCCTCTTCTGTTCATTCCCTCAGGAGTGCAATTATTATTCTGCTATCAAAGTAGCATATGAACAGATTGGCTATTTTAGCCACTGTTATATATTGGCCGCCCACCTTCATAGGAAGCGGCTGGCACAGAGCCGTACAGAAAAAGAGCAGTAGGAAATGAACTAAATCATGATAAAAAAAAAAGTCTACGATTGCCAACCGGATACAGATTTTCAATAGATTTCAGCATGAAATCATCTGAAAATCTGTGCGCACTGCTTGCCAGGTCCACCCCCCCCCCTCCTTCATCTGGGCCGTGCAGTGTAGGGGCAGCAGAGATACTCTCACCTGTTCGCTGTTCGCTGGTGCTTTCTCCCTGAGGAGCTGTGTATCACGTGACTAAGCACTAAAGACCAAACACTAGGGGCACCGTGCTACGTACCTTACATGACCCCCAGAGGCCTCTAGTGTTCAGTCTCAGGATATGCAGCTTCCTGGGAAGACAGGAAGAAGCCCCAATGGGCAGGTGACAGTAAACTTGGCTGCTGCAATGGTCGGCCTAAGATTGCACACTGCTAGCTACGCGCTCCTGGCCCTCTGCTGGTCGGGCAAAATCTTCCATCAGGCTCAATCAGCCAAATCGATTCGATCGGGAATCGTCCAAATATTGATAAGAATAGGCTGTAGGCTTACAGTTTTAGGATATACAGTATTTGTATTTTATGACTAGACAACAGAGAAATTTAGTGTGTTCAATAGCATGAGAAGTAGAAGACACTTATACTGTCTGTCATAGTTCTGAGCAGGGCTGTGAAGTCGGAGCAATTTTGGGTACCTGGAGTCGGAGTTGGATTTAGAGTCGGTGGTTTTATAAACTGAGGAGTCAGAGTCGGGAATCGGAGTTGGATGTTTTTTGTACCAAACCCACAGCCCTGATAAGTATTAGACTAAGTAGTCGGAGTCGGAGGCTTCATAAACTGAGGAGTCGGAGTCGAGGAGTCGGAACCATTTTGGGTACCTGGAGTCAGAGTTTGAGTCGGAGGTTTCATAAACTGAGGAGTCGGAGTTGAATGATTTTTGTACCGACTCCACAGCCCTGGTACTGAGGCTCAAGCAATTCATATTTTTTTGTCATTTTTTATAACCAAATTCTATGTCTGGCAGTTACAATAAGTTTTCATACTAGTTGTCAGCAGTCGCTACAAAGATGGGTATAACGGAGCTCAAAACAAGATGCCAGGCTGGGCTCCACTTCATGAAGGAAAAGCTATTTTATCTCTGTATACCACAAAACTGATTCACAAAGTCCTCCCTTAAAGGACACCTGAGGGGAGAGCGATATGGAAGCTGCCATATTTATTTCCTTATAAATAATACCAATTGCCTAGCAGTCCTGCTGATCGTTCTAGCATCAGTAGCATCTAAATCACACCCCTGGAACAAGCATAAGGCAAGCATGCTTGTTCAGGGTCTATGACTACAATTATAGACAAAGGATCAGCAGGACAGCCAGGCAATGTGCATGGTTTAGAAGGAAATAAATATGGCAGCCTCCATAACCCTCTCACTTCAGGTGTCCCTCTAGCTACAATGCCTGAAATTGTACTTTGCCAGTGATATTAATTACATTTTGCCATTGATTTCCACAGAAGGTGGAGAAGTTGAAGTAACGTTGGGTTGCTTATCTCAAACGGAATTCAGCTACAAGATCTTCAAACTGCTGAACAGCAACAGAAGTTTGGTGGACAAGACATTCGGAATACTCACCATGTATGAGTCCAGTATGCATTTACGATTTTTCCCCCCTTCAGTTGGGCTATTCGAGCTGATGATATTTGCAAAGCCCAGTGATGCCCAAGTTCCCTACAAATGGGTTTGTTCCTACCATATCAATTGTCTGCAACCAAAACATCCTCTTGGGTTGCCAGACAACCCGTTCCATTTTTGGGGCCTACACCCAAAATCTAAAGAGTTGGGTCTAACCAGTTGCAGCAATCCCATGAAAGACATCATAGTGGCTGAGAATGGTGCTTTGAACTTTACCTTTGAGACATCCAGAGCCTTGTTGGCCATGTTCCAACTTATCCACCCAGAACTTTCTGAACCTCTTGGTAAAAAATGCCTTGTTTCACAGATGGAAGAGAGCCAGTTGGGTTGTCATCTTCTCCTCCCTTTCTGGGGTTATTACAGATTGTCTTTGTTTGTGAAAGACCAAGAGAAAGACCATTTCCAAAATGTTAGTAACTTGTTCATCAACTGCAAGAGTCCCATCAACCACAATGAATTGTTTCCACCAAATCTCAGTATTCACTGTGGACCTGGTACCAACACCAAGCAGAAGGGGCTCACCAACCCCAGCCACACGTGTCCAATCATTAGTACGACTTCTGGAAAATGCAACATCACCTTCCACACCCTGTGGGACTTGGACATTTTCACAGTTCTTGAAAATAGTAGGCTAAACACCATTTTGCAGCCTTTGGATGGGTACTGTTTTATAACTCACTTGGACCATAAGATAAGCATGACTGTCCACCTGCCAGAAAAGGGACATTATAAGCTCGGAATCTTTACAAAGCGGGAGGAAGGCGACGACTATTCCCATGCTTGTGATTACGTCATCCGTTGCTTCTCCCATGACCACTTACTTCCTTTCCCTAAGGTTTACAAAGCCTGGGGTCGTGGCTGCATCCTTCTCCAGCCAAGGTATGGACTCCTCCAGGCAGAAAGATGGGAGAAATTTAGAGTGAAGATTCCTGGTGCTTATAAGGTTCTTGTAATCGGTCCTGTAAAATCGGAACTGCAACTCACAAAGAATAAGATCTGGGAGGGAAAGGTGTTCACGGGCACTCCTGGCTCCGTCATCAAAATAGCTGTGAAGTTCACTCTGGACTCAACCGCAATGGACATTGTGATGTCATTTAAGTCTCAGAACAATACTGAGAATGAATCATCAGGCTAGGAAGTGAGGGGCTGGTCTTCAGCTTTAACCCATTAGCAGCCTCAATAGAGTTATCTAGTTTGAGATAATAAGTGCACTGCTTTTGACTTCAGTCACCAGAACTCATTGTGCTGTAAATTCTTGGAATGCTTTGAAATCTCTCTCTGCTAGCAGAAAATACAGAAACTGAAAGCAGAAGTCATCTGTTATCGTATCACACTGCCCCCTAGTGACAAGTGGCTATAAATACATATTACAGCAGAACTAGTTAGTAGCAAGCAAGTGTAAGAAATAAGAAATACAAAATGTTCTAAAATAAATTGGCCTGAAGCACTTGCAAGCCTCTAGATAAATTGGCTGCTAAAGGGTCAAACAGGAGGCTCAATTTATACTTGAATTGCTTTATATTCAGGTTTGTTCAGTATGTGTTTTTGTGTTGCAGCTTTCCTAATGAGTTGACCTGAATTGAATACAGCTTCATGTTTCTTCCCTCTCTCTCTTTTTTTCCTTTCTTGTTTTTATTGCTAAAAATGCATTGAATAGATAAATACCCTTGCTCAGTTCACTTCTTCTCCTAGGTTTTCTTCTAGGAGATAATTTTTCATCTTCTATTTAAATAAGTACAGTCATTTAATTGATAAAGGCCCATATGCAATTCGGTTTTTTTTTCTCCTGAGTTTTTCTCCTAGGTGATATTTTAAACTTGTAAATAAAATGCCTTTTAAAGTGAACCAGAGATGAAGCACCCTCATGTATTTTACCATATATATATCAGTGGGAACATTAGAGAAAACATCTACCCTGCTGTCTGTTTCATTATTTACTGTTCAGATTGCTTCTTATCAGCCCAGATAAAATCCCCGACTGAGCATTCAGTCTGGCTTTGCTATAATGACTGAGCTATAATGATTCCTGAGCAGAGCCACAAGGGGGCAGGCTTGGGCTTGAAAAGACATGAGAGAACACAGACTCCGCTATAAAAATTCCTGAGCAAAGCCAGACTGAGTGCTCAGTCGGGAATTTTATCATGGCTGATAACAAGCAGGCTGAACAGTTAAAAATGAAACAGAGAGCTGGGTAGGTGTTTTCTCTAATGTCCCCATTGATATATATGGTAAAATATGGGGCTTCCTCTCTGGTTCACTTTAAACCCTCAGCAAGCAAGAAAATATTTAAAATAGTTTTGATAGCATAGTACTCTTTCACCTAATTGTTGGTACCTTTTCAATTGCTGAGTGCTGGAAAGTTAATTTAATAGAAAATGAAAAATTATCTCCTAGGAGAAAACTAAGAAGAAAAAGTGAATTGAATAAGAGCCAAGGGGCCATATGCAATTCCCTTTCTTCTCCTGAGTTTTCTCCTTGGTGATATTTTCACAACTTGTCATAAAATGCCTTTTAAGCCACCAGCAAACAAGAAAATACTCAGAAGAATTTTGATAGTATTTTTTCACTAACTTTTTCATTTGTAAAATGCTGAAAAGTTAGTTTAAAGCGAAAAAAAAAACGATCTCCTAGGACAGTGGTCCTCAAACTAAGGCCCACGGGCCGAATGCAGCCCCCCAAGGCTTTTTTACTGGCTCCCAAATGTATAACTTATATATGTGGTCCACTGCACCTTTATATATCGGCAGCCCACACATAGAATAGCAGTGCTGGCACCACCCACCCACATACTGTAGAAGCCAGTGAACAGTCATTTGCTGGCTACCAATCCAATTCTGCATCAGGTGACACTGCTGTCCAACTAGGCGACCTGTTGTCACCTGGGTATGCTTCACTGTCTGGTGCACAAAGACGTTCTATGGGCGCTGCATGACTGAATGGCTGCTGCTGGGAGTTCTCCTTTTCAACATCATTTTATGTATGTTTTGTTCTGGCCCCTCAGCAGTCTGAAGTATGTTGACTCGGCCCTTGACCGAAAAAGTTTGGGGACCCCTGTCCTAGGAGATAACTCAGGTGAAAAATGTAATTGCATATGAGCCAATGACTCATATGCAATTAAATTTTTTTCTCCCCAGATTTCTCCTAGGAGCAGGGGCGTAGCAATTAGAGATGGGCCGAACGGTTCGCCGGCGAACGGTTCCAGGCGAACTTTGGTGGTTCGTGTTCGCCTGGACCAGGCGAACTTTTGCGGAAGTTCGATTCGCCCCATAATGCACTATGAGGGTCAACTTTGACCCTCTGCATCACAGTCAGCAGGCACATTGTAGCCATTCAGGCTATACTAAGCCCTGGAGCCCCAACCCCCCCCCCCCCCCCCCCCCCCTTATATAAGGCAGGCTTTCCGGCCATTACACTCACTTGTGTGCCTGCTAGAGACAGACTAGGGAGAGCTGCTGCAGACTTGTTCTCCTAGGGAAAGATTAGTTAGGCTCTTGGTCTTGGCTTGCTCCTGGCTGATTGTTATTGCTAAAATAGCACCCCTCAACAGCTCTTTTGAGAGCTAATGTTTTCCTGATGTGTTTTTTTTTTTGTGTGTTGCTCACTGACACGGACATTATACAGCCCTATCTGTTGCAGCTGGACCTTGGTAATTGTTATTACTGTGCCAGCCAGGCCCTGCCTAACTATCTATACTGGGACACCTACCTATGCCTACCTAACTACTGGGGCACCTACTTACCTACACGGGGACACCTACCTACCTACCTATACTAGGGGACCTACCTATGCCTACCTACCTATACTGGGACTCCTACCTATGCCTACCTACCTATATTGGGTCTCCTACCTATGCCAAGCTAACTACTGGGACACCTACTTATGCCTACCTACCTATACTGGGACTCCTACTCCTACCTATGCCTACCTACCTATACTGGGTCTCCTACCTATGCCTAGCTAACTACTGGGACACCTACCTATGCCTACCTACCTATACTGGGACTCCTACCTATGCCTAGCTAACTACTGAGGCACCTACCTATGCCTACCTACCTATACTGGGACTCCTACCTATGCCTACCTACCTATACTCAGTGGTGCTCATCAGAGCTAGGATATCCGAGGTACTCGGATAATCCTAGCTCTTTTTCACTATTCGAGCTCGAATACCGAACTCGAATAGTATTAGCTATCCGGGCTGTGCTATCCGAGCGCACTCGGATAGCAAGCAGCTATCCGGAGATATCCTAGCTATCCGAGGTCGGATAGCGTCACGAGCTCGGATAGCGTCACGACAGACGTCATCTCGAGTCCTCACAAGCGAATCAGAGGGCTCCCAGCCCTCTGACTGCAGCCAATCACAGAGGGGGAGCCTGGCCAAGCCCCCCTCTATAAATAGCGGGCGCCATGTTGCCTCACTCGTCCTGCTTGCGACTTACTGACTGATAGTACTGAGAGAACTGCTCCAGTGCTTTTTGTCTGTGTGCAAGTGCATTTCCATTGCTCTAAACCTAGCGTTTTTACACTCCAACACTTGATCTTCAACTGTATTGCTTTGTATTGTAGATAGATTGTATTTTAGGCAGTTTAGTTAGTGTGATTAGGGACTAGGGAGGGAGACTGTCACTGGTGCTGCTGCTGCAGGCCTGCCCTGCTCTGTGCTCTAGTTACCTGTGCTCTCACCTGTCCTACTCTACTCCTGTACTACTACTTCTGTGTTAGATAGAATATTGTACTATTTTGTAGTTAGCAAGGCCCAGCTTTACTGCTATACCTGTCCGGCTGTATCTGCCTCTCAGTAATCTAGTCACACCTGTTGTACTATTTAGCTCGATTCTTCTATTGTTTAGTTAGTACTAGTAGTACTGTGTGTACTCACTCACTGTATTCTAGTCTGTGTTTAGGGACCGTCAGTTAGCGTCAGCTAGGGTCTTTGTGTGCGTGCGCACGCACCCTCCAGTTAGTGCTACACCCGTCATCCTATTGTTTATATATCACTACTTCTATTGTGTCTTAGCTGAATTGTACTGTAGTCTGACACCGTCAGTCAGCGTCAGCTAGGGTCTTTGTGTGCGCAGTGCACATCTGCGCTGTCAGCACCCTCCAGTTAGTGCTACACCCGTCCTCCTATTGTTTATATATATATACTACTTCTATTGTGTCTTAGCTGAATTGTACTGTAGTCTGACACCGTCAGTCAGCGTCAGCTAGGGTCTTTGTGTGCGCAGTGCGCACTCTCTCGTTAGCGCTACACCGATCTCTGCTGTAGAGTACACCTGTCCGTCACCTCACACACCCACCACCACCAGTCCCACCCCATTAAAGTACCCCACTTGTCCCACCCGCCTTTACATACATTAGTTTTTTTTTCATTTGTATAATATTAAAAATATACAATGTCTGGCACTGGCAGCCGCGGTCTGGGCAGGGGCAGCAAGGGCATCGCCAAGAGAGGAGGTCGTGGGCGTGGCACCCGCGCCACCACTACCATGCGCAGTTCTGCGTCTGCACCAGTGGCTATTCCGCCATTAGCCACTGGCCGTGGACGCCTTGGCCGCCCAACAGCTGGGAGTCACGCTGCAGAGACACAGCAGCAGCAGCGTGTGGCCCAGATGTTCCTCCCACCGCCAGGTCGTAGCCGTCCTATTGAGGAGAAGGACGCAGACGCTGTGGTGGAGGAGGAGGAGGATGTGTCTGCGGGCCTTGCTAGAAGGATCAGCATCGCAGGCATGGGCAGGATCACAAGTGGGCGAAGTATGCAGGCCACACAGCGTGCTGATCAGGAGACGAGTTCTGCCAGTGCCACCACCAGCCGCACCAAGAAACCCCCCCCTCCCCCCCCCCCCCCCCCCCCCCCCAACCACCACAGGGAGACCAGCGGCAGCAGCACCTTCCAGCCGAAGGGGCAACTTCACCTCCCCAATATGGAATTTTTTCACCCTTCCATATTTGGAGTGCAAGTATGCCACCTGCAACCAGTGCCGCAAGCAGCTCAGCAGAGGGAAGGAGCCCTCTGCGTTTGGCACCACCTCTCTGGTCAACCACCTTGCAGGGAAACACTTTCACGAGCATGAGGAGTTCGTGAAGTTGAAGGAAGCTGGCAGCGGCAGTGGCAGACCCGCCACCACTGCGAAGCCGTCGGCAGCAGGAGTGCGTCAGCAACGCACTGCTCCTCCTCCCTCTGCAACTCCTGCCGCCGACACTGAGGCCTGTTCTGGCAGCCAGTCCTCAGTGGCCTCCTCTGCTCCTTCCACTGCTTCCCGTGCCAGCAAAAGACCTCGCCATACCCTGCTCAGCGACACCTTCCAGGGGATGGTCAGGGTTCTGCCTCCCAGCAGCCGTCGCGTGCGCCAGCTGAACGGCTTGCTGGCACGGGCCATGTGCTCCCAACTCCTGCCTTATTCCCTTGTGCAGGAGGGGAGCGACATGCGTGTGCTCCTGATGTGTGCAGTCCCCGATTGGCCAATCCCCAGCCGACATTTTTTCGCACGCACGGCCATCCCTGCACTTCACCGCTCTGTGATGGCCAATGTCGGGAGAGGGCTGGAGCACGCGGTGGGTCAACGGGTCCACGTCACCATGGACTCGTGGAGCAGCCGGTTTGGGACAGGCCGCTATCTGTCCTTCACCGCGCATTGGGTCAGCTTGGTGGAAGGGGGTGAGGAGGGGGGAGCAGCATCGGCCGGCACTGCCAGAGCAGCAGCAGCACCAACAACGCAGTGGGTGGTGCCACCATGCAGGGTCAGCGGAACAGCAGCAGGTTCCTCTGATCCGCTTCCATCCTCCGCCACACCAGCCCAAACCCCCCGCCTCAGCAGCAGCGTGAAGCCCCGCCACTGCCAAGCGCTGCTGGAATTGGTCAGCCTGGGGAAGACCAAACTGACGGCGAACCACGTCCTGGCCAAACTCCGAGAGCAGGAGAGGAATTGGCTGACCCCCAGAGGCCTCAGAGTCGGAGAGGTGGTGTCCGACAACGGGGCAAACCTGGTCGCTGCCATTAGCAGGGGAGACCTGACCCACATCCCCTGCCTGGCGCACGTCCTGAACCTGGTAGTCCAAAAGTTCCTGTGGACCTACCAGGGGATGGACCGAAGGTTGTGCGTCACTTCCGGCACTCGCCTGCAGCCGTGGCGAGCCTGGAAGAGGTGCAGAAGGAGCTGCACCTGCCACAGCACCAGCTCATGCTCGATGTTCCAACTCGCAGGAACTCCACCCTGGCGATGTTGGAGCGTCTGGTTGAACAGAGGCAGGCTGTCAGCCAGTACGTTGCACGAGCAACAGTTGCCTCCCTCACTGCAACTGGGCGTGCCGCCACCAACCTCCCGTCCATCATCTCCATGGAGGACTGGGGGCTCATGCAGCAGGTGTGCTCAGTCCTGGCACCCTTCCTGCAGGCCACCAACATGGTGAGCAGGGACAATGCAATGGTGTGCGAGTGGGTCCCCTTGGTGTGTGTGCTGGACAGGGCCCTGTATGCACTGGTGGAAGAGGGAGCGGCAGCCTTGGACCAGCAGGAGCTGCAGACAGCTTCACAGGCCACCTCTGAGGAGGAGGGCTCGGAGTTGGTGGAGGTCCCTGACCTTGCTGCTGATGAGGGGGAGCAGCAGAGCGCAGCTGGACTGGTGCGGGGGTGGAGAGAGGATGAGGTGGAGGGGGCAGAGGAAGAGGAGGACAGCACTCTCGGCTCTGGGGATGCCGATGATGTGCCAACAGACATGGCCAGACTCTTCCCAATGGCAGCGCACATGCTGAGGTGCCCGCGCAAGGACCCAAGGGTGATCCAGATGAAGCAGAGGGAGGACATCTGGATCTGCATGATGCTGGACCCACGTCTGAAGGGGAAGCTCAGCCAGTTCCTGCCTGCAGGAGGAGACCGTGCGCAACAAATGAGGGATTTGCAGCTGTCCCTTGTTGAGCGCTTGCAGGAAGCCTTCCCTGAGCCATCCACCCCCACTGTCCAGCCAGCACAGAGGCAGCAGCAGGTGCCTGCATCCACCAGCAGCAAGCGCTCGCGCACCACAGACCTGCTGTCTCTGACCCAAGAGCTCTACATGAGTGTAGAGCTGCCAAGGACTAGAGAGGAGGTGCCTGCAGCAGCATCCTTCTCCAGTCACAGGCAGCGCTTGACCCGCATGGTGGCTGACTACATGGGGTCCTTCAGCGGGCTTGACAGCGTGGCCCCTGTTGATCCCATGGAGTATTGGGTCAAGCACCTGCCGATCTGGAGCGAGCTTGCGCAGTACGCCCTGGAAGTGCTCTCCTGCCCCCCTTCCAGTGTACTGTCAGAGCGTTGCTTCAGTGCAGCCGGTGGAGTCGTCACTGAGAAGCGATCTCGTCTGTCTCACAAGTCTGTGGACAGACTGACGTTTCTCAAAATGAACCAGGCTTGGGCGGAAGGCGAATTCATGGCCCCTGTTGTCGGCGAGAGGGGTACATGAAGTGACGACTGCCACACACACATACACCTGCTGCTGCTGTAATATTTCATCCTGCTGTCTGTGTGCTTCCACTGCCAGGGAACACATTACAAGGTGCTGCTGCCCAAGCGCCACCAGCTATTACGCTCAAAAATAGCTGCATTAATTTGAAAAAAGAAAAAAAAAATTGTAATTATTTTAGAGGTGTCAGGGTTGAAAACTGTGCTGTCCCAATTGTGTATTGGACACAATGTGGGCTTCACGACCGCTGTCTGGAACCTCATGCTGTTCATTTACGGCCCTGGGACCACCGCTAGGACCCAGGGCCTACTATGTCTCGCTGCCTGCCCTCCTGCCTGCTGCCAAATGCCAGTCTGCCACACACACTTATCCTCCTCACGCTGCCTGCTGTTATATTTCCTCCTACTGTCTGTGTCTCCTCTCCACTGCCAGGGAACACATTACAAGGTGCTGCTGCCCAAGCGCCACCAGCTATTACGCTCAAAAATAGCTGCATTAATTTGAAAAAAAAAAATGGTAATTATTTTAGAGGTGTCCGGGTTGAAAACTGTGCTGTCCCAATTGTGTATTGGACACAATGTGGGCTTCACGACCGCTGTCTGGAACCTCATGCTGTTCATTTATGGCCCTGGTACCACTGCTAGGTACCAGGGCCTATTATGTCAGTCACATCACACTGCCTGACACACATTACTCCTCCTCCTGTAGCTGCATTGAGCTTCTGCTGTCTGTGTGCTGCTACCACTGCCAGGGAGAACAGAAGAAGAACTATTTTCTACTGCCACCTGCCCACCCACTCTCCTACCGAGTACCGACCGACTATTACCACACACTACAAATAGCTGCAAGCCTGCAACTACTACTTCCTCCTCCTGCTGATGTCTGTGTTTTACCACCGCCAGGGTACACAGAAAAAGGCACTGTGGCTTGCAATGTGCCACTACCTACCTATTATGCCATCAACACAAATATAACTATGGTGTTATTCCAATAAAATATTTCCAAAAATGAAGTAAAAAAAATATTACAAAAGAAAGGAAAACCAAGACACATAATATAATGATAGAGAAGAAGATATAGAAGAAGATGAAGAAGATGAAGAAGATATAGAAGAAGATGAAGAAGATATAGAAGAAGATGAAGAAGAAGAAGAAGAAGAAGAAGAAGAAGAAGAAGAAGATGATGAAGAGGAAGAAGAAGATGAAGATGAAGAAGAAGAAGAAGAAGAAGATATAGAAGAAGAAGAAGATATAGAAGAAGAAGAAGATATAGAAGAAGAAGAAGATATAGAAGAAGAAGAAGAAGATATAGAAGAAGAGGAAGAAGAAGAAGAATATAGAAGAAGAAAAAGATATAGAAGAAGAAAATATAGAAACAGAAGATATAGAAGAAGATATAGAAGAAGATATAGAAGAAGAAGAAGAAGATACAGAAGAAGAAGATATAGAAGAAGAAGATGAAGATATAGAAGAAGAAGATGAAGATATAGAAGAAGAAGATGAAGACGACGTAAATGAAGACTTCCAACAACCATTTTGGACACACCTTCTCATGCAAACACTTTTCATTAAGTTAATTTACTTTTTTTGAGACCTTTTTTATAACTACTAGATCACCACATAATCACTTGATGTTTTTCTTCATAAAAAAGGTGGTTTCATGCATCATTGACCTCCTATACAAGTTTTACAAGCTATTTAACCTCCCTGGCGGTTAATTTTTTTTGCCAAATTGGCAAAAAAACTTTTTTTTTTAATTTTTTTTTTTTGTTTCATGTAAAGCTACCAGAGTGGTAGCTACATGAAACACCACTAGAGGGCGCATGTGTCCCTCTAGTGCGATCGTCGCCGGCATCTATAGCAAACAGGGGAACGCGTATACAACGCGTTCCCCTGTTTGGCTTCTCCTGTCGCCATGGCGACGATCGGGATGACGTCATGGACGTCAGCCAACGTCCTGACGTCAGACACCTCCGATCCAGCCCATAGCGCTGCCCGGAACTCATTGGTCTGGGCAGCGCAGGGCTCTGGCGGGGGGGGGGGGCTCTCTTTCGCCGCTGCGTGCGGCCGATCGCCGCAGAGCGGCGGCGATCAAGCTGTGCGCGCGGCTAGCAAAGTGCTGGCTGCGCGCACAGCAATTTACAGAATAAAAATCGCCCCACCAGGGGCTGAGATCTCCCCCTGCGCGGCATAGCCCGAGCTCAGCTCGGGCTTACCGCCAGGGAGGTTAAGGCCAGCTCGAATATTTTACTCGAATACAGACTCGGATAGTGACGTCGGATATCCGATGTCGAATCGGATATTCGATTACATCGGATATCCGACTTCGAGTGAATTCGGATAGTTTACTATCCGAATTCGACCAAACTCGAATAGGATAATGAGGTATCCGAGCAACACTGCCTATACTGGGACTCCTACCTATGCCTACCTACATACAAGAAGATAATAAGGTCGTTGCTTCATTGTGGTCAGACCAAATTTGATCAGCTGGACAGTCACTGTTGTTCTATCATTGAGCTACCACAGCCCGGCGACCATATGAGCTTGAAAACCGCCACGGCCTACACTCTCGCCACGGTGCGCACCAGTCCAGCACGGCCGTCACTACGCAAACAGCTGTTTGCAGTGCGTTACACAGTGAGTTTGGTGTGTCAGTGTGAAGCAGAACTCTAATTACACTCCCTGATTGATGTATACCCATGCAAGATGTTTGAAAGTACGTTAGGCCTGCAATTTAGCATTCAATGTGATTTCTGCCCTTAAAACGCTGCTTTGCGTCACATCCAGATTTTACCCCGGGACTTTGGGCATGTACCCCACTCCGCCATGGCCCCCTCCAGGTGTTAGACCCCTTGAAACATCTTTTCCATCACTTTTGTGGCCAGCATAATTTTTTTTATTTTTCAAAGTTCGCCTCTCCATTGAAATCTATTGCGGTTCGCGAACTTTTCCGCGAAGGTTCGCGAACGAGGTTTGCGAACCGAAAATCGGAGGTTCGGCCCATCTCTAGTAGCAATAGGGGGTGCAGAGGTAGCGACCGCATCGGGGCCCTTCCTCAAGCACAATATTAGCTCTCTATTGGTCCTGTGCTGGTAATAATCACTTCAAGAAAGCTTTAAATAGTAAAGGGACTCCGAGCTCATCTTAAAAATGAAAATTGTACTCACCCGGGGCTTTCTCCAGCCCAGTGCTGGTCGGGAGGTCCCACGACAGCGTCCTGGCTCCTCTCCTAGTCCCCGCTCCGGAATGGCTGACCGGCAGCAGCCCGGGCGACACTCGGCCGAGTGTCAGGCTTCTTCTTCCGCGTATGACACGGCTGACGTCACATGCCGGCCGCCTCGCGTCATCACGCCGGCCGGCGTGAAAGTACTGCGCATGCGTGATTAAAATGCGCATGCGCCGTACTGCCACGCCGTCCGCCGTGATGACACGAGGCGGCCGGCGTGTGACGTCAGCCGCGTCATACGCGGAAGAAGAAGCCCGACACTCGGCCGAGTGTCACCCGGGCTGCCGCCGGTCAGGCATTCCGGAGCGGGGACTAGGAGAGGAGCCAGGACACCGTCGTGGGACCTCCCGACCAGCACTGGGCTGGAGAAAGCCCCGGGTGAGTACAATTTTCATTTTTAAGATGAGCTCGGAGTCCCTTTAATAATCATTAACAAATTGTTCCCCATCCCCTTCTTGCACCTGTGACACTGTGGAAATCCTTGTCAGGTTTTGGTGCGCCATATCAATTGTTATGTATAGAGTGCTTTGGGGAAGGAGGGGGAGGGGGGGCATGTAAAACTTACACTGGGGCCCATAGCTCCTTAGCTACGCCACTGCCTAGGAGATAATTTTTTATCTTCAATTTAGAAAAAAAAATCAGCACTTTGTAATTGAAAATGTACCCAAAAGTAGGTTGAAAAGTACTATCAAAATTATTTTAACTATGTTCTATATTGCTGGTGATTTAAAGGTTTTTTTTTTAATTTTATTTATTTTTTGTTTTTTGAAAACTTTGGAAAATATCATTTAAGAGAAAACCCAGGAGAAAAGTTTATTGCAATTCACTTTTTCTCCTGAGGTTTCTCCTAGGAGATACTTTTTCATCTCCACTTTAAATAACTTTTCAACAATTTGCAGTTGAAAAAGCACCAAAAAGTAGGTGAAATAGTACCATTGAAATTATTTTGAGTATTTTTTTCGCTTGCTGGTTGTAACGATGGGTGTCAGCACACAGAGAGAATCTGATTATTGGTGATCTGCAGTATCACCAAGAATACAGATTATACCTGATTATTGATGATCTGTAGAATCACCGATAATCCAAGTATAACTAACCTCTGGACACCTATATAGTGTGAGTGTTTGGTGCAACAGTAATAACTTTGAGTAAGACCACCCGAGGAGCAGGTGGTCTTTGGCAGTACGGGCGATACTGCCTTTTGGGAAACACAAAAACCTTCCAGCAGCCTGAGGCCTCCAAAGGGGTGGAGTCCCAGGGTGAAGATTGGAAGGACCTGAGAGTGAGTGACACCTGACAGGTGGATGTCACTAGCAGGTCTGGAGACTATCTCTGCAGGAGGGAGATAGCTCTCTGGGTCGGGCAAGCCAGGTCGGTAACACACAGACAGATAAGGTACAAAGGCAAAAGACTGATTCGGTATCCAAGGCAAGCAGGGTTTGGCAACAGGTAATCAGATATACGTAGGTACCGAATCAGAAAGCAGAGGGATAGTCAGGAATGCAATAGGTCATAACAGATATCAACAATGCCTAGTCTTGGGTGTGAGGTCCGTGGTCTCTACACCCTTGAACTAGTCTGGAGTATAATATGATGGTACAGAGTATTCCTAGACTTGGGTGTGAGGTCCGTGGTCTCGACACCCTGGAACTAGTCTGGAGTATAACAGAATGATAACACAGAGTGCCTAGTCTTGGGTGTGAGGTCCGTGGTCTCGACACCCTGGAACTAGTCTGAAGTATAACAGAATGATAACAGAGGTAATCTGGCTCAGTGTGAATTCCCAGGTCCTCCTGGTTCTAACACACTGTTGGATCTGACTAAGGTCTGAGTGCTTCCACGTAAGTGTTCGCAACGGCAGACAACCTGAGAAAGACCAGCAGTGACTATATATAGCGCAACGCTCTCCGGCGCCACCCATCAGCGATCAACCAATAGCCACTTGCCTTGAGGCCAGCTGACCAACCTGGTCAGCTGATCCCTCCTCGTTTGTCATAAAGGTTCTGCCTCTCAGCGCACGCGCACGTATTCCTCAAGCTGTGTGAACTAACAGACCCAGCCACACCAGACGCACGCTGCTGCGGACAAACCGCCGCGCTGGACGCGGAATCAGCCGCCTTGTTGGCAGTACACGCGGTGGCTTTTCCACGTTCTATCACAGCCCCCCCCCCCTCCCCTGAGGAGTGGACTCCAGATACCTCCCACCAGGCTTTCCAGGGTGCAGGTCGTGGAATTCCTTCTTTAATTCCTCTGCGTGCATACGACAGTCTGGCACCCAAGTTCTCTCCTCTATGCCATATCCCTTCCAGTGCACGGAGTTCTGCACAAGCCGTGAGTCCAAAATCTTTTCAATCTCATACTCAGGTTGATCATCAATCAACACAGGGAGGGGGGGGGAGCGGAATCCACGTGCACCGCTGGCTTGAGTAAGGACACATGAAATGATCTCACACCACGCATGCTGGTAGGGAGATCAATGGCATAAGTGACATTATTGATCTTTCTGGTCACTGGAAAAGGACCCACAAATCTAGGGCCTAGTTTGGGTGACAGTTGTTTTAGAGCCAAATGTCGTGTGGACACCCAGACCAAGTCCCCTGGAGAGAATTCCCACTCTATGGAACGTCTCTTGTCAGCCTGTTTCTTCTGATTCTGAAAAGCTCACCCCAAATTTGTCTTAACTATTCCCCAAATTTGCTTCAAGGACCTAGGCCAATTCTCCAGGGCTGGAAACGGAGTAGAAGCCACTGGCAATGGGGCAAACTTAGGTGACCTTCCTGTCACCACCTGAAATGGGGAAAAGCCTGAAGAGGAGCTTTTCAGATTGTTGTGTGCAAATTCTGCAAACGGCAAAAATTTAACCCAGTCAGTTTGTGCATCTGCAACATAACATCTTAGAAACTGTTCCAGGGATTGATTGACTCTTTCGGTCTGGCCATTGGTCTGTGGGTGGTAGCCTGATGAAAATGAAAGATCCATGTCTAGCTGATGGCAAAATGCCCTCCAAAATTTTGATACAAATTGGACTCCCCGATCTGACACTACATTTTCCGGAATGCCATGCAGCCGGAAAATGTGCTGGATGAAGAGATCAGCTAATTCTTGGGCCGAGGGGAGTCCTTTCAGAGGGACAAAATGGGCCATCTTACTGAATCGATCGACTACCACCCAAATGACCGTCATGCCCTCAGACCTGGGAAGTTCGCCCACAAAATCCATGGACAAATGGGTCCAAGGTTCACTCGGAACTGGTAAAGGCTGCAATATTCCAACAGGTGCCTGACTAGAAGGTTTGCTTCTAGCACACACTGCACACTCTCTCACAAACCCCTTACAGTCTGTTGCCAATGACGGCCACCAAGCACATCTAGCAAGTAGATCCTGAGTTCTGGTGGCCCCAGGATGCCCAGCATTCTTGTGGGAATGGAACAGCTGCAACAGTTGTAGGCGAAAAGGCAAGGGTACAAACAAAACCCCCTCAGGCTTCCCCTCTGGAACATCCTGTTGGAATGGACTCAGAGTGACAGTCCAGTCTTTCCAGGTTTCAGTGGCTGCCAGGACCATTTTTTTGCGGTATAATGGTCTCAGGGGCTGAGGGTTGTGCTGTCTCGGGCTCGAAACACCTGGATAAGGCATCAGCCTTGATGTTCAAACTACCAGGGGTATACCTGATTACAAATCTGAATCTTGAAAAGAATAACGACCACCGGGCCTGTCGGGGGCTAAGTCTCTTAGCGCCCTCAATGTACTCCAAATTTTTGTGGTCAGTGTAAACTGTAATGGTGTGTTCTGCCCCTTCTAGCCAATGACGCCATTCTTCAAAGGCCAACTTGATGGCTAGAAATAGTGTTGGGCGAACAGTGTTCGCCACTGTTCGGGTTCTGCAGAACATCACCCTGTTCGGGTGATGTTCGAGTTCGGCCGAACACCTGATGGTGTTCGGCCTTTTGAGTTCGGGTTCGCCCGAACTATTCAATGCCCGCCGAACAGGGCCCCTGTTCGGCCGAACAGGGCCCTGTTCGCCCGAACATGCCGCAATACGGCCCCCCTATGGGGTCGCAGGCATAAGGGGGGAGCATGCCCCGATCGCGGGGGGGGGGGGGGTTGGAAATTCCCCCCACCCCCTCCGCTAGCGCTCCCCCCTCTGCCCACTTCCCCATAACAAAAGTTTGTTGAAAGTTAATACTAGTACCGGTGGCTGGCTGCTGGCCTGGCAGTGGAGTGAGTGAGGAGGAGGAGTCCGCCTAGGAGAGTGACGCGTTGAGGCCGGGCAGCGGGCGGTTCAGCGGTAGTACCCTTGTGGTACTTCCGCCCTTTCTCTGACCTCACGTCCTCTACGTTATGACGCATACGAGGGTACGCATGACGCGTACCCTCGTATGCGTCATAACGTAGAGGACGTGAGGTCAGAGAAAGGGCGGAAGTACCACAAGGGTACTACCGCTGAACCGCCCGCTGCCCGGCCTCAACGCGTCACTCTCCTAGGCGGACTCCTCCTCCTCACTCACTCCACTGCCAGCAGCCAGCCACCGGTACTAATATTAACTTTCAACAAACTTTTGTTATGGGGAAGCGGGCAGAGGGGGGAGCGCTAGCGGAGGGGGTGGGGGGAATTTCCGCCCCCCACCCGCGATCGGGGCATGCTCCCCCCTTATGCCTGCGACCCCATAGGGGGGCCGTATTGCGGCATGTTCGGGTCCCCATTGACTTCCATTGAGTTCGGGGTTCGGGCCGAACATGCCGAACATCTGGCCCATGTTCGGCCTGTTTGGCCCGAACCCGAACATCCAGGTGTTCGCCCAACACTAGCTAGAAGTTCCCGGTTGCCTATATCGTAGTTTTTCTCTGCGGGTGAAAATCTACGGAAAAAAATAGGCATGAGGGTGAAGTTTCCCCTGCAAACCAGAACGCTGAGACAGCACAGCCCCTACCCCTACCTCTGAAGCATCAACCTCCACGATAAAGGGAAAGGTGACGTCTACATGTCTCAATATGGGTGCAGAACAGAACAATTTCTTCAGGGTGGAGAAAGCAGCATGGGCCTCTGGGGACCAGTGGTGAGTGTCTGCCCCTTTCTTGGTGAGACTGGTGAGAGGCGAGATCACCGTAGAGTACCCCTTTATGAACCTCCTGTAGTAGTTGACGAACCCCAGGAACCTCTGGAGTGCCTTCAGTCCCACAGGCTGAAGCCACTCCAAGACAGCAGAAACCTTTCCAGGGTCCATAGAGAGGCCAGAGGTCAAGATTATGTACCCCAGAAAGGCGACAGAAGTCACTTCGAAAATGCATTTTTCCAGTTTAGCATACAGCATATTCTGTCTTAACTTCCGTGGCACAAACTCAACATGTTTCCAGTGTTCTGAGAGGTTGGAAGAAAAAATCAGTATATCATCTAAGTATACCAAGAGGAATTTGCCCAACACCTCTCTGAACACCTCGTTAATCAGCTCTTGGAAGACGGCCGGAGCATTACACAACCCGAAGGGCATCAACAGGTACTCGTAATGCCCGTCGGGTGTGTTAAAGGCCGTCTTCCATTCATCACCGTCCCTGATACGCACAAGGTTGTATGCACCCCTCAAATCCAGCTTCGAGAAAATCTTAGCATTGGTGACCTGGGTAAACAAATCGTCAATTAAAAGCAAAGGATAACGATTTTTTACTGTAATCTTATTTAAGCCCCGATAATCGATGCATGGACGGAGGCCTCCATCCTTTTTTTTCACGAAAAAGAACCCTGCCCCTGCTGGTGACCGGGAGGGACGAATAAAACCTTTAGCTAAATTTTCTCGGATATATTCTTGCATGGCCAATTTTTCTGGCCCAGACAGATTATAAAGATGACCTCTAGGGGGCATACAACCAGACCTGAGATCGATAGGTCAATCAAAAGGACGGTGAGGAGGGAGTTTATCTGCTGATTTGGGGCTAAACACATCCGCAAATTCTGAATACTGGCTTGGCAAACCCTCCACTTGAATCTTGGTGTTACCCAAGGTTACCTTCGCTAAACAATGATGCTGACAATGGGTAGACCAGCTCGTTAGCTGACCTGAAGCCCAGTTGATCTGAGGAGAGTGAAGTTGTAACCATGGCATGCCTTAACTCTGGGGTCTGAGACAGAGGGTAGTCACTCTGCAGAGGAGAGTCGTCCACTGCAGTGACCAGAATCTGTTGATTCAAAGGAGAAATAGGAATCCCTAACCATGGCATGCCAAGAATGATCGTGGAAGTTGTCATTCGCAAAACCAGAAACTGTAGACTCTCTTTGTGTAACACCCCCACCGTAACCCTTAAGTCTGGGGTCTGAGACAGAGGGTAGTCACTCTGCAGAAGAGAGTCGTCCACTGCAGTGACCAGAATCGGTTGATTCAAAGGAGAAATAGGAATCCCTAATTTCTTAGCAAAATCGTAATCCATAAAATTGGCTGCTGAGCCAGAATCTAGGAAGGCCTCAGTGGTCACTGTTTGATCTCCCCAAGATATAGTACAAGGGAGGAGCAAACGTTTATCGTCTAGAGGTAAAGACTGCGCGCCTAGGGTATTACCTCCGACTACACCTAGGCGGCAGCGTTTCCTGACTTCTTGGGACAAGTCTGCACTCTGTGACCCTCCTCTGCACAGTATAAACAGAGCTGTTCCGCTTTTCTGCGATTCTGCTCCACCCGGGACAATTTCGACCGACCAATCTGCATTGGTTCCGGTGGGGGTGAAACGGGTGGAGGAGAGGCATAGGAAACATATCTCACATTGTTCCTACCCCGAGTCTGTTTCCGGTAACGTAGACGACGATCAACCCTGATTGCTAATGAAATGGCCTCATCAATAGACTTTGGCTCAGGATGACCCAGCATTAGATCAGATACTGCGTCTGACAACCCTGACAAGAAACAGTCCGGAAGTGCAAATGAATCCCATCCAGCCGAAACTGCCCATTTTCTAAACTCAGCTGCGTAAACTTCAACCGGATCCCTGCCCTGCCGCAAAGTCTTGAGCTTCCGCTCAGCGGTAGAGGCGATGTCGGGATCATCATAAATTATAGCCATAGCTTTAAAAAATTCCTCAACCGATGCTAGGGCCTCATTCCCTGTCTGAAGACCATATGCCCAGGTCTGGGAATCCCCTGACAGCAGAGTCTTAATGAACGTAATCTCTGTGCCACGGTTCCCGACGAATTAGGTCTCAGCTCAAAGTATGATAACACTCGATTTCTAAAATTCTGAAAGTCAGATCTGTGACCAGAAAACTTTACGGGCACAGGCATACGTAAGTCTGTACCTGGAGGAGATCGCACTATATTCACAGCCATCTGTAGGACTTGTGCAGACCCAGACAAAGCATTAATCTGGGTCTGATGACCGTCCAGCACTTGGATGAAGTTTTCCACCGAGGTGGTGAGTGCATCAAGACGGCTGGTAAGTGCGTCCATTTGGTTTTGGTCTGCCGTTCTGTAACGAGCGGTGTCAGCACACAGAGAGAATCTGATTATTGGTGATCTGCAGTATCACCAAGAATACAGCTTATACCTGATTATTGATGATCTGCAGAATCATCGATAATCCAAGTATAACTAACCTCTGGACACCTATATAGTGTGAGTGTTTGGTGCAACAGTAATAACTGAGTAAGACCACCAGAGGAGCAGGTGGTCTTTGGCAGTACGGGCGATACTGCCTTTTGGGAAACACAAAAACCTTCCAGCAGCCTGAGGCCTCCAAAGGGGTGGAGTCCCAGGGTGAAGGTTGGAAGGACCTGAGAGTGAGTGACACCTGACAGGTGGATGTCACTAGCAGGTCTGGAGACTATCTCTGCAGGAGGGACATAGCTCTCTGGGTCAGGCAAGCCAGGTCGGTAACACACAGACAGATAAGGTACTGTAACGATAGGTGTCAGCAACCAGAGAGAGAATCTGATTCTTGGCAATCTGCAGTATCCCCAAGAATACAGATATACCTGATTATTGAGGATCTGCAGAATCGCCAATAATCAAATATGTCTAACCTCTAGACACCTGAGTGTGTAAGTGTTTTGGTGCAACAGTAATCTTCGGACCACCGGGGTAGCAGGTGGTCCAATAAGTAGAGGAGACTCTACTGCAGTCAAGGACACCTGGAGAGGGAGTCCCTGACTGATAAGGAGCAGTGTCCCCTCTGAAGAGCAGGGGACCCCTGCGGGAAGGCTGGACACCCTGAGGGGGGGTGACAGCCAGAAGGTCAGACAGGCCAGGTCGGCAACAGAGTATCAGATATGCAAGGTACAAAATCAGAGATCAGAAGAATAGTCAGGAAAGCTGCAGGTCATAACAGATATCGGAACAAGGCCTAGTCTGAGGTGTGAGGTCCGTGATCTCAACATCCTGGAACTATGCTAGAGAAACACACAGATGATATACAGTATTCCTAGTCTGGAGTGTGAGGGCCGTGATCTCAACACTCTGGAACTATGCTAGAGAATAATACAGATGATATACAGTATTCCTAGTCTGGAGTGTGAGGGCCGTGATCTCAACACTCTGGAACTATGCTAGAGAATAACACAGATGATATACAGTAACTGGCTAAGTGTGGATTCCCAGGTCCTCCTGGTTCCACCACACTGAAAGATCTGACTAAGGTCTGAGTGCTAACACATAGGCATTCACAACGCCAGACAACCAGCAACTGAACAGCAAGAGATATATATAGTAAAGCGCCCCACGGCGCCGCCCAGCTCCCATCAACCAATCCCTAGCTGAGCAGGAATCAGCTGACCGCCCTGATCAGCTGATCTTCCTCCTATTGGTATAAAGAGCTTGTCTTGCAGCGCGCGCGCAGCTCTCCATCTGTGTGCACTGCTAGGTCCAGACAACCCAGACGCATGTTGCTGCAGGGAAAGCGCCGCACTGGACGCGGAATCCGCCGCCTTACTGTCAGAACATGCAGCGGCCCCCACGCCTTTCTTCCCATGTGCACCATTAGTTCCAGATAACCCAGACGCATGCTGACGCGGACAAACTGCCGCATCAGACGCGGAATCAGCCGCCTTACTGTTAGAACACGCGGCGGCTTTTCCGCTATTCATCACAGGTACAAAGGCAGAAGACTGATTCGGTATCCAAGGCAAGCAGGGTTTGGCAACAGGTAATCAGATATATGTAGGTACCGAATCAGAAAGCAGAGGGATAGTCAGGAATGCAATAGGTCATATCAGATATCAACAATGCCTAGTCTTGGGTGTGAGGTCCGTGGTCTCTACACCCTGGAACTAGTCTGGAGTATAATATGATGGTACAGAATATTGGGTGTGAGGTCCGTGGTCTCGACACCCTGGAACTAGTCTGGAGTATAACAGAATGATAACACAGAGTTCCTAATCTTGGGTGTGAGGTCCGTGGTCTCAACACCCTGGAACTAGTCTGAAGTATAACAGAATGATAACACAGAGTCCCTAGTCTTGGGTGTGAGGTCCGTGGTCTCGACACCCTGGAACTAGTCTGAAGTATAACAGAATGATAACAGAGGTAATCTGGCTCAGTGTGAATTCCCAGGTCCTCCTGGTTCTAACACACTGTTGGATCTGACTAAGGTCTGAGTGCTTCCACGTAAGTGTTCGCAACGGCAGACAACCTGAGAATGATCAGCAGTGACTATATATAGCGCAGCGCTCTCCGGCGCCACGCAACCAATAGCCACTTGCCTTGAGGTCAGCTGACCAACCTGGTCAGCTGATCCCTCCTCGTTTGTCATAAAGGTTCTGCCTCTCAGCGCACGTGCGCGTATTCCTCAAGCTGTGTGAACTAACAGACCCAGCCACACCAGACACACGCTGCTGCGGACAAACCGCCGCGCTGGACGCGGAATCAGCCGCCTTGCCACCAGTACAGGCGGCTTTTCCGCGTTCTATCACACTGGTGGTTTAAAAAGCATTTAATTGGCAAGCAAGTTGTGAAAATATCACCTATGAGAAAGTCAGGAGAAAAAGTTAATTGCATATAGGCTCGTCTTTTTCTCAACTTATCTATGAAGAAACTTTTCAGCACATCGCAGACGGGTAAATAACTCAAAATAAGTTGTTAGCTTAAGTTTGATTAAACTTTCAAACCTTTCGTTTGGGAATGTTTTGTTGTTGTTGAAACAGGGGATGTGGGTGGATGGCGGACCTGTTGATTGGGGCACCAACATAGCCCGGAATGTGATTAGCGGCTATGTCGGCACCATCAAGGTAATTTGGGCGCAAGTCTGGCTATTGTAGGATAGAGTCAGGCAGGTATTGGGAAGGGTACTGGGAGGAGTAGGTGGGGGCAGGTTAGAGTGGGGAAAAGGTCATAGTAGAATATCAGTAACATTACCGACAGGGAGGATTGTGCAAATAATTTTGGCTCTCTTGCAAATTTAATGCAAATCATATGCAGTTTGGAATTGGGCCAATCAAGTGCACTTCCTGACTATTTTAAGTGGTGGCGCTATTCCAAACTGCAATTCTAATTTGCATTCAATTTGCATGCACGTTGCAATGATTAGCATGCCACTGTTCATCACTACTGTTGACAGAAAGGGTAGGGTCACACTGAGGCCGCGGGAAACAGCAGTGTTTTCCCACGCCCGAATCAGCAGTCTTGGCCGGCCGCCAACAGAGAACCGCTCACTGTCGGCAATGGGGAATCGCCTGCGTTTAGAGATGGATTATGATGTAATGGGGCCATGGGCAAGGTAGTAGATTTGGGGACCCCCTTGTAGTCCACTTGGTAAGCTGAAGTGGAGAGAGCACAAAGACAGTTGCTGGTGGGCCTGTGACACCCACTAGGCCCCAAGCACCTGCCTATGTTGCCTGGTGGATAATCCTGCTCTGCATGCATTGTGTGATAAAAAGCAGCAGTGTCAGCTTTTTTTTCTCCCTGCAGTGGTAAACCACAAAATGCTCCCAGTGAGCTGCATTATGTGCCTTTTCACGTTGCGGAAAACGCCCACGATTTTTGTCAATGTGTGACCCTAGTGCGAGAAAAAGTTGTGTGCGCGATAAAACATTTTTTCAGAGTCAGCTTATGGGAGTGATTCCCGTCATCAGAGCGTACAGACAACATGCAAGATATCTTCAGCAGCTTCTCAAGGAGAGAGGCAATGATGTTAGATTTATTAAAGAGACTCTGTAACAAAAAAAAGTTCCCCTGGGGGGTACTCACCTCGGGAGGGGGAAGCCTCAGGGTCCCAATAAGGCTTCCCCCTCCCCTGTAGCTGCAGGCAGTCCAGCGCTGGCGCCCCAAAACGTCCCGCAATCCTTCCTCGACAAGCCTGACAAGGCTGGATATATTTACCTTCCCTGGCTCCAGCGGGTGGCGCTGTTGCAGCTCTCAGCACAAAGATAGGCGGACATAGCCGATCTCTGGTGATTCGGCTCTACTACGCAGGCGCAGGAGACTTGCGCCTGCTCAGTGGTCGACTATTTCCGCCTATCTCAGAGCGGAGAGTTGATAAAGCGCCTGCACTGGAGCCGGGAAGGTAAATATTTACATCCCCGCTGTTCGGAGGGGCACAGCGAGACCGCCGTGGGACACAGGAGGACGGGGGAAGCCTCGATAGGATCCGGAGGCTTCTCCCACCCGAGGTGAGTACCCACCAGGGGAACTTTTTTTCGTTACAGGTTTTCTTTAAAATGGAAGACAAGTGCATTCATATTTAGAGAACAAAAAAAGAAAGGGCTATGCACACTAGTGGTGGGCCGAAATTTCGCACAAGCGAAATTTCGCATCAAAATTTGCAATTACGCTTCGTAATGTGAAATTTCAGGGAAAAGTGTAATTAATTTCAAATGTAATGGTAATATTTCAGAATTTCGCATCATTTTTTGCGTAATTTTTGCACAATTTTGCATAATTTTGTGCCGACTTTAGTGGTTAATAGTTAGGCCCCCATACTTGCTATTGCTACCAATATTGCTATATGTTAAGGAGAATAGTGTTTACAAGTCAAAACAAGAATTTTTCAAAAAGACCATGTATAGTTTTTGAGAAAATCGATTTTAAAAATGCAAAGAAAAATGGTTTTTAAACTCAGAAAAATGACAGTTTAAAAACCATTTTTCTTTGCATTTTTAAAATCGATTTTCTCAAAAAACTACAAGGTCTTTCGGAAAAATTCTTTTTTTAGCTATTCCTGCACTATTCTTCTTAACATATGTAGCAGTTGTGGTGTTAATAGCATGTATGTGGGCTTTGTTATTCACTGCTAAAGTCGGCAGGAAATTACGTGAAAATTATGTGAACGTTTATGCCAAATTACAAATGACTATGCAAAATCAGTTGAATGTACAAATCGTAATTACGAATAGGCAAAATTGTGAAAATGTTTGCAAAAATTTGTGTGAAAATTTGCGTAATCGTAATTAGCTGATCACTTATGCACACACCTAAATAAAGGGACTTGAAGTGAGAGGTATATGGAGACTGCCATTTGTACTTCCTTTTAACCTATTTTGGTTCCTGGACGTAGAATCTACGTCCAGGAACCATGCGGCTCCCGCGACCGACCGATCGCGCGCGTGCGTGCGTGCACGCGCGCTCCCGGCCCGCGGTTCGTTAGCCAGGCAATCAGTGAATCGGGCTATGGTGCCCGATCACTGATTGCTCTCCCCCGCTGAAAAAGCAACAGCTTCTCTCGGAAGCTGAGCTTTTTCTGGCTGTCACCTCCCCATGCGTCGCTCTAAGCGTGTGTTACGCTTAGAGTAACGTCATGGAAACAAACTCATGGCCGCCATCTTGTGGCCAAAAAGTAATACTACAACTGAAAGTAAAAAAAAAATAAAAATTAACACACATTTACATTATAAATCTATTGTTTACCTCCCACCCTCCCAAAACTACCCAAATAAAATGTTTACTATAAAAAAAAAAAACCATTACAATAAAAAAAAAACATGTAAATATTTACCTAAGGGTCTAAACTTTTTAAATATCAATGTAAAGATGAAATATTTCTATATTTTTTTTAATTTTAAACTTGTAAATAGTGATAGATGCAAAATGGAAAAAATGCACCTTTATTTCCAAATAAAATATTGACGCCATACATTGTGATAGGGACATAATTTTAACGGTGTAATAACCGGGACATATGGGCAAATACAATACGTGAGTTTTAATTATGGAGGCATGTATTATTTTAAAACTATAATGGCTGAAAACTGAGAATGAATTTTTTTCCATTTTTTTCTTATTCTTACTGTTAAAATGTATTTACAGTAAAGTGGCTCTTAGCAAAATGTACCCCCCAAAGAAAGCCTAATTTGTGGCGGAAAAAACAAGATATAGATCAGTTCATTGTGATAAGTAGTGATAAAGTTATAGGCTAATGAATGGGAGGTGAACATTTCTCACGTGAAAACGACGGAACGCGAATGGGTTAAACAATACCAGTTGCTTGGCTGACCTGCTGATCTTTCATGCATCAGTAGTGTCTGAATCACCCACATGGAACAAGCATGCAGCAAATCCAGTCACACTTCAGTCAGAGCGACTGATCTATATGCTTGTTCAGGGTCCATGGCTAAAAGTATTACTAGCAGAGGAACAGCAGGACTGCCAGGCAACTGGTATTATTTAAAATTATATCAATATGTCAGCCTCCATATTCCTCTGACTTTAAAGGCCCATACACATGCCAATAAAAAGTCTCGGAAAACACACGACTAATGCCGTGGAAATGACTTTACCACCAACTTAGTTGAGACGACAAGTCGTTTTCCATACCGACGTTGCAAACAATCAACTCATTTAAATACTGCGCACAAGCGCAAATGACAGTAAGCACAACATGTCCGCATTCAGAAGAACAATGTAGTTTGAAGAGAAACTCAGACCAGAAATTGAAGTTAAAGCGGAATATAACCCTGCATTTCAACTTTGCTCTAAAACATTATTTACAGTATATTATATGCAACCAGCATTTTTTTTTTTACTAGACCAGCATTGGAAGGGTTACACAGTGCTTTAAAGTTCCTGGAGATTTCTGCAGACGCATCCGAACTTGACATAGATACATTTTGTTTACATAAATGTATCTAAGGGCCCTTTCACACCAGAGGGATTTTTCGGCGTTTTAACGCCACGGCCGAAGTTGGCGTTTTGCTAGGTAAAAGAAAGTCCATAGACTTTCATTTTACCTTTCACATCTAACTCGGCGTTTTGGAGCGTTGCGTTTCAACGCTCCCAGGAGCTTTTTCAGGGCTGTTAACAGCCGAAGTTGGCTGTTGGCGTTTCAATGATAGTCAATGGAAAACGCCAACTTCAGCGTTTTTAAAGCCTTTTCAAAGCGTTTTACAGCTATCTTGTTCACTTATTTTTATAGAAGAAAAAAAAAAAGGATGTTTTCATATGGGCTGTAAAACTCTTTCAAAAGGCTTTGAAAACGCTTTGAAAACGCTATGTATTGGCGTTAAGCAAAAGGCTGACTTTCAGCCTTTTCTACCGCAGCCTCTAGTGTGAAAGAGCCCTCAGTGTTGAATGTGACTCATCTCTCTCACTGAGAAGTAACTTGGAGGACAGCCAAAGAGTGTGTAACATTTATCAATAGATACATTTAACTAAATAGAATGTAACAATCTGAACTTCTGCATATCTCTCCATGGAACTTAAAACCTCTGTGTTTAACCCTTCCAGCAGTGGTGCTCAGCAGAGCTCGAATATTCGAGTAGCTCGAATATTCGAGCTCTTTCTCAGCTATTCGAGCTCGGTATTCGAGCTCCGAATAGCTAGAGCTATTCGAATGGGGTATTCGAATACACTCGAATAGCCCATTCACTATTCGAGCTATTCGAGCAAAACGGCGCTATTCGAGCTCGGTACCGAGCTCGAATAGCGTCATAGCCCAGATTGATGTCCTTAGAGCCAATCAGAGGGCTCCCAGGCCCTCTGACGGCAGCCAATCACAGAGGGGGACCCTGGCCAGCCCCTACCCTATAAATAGCGGCCGCCATGTTAGGTTTCTCCGTGCTTGCCTGAGACCTGTACAGAGAGAGAGTTGCTCCTTTGTGCTTTGGCTTAGCAAGAGCTCTATTGTGGTCATTTACCTAGCGTTTTTGCTCACATACACCTCCTATATACACCTATATTGTTGTTAGTTAGATAGACATTGTATTTTAGTTAGTAGCTTGTGTGTTACATAGACAGAGACACAGCTGCTGCAGGCTTACACAGCTTTAGGCCTCAGGGCCTGCCTGTGTGGGCAGCTGTTCTCTCCTGTCCTCTGTTAGTATATTTCTCTCATCTATACCAGTATTTCTGCTGCTGTCCTTTACTACTGATTGATTCTGTATTTAGTATTGTAGTTAGGCTAGCCTAGGACACTCACTGTCACTGTTCATAGGCTAAGGCCACATACAGACATCAGACCATAGTCTTTGGAAAATGAAAGATCACAGACCAATCTTACCACCCTTCCTGTAGTATAAGAGCCATACTCTACACAGTCTTTTCTATGGAGCCGAACTCCACATTAGGAAAAAATCTTTGCAAGATGCTGCACACACAGATTCTGTACAGACACAAAAGATCAGTATCTGCAAAAGATCTGTTCCTGCCAAAAATCCATTCCTGCAAATTGCAATGATAGTCTATGAGATCTGCAGATCATCATACACACATGATTTAACTGACATTCATCTGCAGATCAGATCCACCAGGATGGATTTTCAGATCTGCAGATCTGCAGATGAATGTCAGTTAAATCATGTGTGTATGATGATCTGCAGATCTCATAGACTATCATTGCAATTTGCAGGAATGGATTTTTGGCAGGGACAGATCTTTTGCAGATACTGATCTTTTGTGTCTGTACAGAATCTGTGTGTGCAGCATCTTGCAAAGATTTTTTCCTGATGTGGAGTTCGGCTCCATAGAAAAGACTGTGTAGAGTATGGCTCTTATACTACAGGAAGGGTGGTAAGATTGGTCTGTGATCTTTCATTTTCCAAAGACTATGGTCTGATGTCTGTATGTGGCCTAAGGCTAAGGCTACTAGCTCCTGCGTGTGTGTACTCACTGTCTTGTACACACACACTCTATTTCCTTCTGATTAGTGATTGATTATTGTAATTAGTTACTTACTGTTACTACTTGTTACTCTTACTGTACTAGGAGTCTAGGACACTCAGTCACTGTTCATCGGCTACTAGCTCCTGCGTGTGTGCACTCAGTGTCTGAGTACACACTACACACACTCTATTTCCTTCTGATTACTGATTGATTATTGTAATTAGTTAGTTACTTACTGTTACTACTTGTTACTCTTACTGTACTAGGAGTCTAGGACACTCAGTCACTGTTCATAGGCTACTAGCTCCTGCGTGTGTGCACTCACTGTCTGAGTACACACTACACACACTCTATTTCCTTCTGATTACTGATTGATTATTGTAATTAGTTAGTTACTTACTGTTACTACTTGTTACTCTTACTGTACTAGGAGTCTAGGACACTCAGTCACTGTTCATAGGCTACTAGCTCCTGCGTGTGTGCACTCACTGTCTGAGTACACACTACACACACTCTATTTCCTTCTGATTACTGATTGATTATTGTAATTAGTTACTTACTGTTACTACTTGTTACTCTTACTGTACTAGGAGTCTAGGACACTCAGTCACTGTTCATCGGCTACTAGCTCCTGCGTGTGTGCACTCAGTGTCTGAGTACACACTACACACACTCTATTTCCTTCTGATTACTGATTGATTATTGTAATTAGTTAGTTACTTACTGTTACTACTTGTTACTCTTACTGTACTAGGAGTCTAGGACACTCAGTCACTGTTCATAGGCTACTAGCTCCTGCGTGTGTGCACTCACTGTCTGAGTACACACTACACACACTCTATTTCCTTCTGATTACTGATTGATTATTGTAATTAGTTAGTTACTTACTGTTACTACTTGTTACTCTTACTGTACTAGGAGTCTAGGACACTCAGTCACTGTTCATCGGCTACTAGCTCCTGCGTGTGTGCACTCACTGTCTGAGTACACACTACACACACTCTATTTCCTTCTGATTACTGATTGATTATTGTAATTAGTTAGTTACTTACTGTTACTACTTGTTACTCTTACTGTACTAGGAGTCTAGGACACTCAGTCACTGTTCATCGGCTACTAGCTCCTGCGTGTGTGCACTCAGTGTCTGAGTACACACTACACACACTCTATTTCCTTCTGATTACTGATTGATTATTGTAATTAGTTAGTTACTTACTGTTACTACTTGTTACTCTTACTGTACTAGGAGTCTAGGACACTCAGTCACTGTTCATAGGCTACTAGCTCCTGCGTGTGTGCACTCACTGTCTGAGTACACACTACACACACTCTATTTCCTTCTGATTACTGATTGATTATTGTAATTAGTTAGTTACTTACTGTTACTACTTGTTACTCTTACTGTACTAGGAGTCTAGGACACTCAGTCACTGTTCATAGGCTACTAGCTCCTGCGTGTGTGCACTCACTGTCTGTGTACACACACTACACACACTCTATTTCCTTCTGATAACTGATTGATTATTGTAATTAGTTAGTTGTACTTCCTGACTGTTACTACTTACTTACTGTACTAGGGACACTCACTCAGTCACCTCACCCACCAACCCACTCCATTAAAGTACCCCACTTTTCACCCGCCCTTTTAAAAAACTTTTGTCTATACGCCCAAAACATCGAAGATGTCTGGAAGTGGCAGCCAGCGCGGTTTGGGCAAGGGGAAGGGCAGCAAGGGAATCAGGAGGAGAGGGAGCAGCATTGTGGCAGGCCGCGGCCGCGCCACCATGCACAGTTCCGCAGCAGCAGCGTCAGTGGCTAACATTCCTCCCATAGCCACTGGCCGTGGACGCCTTGGGCGCCGCCCAGCAGGAGCATCTGCAACTCACGCTGCAGAGACACAGCAGCAGCAGCGTGTAGCACCTGCTCCGATTTTCCTCCAGCCGGGTCGGAAACGTCCCATTGAGGAAAAGCATGCAGACACTGTGGTGCAACTCATGACGGAGGATGAGCAGCCCGCCATCAGCTCTGCATCCGAGGCCTCCACCCTCACCACCACCACCACCACCCCTGTTCGCAGCAGCCGCCCAGCAGGGTCTGGGGAGGAGGCCAGTTCACCGTCACTCGCCGACCTGTCATTCAGCAGTCTTTTGACCCCAGGCATCATGAGTAAATTGTCTGCTGTTGTTGGCGATCTTGAGGAGGAGATGCTGATGGGCACTTTGGGGGATGAGGGATTGGACAGCAAGACTGTGGCGACAGTCAAGCAGCCCATCCATGCATCAGGAGAGGAGTTTGGGGGGTCATCATCCCAGCAGGACATGTTTCAGGAGGGGGAGGATGATGATGACCCGGTGACAGACAGAGACTGGGTGCCACCACCTCCAGGGGATGTCGTCCTCAGCAGCTCTGAGGAGGAGGAGGAGGATGCGCTTGTGGGCCTTGCAAGGAGGCGCATCATTGCAAGCATTGGCAGCAGTAGGCAGGTCCCACAGCCAGCTGGTGTCTCAGGCTCAGCAGCAGCAGCAGCAGCATCTGCCAGTACCACCACCAGCCGCACCCAAGCCCCCCCCCCCCAACCACCACAGGGAGACAGGCAGCAGCGCTTCCATGCCGTAGGGGGATGTTTCTGTCACCAATCTGGCGATATTTCACCATGCCCACTGTGTACAGCAAGTACGCCACTTGCAACCACTGTCAGCGGAAGTTGAGCAGAGGTGCAGACCCCTTAAAGTTAAGCACCAGCTCGCTCATCAACCACCTTGCTGCGAAACATTTCCACCAGCATGAGGAGTTCCAGAGGCTGAAGGCATCTGGTGCTGGCAGTGGCACCACACCCATCACTGCACAGCCTTCAGCAGCAGCAGCAACAGCAGCCACCCGCCCTCCTGCTCCTCCAGCAGCACCAGCAGGAGTGCGGAAACGCACTGCTCCTCCCCCCTCTGCAACTCCTGCCGCCGACACTGAGGCCTGTTCTGGCAGCCAGTCCTCAGTGGCCTCCTCCGCTGTGTCTGCTGATTCCCGTGCCAGCAAAAGGCCACGCCAGAGCCTTTTGAGCGAGTCCTTCCAGGGGGTGGTTAGGGCTCTGCCTCCCAGCAGCCGTCGCGTGCGGCAGCTGAACGGCTTGCTGGCACGGGCCATGTGCTCCCAACTCCTGCCGTACACGCTCGTGCAGGAGGGGAGCGACATTCGTGCGCTGCTTGCTTGCGCAGCCCCAGACTGGCAGCTCCCCAGCAGACACTTTTTCTCCCGCAAGGCCATTCCTGCACTGCACCGCTTTGTGATGGCCAATGTGGAGAGAGGGCTGGAGCACGCGGTTGGTGAAAGGGTCCACGTCACCATGGACTCCTGGAGCAGCCGCTTCGGGACAGGCCGCTACCTGTCCTTCACTGTCCACTGGGTCAGCTTGGTGGAAGGGGGTGAGGATGGGAGAGCAGCAGCGGGCACAGCAGCAGCAGCAACAACACAGTGGGTGGTGCCACCCCGCAGGGTCAGGGGAACTGCAGCAGGTTCCTCCGATCCTCTGCCATCCTCCGGCACACCTGGCCAAACCCCCCGCCTCAGCAGCAGCGTGAAGGCCCGCCACTGCCAAGCGCTGCTGCACTTGGTCAGCCTTGGGAAGACCAAGCTGACGGCAACCCATGTGTTGGCCAAACTCCAGGAGCAGGAGAGGATTTGGCTGACCCCCAGAGGCCTCAGAGTCGGAAAGGTGGTGGCCGACAATGGGGCCAATTTGGTTGCCGCAATAGACAGGGGAAACCTGACCCACATCCCCTGTCTTGCCCACGTGCTGAACCTGGTGGTGCAAAAGTTCTTGCGCACCTACCAGGGGATGGGCGAACTGCTGGAAACGGCAAGGAACGTTGTGCGTCACTTCCGGCGCTCGGCTGCAGCCTGTGCGAGCCTGGAAGACGTGCAAAAGGAGCTGGATCTGCCATGCCATCGGCTGATCCTTGACGTTCCGACTCGCTGGAACTCCACCCTGGCGATGTTGGAGCGTCTGGTTGAACAGAAGCACGCTGTCAACCAGTACCTTGCCCTGGCCACTGTTTCCGCCGCTCAGAGAAGGGACAAGACCAGCAACATCCCGTCCATCGTCCCCGATGATGACTGGAGGCACATGCAGCAGGTGTGCTTAGTGCTGGCTCCCTTTCTGCAGGCCACTAACATGGTGAGCAGGGACCATGCTATGGTCTGCGAGTGGGTGCCCCTGGTTTGTCTGCTGAACAGGGCCCTCGATGCTTTGCTGGAACAGGGAGCGGCAGCCTTGGACCAGCAGGAGCGGCAAGCAGCTGCACAGCTGCACAGTCCACCTCTGAGGGGGAGGAGGAGGAGGACTTGGTGGAGGTCCCTGACCTTGCTGCTGATGAGGGGGAGCAGCACAGTGCAGCTGAGTTGGTGCGGGGGTGGAGAGAGGATGAGGCTGACGAGGCAGAGGAGGAGGATGAGGACAGCAGCACTGCCGTCGATGTGCCAGCAGACGTGGCCCGCCTCTTCCCAATGGCAGCGCACATGCTGACGTGCCTGCGCAGGGACCCCAGGGTGATCCAGATGAAGCAGAGGGAGGACATCTGGATCAGCATGATGTTGGACCCACGCCTCAAGGGGAAGTTGAGCCAGTTCCTGCCGCCTGCAGGAGGAGACCCAGCGCAACAAATAAGGAGCTTGCAGCAGGCCCTTGTTGAGCGCTTGGAGGAAGCCTTCCCCCAGCCTTCCACCCCCACTGTCCAGCAGCCAGCACAGAGGCAGCAGCAGGTGCCTGCATCCAGCAGCAGCAAGCGCCCCACAGACCTGCTGTCTCTCAGCCACGAGCTCTACAGGACTGCAGCAGCATCCTCCTCCGGTCACAGCCAGCGCCTGACCCGCATGGTGGCTGACTACATGGGGTCCTACAGCGGGCTTGACAGCGATGCCCCTGTTGATCCCATGGAGTATTGGGTCAAGCGCCTGGATATCTGGAGCGAGCTGGCACAGTACGCCCTGGAAGTGCTGTCCTGCCCCCCTTCCAGCGTGCTGTCCGAGCGCTGCTTCAGTGCAGCTGGTGGCGTGGTCACCGAGAAACGCTCACGTCTGTCTCACAAGTCTGTGGACAGACTGACGTTTCTCAAGATGAACCAGGCGTGGGTGGAAGGCGAGTTCCTGGCCCCTGTTGTCGGCGAGAGGGGGACATGAACTGGCTAAGAACCATCGTTAATGTGCCTTACCACCCTTTACCACCTCCTGGCTCCTGCTCACTAAGCCAGCCTGGTTCACTTTGACTATTACGTCGCCTGCAGCCACACATTGTACACCTACAGTGGGCTGCTGTGTGCTGCTGCTGCTGTCTGTTTGTGTTTCCCACTGCCAGGGTACACAGAATTACCTTCTGCTGCCACACTGCCACCAGCTATTACGTCAAACAATAGCTGCTCACATAATTACTCCTCCATTCCTCCTCCTGCTGCTGCTGCTGTCTGTCTGTGTTTCCCACCGCCAGGGTACACAGATTTACCTTCTGCTGCCACTCTGCCACCAGCTATTACGTCAAAAAATAGCTATATATCTGTGTAATTGGTTGTAAAACCAAAACTACAAAACCATTACAAAAAAAGGTTTAATTTTTCTGAGGTGCCCGGGTTGAAAACTGTGTTGTCCCAGTTGTGTATTGGACACAATGTGGGCTGCACGACCGCTGTCTGGGACCTCCTGTTGTGTTTATTTACGGCCTGGTATCACCGCTAGGTACCAGGGCTATTATGTCACGCTGTCTACCTGCTGCCACACTCACACTACTCCTCCATTACTCCTGCTGCTGCTGTCTGTCTGTGTTTCCCACTGCCAGGGTACACAGAATTACCTTCTGCTGCCACACTGCCACCAGCTATTACGTCAAACAATAGCTGCTCACATAATTACTCCTCCATTCCTCCTCCTGCTGCTGCTGCTGCTGTCTGTCTGTGTTTCCCACCGCCAGGGTACACAGATTTACCTTCTGCTGCCACTCTGCCACCAGCTATTACGTCAAAAAATAGCTATATATCTGTGAAATTGGATGTAAAACCAAAACTACAAAACCATTACAAAAAAAGGTTTAATTTTTCTGAGGTGCCCGGGTTGAAAACTGTGTTGTCCCAGTTGTGTATTGGACACAATGTGGGCTGCACGACCGCTGTCTGGGACCTCCTGTTGTGTTTATTTACGGCCTGGTATCACCGCTAGGTACCAGGGCTATTATGTCACGCTGTCTACCTGCTGCCACACTCACACTACTCCTCCATTACTCCTGCTGCTGCTGTCTGTCTGTGTTTCCCACTGCCAGGGTACACAGAATTATCTTCTGCTGCCACACTGCCACCAGCTATTACGTCAAACAATAGCTGCTCACATAATTACTCCTCCATTCCTCCTCCTGCTGCTGCTGCTGTCTGTCTGTGTTTCCCACCGCCAGGGTACACAGATTTACCTTCTGCTGCCACTCTGCCACCAGCTATTACGTCAAAAAATAGCTATATATCTGTGTAATTGGTTGTAAAACCAAAACTACAAAACCATTACAAAAAAAGGTTTAATTTTTCTGAGGTGCCCGGGTTGAAAACTGTGTTGTCCCAGTTGTGTATTGGACACAATGTGGGCTGCACGACCGCTGTCTGGGACCTCCTGTTGTGTTTATTTACGGCCTGGTATCACCGCTAGGTACCAGGGCTATTATGTCACGCTGTCTACCTGCTGCCACACTCACACTACTCCTCCATTACTCCTGCTGCTGCTGTCTGTGTTTCCCACTGCCAGGGTACACAGAATTACCTTCTGCTGCCACACTGCCACCAGCTATTACGTCAAACAATAGCTGCTCACATAATTACTCCTCCATTCCTCCTCCTGCTGCTGCTGCTGTCTGTCTGTGTTTCCCACCGCCAGGGTACACAGATTTACCTTCTGCTGCCACTCTGCCACCAGCTATTACGTCAAAAAATAGCTATATATCTGTGTAATTGGTTGTAAAACCAAAACTACAAAACCATTACAAAAAAAGGTTTAATTTTTCTGAGGTGCCCGGGTTGAAAACTGTGTTGTCCCAGTTGTGTATTGGACACAATGTGGGCTGCACGACCGCTGTCTGGGACCTCCTGTTGTGTTTATTTACGGCCTGGTATCACCGCTAGGTACCAGGGCTATTATGTCACGCTGTCTACCTGCTGCCACACTCACACTACTCCTCCATTACTCCTGCTGCTGCTGTCTGTCTGTGTTTCCCACTGCCAGGGTACACAGAATTACCTTCTGCTGCCACACTGCCACCAGCTATTACGTCAAACAATAGCTGCTCACATAATTACTCCTCCATTCCTCCTCCTGCTGCTGTCTGTCTGTGTTTCCCACCGCCAGGGTACACAGATTTACCTTCTGCTGCCACTCTGCCACCAGCTATTACGTCAAAAAATAGCTATATATCTGTGTAATTGGTTGTAAAACCAAAACTACAAAACCATTACAAAAAAGGTTTAATTTTTCTGAGGTGCCCGGGTTGAAAACTGTGTTGTCCCAGTTGTGTATTGGACACAATGTGGGCTGCACGACCGCTGTCTGGGACCTCCTGTTGTGTTTATTTACGGCCTGGTATCACCGCTAGGTACCAGGGCTATTATGTCACGCTGTCTACCTGCTGCCACACTCACACTACTCCTCCATTACTCCTGCTGCTGCTGTCTGTCTGTGTTTCCCACTGCCAGGGTACACAGAATTACCTTCTGCTGCCACACTGCCACCAGCTATTACGTCAAACAATAGCTGCTCACATAATTACTCCTCCATTCCTCCTCCTGCTGCTGCTGTCTGTCTGTGTTTCCCACTGCCAGGGTACACAGATTTACCTTCTGCTGCCACTCTGCCACCAGCTATTACGTCAAAAAATAGCTATATATCTGTGTAATTGGTTGTAAAACCAAAACTACAAAACCATTACAAAAAAAGGTTTAATTTTTCTGAGGTGCCCGGGTTGAAAACTGTGTTGTCCCAGTTGTGTATTGGACACAATGTGGGCTGCACGACCGCTGTCTGGGACCTCCTGTTGTGTTTATTTACAGCCCTGGTATCACCGCTAGGTACCAGGGCTATTATGTCACGCTGCCTGCCTCATTGACTGCATGCTGCCACACACTCATCCTCCTCCTCCTGCTGCTGAATTTACCTCCTGCTGTCTGTGTGTTTCCACTGCCAGGGAGCACATACAATGGCGCTTCCAACATGCGTGCGCCACCAGCTATTTGTTGTTACGCTCAAAAATAGCTGCATTTCTTTAAAAAAAAAAAATGAAAAGAGAAATAAGTGAAGAAGACGATATAGGAGAAGATGAAGAAGAAGATGAAGAAGATGAAGAAGATGAAGAAGATGAAGAAGATGAAGAAGATGAAGAAGATGAAGAAGATGAAGAAGATGAAGAAGAAGAAGAAGAAGAAGAAGAAGAAGATGAAGAAGAAGATGAAGAAGAAGATGAAGAAGAAGATGAAGAAGAAGAAGAAGATGAAGAAGAAGATGAAGAAGAAGAAGAAGAAGAAGAAGAAGAAGAAGAAGATGAAGATGAAGAAGATGAAGAAGATGAAGAAGATGAAGAAGATGAAGAAGAAGAAGAAGATGAAGAAGATGAAGAAGAAGAAGAAGATGAAGAAGAAGATGAAGAAGAAGATGAAGAAGAAGATGAAGAAGATGAAGAAGAAGATGAAGAAGATGAAGAAGAAGAAGAAGATGAAGATGAAGATGAAGATGAAGATGAAGATGAAGATGAAGAAGATGAAGAAGATGAAGAAGATGAAGAAGATGAAGAAGAAGAAGAAGAAGAAGAAGAAGAAGAAGAAGAAGAAGAAGAAGAAGAAGAAGAAGAAGAAGAAGAAGAAGAAGAAGAAGAAGAAGAAGAAGAAGAAGAAGAAGAAGAAGAAGAAGAAGATGAAGAAGATGAAGAAGAAGAAGAAGAAGAAGAAGAAGATGAAGAAGATGAAGAAGATGAAGAAGAAGAAGAAGAAGAAGAAGAAGATGAAGAAGAAGATGAAGAAGAAGATGAAGAAGAAGAAGAAGAAGATGAAGAAGAAGAAGAAGAAGAAGATGAAGATGAAGAAGAAGATGAAGAAGAAGAAGAAGAAGAAGAAGAAGAAGAAGAAGAAGAAGAAGAAGAAGAAGAAGAAGAAGATGAAGAAGATGAAGAAGATGAAGAAGATGAAGAAGAAGAAGAAGATGAAGAAGAAGAAGAAGAAGAAGAAGAAGAAGAAGAAGAAGATGAAGAAGATGAAGAAGAAGAAGAAGATGAAGAAGAAGATGAAGAAGAAGATGAAGAAGATGAAGAAGAAGATGAAGAAGATGAAGAAGAAGATGAAGAAGAAGATGAAGATGAAGATGAAGAAGATGAAGAAGATGAAGAAGATGAAGAAGATGAAGAAGATGATGAAGAAGAAGAAGAAGAAGAAGAAGAAGAAGAAGAAGAAGAAGAAGAAGAAGAAGAAGAAGAAGAAGAAGAAGAAGAAGAAGAAGATGAAGAAGATGAAGAAGATGAAGAAGAAGAAGAAGAAGAAGAAGAAGAAGAAGATGAAGAAGATGAAGAAGATGAAGAAGATGAAGAAGAAGAAGAAGAAGAAGAAGAAGAAGATGAAGATGAAGAAGAAGAAGAAGAAGAAGAAGATGAAGAAGAAGATGAAGATGAAGATGAAGATAGAAGAAGAAGAAGAAGAAGAAGAAGAAGAAGAAGAAGAAGAAGAAGAAGAAGAAGAAGAAGATGAAGAAGATGAAGAAGATGAAGAAGATGAAGAAGAAGAAGAAGAAGAAGAAGAAGAAGAAGAAGAAGAAGAAGAAGAAGAAGAAGAAGAAGAAGAAGAAGAAGAAGAAGAAGAAGAAGATGAAGATGAAGATGAAGATGAAGAAGAAGAAGAAGAAGATGAGAAGAAGAGAAGATGAAGATGAAGAAGAAGAAGAAGAAGAAGAAGAAGAAGAAGAAGAAGAAGAAGAAGAAGAAGAAGAAGAAGAAGAAGAAGAAGAAGAAGAAGAAGAAGAAGAAGAAGAAGAAGAAGAAGAAGAAGAAGAAGAAGAAGAAGAAGAAGAAGAAGAAGAAGAAGATGAAGATGAAGAAGATGAAGAAGAAGATGAAGATGAAGATGAAGATGAAGATGAAGAAGAAGAAGAAGAAGAAGAAGAAGAAGAAGAAGAAGAAGAAGAAGAAGAAGAAGAAGAAGAAGAAGAAGATGAAGAAGAAGAAGAAGAAGAAGAAGAAGAAGAAGAAGATGAAGATGAAGATGAAGATGAAGAAGATGAAGATGAAGAAGATGAAGAAGATGAAGAAGAAGAAGAAGAAGATGAAGATGAAGAAGATGAAGAAGAAGATGAAGAAGATGAAGATGAAGATGAAGAAGATGAAGATGAAGAAGATGAAGAAGAAGATGAAGAAGATGAAGCTGAAGAAGATGAAGAAGATGAAGCTGAAGAAGATGAAGAAGATGAAGATGAAGAAGAAGAAGATGAAGAAGAAGAAGATGAAGATGAAGATGAAGAAGATGAAGATGAAGAAGATGAAGATGAAGATGAAGAAGATGAAGAAGAAGAAGAAGAAGAAGATGAAGATGAAGAAGATGAAGAAGAAGATGAAGAAGATGAAGATGAAGAAGATGAAGAAGAAGATGAAGAAGATGAAGCTGAAGAAGATGAAGAAGAAGAAGATGAAGAAGAAGAAGATGAAGAAGAAGAAGAAGAAGAAGAAGATATAGAAGAAGAAGAAGAAGATATAGAAGATAAAGAAGAAGAAGAAGAAGAAGAAGTATATACAGTACTGAACAAAATTCTGGACACAACTTCTCTTTTCACCTTTTTTTTTTTAAAGGAACATCCCCACATAATCACTTGCTGTTGTTACTTGGAAAAAAATATGTTTCTTGCATCATTCACCCTCAAAACAAGTGTTGGGAAGCTATTTAAGGCCAATTCGAATAGTCAGCTCGAATAATGAGCTCGAATACCGACTCGAATAGTGAGCTCGAAGTCCGAGGTCGAATCGAATAGTAAAATTTATTCGACTCGAATATTCGACTGACCTCGAATAATTTACTATTCGAATTCGACCAAACTCGAATTTTAAAAAGGGGTATTTGAGCACCACTGCCTTCCAGTGCTGGTCTAGTAAAAAACAAAAATGCTTTTTGCATATAATATGCTGTAAATAATGTTTTAGAGCAAAGTTGAAATGCAGGGTTATATTCCGCTTTAATCCCAATCAGTAGCTGATACCCCCTTTTACATGAGAAATCTATTCCTTTTCACAAACAGACCATCATGGGGGCGCTGTATGACTGATATTGTGGTGAAACCCCTCCCACAAGAAAAGTTCGAACTTTTGTGGGAAATAGCTGTTACAGCTGTTTCCAACTGACAAAAACCATGCAGCAGCTACATCACCTGCCAACAGTAAAATGTTCACTGGAGTTCCTCTTTAAGTGGCATTGTATACACGTAGCCAACTGCACAATATCTGCCCAACTGTCGCTCATCATGTTGTTTGGCTACATGTGTGCACAAGATTGTCATCCAAAACGGTAAAAACTGTCATTTGTCTAATGTTTAACCACCTGAGTGGTATGGACGAGCTCAGCTCGTCCATACCGCCGCAGGAGATCGCATGGCCCCGGTGTTTTTTTTAAAATAAAAATAGTTTTACCATATATCATGTAGCTAGCACTTGGCTAGCTACATGTGTCCCCCGATCGCCGCCGGCACCCTCTGAGCCCCCCGATTGCTGCCCTTATACATACCTCACCCCGGAACCCGCAATGGCGCAGCCTCTCCAATAGCCTCCAGGCGTCGCTATGGGGAGGATCGGGACTGCGCATGACGTCATGTCCGATCGTCGCCATAGTGATGACAGAAGCTGTTCGGGGAAGCTGCGGTTCTCCCGGGATCTCGGCTAGGTAAATATAGCTGGCAGCCATCGGGGAGATCAGAGCGGTGCCGGGGGACTTGGGGCACATGTGTAGCTAGCCTAGTGCTAGCTACACTACATAAAACACATTTAAAACACAAATTTCCCTCCCGCGGACGCATGCCCGCAAAAATTAAATGCAAGGGAGGTTAAAAAGACTTTGGTTGAGCGTGTGCACAGGCCTTTAAGCTCCCTTATATTAGAACCAGGGCCGGATTTACCATAAGGCACTGTAGGCGCATGCCTACTGGCGCCTGATAATGGAGTGGCGGCTCACTCCCCTCCCTAGCGCCTCCCTCCCTCCTTCCCTATGCAGAGTCCCGAACGGAGAGTAAATGAGAGTTTAGTCACCCTGCTCTCGGCATTCCTCTGACAAGATCTCCCTTCAGTCAGGGGCACCACTAGCTTCTTAATACTGAGGTTCCTCTGGCTACCTAATGCTAAGGGACACCTGTACCTACCTAGGACGAGTAAGGTAGAAGTGACCGCTGGGCCAGCCAGCTCACTAGCATTGCGGTTCGGCGGGGGTTTGTGGGTTCCTGGAGGGTGAAGTTTAGGGTGCCGGGACATCTGTGCCTATAGGCTCCAGTGATGTAAATCCCGAGCCTGATTAGAACAACTCTATTTACAGAAAAAAAGGCACACACACAAACATCCCATTTTAAAGGACAACTGAAGTATGAAGAATATGGAGGCTTCCATGTTTTTTCCTGCTAAACAATACCAGTTGCCTGGCAGCCCTGCTGATATATTTGGCTGCAGTAGTGCCTGAATAACACCAGAAACGAACATGCAGTTAATCTTGTCAGATCTGACAATAATGTCAGAAAAACCTGTTCTGCTTCATGCTTGTTCAAGGTCTATGGCTGAAAGTATTAGTAGCAGAAGACCAGCAGGACAACCAGGCAACTAGTATTGCTTAAAAGGAAATAAATATGTCAGCCTCCATATATATTGAACACAAATACAGATATTTATCCTCAGAAAGTTATGCCAAATGTATAAGATTCTATTCACAGTGGTGTGAGTCAGCAGACAAGCCTGCGGAGTATGAATACAAATCTGTATGCAAAAATGCAAAACTGTAAAAACAACAACGGGTAGCATAATCTACACAGTTGTACAGTGTTTCTAATTTAAATTTGACCTACTTCCAGGGTAGCATAAGCAGAGTGGCATAAAGAAATTTGCATGCAAAATATTCTGAACAGCACAATTTGCTGCAGAAATAAAAAGTTACCCTCTTGTCACCTGACCTACATACCTGAATTTGGTAAAACATACAGAGGACAAAGTGGAAGCTGTCCCTGTTAAGCAAGTAAAAATAGATAGCATACAGACAGCTCAAACAAATGTTGGAATCAGCGGCAACAAGCCAGGAGGAACCCCCAATACCTGGACTAACGTTTTGGTGGGATCATATACCCACCATTTTCAAGGTAGGTGGAGGAGATTCATAAAGAATGTGTGTTTGGCACCTATATACTCGCTCAGGGCCGGGCCGAGGCATAGGCTGGAGAGGCTCCAGCCTCAGGGCGCAGTGTAGGAGGGGGCGCAGAATTCATTCAGCTGTCATTCCTAATTGTGTTTGAAGCAGAAAGAAATAAGAAAAGGGGATACATGGCAGTGACTGCAAGCCAGATAACTAGATATTAAGGTGTTGGGGAGGTTGTGGGCCCTGTGGAGCCTTTTAGTCGAATAGTAATCAGTGTGTGACGGCTGGGGTGGCACGGATGGAGGGGCGCACTTTGGTGCCTCAGCCTTGGGTGCTGGAGGACCTTGTCCCGGCTCTGTACTCGCTAGACTTACCTGGGCTGGCCCCTGCGGTGAACACGGCATTCCACGACTTGTGGTGATGCGACGTCACGTCCGGTTTCGCCATGTCCTTGAACTTTTGTCCAAACTGGACATGAGGGAGGCAGACCATACATAATATGGTAGCTGTGCAGGCAGTCATACAGGAAACGCAATGCACAGATATCTACATACAAGTTGCAACATTTCATTAAAAGTAAAGTGAGTCCTTGCAACTTCTTTTTGATGGGTGGTCTGGACTGTGTGTATATGGGGATCGGTGAATATAAAGAAACATTTTTACTACTAAAATATAAAGAGAAAGCAGTGCGATTTGTTTCCAAACAATAAAGCTGCTTTTTATAAACACAATGGTCCTCATGCAATAACTTATCCTCCTGAGTTTTCATTTTCGTTTTAAAATTACTTTCTAGCGCTCTGTAGCTGAAAAAGTAAAAAAAAGTAGCATACATATTATTATATGTATTATATTATATACATATTATCACAACCGTACAATTGTGAGCAGAGCACAAGGCAACCCTGGGCAGTTGCCTAGGGACTTAGGAGAGTCTAGGGGCCTGGTGGATGCTAGTCCCAACCAAATCTTACAAAAAAAAAATAAGTAACCATTCGCGGTCTGCAAAACTTCTATCTTCCCTATGGCGCCATTTCATCTTAATCCCATTCTGTTCACCTTGCTGCCACTGAAATTCTTGGTGGCATGAAATAATATCCCCCCTCCGAATCGTAGCAACTTGAGGCGGACATGTAACATGGAGTCCGGCTGTCGCTGGCACCCAGATTACCGCTATGCAGCCGCAGACTATAGCATTACAGCTATCGCCGCACTGATACTAGGTTCTATGTGGCATACAGCGTGCGCTGAGTTGAGATGCTTCGCAAAAAAGTAGTTTTTTTTCTTCCTTGCTGATGGGTTAAGGCTACTTACACTCCAGGACGTTGCGTTTAGGGGACGTTATAGGGCACAAAACGTGCCCCTAACACAACGCCTGGTGCTCTCTGATGTGGACGTCAGTGAGCCGCGTTGTGCAGCTCACTCTGGCGTCCGTGATGCCGTGATGCGCACTCTTGTGCGCATGCGGCATCACGTGGTCCCGCCCGGCCAATCGCCGCACAGAGCAGCCGCTCCAGGAAGTAAACACTGCACGTCACACCGTGCAGTGAATATTAATTAGCCATGTGCCTGGCCGCTCTCCACTCCTCCCCAACACTACTGAGCATGTGCGCACAGTCTAACGCGGCTTAACGCACAGTATGCAGCACTCTCAACGGATGTGCTGCGTTACAATTTAACGCAACATGGGCACTGTGAACAGCCCATTGATTTTTCATTACTGTGCGGTGGGGCTGCGTTACAGGCTGCTCTAACCTGCGCCTGTAACGTCTTAATGTGAAGGCAGCCTAAAAGGTATTTTATTGACAAGATGTTAAAGTATGAAAATACCACCCAGGAGAAAACTCAGGAGAAAAAGATAATTGCATATGTGCCATTGTGTTTAGAATGAAAACAAGGGAAGCAGAGGCATGGTGGACAACCATCAGCACTACAGCCATAGAGAAAAAGTTCAAGTCAGGGGCAACAAAAGGGCCAGCTAATGTTGCTCTTCCGGGAAGGGGGGTCAAATTAGGCATGCACAAAACGTAAAGACTCATAGCCACGCATGCCTGTAACCTCCATTTCTACAGGCAAGTTCACCTCTGGCTTCCTCTATGTTTCCTAGTCTAAAATGTGAATTATAAAATCTGATTGATTTTTTGTGACATAATTAAAATATTTGGGTAAAGGCGGACTTATTTGGGTACATTTTGCTACGGGAGACACTGCTAATTGTGTAAATATTTATTCTTTAATATAGCACCGATGCATTCTCTACCCCTTCCATCATGGTGACCCCAAAGCAGGGACGGATCAAGACCAAGTTGCACCTGGGGCAAGGTCAGGTTTTGGCGCCTAAAGGTCAGGTTTTGGCGCCTAAACTGCCATTCATTTTGCCGCCTTTTTAAGAATTCAACAAACTGCGCCTGGGGCAAGATACCCGCTTGCACCCCCCTAGATCCGTCCCTGCCCCAAAGTCCAGGTGGACCCACCTGTGAGGAATCATATCACAACTGCAGTTACTATGATCCCCACCTATATCAAATGTGGCCTCAACGACACCTGCTCTGGAGGGGTGACCCTTATACTGGAAGGAGGGTGGTTAAGAATTTGCCCCTCCTCTACAGTTTGGGTCTGCCATTGGAACTGCAGGGGCTGCCTTGCCTATATACAGCTATGCCCAGACACAGACTCGCTTCTTGTGACTTTTGATGAAAACAACACAACTATAGCAATAATTAGGTGATCTATGATTATACTCCTAGACATGTAGAGGAAGAGATGTTTATGAAAGACAGACACGGGCTGCCCAAACATGGTCAAAGCCTGGGCAGACACATCAGGTTCATTAGAAGTCGCCACCAGTAAATTTAGCCAGTCATAACAGAACTAATGACCGTTTTCTGCCAGCACTAAAGCTCTAACGTAAGCCTAATACTAATATCACATCAACGCTAATCAACTTTTTATTGGAAGTCAGCCGGGAATTCTCCATCGTGGAAAATCAGAGAACAAGTCGCGGAGACACAATTAATGATAAACACGTTTCCGAGATCAACATCAGCAGATGAAGCTTCTTGGGGCTGTTTTGCTGCGTGACGGTTTAATGAGTTTCCTCTGAAATTTAAAAGGCGGAGGAGATGAAAAGGATGGTAGATCTTCAAAAGAGAGAGATAGGGAAGATAGCGGTGCCACCCCCTGACATCCTCTCCTGCAGAGAGTGGCTCGAAACTCTCCACTTACACCGAAACTTCAGCAAAACTCTCTGTAATGGTAGTAGTTATCCAGCAATGGTGACCTTTCACATGTTATATGGGGTTCATGTGAGGGTCAGCCTAAGTGACATAGGGGTTGATTTTAGGGATGGTTAGAAAAGCAGATGTCACGGAAATTCCGATTACCGAAAATGCTGATTAATGATTCCGTGGATTCCCGAAATCCAATTACCACGGAAAGTCTTTTCGTTAATAAAGTTAGTTAATTATAATACTTCTGAGTATTGGACCAATCAGAGAATGCAGAATTTCACCGTGGTAATCGGAATACCACGGAAATTATAGGCCAATCACAAGACTAAAATCACGGCAGTAATCCAGTTTTCACTGAATAATTCTGCATTCTCTGATTGGTCCAATGCTTCCGGGTTCTGTAATTGGGCTAAAATTACCAAGTTGCGGTAGTGCAACGTTCGCACAGAAATCTAATCTCAGTAATCAACTTCCGCTGCGGAAATTTCAATTCCACGGAATCCAAATGAGTATCCCTAGTTGATTCACTAAGCTTACCTATTTTTCAACGTAACTGTAAGGGCTGGTACACACTTGAGCACTTTGCTGATCGTCAGCAATTAGCTGCAAAGGCGTACAGCAATAAATATATAGTAAAGTCCCGGGTATCCGGCATGGCCGGGATTGCTTGATACCTGTTTTTGCCAGTTGCTTGACATCTAAAAAAAAATTAACATTCGCTTGGCAGTTCCGTAGGACACAAGTGTCGAACTCCAGGCCTGGAGGGCCAGATCCATGCCAGTGTTTAGGATGGACTGAGAACACGCTCGTGTTCTACCTGATGGATCACATCGTTCCTGATTCAGACCCATCAATTAATTTGAGCTGTATCAAAAATGTGTGAGGACCTCGACCCACGAAGGACCGGTTTGACATCCATGCTCTAGGGCTTCAACATGATGCAACAATGAACCGATGCCGAAAGGTTTTCTGCTCGGTAGCAGAACAGCATTTGAGATCCGTGAAACGACCTGCCGGCAGCTGGACGTCTGAGCCAGCCCTAAAGTGAACAAGGCTTAAATTATAAACTGGCACTATGGTAGAACTGCAACAGTGTTAGAACAGTGCATACAGCCACATTCCAGGAGTGATAAAGGGAAAGGGGGAGATAAGAGCCCTGAGCAGAGCCGGGACAAGGTCCTCCAGCACCCAAGGCTGAGACACCAAAGTGCGCCCCTCCATCCCTGCCACCCCAGCCATCACACATTGATTGCTGTTAGACTAAGAAGCGCCACAGGGCCCACAACCTCCCCAACACCTTAATCTCTAGTTATCTGGCTTGCAGTCACTGCCATGTATCCCCTTTTCATATTTCTTTCTGCTTCAAACACAATTAGGAATGACAGCTGAATGAATTGTGCGCCCCCTCCTACACTACGCCCTGAGGCTGGAGCCTCTCCAGACTATGCCTCGGCCCGGCCCTGAGGCTGCTGTCTATGGTGCCATCTTAAGGACTTTTCTCCTGCCTATTGCTGACAGCTGTAATGTAGTCCTCCTACCATGAGAGGGAGCAAAGGGGCAAACCTTTATCACTCCTGGAATATGGCTGAAAATGATGGCATGGATTTTCCCGATGAAAGTAGTATAAATCCTGTGGATGTACACACAGCATGGCATTTTCATTACTATAGATCTCTTTGTGGACCTTCCCCTGGTCCATCTGGCTGTGTTGGCAGGTGTGAATGTCACCTTCTATTTATGGATGACACGGATGACAATGGGCTCTCGAGGAAAGTCAGGCCAGGAATAGATATCAGCTTGTGGGTGGAGCCAGAACTCAGATGACACCAGTAGAATCTCACCCTGAGTCCCAGGGAACAAGTACATAGGCTGCTTCTCACATCTCCCAACACTCATCCCCTCACTGCATCAGAACATGGAGTCCAGATCTGTAGAGAGACTCCTAAGAGGTCACTACATGTAGATCCAGCCGTGCTGTATAAATAGAACTCAGTCAGAATAGGTGTTGTCTCCTATCCTCACCCCTGTGTACAGATTACAGCATTCTTCATGGCAGCAGCTTCAAGGCAACCAACAGTCTTCTCTAAGATTTTCTTTAGGTGCGGGTTCGAGGCCAGTTTTACACTTGATTTTTGCGCAACGGACCACAACAGGTGTGAAAGTATCCGTAGACTTTCATTGCTTTTGGGGTAAAATAGGGTAGCGCAACGCAGGTTTAACCTGCAAGCGTAAAAGGGCCTGAAAGTAACAAAAAAATCAGACTAGAAAGCTGTATGTTTATGAGGGTAATGTTTGCATTATTCCAAATGAAGCTGCTTCATATACATGTTATGTGATGAGAAAATTTGTCTCTAGCAGGTTGCAAGATTTTCGTCAAACTTCTGATCGGTTTGCAAGAATCTTGTGAATCGGTTTTGCAAAATTGGCATAATAGACATTAAATTAGACAAAATGTCTAGGGGGCGTTTCACACCAAAAAGCGCAAACGATTGTGAACAGCAATTGCAATGAGTGATTTTGAAGCTTTTTTTTTAGCAAGCTGCTTCAGGGCTGGGACCCACTTGCAATAGCTTACGATGGCAGCAGTTTTCTATGCGGTTCCATCGGTTTCATTTTCACATCGCCATCGGTACCTGTCGCCGCCATTCGGGTCCCTGTATGCTAGAAATGCTGATATACCAATCCCAGAGCCCCAGCAGAAGCATCAGGCTCCCATTGGTTTGGAAAAGACTAATAGGAATCCTCCCTAATCACTAAGGAGGATTTTAATTGGTCCATTATTCCGTGAACCAATGAGAATCCTCCCTGGAGAGGGAGGATTCACATTGATCTACTGCAATTGTAGCCTGATGCTTCTGATGGGGCTCGTTTGGTGTACCAGTCTTCCTTCTGTGCAAGGACCCGAATGGGTGGCGGCACAGCAGTGGTGAGGATTTTGTGAAATGTACATATACAACACTGTCTGTTCACATAGGCTAGCATTGATTCAGCTTTCCGGCTGAGCCACAGAAAATATATACTGTGCCTATACTTCCGTTCACCCAGAGCCGGGACAAGGTCCTCCAGCACCCAAGGCTGAGACACCAAAGTGCGCCCCTCCATCCCTCCCACCCCAGCTGTCACACACTGATTGCTATTAGAGTAAGAGGTGCCACAGGGCCCACAACCTCCCCAATACCTTAATATCTAGATATCTGGCTTGCAGTCACTGCTATGTATCCCCTTTTCTTATTTATTTCTGCTTCAAACACAATTAGGAATGACAGCTGAATGAATTGTGCGCCCCCCTCCTACTCTGCGCCCTGAGGCTTGGAGCCTCTCCAGCCTATGCAGCCTATGCCTCGGCCTGGCCCTGCGTTCACCACAGTGGACCGAACAGAGCCTATTGCTTTGCATAGAATCCATTCTTCTCAGTGCCAATCCATGCTGTTCAGTTCCAATGAACAGAACGTTTTTCCTGGCAGTGTGAACCCTGCCTTAGACCTGGGGCCACTTCTTACACTAAGGGTACGTACAGACATACGATAACGATCGTTCGTTCTGAACGACGAACGATGTTAAAGGAGGTATCGGCCGATGATCGTTTGAAGAAAGGCTACTTTGAACATCGTTCGTGTACGAACGATCTTGGAACGAGCGTTGCGTGACATGATGTATAAACTAATTTCAAACACAAGTGTCAAAAAGAACTGTTTGAGCATGTGCAAAGCTTTGAGAACGAACGATCAACGACCGATCGTTGCACAGACATTACTTTTTGAACGATGGTCGTTGGAAAAGATCTGTCAGAATGAATCGTTCTTTACCGACGACATATCTCGTTGGTCGGTCGTTTTAATGATCGTTCATGCACTTTTTACGAACGCTCGTCGGGCAATGCCGTTGGTAACGATCGTTTTAAACGACTATAGTCGCATGTCTGTACGCGCCTTAAGGTGGGGGGAGAGCCACTGGCTGCATTTCTTACAGGTGGGGAAGAGGAGGCGAAGCAGGGATGGAGTTCTGGAAAGGCTTCAAAGGCCATGGCCTTGTGCAGCTGAAAAAGCAGAAGCGCAAAATAAATAATCTCTCCTGCTACAAAGCTGCCCCAGCTTTGCTGCACACACAACCTGGTGGCAGCAGGCCTTGGGCGCTGGAAAGTACAAGTCTGGCGCTAGGAAGGGGCGGGGTAACTTGCTAATATTTGCCCTGGCAGTACATGATTGTAAAAACAAACAATCTGTCAACTAATGAGTGGCCCATCTTGAGAAAACTTACAAAAGGAATAAAGTTGAGGTTCCCTGCAGTCTTCCTCCCTCCGGCTCTGCCTTGTATTGGGAAGTGAGGAGTTACCCAGCTCAGGCCTTGGCACTGTGGGCACGCTGTCAGCTGGATATTGATATGCACACTCTGTAATTTTACTCGATTACATTTAATTACAGAACTGGCAGTGAAAGTCACTGCGGCAAACTCTGCCGTCTCCAGGTAAATTGATCCTCGCTGTGAGGAAACGCCGCGGCGTGTGCGAAGCCTTCATCAATTCTACCAGCGGGACATACATTAAATCTCAATCATCTGATTAATTCCACCGTTCTAAAGAGAGCCTGTCATTCTTATTTCCTTAAGTGCATGTTTGAATGGTTATTGCGACTCTTACATGAAAGAAATGACTGATTCAAAACGGAAGACTGAATTAAACTTTTTTTTTTTAAACAAAAAAGCAAAAACATTCTGTGAAATTCATAATGTCAGCTTCTGCTGAGCATCATTTCAACAATGCAGTAACTTTAAAGTGAACCTGTTTTAAAATATTAAATGATACCAACTATTACATTAAATATCTTGGTTTTAGTATCAGAAACACTTCCTATAGCTGTATATTGGTATGGAGCCCCAGCTTCGCAGCACTGAGTCTTAGTTCTTTCCATTGGCCTCTGAGGAAGCTTTTTTCAAAGCGAAACAACTGTCAGGCCTCCCTCACCCCCACTGTACAACCTGATGTGTCTTAACACCGTGGATTAAAGGTATTTCATTTTGCAACCTCAGTGCCTCGTCACTCTTTCTACAAATTACACTGTGATTGTCTATGAGTTGCACGTGGAGGCATTGAATTCAGAATCCGGTGAATCAGACCCATGCCTTCTGCTGAGATCTAGTGCCAGTCTTTTTCGCTTCAGCACTGAGTCTTAGACTAGGCTGTTTATTATGCAGAATCCCCCCCCCCCCCCCCTCTCCCGAAAGATCTTTTCTACTTACTTTAGGACTCTCACTAAATGAACACTATGCAGAGATCACCTGCCAGTACTAAATGTATTGCCATCAGCCATAAATTTCAGGATGAAAACCAGGAAGAGGATTGATTTTACAATGCACAGTTGTTTTGAGAACTGCTGCCGCATTCCTCCTGACCTGCCAAGGTCCTCATGGGAGTCTGTGGACAGATCAGGTGATTTGGGTGCAGGGGATCGGCAGAGGTCTAATAGACGCCTGTGCTAATTATTGGTAATTAGGCAGAGAGTTGGGTGCCCAATGTGGTGGTAGTATTAGCCGACTACTAAAATCGGACTATTAGAGGAGCCAATCGTCTATTGTGCAGACCAAAGGTGTCCACACTTTTTCGGCTTGTGAGCTACTTTAAAAAATTAGCAAGTCAAAGTGATCTACCGATTTACAATTTTGGGAGCTCACTTGTATATACAGAATGGAAAATGTAGTGGGGTCAGGATCTATCATGAAGTCCTTGTGATCTACCTAATGGGCACCCATGGTGTATACAATCAGCTACAAATAGCAGCATCAGGGTTAGTGTTAGGCACTAGAAGGGGAGGATAGTGTTAAAGGTAATCTAAGGTCAACCAAAAAAATCAGTTTCACTTACCCGGACGGGGGTTCTTGCAGCTCTCTGGAGTCATCCTGTGCCCACAACGTCCTTCCGAGTCCCTCCATCGAGCAGCGGCAACCCCTGCTGGTGGCATGTATAGGGCTAATGGCGCAGCGGGATTCCGCAGATGGACGGGCACTGTGCAGTGGACAGGTAATGTATAAATGCACACACGGGAGGTATATTTATACACTAGGGGGAACAGCACTGGGGGCTTCGCTGCTCGTCCTGATAATGCTCGCCATTACCACTGCGCACCCGATCGATCACCATGTGCCGAATATCTTTCAAGGTGGCCGACTTGGGCGATTCCCAAGAGATTTCATGCTGAAATCGATGGGGAATTGGCCTGCGGTGTACGGGCAGCTGACAGATCTCTCCATAATCAGATTTGATCAGAGAGGGATGTCTCTCGGTCCAATTTGCCCATCGTTGCTAGATGTATGGCCACCTTAACCACTTAACGACCAGCCGCGGCGGCAGCTGGTCCCACCTGTGTTTCCATGGAGGCTCCGTGAACAGCCTGCGAGCCTCCGATCGCAGGCTAAATGTAAACACCCGGGGACGTAATCTCCGGTGTTTACATTTTACGGTAAAGGAGATCGGCGATCCCTGGCCTCTGATTGGCCGGGGATCGCCACCATCTGATAGGCTGAAGCCTATCTGAGGCGGTACAGGATGGATCGCTGTCCTGTACCGCCTATATTGAGAAGGGGAGGGAGGGAGAGGGAGGGGGGAATATCCCTACGGAGGGGGGCTTTGAGCCCCCCCCCCCCCCCCGCTAGGCACAACTAGACAGCGGCAATCAGACCCTCCCAACAGGACATCCCCCTAGTGGGAAAAAAAAGGGGTGAAGTCTGATCACCCTGCCTGCCACCTGATCTGTGCTGGGGGCTGAAGAGCCCACCCAGCACAGATCATACAAAACAGGGCTGGTCGTTAAGTGGTCAAACATTTGCATAGCAAACAAAGCAAGACAAAACACACAACGTTTATATTGCGCTTTTCTCCTAATGGACTCAAAGCGCCACAGCTGCAGCCACTAGGGGCGTGTTCAGTAGCAGTGTTAGGGAGTCTTGCTTCTCTTCATTGTTTGCTCTATTAATACAGCTCTACACAATCTGATAATTGTATCCATGGCAATCTTACCAACAGGGCCGGCGCTACCATTAAGGCAAAGTATGCAGCTGCCCCAGGGCCCCAGAGCTTGTAGGGGCCCCCAGGGGCTACAAGAGGAAAAAAAATTTCAAATCGGCCTTATAGTTTTTGAGAAAATCGATTTTAAAGTTTCAAAGGAAAAAAAATACACATTTAAAAACCTGCCGACTTTTATGGTTAATAGCAAATCCACCTTAAATGCTAGAAACCCTAAATTTGCAGGATATGTTAAGGAGATCATTAGGAATAAGAGGAAAAAACAATTTTTCAAAAAGACCTTATAGTTTTTGAGAAAATCGATTTTAAAGTTTTGAAGGAAAAAAGTATACTTTTAAATGCGGTTATTGTCACTTTTAGTAGTAAACCTAACGGTAGTGTAATTTTACATGCATCAAACGAAAGCGCAATAAATTTCCTGACGGAGTTTCCAGGGGGTCTATACGCAGCCGCAGCGCTTTGGACAGGGATCGCTATACAGCCGCAATATGGCTGTATGAAGATCCCTGGCATTTTTTCCTATTTTCCCAATTTTTTTTTTATGTTTAGTGTGGGAATTTTTTTTAAAAAAAATTATGTGGGGTCCCCCCTCCTGAAACTTTTTAACCCCTTGTCCCCCATGCAGGCTGGGATAGCCAGAATGTGGAGCTCCGACCGATTGGGACTTCACACCCTGTTATACCAGCTGCAAAAAAGGTCCCCTAATGCCGATTTTTGTTCCGGGGTATATGTTGGGGGGGCCCCCCTGGTTTATTTTGCCCTGGGGCCCCATTGTTGCTTAAACCGGCCCTGCTTACCAATTAGCTTCTGAGTGAAGCAGAGGTTTGAGTATTAACCCTTCTAGTAATCTGAAATCCAGTCAAATCTCCCTTGCCTCCCCCTATTCGTTTTATGCTGTGTTTAATGTTTCATTCCACTTTAAAAAAGGTCTATTTAGCATCCAGAACTTGTCCATATATATACAGCATATACTGTATAGGTACACCAACATTGATAACACAGATGTAATGTAAGCTGTGGAGTGCATCAGAAGGAATAATAATGCCATATGACATTGACATGCAAGCCGTGCTGTGAATCTACAATATTATTATGTGTTGCAGAGAGATGCGGGTTCAGGTTTTTGTTCTGAAGGTATAGAAGATTTCGGAAAAATAATCCCAACAGAAGCTGTGAGAACAAAAAGAGCGCATTCACCTTCCGCAGAACGCCGCTATCCGAATCCGTGGCGAGCTCTGCAGAAGCAGGCGCGATTCCTCCTAACCCCAATCCCTTTTAAGCAGAGCCAAAGAGCGCTGAAGACAAGCGAGTGAACCTTCCCAATCCCGCGCTCATTAAGGAGAGGGAAAGCAAAGGAAGGGTTTAATAAAAGCACCTGCTGTATTTTCCTACCAGCTGGAGGGAAAGGCAGGGGAAATGCAGAAAGCTGATGCGAACGTGTTGGGCTCATTATAGTTTGAATCTCTTTAAAGGGGCTGCATGCCTGACAATCTGTGCTTTACTTTGTGAGACTCCGAGGCAAAAAGTGGGTAAGAAAATACAACATACTTGTCTAAGAAGCGGGAAGCCTCTGGATCCTGTAGCGGCTTTCCGGGTCCTCCTCGCTCCTACCGCCACTTCCCGGGACCCTCTTTAACATCGAAGCCACACTCTGCCTCACACATGAGCACGGCTGTGCTGCACCCACGCAAGCATGCCTGTGCAGTAGCATGGAGTATCTCATGTATGAGCGGCATACTCACGCAGGCTCAGTGGCCATACTCACGCAGGCTCAGTGGCCATACTCACGCAGGCTCAGTGGCCATACTCACGCAGGCACAGTGGCCATACTCACGCAGGCACAGTGGCCATACTCACGCAGGCTCAGTGGCCATACTCACGCAGGCACAGTGGCCATACTCACGCAGGCTCAGTGGCCATACTCACGCAGGCACAGTGGCCATACTCACGCAGGCTCAGTGGCCAAACTCCCGCAGGCTCAGTGGCCACACTCCCGCAGGCTCAGTGGCCACACTCGCGCAGGCACAGTGGCCACACTCGCGCAGGCAGAGTGGCCACACTCGCGCAGGCAGAGTGGCCACACTCGCGCAGGCACAGTGGCCACACTCGCGCAGGCACAGTGGCCACACTCGCGCAGGCACAGTGGCCACACTCGCGCAGGCACAGTGGCCACACTCGCGCAGGCACAGTGGCCACACTCGCGCAGGCACAGTGGCCACACTCGCGCAGGCTCAGTGGCCACACTCGCGCAGGCTCAGTGGCCACACTCGCGCAGGCTCAGTGGCCACACTCGCGCAGGCTCAGTGGCCACACTCACGCAGGCACAGTGGCCATACTCACGCAGGCTCAGTGGCCATACTCACGCAGGCTCAGTGGCCATACTCACGCAGGCACAGTGGCCATACTCACGCAGGCACAGTACAGCAGCGGTTGTGCTTGAAGATGAGTGCGGTCCCAATGTGATTACCAACAAGCCCTTGATGGTATTTTTCAGGGGGTCCACATTTGGCAATGAGGGACCAGAGGACAGCATGGGAAACTTCTACAGGATCCAGAGGAATCTCTCTTCTTAGGGAAGTATGTCCTTTCGTACCCAAGGTTCACCTCAGGTACTCTTTAAAGAGAAACCGTAACCAAGAATTGAACTTCATCCCAATCAGTAGCTGATACCCCCTTTCCCATGAGAAATCTATTCCTTTTCACAAACGGATCATCAGGGGGCTCTGTATGGTTGATTTTGTGGTGAAACCCCTCCCACAGTGTGAACTCAGCGCCTCACAGCACTGAGGTACTGACATCACACTGTGGGTGCCTTGTTGCATTGTGGGAAACAACAGCTGTTTCCAACTGCAAAAAACAAAACAAAAAAAAAACAAGCAGCATCTCCTTCCACTGACATCACCTGCTAGCAGTAAAAATGTCACCATGTGATAAATGCAAGAATGTAAATCAGGGAGAGGAAAGATTTTACAATGAGCAAACACTGACTAAATCATTTATACAGAATTATTGTAAAAATTAAGCACTTTTTTTATTACATTATTTTCACTTGAGTTCCTCTTTAAGCATAGCACCAAATTATCTCCCGCCTAGACTACTGCAACACCCTGCTCGGTGGGCTACCACAAAAAAGGCTAGTACCTCTCCAATCCCTTCTAAATTCAGCGGCCCGCCTCATTCACCTCTCCGCACGCTCTTCCGATGCAGTCCCACTGTGCTGTTCTCTACACTGGTTACCCATTACCCAGAGGATCCAGTTCAAACTCCTGACTCTAACATACAAAGCCCTCCATGAGTTGTGCCCTCCATCTCATCACTAATCTCAAGATATTGTCCCTCCCGCAACCTCCGCTCCTCCCAAGAAATTCTCCTGGCCTCTAAGCTGATCACCTCCTCTCATGCTCGCATCCAAGACTTTACACGAGCATCACCCCTTATCTGGAACTCTCTTCCACAGCCTGTACGTCATGCTCCAAACCTGGACATCTTCAAACACGCTCTTAAAACACACCTTTTTAGACAAGCTTATAACATTCTATAGCCCTTATTTACTTATCTGACACAATATAATCAGAGGCAAAGGGTCACTGCCTCATCCATCCATCCTCCACCCCCTTACCTAGTGTGTCCCCCACTACCCATTAGATTGTAAGCTCGCAAGGGCAGGGTCCTCCTCCTAATGTTTACTGTTATTGTCACAATATTTGTGCTGCTTGGAACTCTGCTGTACATTGTGTTAGTGTATCTATGTTCCCCTTGTCGTCTTATTGTGCTTTGTAAAGCACTGCGGAATATGTTGGTGCTATATAAATAAATAATAATAATAATAATAATGATGTGGGCACTTGCACATGTGCAGAAGGAGCCGACCCATCGGGGGTCGGCGATCCTCAGAGGCTGCCAGCGGGAACCACGGAGAAGAGCGGAGATGTGGCAAGGGACACACGACTTCTAGGGGTTGGAAGAAGCACCAGGTAAGTAAAACTATATTTCTTTTCTAACTCTGTGAATCCTTTAATTATCTAAGTTATATTGCTCATGTACATAGATTACTTCGCTGCCCCCTTTCTTAGGAATCCAATGTTCAAAATAATCAAAAGCCCCCATAGTTTTTTCTTGTGGCTGGTGTACTTAAAAGTGAAACTACAGCCAGAATGTAAGCTTCAGTGCACTTTCTAGGCTACAACACACCCAGGGCGAGGGTGTGAAAATTGCTCCCCCTTCCCCCACGGACTCGTTAACCCTTACTCTTTAGGGACAGTCACACAGCCACAGGTCACAAGTAGATCTGCCTACTTACTGGTGACCAGCCGCTCATGCAGGAGGAAGCAGGGACCAGGAGAACACACAGGTGAAGAGAGGCCAGAAAGCCGACTCCTCCACCATGGGCGCCGCACACTGACAGCCTGCAGTACCGCTACAGGACATCGGGTGTCTTCATGCAGTGGTGACGTTATGATGAACTGAGGGCAGGGCAGTCTCCGTGCCCAAGAAAAGGCCCTGCTTTGAACAGTTTTTGAAGATTTCAATTCTCCGTCAGGTTCTATTCTATTGCTGTTTATTGTATGTCCCGATTGGGGAGATCCCTTTGGCATCAATGGAAATAGAACATGAGGGAATCTCTCGGCATACATGTCAAACTCTGTTCTTTCCCCACTTTGCATTATATTTGGCCCATGAGCACCTGAGCGCTGAAACTATAAAGCCACATGGTGAAGGTAGAGGGGCACTAGACACCAGGGAACTGAATAGTGGAGGAAAGAAGGCAACTAGACACCAGGGAACTGTATGGGAAAAGGAAGGAGCACTAGAAATTAGACAACAGGGAACTGTAAAGGGCAGGGATAGGGGCACTGAACAACAGGAAACTGCATAGGGGAGGGCGGGCCACTAGACACCAGGAAACTGTATAGGGGAGGACCAGTAGATACCAGGAGACTGTATAGGGGAGGGATGTGGGCATTACACATCAGGGAACTATATAAGGGAGAGAGGTGGCCACTAGACATCAAGGTTGATCTGCGACTTGGTCCCAAGTCTTCAATTTTGTCCCAAAGTGTATTTGAGTTGGACACCCCTGCTCTAAGGCATCTTTCAGACAGGAGGCTGAATGGCACGCTGGTCAGGCAGTGCAGCGTCCTGTCTGTCACCGAGCGCCATTTGAGTGCAATTAAAATGCAGCCGAATGCCAGCGCTCGTAATACTAGCGGCACAGAACCTCGGCAACGCTCAGATATCACGCCATGAGGGTCCGCCTGTCCAATGCCGATACCATTCACTAAAAAGCACCCAGACAGTACAAAAGAGCAGCTGAAAGGCGATGAATTTCCCACCCTTACCTGCCCATATGAATGAGCCCAAAGGAAAACAGACAAGAACAAAGGCCCTGAACAAAGTTAAACCTTACTCCACTTTTCATTACAGGTCATTTTCTTAGTAAAGTTATGGCAGGGATACTACCTTATCCCCTTTTGCAATTAATTCAAATCTTTATCGTGAAGGAATAGATACACTTAGGCCTCGTTCACACTTGCGGTTTTGTAAAAACCGGAACGGATGTCCGGACCGCACCGGATCTGGACCGGACCTAATCCGTACGATTCCTATCCGGATCAGGTCCGTTTGCATCCGTTTTCCGTGCGGTATGAACACGGTTGCGGTCCGGATCCGGTTTCTTAAAGAGATAACAACCTGTAAATACCTGGGGTCTGGGAGGTCAGCAGAAGCTCTGGGGTCATTGTTGGAGACAGGTGGACGTGTGGAGACCATCCGTGCATACAGAGACTGCAGTTGGGACCATGGATCCAGTCATTTTTTACTCGTACCTGGGAATTCTCTCCTTCCTGTTGTTCACCTACTACTATGTGGGGAGAAGGCCTCACCTCCTCGTTATCAGACATATCAACAGACATGTTGCTGCCAAAGAGCTCCAGCATGAAATCCCTGCTGCTCCACTCTGTGAACGCTGGGGCCCATGTGGTCCCCATCCAAAATGGCCACTAGAAAAAGCATAGGAAGTGGGGTAGAACGTCCGGTTTTTATAGCCAGTGTGTTGTGCGCTCTCCGGTTCTCATTGGTTTGTATTGGCCGGATGCAAGAGTCCGGCTCCGCTCCGGATACGTCTGCCGGAGGAGCCGGACCAAAAAATAGCGCATGTTGAATCTTATGCCGGAGTCCGGATGAAACGGACGCATGTGAACGGACGCATAGACTTTCATTGCTATGCCGTGCGTCCGTTCCGTCCGTGGTCCGGCACGGCGATTCCGGATGGCGACCGCTAATGTGAACCGGGCCTTGCAGTACCTAGTTACATTTACATTTCCCTTTGCCATAACTGATTAGTGTTTTCTGTCTGCACAGAGGCTGCCATCTTGCTTGTGATGTCAGTACTTTGCACACCTGTGAATTTTCTGTCTCCTAGCAAAGTCAATTTACCCAAGTATCAGAAGCCATTGTCCATAACAGAGTAGTATTTGTTTTTTTTTTAATCACTTCCTTGTTTGTAGAGGGGAGACGCCAGTTCCGTCATCTGAGAAAACATTGGAAGAGGGTAAACAGGAAGCACTTCTAAGCTAATTGGCTATTAATTTCCACGCAGGACCTGGAGGAGGGTTATTATGGAATATTTCTTATTCTGTTAAAGAGATTCTGTAACAAAATTTTCAGCCTGATTTTTTCTAACCTATAAGTTACTATACCTGTTCTAATGTGCTCTGTCTAACTGCAGCCTTTCCCAGTTGCACTGTCTCTGTAATATATCTAATCTTCTTTTCTTTGTCCACCCAGGGAGGAAGGAGCTGCCTCTGCTGTGATAAGGACAAGTTACTGTATGTACGTCTCATGCATGCTCTGTGTGTGTGTGTGTGCGTCCCTGCTCTCAGTTTCATCTTGTCTGATGCAGTTTGTGAGGCTGAGGGGGGAGGGAGCTGCTGCCTGTCACATGCTGAGAAACTGACTAATCCCAGACTGGAGCGCAGATAATTCACTATGTAATAAAGACTTGTAATATACTGTAACATGAATATATATTATATATACATACACACATATACATATATATATATATATATACACACACACACACACAAACAGTGGGATGCGAAAGTTTGAGCAACCTTGTTAATCGGCATGATTTTCCTGTATAAATCGTTGGTTACGATAAAAAAAAAAAATGGTGTGTGTGTGCGTGTGTGTGTCGATCACGCGAAAACGGCTTGACCGATTTGAACGAAACTTGGTATACAGATCCCTTACTACCTGGGATGATATGTTCCGGGGGGGGGGTCTCGCGGCCCCCCTGCACACGTGGGCGGTGCTACAAACAGCAAATCAGATTTCACCCATTCATGTCAATGGAAAAAATGTAAAAGGTTGCCATTCTCACAGTAATAAAGCCAGAGTCCCCACACTTGGCACAGTTGGTCACTTGGTGACCATGTTTCCAAACCCAGGAAAAGTGGGCGGAGCATAAAACAGCCAATGAAATTGCAGCCATTTATTTTAATTGGGAAAATGTAAACTGCAGCCAATCTTAGACTGTTAATCGCAGGGTTTTCAAACTTGGCACACCTGGTCATGGGTGAAGGAGTTTAAGATTCAGGAAAGTGGGTGGAGCCTATTGATTTTCAAGGGGAATATTTAAACTGCTGCCATTCTTACACTGTTAATGGCAGAGGCTTCAAACTTGCTACAGTCGGTCATTGGGTGACTGGGGGCCAAATTCACTAAAGGGGCGTGGCCACAAACAGCCAATAAGATTTCCTTGGTGGATAAACTGCTTCCATTTGTACATTTTTGATACCAGGAACCTGAAAGCTCACAAACTTGGTCATTGAGTGACTGTGTGTCAAGGTTACAAAAGTGGGTGGAGCCAAAAACAGATTTTACGGGGAAAATATTAACTGCAGCCATTCTTACTCCGTTAATGGCAGGGTTGTCAAACTTTGCACAGTTGGTCACTTGGTGAATGAGATTAAGATTTTGGAAAGTGGGTGGAGCTAACAACAGCCAATAAAAATTCACCTTTTGATTTTCAAAGGGAATATTTAAACGGCTACCATTCTTATACTGTTAATAGCAAATGCAACTTGGCACAATTGGCCAGTGGGTAACTGGGATTATTATTCAGAAATGTGGGTGGAGACTACAGCAGCCAATCAAAATTCACCTATTGATTTTCAAGGGGAATATTTACATTGCTATCATTCTTACACTGTTAATTGCAGAGGCCTCAAACCTGATACAATCAATAATTGGCTGACTGGGGTTTAAAGCCAATGGGTACCACATTAAAAATAAAAAAGTCAGATACTCACCTAAGGAGAGGGAAGGCTCGGTCCTAATGAGCCTTCCCTCTCCTCTCCTCTCCCGGAGCCCTCGGTGCTGCGCTGGGCCAAAAACAGATTTGTTTAATTGCAATGACAAAATGCAACTTATTGATGCCAAAGACCCCACATCTCATAAACTTGGTCATTGAGTGACTGCATGTGAAGGTTAGACACTACACAACTAACTTTTTACATGGGAAAATGTAAACTGCAGCAATTCTTACACTGTTAATGGTAGGGTTCTCAAACTTTGCACAGTTGGTCACTGGGTGACTGGGATTAATATTCAGAAAAGTGGGTGGAGCCTAAAAGAGCCAATCGAAATTCACTTATTGATTTTCAAGGGGAATATTGAAACTGCAGCCATTCTTACACTGTTAATGCCAGAGGCCTCAAACCTGCTACAGTCGGTCGTTCAAATTCACTAAAGGGCTGGAGCCACAAACGGTCACATTTCTTTTCTGTATAAACTGCTTCCATTAGCACAATTTTAATGCCAGGAACCCGAAAGCTCACAAACTTGCTCATTGAGTGACTGTGAATCAAGGTTGCAAAAACTGGGTGGAGTCCAAAACAGATTTCTCTGGGAAAATGTAAACTGCAGCCCTTCACTGTTAACGGCAGGGTTCTCAAACTTTGCACAGCTGATTACTGGGTGACTCGGATTATTATTCAGAAAAGTGGGTGGAGCCTAAAAAAGCCAATCAAAATTCACCTGCTGATTTTCAAGGGGAATATTACAATTGCTGCCATTCTTGCACTGTTGGTAATTGGGTTACTGAGGTTCAAATTCAGAAAAGGGGACAGAGCCACAAACAGCCAATCAGATTTGTTTCATTTCACTGGGAAAATACAAATTGATGCTAAAGACCCAAAGCTCGCAAACATGGTCATTGAGTGACTGTGTGTCCAGGTTACAAAAAGCAGGCAGAGCCAAAAACAAATTTCACTAGGAAAATATAAACTGCATCCCTTCTTCACTGTTAATGGCAGGGATCTCAAACTTTGCCCAGATGGTCACTGGGTGACTGAGATTAATATTCAGGGAAGTGGGTGGAGCCTATAATAGCCAATCAAAATTCACCTGTTGATTTTCAAGGGGAATATTTAAATTGCTGCCATTTTTCCACTGTTAATAGCAGATGCCTCAAACCTGCTACAGTTGGTCATTGGGTGACTGGGGTTCAAATGCTGGAGAGGGGGTGAAGTCACAAACAGCCAATCTGATTTGTTTAATTTCTATCGGAATATACAAATTATTGATGCCAAAGACCCCAAAGCTCACAAACTTGGTCATTGAGTGTTTGTCCGTTAGGGTTAGAAAAAGTGGGCGGGGCCCAAATCAGTAAAATACATACACGGGGCAATGCCGTGTCTTCAGTGGGTGGAGACAAATACACATTTCACTGGGAAAATGTAAACTGCAGCCATTCTTACACTGTTAATGGTAGGGATCTCAAACTTTGCACAGTTGGTCACTGGGTTTAATATTCAGAAAAGTGGGTGGAGCCTACAAAAGTGAATCAAACTTCACCTATTGCTTCTCAAGGGGAATATTTAATTGCGGCCATTCTTGCACTGTTAATGGCACAGGCCTCAAACCTGGTACAGTTGGTCATTGGGTGGCTGGGGTTCAAATTCAGAAATGCAGGTGGAGCCACAAACTGCCAATCAGATGTTTTTCATTTCAATGCAAATTATTGATGCCAAACACCACAAAGCTCACAAACTTGGTCATTGAGTAATTGTGTGTTAGGGTTTAAAAAAAGTGGGCGGAGCCAACACCAGCCAAATACCTACCCGTGCAACACTGGGCAATCAGCTAGTATATCATATAGGAGACACACAGTGATATTTGAGAAGTGAAATGAAGTTTATTGGATTTACAGAAAGTGCACAAATTAGGCAGATGCATACATTAGGGCACAGTTGTCATTTTATTGATTCCAAAACCTTTAGAACTAATTATCAGAACTCAAATTGGCTTGTTAAAGAGAATCTGTATTGTTAAAATCGCACAAAAGTAAACATACCAGTGCGTTAGGGGACATCTCCTATTACCCTCTGTCACAATTTCACCGCTCCCCGCCGCATTAAAAGTAGTCAAAAACAGTTTTAAAAAGTTTGTTTATAAACAAACAAAATGGCCACCAAAACAGGAAGTAGGTTGATGTACAGCATGTCCACACATAGAAAATACATCCATACACAAGCAGGCTGTATACAGCCTTACTTCTGAATCTCAAGAGATCACGTGTGTGTGTTTACCTTCTGTCCCCAGCTTCTCTCATGCACTGAACATTACAGGCTTCCTGCAGACAGCTCTACCTATGTCGTTAATTCCTCAGTATGTGACAGACCAGCTCCTTTCACAGCCTCCAGAGGAGGATTTTTATCCAGCTCTCTTCTATCACTGATAAGATAGCAGAGAAGCTGCTGGCTTATGTAAATAAAACACACACTGGAGTGTGCATAGAGGAACAGTTCAACACTGAAGAACTTGGCAGCCTTCCAGACACAGGCCGACAAGTCTGACAGGGGAAAGATACATTGATTTATTACAGAGATGGTTATAGTAGAAAGAGCTACAGTAAGCCTTATCACATTAGAATAGGTTTAGGAACTTGTAGGATGGTAGAAAAAACGTTGTAATTTTTGTTACAGAGTCACTTTAAGCTTAGTGAATCCAGTTACACAGGTGAATCTAGTTATGAGAAAGTATTTAACCACCTTAGCGGTATGGACGAACTCAGCTCGTCCATTACCACCAGAGGGTGCCGCTCAGGCCCTGCTGGGCCGATTTTGATGAAATAAAGAGCAGCACACGCAGCCAGCACTTTGCCAGCCGCGTGTGCTGCCCGATCGCCGCCGCTCTGCGGCGATCCGCCGCGAGCAGCGGCGAAAGAGGGTCCCCCCAGCCGCCTGAGCCCTGCGCAGCCGGAACAAATAGTTCCGGCCAGCGCTAAGGGCTGGATCGGAGGCGGCTGACGTCAGGACGTCGGCTGACGTCCATGACGCCACTCCGCTCGTCGCCATGGCGACGAAGTAAGCAAAACACGGAAGGCCGCTCATTGCGGCCTTCCGTGTTACTTTTGGCCGCCGGAGGCGATCAGAAGAACGCCTCCGGAGCGCCCTCTAGTGGGCTTTCATGCAGCCAACTTTCAGTTGGCTGCATGAAAAACTATTTAAAAAAAACCCTCCTGCAGCCGCCCTGGCGATCTTAATAGAACGCCAGGGTGGTTAAAGGAGTCAATTGTAAGTTTCCCTCCTCTTTTCATTTTCTCTAAAGTGTAGCAACACGGGGGTCTCAAAGCAACTCTCAAATGACCTGAAGACAAAGATTGTTCACCATCATGGTTTAGGGGAAGGATACAGAAAGCTGTCTCAGAGATTTCAGCTGACTTTTTCCACAGTTAGGAACATATTGAGGAAATGTAAGACCTCAGGCTCAGTTCAAGTTAAGGCTTGAAGTGGCAGACCAAGAAAAATCTTGGATAAACAGAAGCAACAAATGGTGAGAACAGTCAGAGTCAACCCTCAGACCAGCACCAAAGTCCTACAACACCATCTTGCTGCAGATGGAGTCACTGTGCATCATTCAACCATTCGGCACACTTTACACAAGGAGATGCTGTATGTGAGAGTGATGCAGAGGAAGCCTTTTCTCCGCCCACAGCACAAACAGAGCCGCTTGAGTTATGCTAAAGCACATTTGGACAAGCCAGCTTCATTTTGGAATAAGGTGCTGTGGACTGATGAAACAAAGATTGAGTTATTTGGGCATAACAAGGGGCGTTATGCATGGAGGAAAAAGAACACAGCATTCAAAGAAAAACACCTGCTACCTACAATAAAATATGGTAGTGGTTCCATCATGCTGTGGGGCTGTGTGGCCAGTGCAGGAACTGGGAATCTTGTCAAAGTTGAGGGACGCATGGATTCCACTCAGTATCAGCAGATTCTGGAGACCAATGTCCAGGAATCAGTGACAAAAGCTGAAGCTGCGCCGAGGCTGGATCTTTCAACAAGACAACTCCCCTAAACACTACTCACAATCCACTAAGGCATTCATGCAGAGGAACAAGTACAACGTTCTGGAATGGCCATCTCAGTCCCCAGACCTGAATATAATTGAAAATCTGTGTTGTGAGTAGAGATGTCGCGAACATCCGATTTTAGGTTCTCGAACCTTTGCCCACCACACAGTGAGACCCAGGTTCAAATCCCAGCCAATGTGAGTTGGCTTTTATGCTACAAATCCTTAAAGGGAACCTAAACGGAGAATGATATGGATTTTTCCTTTTAAAATAATACCAGTTGCCTGAATCGCCTGCTGATCCTGTGTCTCTAATACTTTTAGCCACAGCCCCTCAACAAGCATGCAGATCAGGTGCTCTGACTGAAGTCAGACTGGATTAGCTGCATGCTTGTTTCAGGGTGTGATTCAGCCACTATTGCAGTCACAAAGATCAGCTGGACTGCCAGGCAACTGGTATTGTTTACAGGAAACATCCATATCACTCTCAGTTAAGGTTCCCTTTAGGCAACCTAATGTTTCTATTGCATTGAGCATAAATGGTAAATTTTAGGCCAGCTTCAGTTACTACTGTAGTGATACCGTGGTTAGTGTGCTTGCCCACCACACAGTGAGATCTGGGTTCGATTCTCAGCCATGGTATGATGTATACTGGTTTTTGAAATAGGATAATTCCCTGGCAGATGAGACCCTCCTCCCTCCGGTAGGAGGGAATAGGTAGAAGGGTAGAAGGGAGGAGGCCCACAAGAGGCTAATTAAAATCTCTGTAGCAGCTGCCCCATAACTAATTAGTGTAGGCAGACAACTGAGTCAAATGGTATAAGGACCTTGCTTGAAGGAGGGAGGGTGTTGGGGCTTACAGCAGTGAGACCAGTGTGTTTGGCAATAATGTGTCTGCTGACAGTGATATGGAGGGTCAAAGTTTTGCTCAATAGAGCATTATGGGGCGAATCGAACTTCCGCAAAAGTTCCCCTGATGCAGGCGAACGCGAACCCCCAAAGTTCGCCTGGAACCGTTCGCAGGTGAACCGTTCGCGACATCTCTAGTTGTGAGTTAAAGAGAGATGTCCAGTTGGAAGCCATCAAACCTGAATGAACTAGAGATGTTTTGTAAAGAAGATGGTCCAAAATACTTTCAACCAGAATCCAGACTCTCATTGGAACCTACAGGAAGCGTTTAGAGGCTGTAATTTCTGCAAAAGGAGGATCTACTAAATATTGATTTCATTTTTTTTTTGTGGTGCCCAAATTTTTGCACCTGCCTAATTGTGTTTAAACAATTATTGCACACTTTCTCTAAATCCACTAAACTTCATTTCACTTCTCAGATATCACACTGTGTGTGTCTCCTATATGATATACTTAACTGACATTTTTTACCATAACAACCAACAATTTATGCAGGAAATGCACGATTAACAAGGTTGCCAAAACATTCGCATCCCACTGTATATATGTATAATATACACACATACATCACTTCCTGGTTAGTGGCCATGTTTTTTGTTTGTAAATACTGCCTAAAATTGGCGATTAAAAGCCAGGATTGCGGTGGAAACGGCAAAGAGGGACCCAGGAGATCAAGTGACTCGATTGGTATGTTTTCATTGTACAAATCGGACAGTACAGATTCTCTTAAAAAAGTTTTGTTGTAGTGGGCAGCACAGTAATGTAGTGATTAGCACTCTGGCCTTGCAAGGCTGAGCCTCTGGTTCGAATCCCAGCCAGGGCACTATCTGCATCGAGTTTTTATGTTCTCCCCGTGCTTTTCCTCCGGTTTCCTCCCACAGCTCAAAAACATATAAATAAGCTAATTGGCTTCCCCCTAAAATTGGCCCTAGACTATGATACACATACACCTATGGTTAGGATTAGATTGTGGGACTCCTCATATAATCATAGGGGGGGGGGGGGGGGGGGAAGTGTACCCCTGGGCTGGACTCAAGAGTAAATAAGAAAGACCACAGAAACCGACATAAAATAGTTTATTGTTATTTAGCAATACATCTGAATTAAAAGTGTAAAAATCAGATCTGCACACTGGCAAGTAAAAACATTAAAAGTAATACAAAAATAAATGGAAAGGTCATTTCATACAATTCTCTAGGCTAAGTAGTAATAAATACAATAGTTAGCAAAAAAAACCCAAAAAGCTTCAATCACACGGTTCAGTTTTACTGAAGTTACAGTAGTGCCGGTGGACGAAAAATAAAATATCTTCAAGACAACGTAAAACAATAGTTTAAAGTCAACAACAAAAAATGAATAAAGTGAATTTGGCACACATGAGTGAGAATTGAACATTACCATTCTCGGTGAAGAGAATGAAGACATGTCTCACTAGTGTTCTGAGGTAAATATTTTAAATTTCTAAAACCTAAAACATTTCTAAAGTCACAGTTTTTAAGCTTCTAAATTAATGTTTCCCTTTTTTTGCGAATACCGGTGAGGTATTCTACAGTTTGGATTAATGTGCAAAATAAAAATGTCAAAAAGACAGCGTGACAAATTTTCTGGAGCGTCTACGGGACGCAATAAACTTTTCCTCCGTTACAAAAGATTAATATACTAAATAGGTCAGCTATAAGCAGCAACAGTGCATGAGGAATCGCTAAGTTCCTGTATACCCTTATTGAGCACGGAGATCCATTTTAACATCTGTTTTGGAGCTGGACAATTTTGTAGCCTTGTGTGGAGGGTTGCAGTTTTCGGTTAATGCCGTTCCCAGGAAAATTTGGAGTGTGCGGCGTAACCCTGGATTTCCATTTAGGAATGAATGTCTGGGGGCTTCAACAAGCCTTAGATCTGACTTCTCAGAAAGACACGGTATACCTTGTCTGAATTTAGGAATCCAACCTCTCACCTGCTACTAGGGAAATGTCAGGCCATAGTTTGCCAAATATTTTTTAGAAGCCAAAACCTGACCCGAAAAATCAAAGATCTTCTGTCCCATGAGCCTTGCCAAAAATGGCAAAAACATGTTCAGCTTCAGGAATTGTAACTGCTACTGAGAGACTAACTAATTGAAATCAATAGTACTAAACTATAAAGCCAATGTTTTTGTAAGACGGCACAAGCAGGATCCCTCTACCTACCTGTCAACTTGGTGCTCTGAAACCTCAAAGGCTTCAGATTACGTGTCCAGTGTGGCCTTCATAAAGGCAAAAATAAAATATTAAAAAGTATGTGAAGGCATATAGCTGTCCACAGAATGTTTGGAAGCTATTAAGTGATCACTGCATCAGATTATCAATGGAAGGCCATCTACTACTACTTATGAAAATGGTCAGTTTGGTTCCGTGAATGAAGCCTTCGAGTCACTTTTCTGATGCTGCCCAATATACCCCAGCTGAAGAGGAAGGTTATTCTATGAACACAGAAAGCTTAGGACACATGTTATGCTTAGGCCATGTATGGGTCAGCCTTTCCATTATCTTTAGTGATTGTCATGTCTAGGAGAACTCATGGAGAACCATCTGATCAGTTTGGTCAGGTGATAGATATGAAAGTCTCTGATTTTCTGGTCATGATCATGTGGTAAAGCAAGATGTGATCACAGCAAATCAGAGCTTTGCAAATCTATCAGCTGATCAAACAATTCAAATGCTTCTCCATGAGTTCTCCTAGACATGGCCAACACTATCTCTAGGTACAGTGCCCCCAGTATGGTGGACAACTCTCTGCTGGAACAGTCAGATCAATACAATCATGAAGATTTTGTGGTTTTTGCAACACAACTTGCATACCCTAGCAATGGGTCAAAAGTAAAGGTCAGGAACTTCATTCTGGTCCAAGAAAATAGTTAAAACTTTTTACACATTTACAAAACCAAGGGTCTATCAGAAGCTAAAAAAATTGATGTCCTGAGGGTCTAAAAGGAACACAGACGCCTTTTGTTTCTTCACTTTTGTAGCTTTCATGGAAGCCTATGAACCCCCCGTACAGACAGGCCATTGCCCATGTAGGTCTCCTACTAGATGAAAATGGATCTCACGACATGGAAATCAGACTTTGAAGCTTAGGAAAAGTTTTAAAAGCAAACGCTCCAATTGGTTTGTCACGCTTCTCTTCCCTGCCTATAACTTCAGCAATTTTAGTCACACTCACTCTGTGATATAAACACAAGCTGCCAATGATAAGGTCGGCAAAGCATGTAAACTCCTTGAGGACGCTACCAACGCCTTCCCGCGGCCGGGCTATGTCACCGCACAGCGAAACGGCACTCTTTATAGAAAGTGTTCCATTTACAAAGACTGCCCTGAATCGGCGCAAAAAATATTGGTTATTCCAATTTAAATCTAAACAAATCTTCTCTCTATTGAAATTATAATATGTACAATCTAATAATACAAAAAATTCTTCTCTACTGGGAGTTAGCGGAGAAGTTTTGATTGGTCGTGCAGGCCCCATGTAGCCAACACCGCCAATTTCACAGTAGGCTTCAAAATTCCTCTTTATAAACTTCAGTCCCCAAAGAGTTTTATTTTCTTAAGTCTATCCATAATGTGCTCAAATGTAGAAAAAGATAATCTGAGCAAAACATTTTTGTTTTATTTAATCCTTTCACCAGCACCATTTATCCCTTAAAATCATGGGAGCGAGCGATTGGAATTTCTAGGTGCTTCATACAGGCTTTGTTGTGCTGTGAGTGGCACCGTGTACAAGGCACTGATATGTTGCAAAAAAAATAGCACCATCACAGTCTGCTGGAATTTAATATAAAATCACAGCTAAAACAAGAACATGAGGTAAGCTAATCAAGTTGGATACAAAGAGGCATTCAAATTTCTTAAACCGCACCGGTCACAATGAGCAAGCAGCCATTCTGAGAGGTAAACCAGCCTTGAACATCGTGCAGTCCATCCATTTGCTAAGAACCAGCTAAATTATGGAGGGGGCAGAAAAAATATGGCCAGGCAGGACAATCATTGCTCAATCCCTTCACTTTGTATACCGATTGATTAAGGATGTTCGGAATTAAAGTCCAAAGATGTGCTTTAGTGTCTTCTACTGTTACTTGCAATGAAGGTTACTCTGTCTCTCTTACTCAACAGGAAGAATTGTAATTATAGGGAGAAATCAATGAAGTCAAAGACCAAATACAGACCCATTTATAGATGTCCCCCATCTGACCTGCGAAAGTGATATAGATGTCCATCATCTGACCTACCAACATAGTTACTGTAAATTCCATCTTATGACGGCAATCTAACCCAGTCTGGACTAACCTTGGTCTTCACTACCTCTACAGCCTGAAAAATGATGTTCGGAAATTAAAGATGCAGAGTTGGGCAAAGTGGTCATTTGTGGTCCACATTGGTGGTTCTGTATGTACCCTGCTATTCCCACCCATCCCCCAAACGTTATGATCATCGGGCCTGAAGAAGCAGGAAGTTACTGCAACATTACTGAACATCTGAGATCTCTCATTCATTCAGAATTCATGAGTAAAAACGTTCAGTGCTCTTCTTTGACCAAGTTAGCTCTTGACCTGTCATCTTCCAGCACTAAGCCACTCCCCCTGACCAACACAGCCTTTTCACGGCTTCCCCTTAGAGAATGGATGGGCTGCATAGGCTAGTCCAGACCGCAAAATGTCTGCCATGATTGTCAAGGTGACAAGTACACTTTATTAGTAGTAGTACCAGTCTGGTGAAAGGTATATTTGATTACAGACCAAGTCTACAAACAATATTTTCAAAGCACACTAGATTTTCACGTATATTGGCGTTCTAACCTAGTCCCTTTAAAAAACAGCTTAATCGTTAAAAGGATAATGCCTAAGGATCCATTTGTGAAAATGCAGCCTGTCATTCTGACACATAAACCCTGCTCAGTTACCACAATGGAGTGTCCAACCTCCACATCAGTGTAACAGCCATCATATGTCCGGATTCCATGGTCTGATGTTTCAGGCTACTTTATAGTACATTTCATTCAAATTAGCTTGTGGTGGAAACACCTGGCTCTGACTTTGGCAGACATCATAGAGAACGTGGAAATTATGCTGCATTCATTTTAAGCTATATTGTTTTTACAACGATATAAAAATCTGTGAACTAGGGCAACTAACCTTACCAGATGTGAAATGTTCACCTATGTCGCCAAGGCTGAAGACCAGAGGGGGTGTGTCTATGACCAAACCTGAGATGCTTAACAGCTTTGCAAAGAGTGTAGTCCTCGACTGCAGTGGACACTGCCAATATCCAGTTCCAGCAACTCTTTCTGTACTCAATTAGGCAGGAAGATCAATTATTACTTCTAACACAGATTACCACAACATTTGAAAGTTAAGAAATGTGCTTGAAGTTCAGATCCTTCTGTCTATGCGGAAATGGGGGCAATCTTTACTTGCGCCTATGTTACAATGAGGCCCTGCATGTCTGCTCACAGTATGAGTAAAGTGGACCTGAACTCAGAACTTCCTCTCTGCTCTAAAGGATGAGCAACAACATAATACCTTTAAAGAAAAACAACATTTCGTTGTTACACCTTACAGAAATCCAGCAATAATCTGCAGTATCTACTTCATGCTTTCATGAAGCAGACAAAGGGTTAACCTCCTGTGTTTACATATTAGCTGTATCTGCCAGGACTGTGTTTACTGAAGAGATCAAATTACACTTGTGATTCCTTTAAGATGAGGGAGAATTAGACAGGCTCTTCCCTCTAAAAACAGACAGGGTGCATTTTTCTGTTCACCTTGTGTCCTGTGCAAGAGTTCAGGTCCACTTTAAACGGTAGTGTCCCGTATCAAGTAGACTTATCGGTGCAACACAGACAGATCCACAAACAATGATGGCTGGCAGGCTTATGTCACTATTTGTATAGGTTTCCACCTATTACAAAGGGATTGACAGGCTGCAGTTTCGGGCCAATGGATCAAAGCTTTTCTGGGCTTAAGTAGACAATAGCTCGGATTTAAAGTCTATTAGACATCTGCTATAATTTCAGCATCTCCATGTTTAAACAGCAAAGTTCAAATAGAGAAATACGTTTATATAGTTTTACTTTTCATTTACGAAGAGCTGCATTGTTTGTAAAGTGATCGGCAAACTACTCATAGTTCATTCGGTCAAGTCACGCTTTTATCACCTCTACACTTACGCTGGAGACACTGTGTATACAATCCATGTCCCCTCTACTATAATTAGACTATAAGACTCTATTCTACGTCAGTATGGCTTTCATGAGTACTATCTCCTCCGCTAGAGACCAGCAGTGTTACGGAGCGTGGAAGAGCCCGTGGTCCCGATGTCTACGTTTTTCTCAGCTAAATCCCACATGGCTCCACGGGATTTCCACTTCCAAGAAGGTTTTTTTGCCCTTTAACAAAGTAATGAGCTGCATATGCTTTATTTCTTCAGCTGTCTGTTTGGTCAGTTCTCCGACTAGCTCCCTGTACCCAAGCGGATGTATCCCAGTGTTTCATGGAAAGCTTTGAACACAACAGAAAGGGCAGGTTATAACTAGATATTGGCCTCAATTCACTAAGCTTATCTCCTGTCTTTAATAACGTTTCTAGAGTTGTTACCATGGTGATAAGGCATGTAGTATTCAGGAAACATTTTACCTCAGGCACACTTAAAGTTAACTCTTCTGTCTTTAAGTTAACTCTCCAATCCTTAAAATAACTCCAGAGTTAAAGACAGGCTGTTAATTAACTGCTTGTGAAAATAACTACAGACGAGGTAACTTAACTGCAGAGGGGGTAAATTAACTACAGAGGAGGTAACTTAAGGAATGAAGAGATAAGATAACTCTCTCACTGTGTGGAGGTAAGTTTTCTCTTGCCTCATCTCCAGCATGATCTTAGTGAATTAAGGCCATTGTGGTGAAACCCCTCCCACAGCAAGAGGTCATGACCAAGGTCCTGACAGTTTCCTGTCTGTGAACCTCGTTGCATTGTGGGAAATATTTTTTTTCCCAACTGCCAAGCAAGCAGTATCTCCCTCTGTGCTTAGAACTCTCAGTAACGAGCATTCCATACACATCACCTGGCAGAACTAAAGATGTCACCAACAGTGAAGAATTTCAGAAGGTAAATCAGGGAGAGGAAAGCTTTTATGACCAAATACTGACTAAATAATCTATAAATGAATATTGTAAAAAGCAATTTTATTCATTATTTTATTTTCACTACAGTTCCTCTAACTCCTCCCCATATAAGTGGCTTCTAGAATTCTTGTTGGAAGTGGAAATCTCACACGTGTCCATTATCTACCCCTGCTATTAATAAGGATGATCAATAAGATGTAAATAGATCCAAACTGATAAAGATGATATGCAAATCATTCTAAATCGATACAGCTTTTATGCTTATTTTAATGCAAATTTACGCAGCTTGAAGTTGACCAATGGAATGAAGTTACTGCAGTATTTGATTTGGTCCATTTTTAAGCTTAAGTTGGCGTAAAATCTGCATCAAATTATTTGTACCTCGCTGAACATCTCAAATTATGAATAGAAAGGTTCAAAGTGAGCAGAGAACGGTTGTTTTGAACCAATCTACTAAGAACTGTCCAGTTTTTGGGTTGCTACCAACATCTGATATCTGCCAGAAAGCTAAATGGAAGATATGGTTATTCTAGAAATTAACCAGCTCTTTTGTACTTTCTCTTGAATGGCATCGGTGACAAACACAAATTTCCTGCATCTACATCCCAAATAACTGAACATTCTGTTTATTGACCTCCATACGTAGAATTTTAGAAGTAGCTTTCACATTTGTGAAGACTCTTAAAATAGGGAGATGGTCCACATTCTGCAAGACCTCCAAGTGCAGAAGGGCTACGAAGTGAGGCAAGAAAGTGATTTACACCACCAGGAGTCATCATCTCGCCATCTCCCATAGTTTCTCAAGTCAGGGATAGTTCTGCATTCCACATTAGACATTTTTGAAGAAGTTCATAAAGTCGAGATAACTGGAAGTCAACAAGTAAAACAGTCCTTTCAAACACTCGGAACCACAGAGAAGGAATGTTCTTCAGGACACTCTTCCTGGTTTTGGAACGCCTGCTGATCTCTATCCTTTTTAAGAGGCTTGGTAATAACCAGATCCATGCATAGATAAATTATCTAGCTCTACCACAACTAGGAGGCCACAAGCTGCTCTTTGTGGAGAGCAGCATGCGTACACCTTAATACACGCATGAGTAAGAAACTACATCTATATCGCAATAAAAACTTCAAGTCAATTTAAAACAGTGTTATCAGCGATAGCCACTGTTTTAAAAATTAAAAATGTCACAATATGTTGAAATTAACAACACTGAGCTAATTATATCATAACAATAAAACAAACAGGTTTGTTTGTGAGCCATAGATATGGGGATGTCACACTCTGGGAAACAAGAGGGTAGCCATTTTGTCCTCTGCCAGATATTCAAGAAAATGCAGCATCTTTATGTTAGAAACTAGTGATGTCACTAACCTGGAACTATGTTTGGTTGCTGATGTCACTACTTTCTAAGCGGTAAATTCTCAAGAATACTGGGGGACTCCCTCAGGTTTCAAGCTATGACACGGACACATGGCACACACCTGTATTGCCTTGGTGAGGGTCCTTATCTTGGTCACCAACATTATTGCCTGTTGAATTATTTTCTGTGAACAGAAATTAGGAGCAAAGAAGTATTTTCTTAAGGTATTGTCAAAGGCTTATAAGTAAAATTTTAGAGTTCCTTTTAAAGTTACCTTACTCATATGAACACTGATCACAGCCATTTTGTCTCATAATCCAGTAGTTAGGAGAATAGAGCCATTCAATTTTCTCTGGACTAGTGACATCACTGCACCATAAGTGCAATGATTGGCTGGACGTGCTATAAGCCTCAATATGGCTATTTTTTAGGTATACTTTATGTAAACTATTTTTATTTTTTGCTGGTAATTTAACCCATATTCAGGATCCCGTGGAATACTTGCCCTGGGATTGATACTGTGCAATATCTAGATATATAAGACACTACCTGCTAGCAACTTATTGCGAGACCAGCTGGTGCTAGTCTGGTAAGAATTCATACTGGAAAAATATATGAACGTCGTTTAATCTCGTTTCTGTTATGGCTGAGCTTATTAAGCCACTATTGGGGTTCTGGGCATACTTTTGCACTTGAAGCTCAATGATTAGTCCCAATGAGCGAAATAATCAGGCTCTCTTGCGTTTGTAGAGAATGAACAGGAGATAAGACCCCTGCTGGCCTAACTGCACACCGGCCCAAGGGGCTGCCGGGCCAAACGTTCAGCACACACTCTGGATTTTGGGTCGAGACTATCCCAAACAATAGTTTTGACCAAGGAACATCTTTGAGTGTGTTCATACCTGAAGACCACAGCTGGAGTTCGTGCATTTCAAGTGCTCAGAATCTACCCCATTTCTTCTTGTATAATGGTATCAGTGTTCTCCCCAGGCCCTTTTAGCTGGGCGCTCCACCCGGCTAGTTTTGGTGACCACCCGGCTGTCATTGGCTCGCCTCCTCCTATGCTGTAAGCAGAGCTGCTCACAGAAGCACCGGCCCTGCATTCTCATCTCGCCCCACCCGGCTACTTTTTCATGCCACCCGGCTGGAAAAAATTTCTGGGGAGACCACTGTGGTATGAATAGCCTAGCATGTAAAACCTACAGGAAGATAGAGGTTATGTGATCTGAAGAAACCACCATGGAAGTTTTCAGAACCAGTGAAAGTGACAAAGTGTAACGGAGTACACATTCAACTTTCAAATTATGGTCTGCATGAGTGAACAATTAAAAGGTCTGTGTTTTCACATACAGTGGAGGCAGCAATGCTGTGGGCCAGTATGGAAATGCAGCACCTCCATTCACTAACTGTGATGTCACTATCGTCTAGTGAATTGATAGGTTACATTATCAGCGGTGAGTTTAGTGAATGGGCAGGCTGCTTTCTCAGTGATGTCACTAGTTTCTAGTGAATGGATAGGCTGCATAATCAGGGACATCATTAATCTGTAGTGAATGGATAGGCTGCATTCGTTTCTGATGACTGGATAAGCTGCATTACAGTGATGTCACTACCCTTGTAGTGAATGGATAGGATGTGGTCTCTAGTGAATGAACAGGCTGCTTTCTCAGTGATATCACTATTGCTTGTCTACTGAATGAATAGGTGGCATGATCAGTGATGTCACTGGCCTTGTAGTGTATGGATAGGCTGCTTCTGCAGTGCCATCATTTGCCTCGAGTGATCTGAGACTCTGGCAGCTTCTGCTGAATAGACCAGTTCATTCATTCACTGTGACCTGACTGACTCTAGAGAACGGTTATCCCGCAAGCTCACTGATCCCACAACATGGCTGCCATCAGTCTGTATGGGCAATGTAAAATATATACGTTTACGCATAAACTGCTTGCCTTACTATACAATGAAAAGGTCTCGATATGCAGCCGTACAATATGAGCAAACAGAGAATGTTGCAGTGATGAGGACGGAATGTGTGGAGCAAACGAATAAATTTTCCTGTGTGGAGGGCATCACATGGTGAGCAGACAATGGGCGGCGCCCCCAGGTGCTGCACATAAATCCTGCTGTGTGGAGGGCGTCACGTGGTCAGCAGACAATGGGCGGCGCCCTCCATGTGCTGCACAAACTCGCCTGTGTGGAGGGCATCACATGGTGAGCAGACAATGGGCGGCGCCCCCCAGGTGCTGCACATAAATCCTGCTGTGTGGAGGGCGTCACGTGGTCAGCAGGCAATGGGCGGCGCCCTCCATGTGCTGCACAAACTCGCCTGTGTGGAGGACGTCACATGGTGAGCACACAATGGGCGGCGCCCCCCAGGTGCTGCACATAAATCCTGCTGTGTGGAGGGCGTCACGTGGTCAGCAGACAATGGGCGGCGCCCTCCATGTGCTGCACAAACTCGCCTGTGTGGAGGGCGTCACGTGGTGAGCAGACAATGGGCGGCGCCCCCCATGTGCTGCACATAAATCCTGCTGTGTGGAATGCGCCACATGGTGAGCAGACAATGGGCGGCGCCCTCATGTGCTGCACATAGAGCCTCCTGTGGAGGGCGTCACATGGTGAGCCGACAATGGACAAACAGCGCCCCCTATGTGCTGCACGCGGCCCTGCAGTAATTAGTGGTTCTGTAAGAGCTACTTACTCTCTGCCAGTGTCACATATGTCTGATAATTGAGTGGAAGGCCGGGAGGGAGCCAGCCGCGCTCCTGTGAACAGATGGGATACATAAGGTGCAAAATGATTTTGAAAACCTGGAAAATGAAGCGTAATGACATCCGAACAGGTTAGGAATGCGTCCTCCAGATGGTGGCAGAGGCTGCGCAGTCATTTCACTAATGGCGTGTAATGAGGAGTCGTACATCAGACACACAGCACGCCTCTCACAGCTTCTGCCCAAAGAGGTCATAATAGTCCTGCTGCTCCAGCTCCCGGTTGTACTTCTCAATCTCTCGATTCACCTCGTTCACAAAATCATAGATGAACTGGTCCATTACTGGGAGCGCCACGTTAAGGAAAACACTCCGCCATTAGCAAATGAACATTAATCAGAAGGCGGCTGCTCTATAACAGCTGCTGAAAGACAAGACACAGAACATTTATATTGTGCTTTTCTCCTGGGGGACTCAAAGTGCCACATCTGGAGCCACTAGGATGCGCTCTATAGGCAGTAGAAGTGTTAGGGAGTCTTGCCCAAGGAATCCTTACTGAATAGGTGCAGCTTACTGAACAGGAAGAGACGTGATCTGAACTCTGGTCTCCTGTGTCAGAGGCAGAGCCCTTAAAGAGAACCAGAGATGAAGCACCCTCTTGTATTTTACCTTATAAATCAGTGGGAACATGACAGTAAACACCTAATCTGCTCTTTGTTTCATTGTTCTCTGTTTAATCTGACTGTTAGCACCTCTGATAAGAATCTCAGACCGAGCACTCAGTCTAGCTTTGCTAAGGAAAGATTATAGCTAAGTCTGTCTTCTGTGGTGTTATTTCAAGCCCAAGCCTGCCCCCTAGTGGCTTTGCTATAATGACTCAGCAATAATCATTCCCAGCAAAGCCAGATTTAATTGCTCAGTCTGGGATTCTTGTGACTGCTGTTAACAGACACTTTTAGCAGTGAGGAGGAAATAGAGAGCATGGTAAGTGTTTTCTCTAATGTTCTTACTGATATACATGGTAAAATACACAAGGGTGCTTCCTCTCTGGTTCCCTTTAAAGATGCACCATACATTACTTTTATCTTAGGTTCCCGTTGCTTTCAGTAGGCAGTAGAAATCTGACGGGTTTAAGACTAATCCATCTCCTCGTGTGATTCTCAGGCTTTTGTTTATCTTCAAAAGCACTTGCTGAACAGCAGTTGCTCAGTCCGACTCTCAAAATAGTGTGAAAATTGGCACGCAGGCTGGCCAACATCTTTGTACAGAAGTTTTCCAGGAAGTGCTTTTGTAAACAATTAAGGAGATACTGAAAATCCCCCATAAGAAAATAGACTAATCCAAAACCTGTCAGATTTTTGCGGTCTATTGTAAGTGACAACAGCATAGAAGAAAACAAATTCATAGTGCACTCCTGCTATTCATAAGTACGCAAACACTTTTATTTTAGGTTTTAAGATTTTTTTGTTATAGTGGTCCTCTAAGCCCAAGCCCCTCCCATTGCATTTCTAGATGCTCCTGTGATTTGAAGGACTAGGTCATGGCAGACTTTTCGGAAATGGGCTTTAGATGAGCTGTTAGCAAAGTCCTGATGTCAGGAAATGCTCTATGGCAGTGATGGCTAACCTTGGCACTCCAGCTGTGGTGGAACTACAAGTCCCATGAGGCATTTCAATACTCTGACAGCTCTAAGCATAACTTGGGGAGGTAGAGGCATGATGGGATTTGCAGTTTTGTCACAGCGGGAGTGCCAAGGTTAGCCATCACTGCTCTATGGTATGAAGAGGCAGCACAATGGATCAGGTGAGTTAAACAAGGCTACAGCAGACAGATAACATAAATAAAGTACAAGTAGGAAAGCTCGGGTTGTGTTTGCAAGGGTTAACTCGCCTAGACTGCCGCCTCCCTTCTGATACGTCCCACGCTGATCTCCAGCTTCTTGCACTTCCACCTTCACAGTGTAAGTTCCTGTTTAGAAGGCAGAAGTGTAAGAAGCTGGAAAGAAGCATGGAATGCATCGGAAGGGATATTGATTTTTTGCAAAATCGTTCTCACTCATCCTTAGTGATGACTCATCAGTGCGCTGCTGCTTTGAACAAACCAATCGGAATATTCCCAGCTGCATATATTATCTTGCAGAGGATGCTGACCATGCTATTATGTGATTGGCTGGACAAACCTTCTGGCAGGCAGGTGCGACATTTCACATACAAGGCGATTACACAGTGTAGCGTTTTTTTTTGCTCGGAGTTCAGCCTTAATACACAGCCGAGTATTTGCATCCATTCTTTGCCGCGCTGACATTTTTCTAATCTCGCTCGGCATAAACTTTCCATTTTAATGAGGCGGCTGGCATTTATTCTGCGCCTGGCTTTCAGGATAATACCTCGGAGAATAGCTGGAGATTAGGCCTCTGAGTGTAAATGTGCTAATGTGAGGCGCACACCTTGTTCCGTGGCACTGAATAAACCCGCCGCACCTGGAGTCTTCCTGGAAGGACTTACAGGGATAAATAAAGCGGGGAGATTTCCTCTCTGCCATAAAACTGATGTAACAGAATTTTATGGGGAATGAACATTACTCAGGATACACCAGTCTCTCCACTACAACTGACTGCTCATTAGAGGCAGAGCTCGGGCTGACAATAATAGAGGATTGAGCAGGCGAAGCATGAAACTAGGTGACAATAAACGCACTCCCCCCTAGTTGACAGCGTGCAGGATTGTGACAAAAGCTACAGACCAGAAAATCAGCTACGACCCAACTGTTAAAAGGGAACCCGAGGTTAGAGGGATACATATAGGTGGCCATATTTATTTCCTTGTAAACAATGCCAATTGCATGGCAAACCTGTTGATCTTCTGGCATAAGTAGTGTCCGAGTCAAAACCCTGGAACAAGCATAGGGCTAATCCAGTAAAACTTGAGTCAGAGTACCTCATCTGCTGCATGCTTGTTCAGGGTCTATGGCTAAACCTATTAGAGACACAGGATCAGGAGGACTGCCAGGCAACTGGTATTGCTAAAAAGGAAATAAATATGGCAGCCTCCATATACCTCACACCTCGGGTGGCCATATACTTATAGATAATTGATCAACTGGAACATAGGTGCCAAAATAGAGCAAAATACAGTAAAAACAGTTAAAGAAAAAGGGGGGGGGGGGGGGTATTGGTGGACTTACCTAATCAAAAAGCACTCAATAAGTCAAGATTCAGCCCTTTTGGAGCATACGATTAAAGTTTTATTTGTGCTGAATCTTGACTTCTTGAGTCCTTTTTAAGGAGGTGTACCGTGAGTTAGCAATCCATCACGACAGATCCCTAAACAACCAATGAGCACTGCTCGCTTGTCAGCCCCCACCCGTCTTTCAATAGAACACAACAGGTTGCTCAGAAAAAGCTGAGCAGCATGTATGTGCAGCCATCTGACTTTGGTTGTTTGTATGAATGGTTGTAGCAAGACACTGAACACTGATGCTCCACTCTGTACGCATCAATTGACCATAAAAATTATTGGATGACAAGATTTGTCTTTGAACAACATCTAATTTTTCTTGCAAGTATGTATGGGTCTTATTATGGCCAAAAGTAAGTCTCCACATTAGGAACACGACCAAAGCAATGCAAAGGATACACGGATGATAGTCAGACTTCTCTCCGAGAAAGTTCACAAACTGTGTTCCATTGTAGAAATAACCTTCTGGTAGAGGGTCCAAGTGACGTTTTGCCTACAAAAAACAAACAAACAATTATCTGCACATCCTACACAGAAAACTCCACTTTTCATGTGAACAGTGACTGACAGCTGTGATAAGACCTGATGTACAGATCACAGATATGGGAGTAGCTGTCACACACAGAGGTACTAATTCTTGTGAACATTGAAGCTGGGATAAGACATGATGTACAAATCACAGATATCCCAAAAATATACAGATAAGTTAATTGGCTTCCCCCTAAATTGGCTCTAGACTTTATTGCATATATAGACATAGGACTATGGTAGGGATTAGATTGTGAGTGCCTCTAAAGGTGCGTACACACGCCGGACTGGAGGCAACGACGGGTCCGTCGTTACCTCCCGCTGGGTGGGCGTGCCAACGACAGTCCGGCGTGTGTACGCACTGTCGGTGGACTGATACGGCTGCTTCTGAGCGATTCCCCGGGCGGATCGCTCAGAAGCAGCCGTATCAGTCCGCCGACAGTGCGTACACACGCCGGACTGTCGTTGGCACGCCCACCCAGCGGGAGGTAACGACGGACCCGTCGTTGCCTCCAGTCCGGCGTGTGTACGCACCTTTATGCTGGGAATACATGGCTCGATTCTGAGCTATTTAGATGGCTCAATAGATAATTTCCACACATGTACAATCTCGCGCCCGATCGTTTCCGCGCTCGATTCTGCATGGAGGACAATGGGAAAAGATAAGAAAAACGAATGGAAGATAAGAGGGGGGTGGGCGGTTGGGGGAATACTTTTGCAAAGCACTGTAATTCACACAAAAACTATATACACGCTTTAGATTTAGATGTGGTTTATTTTTGTTCATCTTGTGTGAAAATCTAGAGCATTGTTGGGTTCACAGTGGCGTTATCATGACTTACATGAATGTTCCGGATCTCGTGTACAGTTAACGATCTTCTTGTTCTTAAGGCTTTCTTCTGGGGTTTCTGTGTGATTTAATGACAAAGTATGAACCAAACTTAAGTGTAATCACCATATACAAGGCTTGCTAAAAGCAAACATGAATAACGAATAAGATGAAGGTAAGTAAAGCTATGGACTTGAGGTACTGCCTCTGCCTGAAAAGCATGAGGTCATGACTGACTCCCCGGTCAGACCAAAAAAAAAAAAGGCAGGTAAAAATATAATAGATATGGCACTGCTTCCATCGTACTTTGCTAATGTGCAGAGGTAACAAACAATAGGACTGGCTGCTGTAGGCAACAAGCACAAATGCTTCCCATGCATGAAGCCACTGGCTGCAGTTTAACCTAGAACAGCTTTTCCTGTGAGAGATATTGGACTGAAGAATGATGCCCACACATTTTGTAACAAATGTCACGTGACTGGAGGTGATACCAGCTGACAAATGGGAAGAGCTTATTGAGGCATTATTCAGCTTAGTATTGAGGTCACGTCTACTTCCATGAATTTCATCCGACATTTTGGGATGCCCGGGCTGAATACAAGCAGTAGTGGTACTTGGATGCAACAATGTATGCAATGCTGGTTCAGGGCTGAACAAGGGGTATGTACTCACATCCAAATTTGATTGGCCAATTTCCCCAACTCCCTTTAGTATGAGAGCTTACCTACACAAACTGTTCATCGTATTAAAAATCGATACTACATGAAGGTGGTAAAATTGGCCCATAAATGGCTATTCAAAATTGGATTTGGAAAATACCGTGGAATAACTGCTCACAAGACACAGCAGCAAGATGTCCAACTGTCAGGAGCAAGACAAACACTAAACGCAACCATGACAACTGAATACAAACAGTGTCTAGAAGAAAAAACAAAAGGGAGGAGAATCCCAGTTTCATGGGTTGCATGCGCTTGCCACTACAGGACAGCTTGCTTCCTCTACTTTTTGGATTCGCCTGATGATGTGGATTAATCAGGCGCAACTAGATGACAATCAACGCAGGGAAAACAAGAAATGTCAGCCTACATTTTCCAGCATGGAACATGATGCATATGGAAGGACACTTGAAGTGAGAGGGATATAGTGGCTGCCATATTTATTACCTATTTATAAACCATTCCAGTTGCCTGGCGTCCTGCTGATCTTTCATGCATCGGTAGTATTTGTGGGTGGAGAGTGTAATGGTTAAGGGCTCTGCCTCTGACAAGATACCAGGGTTTGAATCTTGGCTCTGCCTGTTCAGTAAGCTGCACCTATTCAGTAGGAGACCTTAGGCAAGTTCCCTAACACAGCTACTGCTTATAGAGCGTGCCCTAGTGGCTGCAGCTCTGGCGCTTTGAGTCTGCCAGGAGAAAAGCGCGATATAAATGTTATTTGTCTTGTCTTGTCTAGTATTTATATCACCCACCTGAAACAAGCATTTGGAAAATCAAACTGAAGATAAACATCTGATCTGCATGTTTGTTCAGGGTCTATGGCTAAAAGTTTTAGAGGCAGAGGATCAGCAGGACTGCCAGGCAATTTGCATTGTTTAAAAGCAATTAAATATGACAGCAACCATATCCATCTCACTTCAAGTGTCCTTTTAACCATTTGTCTATTGAAGCCCCAATGCAGGTCCCCTGTAAGGCACTTCAGAAAGTTCTCAGACCAATCCTGTATACCTCACCTGCTTGGCGCACTGTCGCATCCATTCCTTCAGCTCCTCCTCCTTGAGTGAGCAGCCCGTGAAAACTAAGACGCATTGCTGATGTAAGCTGTTCTCTCGCTTGTCGTGTCTGGGGTCAGGGGGAGGGGTTGGCCCTTCCTCCACAGTGAGGAGACTCAGAGAGTTGGTCGGTGTGTGATGACAGACATCCATCATTTGATCTGAATCTGGAACAGAATAAAATGGTCATTAGCAAGCACTGATCCCTCACAACATCACCCAGCATAGTACAAAGTGCTGCCAACTAGGAGGTCTGCCTATTTGGGGCTTACACAGGTCTGGCAGTCTGCAAGTACATAAAACCCACTCATACTGCTTCCTCTCCCTTCTGACCTTACAGCCAAGCTGAGCCAGAACTAACATTAAAAATAAAGCCATCTGCAGAAAACATAATAAACTGTACCAAATATTACATAACTTTTAAGAGGTAATGGGACATTTGTGTCTTCCTCTCATCTTGTAATTGTATTCTCGGATGATGACTTCCCAATTCCATGGTGCTACACTCTCTACATTGTAGCGATGCTTAGCCTAGGTCTCATTTATAAATGAATATTGTTAAAATAAAAAAAAGAAGCTATTTTATACATTGTTATTTTCATGACAGTTCCTCTTTAATAATTACTGTACATTTATTCAGGACTAGTAAGAAGTAAGGAGAGATCGGCCAACGGTTCATCTGTATCACTCTACACACTCCTCACACAGCTGACCACTTACCTGAAAACTTGACTCTGCCAACTATATGGTAAATGTTACCCAGGAAGGGGAATGGCTTAATGGATGACTTGATGGCTGTCAAATGTAAAAAATAAAATATCAATTTAAAACTAAAGGATTTCCAGACAGTACAACTTTTTCATATATCTGGATTGCAGCAAGGGAAGATCTGGAAAGTTTTACTGTTGACTGTGTCCCCTCACTTCCTGTCTCTGCGATTCCTACTTCCCCCTCCAGACATCCAATCTCTGTGATTCCTACTTCCCCCTCCAGACTTCCTCTCTCTATGATTCCTACTTCACCCTCCAGACTTCCTGTCTCTGAATCCTACTTCCCCCTCCAGACTTCCTGTCTGAATCCTACTTCCCCCTCCAGACTTCCTGTCTCTGTGATGTCTTCTTCACCCTCCAGACTTCCTGTCTTTGCGGTTCCCACTTCCCCCTGTGGACTTCCTGTCTTTGTGATTCCCACTTCCCCCTGTGGACTTCCTGTCTCTGTGATTCCCATTTTCCCCTCTGGACTTCCTGTCTCTGTGATTCCTACTTCATTCCCCGGAGTTTGTCTTTGTGATTTGTACTTCTCCCTCCGCACCTAAAATCAGGTAAACTCACAAAATGTTACTGTAACGATACCAGAAGTGTAGATTAACACTTCCTCCAACTTCCCTCTGGGACAGAAAGGAGAAGGAGGTGAAGTGGGACTGGGACAATGACAGCCAGTAAAACACTATTTGAAACTCAGAGCTAACACAGCTTTGGAGTTCAGCTTTAATCAATCTAATTAGATCAAAGGAAGCAATGCGTTTTTCTTCATCAAAACAGCCCGAGAGATTCCTCTACTGAAGGTTATAAAAGGAAACCATAATTGTGATCTTTATAAACATGAGCAGCAGAGGCAAGTCTCTGGATCCTGCAGAGTGTTCCCAAGTCTTCCTCGACCCTATCCTTGCCGCATGCAGACCCCTTGAAAGAAATTAGACTAGAGCTTGTTGGGTTTCTGATCGTGACCGCACTCCTCTTCATACAGAGCTGTCCTGCACCCGTGCAAGTACGGCCGCACCTGCTCAGTAAGCCAGAGCCACTTGTTCACAAACAAGCAAAGGAGTGCTATACAGGTATGGGTGCAGCATGGCCGCCCTCGAGCATGAAGACCATGGACATGATCTTCAGGAGGGTCTCAGGTAGCAGCCGTGGTCTGTAGGAGGACATGGGTTTCCTATGGAGGATCCGGAGGCTTCCCTTTTCTTAGGCAAGTATGTTTTTACCCTTCGATTTGCCTTGGGTCCACTTTAAAGTGTACTGGAGCAGAGTTACCAGAAACCAGCAAAAAGTCAACCAGAGCATAAGGGGTGGGAATTCCCACATCAAAGCTTCTGATTGGTCAACTCTCATTAATCTGCTTTACTGATATTTTTACGCTACTGGCTGTTTAACAAGAAAGGCCCACCTCTAACAGCTATACACACAGATCAGATTTTCATTGCCCAAAATTATCATTTGTAAAGGTTTTGAATGAAAATCTAAAAGTTCGGTGTCTCCTAACTTTGGCCATTTCCTACCATGGGTTTGGCCAAACCAGTAAAGCCTTGGCTGATGTTTCTATTGTGCTCACAGCAAGGGGACTCCCACTAATCCTCTAAACACAGCACAACCGGTTGCTTGGCAGATAGATCATTTCTACAGTTACCCTAAACGGCCAAGAAAGATCACTTGGGGGATAATCATCCTAGGTGTTGCTTTAGATCGGTTATGTATATTGGTACATGCCTTTGGGTTGTTTCGAATATACTGCCTCCTGGCGGCGTTATACTCAGTAATACACTAAGCAATACGTAATATAGTATACACGCCTCTCACCTTTACATCGCGTCATAAAGCGAGCCTTTTCTAGAGGTTGGTTGAACCACACACTGATGCGATCAATCTTTGGTGAGACGGATCCTGATAAAAACTTACCATCAGACCTAAAAAACAAGCACACACGTTGGCGTTAGAGGTGATCGAAGCGAAAAAAAAAAAAAAAAACCTCATCTGCTGACCCAATCACATCAGAGACTATTGTCTCATTAAGCCAGAGCCTTCCTTCTATTGGGCCAACCCCCTCAAGATCTCCAATGAGAAAGGAGAGAAGGAAGGAAGGTTTTGCACACACCACTGGCTGCAAACTGTTACAGCCCCGCTGGTCCTTCCTCAGGTCTATAACATGTAAAGTGCTTATGCCTGCCTTATGTTGGTGTTCGAATTCAGGAGATTGAATTCAGAAACACAAATTCTCCCACACACCACATATGAGCCCCCGAAGAATTGAACAGGGTCATGTGAAGGTCACTTCATGCGATTCCTATGTTTCCTCCTTCTTACTTGGACCCTGTCCTCTTCTTCAGGTGCTGTGGTGAGTGGGAGAATTTGGGTTTCTGATATCAATCTCCTGAATGCCAGCACTACTTTTAACAGTTTGCAACAAGTGTTCTGCCCCTTCTTCCTTCCTTTTCCCAGTCAGGTGATCAGTTTTCCCCAGCAAAATAGTCATGTGCTCATCAAAATCTGTCAATCAGCACTGATATATTATACTGTATTTGTAAATGAGCATAGTACTTAGAGCTATTCTGCAACCTGAGTTATCCCTAGTCCAAAAGCTAGGAACCACCAATTAGACGCCCCCAATGTGCCGCCATCCCGCCTCCAAGCACGCAATCCAGTGTCCCGGCAGGTGCAGAGCGCACACTGGAGCACACTGCAGAATATACAGCTACCTGTCCTCACTCCGGTTTACTTCCTCTCACCTTCCCGGCAGCTTCTGAACTGGCCACCAGCGCACTCTGCTTACAGAGGTCACTGTGCATGTAGCCCATGGTATATGCCTCATGGAAAAGCTGACCCTCCCTCTTTGGGTGTCAAAAAGTAGGCCCATGCGATGTGATATACAGCGTGTATACATACAAATATATATATATATATATATATATATATATATATATATATATATATATATACACATTGGGGTGCCCCCAAAAATAAGACAGTGTCATATTACTTTTTGAACCAAAAGATGTGCTAGGACTTATTTTCAGTGCATGCCTTATATTTCTATGAGCACACAAGTTCCTGTGCTGTGTGTCGCCTGCCTTCCCCACTGGTGCCGTCTATTCCTCTGCTGGATCCTCCTCTTGTGTGCCCGTGTCCCCCTTGTACCTTTAGTGTTCTCCTGGTGCCCCCCCTCTACCTGTGTCCTCCTCTATACCCTGTCTTCCTTTGTCCCCCTATGTCTCCGCTGTCCCCATGTCCTCCTGCATCCTCCTCTTACCCCCAAGCTCTATGCTGCACTGTCCCTCATGTCCTCAGATGTCCCCCCTGCACCCCCTTCTTACCCCCAGCTCCATGCGGCTGTGATCACAAGTTTCAGCCTATGGGGGATACTCACTAAGGAGCAGTGATTGGCCCAATGACAGCGCCATGGCCTTGCCTGTAAGACCATGGGCTCCAGTAATAACACAAGTTGCCAAACTTTTTCCCCTTACGGCTGCTAGGGATTACTTTCGGTTTAGGGCTTATATTTTAAGCATGCTCAAAATTCTTGCTGAGGGTTACTAATGGGGGGGGGGGGTCTTAATTTTAGGGAACCAGGGTATATTATACACACACATATATATGGAGAGAGATGGGAAAAGGATGACAGAGCTTCTGTTGGAAATATAAAGTGACTGTCTGATGTGAGTAACAAACAATTTGATGCCTACTTTTGGCTAATAATGTCCCCTCTCGCTGTGCCGCCATTCCTCAGCCCTCAATGAATGATAATGGGATCACAGAAATTAGATGTGAACATCAAAGGGATTTACTGAGCTGTCATTAGAATATTAGGAGGATAAAAGAGCAGAATACATAACTGCAGTCACTTACCAGCCCGGATACATCAAATATCGCGTTCTCAACATCTGAGGACTGGAAAAGCTGCTTTCAGAGAGGACCAGCCCAATGTCCTCATTTCTGCAGAGAGAACGAGCAGAGAGAGACGTTTCTGAGAGCTCAACTTATTATTATTGATTTATAAAGTGCCAAAAGCTAACAAAATTTTGGGATGCATTAAAAGGGAAATAGAAACTCGAGATGCTAGCATAATATTGCCCCTGTTTAACTCTCTAGTAAGGCCACATCTGGAATATGGAATTTAGTTCTGGGCACCACATTACAAAAAAGATATTGCAGTTTTAGAGCAGGTGCAGAGACGAGCAACAAAATTGATACGTGGGATGGAAGGTCTCGCTTACCAAGAAAGGTTAGATAAACTGGGTTTATTTAGTCTAGAGAAAAGACGCCTTAGAGGGGATCTAATTAATGTGTATAAATACATCAGAGGGCAATATAATAGCTTGGCGGATGAGCTTTTTGTCCCTAGGGCTTCTCAAAGGACTAGAGGATATGATCTGCGCATGGAGGAAAAACGTTTCAGCCATTTATTTAGGAAAGGGTTCTTTACAGTAAAAGTGATGAAGGTGTGGAATGCATTGCCACAGGAAGTCGTTATGGCAAACTCTATACCTGCATTTAAAGGGGGCTTAGGCCCGGTTCACATTAGCGGCTGCTATCCGGAATCGCCGTGCCGGAGCCGGACCGCATGCGGACCGGACGAAACGGACGCACGGCATAGCAATGAAAGTCTATGCGACCGTTCACATGCGTCCGTTTCGTCCGGACCGGAGCCGGACCGGATCCGGACTCCGGCGTCCGTTCCAACATGCGCTATTTTTTGGTCCGGCTGACGTATCCGGACCGGAGCCGGAATGTTGCATCCGGCCAATGGAAACCAATGAGAACCGGAGAGCGCACAACACACTGGCTATAAAAACCGGATGTTGTACCACACTTCCTATGCTGACTCTATGGTATGGTGGCCATTTTGGATGGGGACCACATGGCACCAGCGTTCACAGAGTGGAGCAGCAGTGACTTCATGCTGGAGCTCTTTGGCAGCAATATGGAGCAGGATCTGTCTGATAGCGAGGGGGTGAGGCCCTACACATCAGAAGACCTCATCCTACAGGTGCAGCAGGTACCAGCCCTGTGGGACAAGGGGGATGCGGACCACAGCAACATCAAAAAATGCAGAGGCCTGTGGAAAAAAATTGCCAAGCTGTATGTGGAGGACTTTGAGAACTTGAGCAAGAGACAGCAAGGCACAGAGGGTATGTTGACTAGAAGTTTTTTGGGGGGGGCTTGTGGTTTAAGCTTGTGATGTATTCAACTTTTGCTATGGATTTGTGTCACCCACGTGTTGCCCACCCACCTGTACCCCACCTGTGATGTATCCCACCCACCTGTACCCCACCTGTGATGTATCCCACCTGTGATGTATCCCACCCACCTGTACCCCACCTGTGCTGTATCCCACCCACCTGTGATGTATCACACCCACCTGTACCCCACCTGTGATGTATCCCACCTGTGATGTATCCCACCCACCAGTACCCCACCTGTGATGTATCCCACCCACCTCTACCCCACCTGTGATGTATCCCACCCACCTGTACCCCACCTGTGATGTATCCCACCTGTGATGTATCCCACCCACCAGTACCCCACCTGTGATGTATCCCACCCACCTCTACCCCACCTGTGATGTATCCCACCCACCTGTACCCCACCTGTGATGTATCCCACCTGTGATGTATCCCACCCACCTGTGCTGTATCCCACCCACCTGTGATGTATCACACCCACCTGTACCCCACCTGTGATGTATCCCACCTGTGATGTATCCCACCCACCAGTACCCCACCTGTGATGTATCCCACCCACCTCTACCCCACCTGTGATGTATCCCACCTGTGATGTATCCCACCTGTGGTGTATCCCACCTGTGATGTATCCCACCCACCTGTGATGTATCCCACCCACCTGTACCCCACCTGTGATGTATCCCACCCACCTGTACCCCACCTGTGATGTATCCCACCCACCTCTACCCCACCTGTGATGTATCCCACCTGTGATGTATCCCACCCACCTGTACCCCACCTGTGATGTATCCCACCCACCTCTACCCCACCTGTGATGTATCCCACCCACCTGTACCCCACCTGTGATGTATCCCACCCACCTCTACCCCACCTGTGATGTATCCCACCCACCTCTACCCCACCTGTGATGTATCCCACCCACCTCTACCCCACCTGTGATGTATCCCACCTGTGATGTATCCCACCCACCTGTACCCCACCTGTGATGTATCCCACCCACCTGTACCCCACCTGTGATGTATCCCACCCACCTGTACCCCACCTGTGATGTATCCCACCCACCTCTACCCCACCTGTTATGTATCCCACCCACCTCTACCCCACCTGTGATGTATCCCACCTGTGATGTATCCCACCCACCTGTACCCCACCTGTGATGTATCCCACCCACCTGTACCCCACCTGTGATGTATCCCACCCACCTGTACCCCACCTGTGATGTATCCCACCCACCTGTACCCCACCTGTGATGTATCCCACCCACCTGTACCCCACCTGTGATGTATCCCACCCACCTCTACCCCACCTGTGATGTATCCCACCCACCTCTACCCCACCTGTGATGTATCCCACCTGTGATGTATCCCACCCACCTGTACCCCACCTGTGCTGTATCCCACCCACCTGTGCTGTATCCCACCCACCTGTGATGTATCCCACCCACCTGCGATGTACCCCACCTGTGCACATAAAACATACACAATGACCAATTATTATACATCAATTTATTGTAAAAAATTAATACATTTAAAATCACTCAAACTTGAAACTCCAAAATAAACACATTTCAACAAAACATATTAAAAACCAAACATTCACCCTCGTCCAGGTGGTGTGGTAAAATAAAGTCTCAGTTGGTCCCTGTTCCGCAGTGACACTACCCTTGGCCTGGTTGCATACCTCCGCAGGGGCATTAGTGGAAGCACATTCGGGGGTTCCGGAGTCTCTCTTTCCTCCTGCCGCACAAAGTTGTGGAGGATGCATGCTGCCTTCACCACGACAACTGCGTTGCCCAGTTTCAGCAGCATGGGCGTGTGGAACACCCTCCACTTTGACACCAGGATCCCAAATGTGCACTCCACCATTCTCCTTGCACGGCTCAACCGAGCATTGAAGTGTAGCTGGCTGGCATCAAGTCCCCTGTCTGGGTACGGACGCATTACATGGTCGGACAGGGCGAAGGCCTCGTCCCCCACAAACACATAGGGGTAGGCCGGTGCCCTTGTCCCAGGCCAGGGTCTGTCACGGGGGAGATGCAGTCTGCCTTCCTCCATCAGCCGGCAAAGGGTCGTACGCTGGAAAATTCCAGAGTCATTGGAACTACCGTACGACCCCACATCCACGTACACAAACTTGTAGTCCGCATCTGCCACTGCCATTAGAACAATGCTGAAGTATTTTTTATAGTTGAAATAATGGCTGCCACTCCCCACGGGTTTCTGAATCCGGATGTGTTTCCCATCCAGTGCGCCAACACAATTAGGAAACTTGCACTCGGTCCAGAAGCCCTGGGCGATCTCCTCCCATTTCGTGGTGTCCGGCACAGGCATGTATCTGGCCCTCAGTCGCGTCCAAAGGATCCTCGAAGTCCTCACGACGATGCCTGCCACCGTGCTCTTCCCAATACGAAATGTGACATGTAGCGATGTATATGTTTGTCCAGTTGCGATGTACCTACAAGAGAAATAATCGAAATCAATTTTTCATGTCGTTACAGGAGAAAGGTACAAGACAAGGTGGCGCAATATACGGGATGCATATGTGAAATGGCTACGGAAGAAAAAACTTGCCGAACGAAGTGGCAGTGGCGGGGGAAGGCGACAAAAAGACTACCAATTTGCCAAGCAATTGTCTTTCATCAATGCAAGCCTGGAACCTAGACTGTAAGTACCACTACTGTGGGCAGGAACTGAGAGCTCATTTACCATGACTTCGGCCATGTATTGCTATGGCCTCAATTCCCATGGCTAGCGAACTTTTCTCACAAGCTTTATCAAATGTTGGGTAGAAACGGGTGATAAAGTGATTGCTAGTGTTTGCTAGCTCTGTGAATTGACGCCACATGCTGTTTGGCACACCAATAAATATTTTTTTTATCTACAGGACTGAAGACAATTTGGAGCAAGAGGAACCGACCCAGGAGGCACGGTTCAGCAGTGAGGAGAGCTTGGTGGATGATGACGTCGCCGATGTAACCTATTGCCCCGAGGCGAGGAGTAGGAGGAGGGAGTCCTTAATCACAACTCCGTCCTTTGATGATGACTTGGCAGAAGAGAGCTTGGATGTTGAGGTTGCAGGACCGAGTGTGGAAGAAGCTGAACCTCCACAATCAACCGCTATGGAAGCTCCAGGGGAACAAGAACAAAGTGAGGAGCACCGAGAGACTGCAGCACAACCAGCGCGCAGGGCAACCCCGACACAGGCCAGAGGACGGGAAGATGCTGCCACACCACCAGTGAGGACCACCACACCAGTGAGGCGTCGAGGTACCCTCCCCCCAACAAGGAGAGAGACAGAGTCCGAGATGTCCGGGGCTGTCTCCGGACTTCTCGGGATTCTTCAGAGCCACCAAACTCTCATAACCCGGCAGTTGCAAGATGAGGACAGGGGCCATATCATGGAGCAGTACAAGTCCCACATCACTACACTGCAATGTGAGCTCGACGCTGTACATGGGCACTACAGGGACGAGCTTAAAATGATGCATGAGATGCACAGAGGAGAAATCGACCAACTGCGTGCGCAGCATCATCAGTCGGTGGGCCAGCTGCAGAACATGATGCAGCAAATGCATCAACAAAGCAAGGAACTACTGAAATTGCAGGCACACCCGTGTTTTCACACTGTGATGTCTCTAATACCATATCTTGAAAAGGTGCCTTCACAAAACCTGATGGCGTGCCATTCCAATTTGCTGGAGGTGATTAAACAGCACATGGACACGCCATTATTGCAACCACCAATTTTTAGACCCCCACAACCAACAGCGGTGCCCACCTGGCAATCATCACAGATGTACACCGGCTACAGAGGCAGTCAATATGGGCCACCGCTGTCAGGGTCCAGCTCATCCACGACCAGCACCCAAGAGAGTCCAGATTTCCAGGCAGCAACTCCCACCTTTTCTAGTAGTGGTGCCGATACAATTTGAAAAAAAAAGTCAAATTGTTCCTGGACATGCTCCTCTGAATACCTCCGATCCTCGGAGGAAGGATACCATCACAGGGCTTTTTAACTTTTGGTTTTGCTGGACTTGAACTTTAGGGCCTGGTGTCCCCGAAAGACACTACCTGGGTCACAACCTTGTGCCTGTTGCACTGCACCTGTAGTCCTGCACCTGTGCCTTTGATTCCTCTTGTTCCTTACTTTGTTGATCCTAATCACTTGCACAAGACCCTTGGAGCCATGGGTGAAGGACACCTTCACTGGTCGGTGAGAGGCCTAGCCTTTTCACTGACCTGTGTCCTTCATCCATGGCTCAGAGGGTCCTGTGCCAGTCGTTAGGTTTTAGAAGCACTAATAATTTAGGGCCTGGTGTCCCCGAAAGACACTACCTGGGTCACAACCTTGTGCCTGTTGCACTGCACCTGTAGTCCTGCACCTGTGCCTTTGATTCCTCTTGTTCCTTACTTTGTTGATCCTAATCACTTGCACAAGACCCTTGGAGCCATGGGTGAAGGACACCTTGACTGGTCGGTGAGAGGCCTAGCCTTTTCACTGACCTGTGTCCTTCATCCATGGCTCAGAGGGTCATGTGCCAGTGGTTAGGTTTTTGAAGCACTTCAACTTTAGGGCCTGGTGTCCCCGAAAGACACTACCTGGGTCACAACCTTGTGCCTGTTGCACTGCACCTGTAGTCATGCACCTCTGCCATCGGTTCCTCTTGCTCCTCACTTTGTTCTTGTTCCTAACCACTTGCACAAGACCCTTGGAGCCATGGATGAAGGACACCTTGACTGGTCGGTGAGAGGCCTAGCCTTTTCACTGCCCTGTGTCCTTCATCCATGGCTCAGAGGGTCATGTGCCAGTGGTTAGGTTTTTGAAGCACTTCAATGTTAGGGCCTGGTGTCCCCGAAAGACACTACCTGGGTCACAACCTTGTGCCTGTTGCACTGCACCTGTAGTCATGCACCTCTGCCATCGGTTCCTCTTGCTCCTCACTTTGTTCTTGTTCCTAACCACTTGCACAAGACCCTTGGAGCCATGGATGAAGGACACCTTGACTGGTCGGTGAGAGGCCTAGCCTTTTCACTGCCCTGTGTCCTTCATCCATGGCTCAGAGGGTCATGTGCCAGTGGTTAGGTTTTTGAAGCACTTCAACTTTAGGGCCTGGTGTCCCTGAAAGACACTACCTGGGTCACAACCTTGTGCCTGTTGCACTGCACCTGTAGTCATGCACCTCTGCCATCGGTTCCTCTTGCTCCTCACTTTGTTCTTGTTCCTAACCACTTGCACAAGACCCTTGGAGCCATGGATGAAGGACACCTTGACTGGTCGGTGAGAGGCCTAGCCTTTTCACTGACCTGTGTCCTTCATCCATGGCTCAGAGGGTCATGTGCCAGTGGTTAGGTTTTTGAAGCACTTCAATGTTAGGGCCTGGTGTCCCCGAAAGACACTACCTGGGTCACAACCTTGTGCCTGTTGCACTGCACCTGTAGTCATGCACCTCTGCCATCGGTTCCTCTTGCTCCTCACTTTGTTCTTGTTCCTAACCACTTGCACAAGACCCTTGGAGCCATGGATGAAGGACACCTTGACTGGTCGGTGAGAGGCCTAGCCTTTTCACTGACCTGTGTCCTTCATCCATGGCTCAGAGGGTCATGTGCCAGTGGTTAGGTTTTTGAAGCACTTCAACTTTAGGGCCTGGTGTCCCCGAAAGACACTTGGGCAGCTATGCCCTACAACTCTTCCAGCACAAAGTTGGTGGTTGGTGTTCCTTAAAACTGACCGGGCTATACCATAGATATGTTATTTTTTTGTCTTCCATGTTGGAAGAATGTTTCCATGTTGGAAAGTGGTTGTTTTTGCAATAAAAAAATTTGTTTTTACATACCTCAGTGTGATGAGTAGTTGTTCTTGTGGTGTGACTGCTCTCCTGAACGTGGTATCCTTCTTCCTAAGGTCATCCTTCACCATCTCCAAAAGGGTATCAAACCTGTCAGGAGATGTAAAGGAAGAAGCTGTAAAGTATGTTGTGGGACAAGGTGTTGGGTGGAGGATGGGGGAGGTGTGTTTACAGAGGTTTGGGAGTGTTGTGGAGGGTGGGGGTGTAGTGTATAGCTAGGTATACAGGGGTGTGGGGGTCAGGGTGGTGTGTTTAGCTAGGTATACAGGGATGAGGTGTTGTGGGGGTGAGGGTGGGGTGTTTAGGAATGGTGGGGGTTGGTGTATTTAGGCCTATATACTTACAGGGGAATAGACATCCGAGTGTAGCTGTAGAACTTCTGTGGGTGTCGTCTGAGGTCCCGGTAGAGGGCCTGGAACTCTCCCTTCCTCTGCCTCCTGGCTAGTAGAGGGTGCACCCACCATCTCCTGCGAGGAGCACGCCTTCTCCCCACATAGTAGTAGGTAAACAACAGGAAGGAGAGAATTCCCAGGTAATAAGCGTAAAAAATGACTGGATCCATGGTCCCAACTGCTGTCTCTGTATCCAAGGATGGTCTCCACACGTCCAGCTGTCTCCAACAATGACCCCAGAGCTTCTGCTGACCTCCCAGAACCCCAGGTATTTATACAGGTTGTTATCTCGTTAAGAATCCGGACCGCAACCGTGTTCATACCGCACGGAAACCGTATGCAACCGGACCGGATCCGGACCGGATCCGGACAGGAACCGTACGGTTCAGGTCCGATCCGGCTCCGGTGCGGTCCGGACATCCGGTGCGGTTTTTGCAAAACCGCAAGTGTGAACGGGGCCTTAGTTGCTTTCCTTGCATTGAAAGACATCCATGGCTACAATTACTAGGTAATGCCCAGTGATGTAGATCCCGCGATTTTATCTGATTGCCATCTGGAGTCGGGAAGGAATTTTTCCCTTTTGGGGCTAATTGGACAATGCCTTGTAAGGGTTTTTCGCCTTCCTCTGGATCAACAGGGATATGTGAGGGAGCAGGCTGGTGTTGTACTTTATACTGGTTGAACTCGATGGACATATGTCTTTTTTCAACCAAAATAACTATGTAACTATGTAACATATTCCATGTACAGAGTAAGAAACAAACATGGGGGGTGCATAATAATACGATGGTATAAACCAAATATAGACCCTGGTCCATTATACAGAATTGGCAGGCATAGTAATTACAGTGACAAATGTAACATGAAGAACAGAATGTATTACAAATTCCAAGATACACAAGGGTGAGAGAGTCCTGCCCTTGTGAGCTTACAATCTAAAGCAGGGGTGCCCATTAGATAGATCGCGAAGGACTTCATGGTAGATCCCGACCCTACTACATTTTCCACTCTGTATATACAAGTGTGCTCCTAAAATTGTACATTGGTAGATCATATTGACGTGCTAATTCTTTAAAGTAGCTTACAAGCCGAAAAAGCCTGGACACCTCTGATCTAAAGGAATAGGCAGGAAACGAGAGGTGGGTAGTATATACAATGTATACCTAGAGGCAGTGTGTTCTTAGGTTATCTAGTATTGAGCACAACTTGGACGGGGTAGAAGGGGGAGGGGCTTAAGGCAGAGCATATGCTTGTCGGAAAAAGCGAGTTTTGAGGGAGCATTTCAGAGGTTGGAGAGTGATGGGTGTATAGTGGAAGGCGATTCCAGAGGTGGGATGAGGCACATAAGAAATCTTGTATGCGTGAATGCAAGGAGGTGATTCTAGAGGAAGACAGAAGAAGCTTGTGTGCAGATTGCGGTTGGGTGGGTATCTGGAAACTAGTTAGGAGATGTACAGGGGAGAGAGTTTGTGGGAGCAGCAGACTGAAAGTATAGAGGTAAACACAGCCCGCTGCGTGTCGACAGCGCGGCTGTGATTTATGGGGGACAGCAAAGCGCAAAGGAGGCTTGGGGGGGGGGGGGGGGGGATCTGGATAGCAACAGAGGCTGGGCTGTATAGGCAGACCCAGCCTCTGTGTGCAGCTAGCATCGTCAGAACCCCACCTCAGGTTCTCTTTAAAGCGAGGATGATCTCCAATGACTGATCCGCGGACAGTGGGAGACACCACTACACAAACTAAAAAGGCACCCAGATCATCAGCACTATTTTTGGACAGTATTGGGTTGTAATTTGAACAGAAGTGCCAGTATAAAGTAAAATATTTAACAGCTTAAAAAGCGAGGTAGTGATGGACTTACCTCCCCAAGCAAACTCAGAATAGTCTGTTTTCAGCAGAAAACTTATTTTATTATTCGGAACTCCAAAATGCAACGCGTTTCGCGGGTCTATACCTGCTTCATCAGGATATAAGAGGAGCAACGGTTAAATAAGTTGAGCCAGCAAAGTGCCTCCATCAGTTATTAATTTTTGTAGAAGGTACATTGCAGGTGTGTACAATCCCTTAGGCATCTTTTGCACTGGAAGCTTAACAGTGGGCAGTTTTATCAATGGACACTCCCATCTACAGTACGTCAGAGATAAAAGTCATTACAAAGGTAGAGTAGAGAATGATGATCCCTACCTGGTGATAACGCCTTTCTCAGCCAGGATGAAGGCAGCAGCAGGGTTCACTGTACGCAGAAGCTTCTGCAGGTGGACCAGGGATGGATGCCTCTGCTCAGAGGCCAGGCTGGTGAACACTACACTGCTTACAATACCTGAAGCAATCAGGACACATAAGAGTCAGGAGGAGACACATCTATGGCATTATACCTCAGCTAACAGAGCACCTTGCGTAATGAAGCGCCCAAGACAAAAATGATTTATAAAGGTTGTGTATATGTAAGGGAGTCCACATTTTGGTTCTTTATCTAACTGGCTTTACATGGGGTATCTTCAGTAAACAGCGGTAACTTGAATAGCGCGTGTACAATATTATATGTGATAAGCAGAGCAGAATATCCCATACACACGTTGGTGGGGTTTACTGCACTTCGAGTATAATATCTGAGTTACAGCTAACCTGAAGTGAAAATAAACTTATGATTTATTTGTACGTGTAGTGCAGCTAAGAAATAGAACATTAGTAGCAAAGAAAAACAGTCTCATATTGTTTCCAGTGCTGGAAGAGTTAAGAAATTTCAGTTATCTATGCAAAAGAGCTTCTCTGAGTCAAATACAGACGTCTTCTGTGAATCACTTAAAGAGACTCTGTAACAAAATTTTGAGCCTTATTTCTTCTATCCTATAAGTTCCTGTTCTACCTGTTCTAATGTGGTCTGGCAGCCTTTTCTAGTTGCACTGTCTCAGTAATAAATCTTATCTTCTTTCCTCTGTCGGGCTCAGGCTGGAATGTGTGGAATGTGCAGCACTGCTTGTGATAGGCAGAAGCTTTACACACCCTCTCCAAGCTCTCCTCTTAGCCTATCACAAGCTTTTAGCAGCCATGTCTTTTGTTTGTAAACACTGCCTAAAACTGGCAATTACAAGCCAGGATTGCAGTAGGGAGTGGCAGAAACAGCACAGAGGGGCCCAGGAGAACATAATGAATAGAATGGTATGCTAACATTTTAGAGTACAGATTCTCTTTAAACAGCCAACAAACAGTGAGAGACAGCTTGAGATAAAGTTTTACTGCAGGAAATTTAAACGGGTCATTATTTCTGCTTTATTTTATAGTTTAAAAGACAGTGCAGTTTTAAAATTGCAACTGTGACAGTATGATGCAATGTTATTATAAATAAAGCTATATAACTGAAAATAAAAATATGAGACTCTTTTCTTTGCTACTAATGCTCTATTCATTATCCACACTACACATACAATTCATTATACTATACTTTTTTTGATTCACGTTTGCTTTAATCATGCAGAATGGTGCAAACACATTGATATGAGTGGAGGTTTAGGTTTTGAAAAAAAGGGGGGAGGGGGATACCCAAACAGAAAAAAAAAGTCAGTTCAGAATACGTAAAAGTTACTAACACACACCATCAAAGTTGCAAGGTCCCTTCCTTGTGCCTGAACAGGTGCAGGTTGAGGTTAGGCATGTGAAACGATTCATACTACTAGGAAGATGGGGAGTTGACATTTGGGGGAGGTTAATAATGGGCAGGATTAGCATTCGGGATGGAGAGAGAAAGGCAGCAGAAACAGGTTATAGTGAAGCGAGAGGTGGAGGTTGGGTGTTGAGAAGAAGCTAATGTTTGCGAGGGTGTTGAGGCATAAGGAAGGGACATAGCATTAAGGATCTGCAAACCTGCAGCGAAAATAAACTTGTGAGATACTGAATTGTATGTTTAGTACAGATAAGAAATAGATCGTTAGCAGCAAAAAAAAAAAAAAAAAAAAAAAAAGTCTCCTATTGTTTTCCAGCACAGGAAGAGTTAAAAATGCAAGAGCTTCTCTGACCTCTGCAGCCCACTAGGGTCAAATACAGTTCTGTTTTCTGAAGCACTTAAAGGACAACTGAAGTGAGAGGGATATGGAGGCTGCCATATTTATTTCTTTTTAAGCAATACCAGTTGCCTGGCTGTCCTGCTGATCCACTAATACTTTTTAGCCGTAGCCCCTGAACAAGCATGCAGCAGATCAGCGGTTTCTGACTTTATTGTCAGATCTGACAGGATTGTCTGCATGCATGTTTCAGGTGCAATTCATTCACTACTACAGCCAAATAGAACAGGAGCACTGCCAGGCAACTGCTATTGTTTAAAAGTAAATAAATATGGCAGCCTCCATTTACCTCTCACTTCAGTTGCCCTTTATACAGCCAACAAACAGTGAGAGACAGCTTGGGATAAGGTTTTACTGCAGGATTGTTCAAAGGGTCATTATATCTGCTCTGTTTTTTTAGCTTAAAATCTGTGTGGTTTTAAAATGGCAACTGTGACAGAATGAGGCTATGTTACTAAACAAAAGCTACATAACTGAAAATAAAAATGAGACTTTTCTTTGCTACTAATGGTCTATTCATTATCCGTACTACACATACAGTTCATTATATCAGGTTTTGTTTGCACTTCAGGTATGCTTTAAATTAGATAGGTTTGCGTCAGTCACACAGTGTGGGGGTGGAAATAACAAAACTGCCGTCAGAAACAAGCAAAATACTGTGCTGCCGCCAAAATCAACTGTGCCCATAATCTACAGCCTGCCTTCTCAAGTCCGGTAATCCATTCCCCAGTGTGCATATAAAAGGCAGACGCATAGAATGGTGGGTGCGTACCTTGTGAACACTGCTCCAGGAACTTGGGGAAGTAAAACCTTAAAGGAGAAAAAGCAAAACATCAGTATAGAGTGCTTGTGGGAGCCAGAGAATTGGTAAGAAGTATTATTAACATCTATATCAAATCTTACAGTAAACCTGAGACAGGGGATCAACTTCGATTAACTTCTATAGCTGTGAATAGAGCTTTGCGCAAAGTTGTGGAGGGTTTCTGAATTTTTTCTCATATAAACTTGCAAGTGATGCAGGGCCTGCTATTTCAGTATGTACTGGATAAAGACCATTATCCCATGTCCATCACAAGATACATATAAAACTACAATTTTATTTAAAATTACAATTTTAACATTTGGTGGGGGTTGTGTAATTTTATATGTATCTTGTGATGTTTAAGGGAACTGGGATAATGGTCTTTATCCAGTACGTACTGAAGTAGCAGGCCCTGCATCACTTGCAAGTTTATATGAGAAAAAATTCACCCGAAACACTCTTTTCTTTTTAATAGTTTATTAAAAGTTTAGTTGTACCAGTAATAGGATATAATAATTGTGTTGCTATATTTATGACTCAGGTTCTGTGATTTGCAAAGAGGGTTTAGGAATCTCTCAGATGCAGCTTAGCTAAGCTATACTGAGGGCAAAGAGTATTTAGAAATTATCTTATTTCAGGTACGTTCAATTTGCTTTATGCAGGGAGATGGGGGACAGTGGTAGGAAAACGGGACACTGCCCATACAGTGTAAAGCAAGGTGGGGACACACAACACAGTGGGCTAGTTTATCTGTATTGGATGCCGTGATTATTTCCCCTGTTTACTTCACCACACATAGCCCCAGTGCACACCAAAACCGCTAGCAGATCGGCAAAACGCTAGTGGTTTTGGGAGCAGAGAGCCGATATTTGCCGGGTGCACACCGAGCGGATTTTGTATGTGATCCGCCGACCGCATCCGCATGGCTAATGTATCTCTATGGGCTGGTGCACACCGGCGGTTTGAGGTTTTAAGCAAACCACAAATGTGCAGCAAGAGACACGTTTGCGGCTTGCTAAAAACCTCAAACCGGCGGTGTGCACCAGCCCATAGAGTTACATTAGCCACGCGGATTTTCAAGCGGATGCGGCCGGCGGATCCGCCCGGTGTGCACTGGGCCTTACTTCCCTTGGCTGCGACCATCAGCCCGAGTGGGGAATTTATGTCCATAAACCTTTCCTGTATTCTAAAGGTGCCAATAGACCTGGCAATTATGGGCAGATTCCACAAAGAGACAAATCCTCTAATCGAATGATTAGAGATAAATGTGTTTCTTGTCGTAGCTGCCCATAAACTACAGGACGATTCCCATCCGGTTTCAGCTTGAAACCTTCAGGGAATCGGCTCACCTCACTGCGTCCGAACCGCCGATGCCCCCCAATGTGTAAGTGTGACACCCCAACCCCCCCCTCCCCGTTTGTGTATTTATACATTACCTGTCCTGTAGCAGCCTCCGCGGGGTGACCGTCCATCCCGGTAACAGCTGCATGCACGCTAGCATGTATGCGGAACCCGGCGAGATGGACGGAAACCGCGTGGAGGCCGACACCGGACAGATAATGTATAAATGCACTACATTACAAACATTTACACATTGCAGCAGCGGGAGTTTCGTCATTTCTTCACTTGTTCTTAAACCGTCTGCCGTACCGCTGCGCAAATGACCAACCAACTTCTGCCCGACATCTTGCAGCATGCGCAATCGACCGTGTGACCAAATTCCGTCCGAAAATTGTTCGCTTTGTCAGTCTGGCATGCACTTGGCGACACCGATTTTCATCCAATTTGACTTTAATCATCTAATTGGATGGTCGATCGGCCGCCAAGTCGCCTAACGTATGGTCACCTTAAAACAATGAAAGGGGATCTGTAACCAAGGAATGCACTTTATCCCAATCAGTTGCGGATACCCCTTTTCCCATGAGAAATCTTTACCGTCTCTCGAATAAATCATCAAGAGGGTCTGTATGGCTGATATTGTGGTGAAACCCCTCCCACAGTGTGATGTCATGACCTAGGTCCTGACAGTTTCCTGTCTAAGAACCTCGTTGCTTTGTGTGAAATAACGTCTGTTTCCAACTGCCAAGCAACCAGTTTTTCCCTCTGTGCATACGTATATCTATAAAAATACAACCTTTTAGCCTATCGCATTGTTAGGGTGTGTGGTTATAATGGCAGTTGGTGCTGTCTTATGTGCAGGCTGAATCAAACAATATGAACACAGTACATGGCGAATATTTCTTGTTCTCTCTTCTATTTTTTTTTTACTTCTTATTTTGCAATGTATTGATTTTTTAGCCCCCCCCTCCCCCTTTTTTTGAGTTCCTCTTTAAAGAGACCCAGAGATGAGTAAAAGAGGCCGGTTTTTTACTTATCCGAGGCTTCCTCCAGCACGTAAGCATCCCTCACCGTCCACCCGCGTGCCTCCGTTAAGGCTGAACAGAGGATTGCGTGAGTACTGCGGGAGGGATGCATTCAGGCTTGTGGGGCTTGCGGAAGCCACGGATAAGTAAAAAAAAAACGGCTCCTTTGTCATCTCTGAGTCTCTAAACATTCTTTGAAACTGTTCTCAGAAGAACCAAAGGACAATCACTGTGAACAGACACACACAGAAACATAGTAACAGCATAAACGGCCGGCTTACCTATGCTCCATGGTGACACTCAAGGGATCCACGCAGGCGGCCACGGAGCCAATGACAAAGGAGGTCCTGACGAGGGGGTCAGTGTGAGTTTGCAAGGCCTGCACTACATCAATGACATCCACATATCTGGAAGAAGAGGCCAGAGGACAGGGGAAGGTGACAATTGATGTATTTAAGAGCTGTCAGCACCAGTTAAGTTCATTCCAAGAAAACATTTCTATGGTGGATGGATATCAGCAGAGAGGGAGCCACAACTTCAGCAACTAACAGCTACAGGAATGCGTCTTCAAAGAACACAATCCAGATCCTCTCCCTCACTCTAATCTCAGGCTCTGCAGATTACAGGGGTGCTTCACACTGCCCTGAGGGAGGCGGGGTCAGGCCTAGGACTCCGCTACAAGCCTATAGCAGTAAGGCCCGGCTCACACGGCCGCTACACACAACGGTTGCGGATTTCATTACTCAAATGAAATGGATGTGATTTTTAAACGTTGGTACTGGCTTTTCCTGTCATTCGTGTAAATGACACGCTTATTTTAATCGTCTCGCGTTGTCCTCGGCTACTCTCGACAATTCCATGTCCCCCTGTGGGATCAAACCGTGACGCAATGATTTAACCAAAGGTTGCCCCTGGGCCATGCACTATACAATTTGTTTTAACCGAGTAGACAAAAACGTCAAATTAAGTAAAAATTGTGTTCTTAATCAGCACCCCGATGAACATCACCAGAATGTCAATGTTCTCTCTTGGTGATGTCGATCGATCTTAATCTCCATTGCGGTGCCGATCACAATGCAGTTGTGCAGTGTATATCCAGCTTAAAGAGACTAACAAAATTTTGAGCCTTATTTCTTCTATCCTATAAGTTCCTATACCTGTTCTAATGTGGTCTGGATTACTGCAGCCTTTCCTAGTTGCACAGTGACTGTATTATCTCTGTTATATGATCTAATCTTCTTTCCTCTGGCGGCTTTGTCGGGCTCAGGCACTCAGGCTGGAATGTGCTGCTCTGCTTGTGATAGAATAGAAGCTATACACACCCTCTCCACGCCCCCTGCACACTCTGTATGACTCACACACTGAGCTACTATCACCTATCACTTGCTATGTCTTTTGTTTGTAAACACTGCCTAAAACTGGCAATTACAAGCCAGGATTGCAGCAAGGAGTGGCAGAAACAGCACCGAGGGGCCCAGGAGAACATTATGAATAGAATGGTATGCTTTTTATTGTAAGAATTTTAGAGTACAGATTCTCTTTAAAGCTAGACACAGAGCATTAATAAGATGGCAAGCTGTATAATGTTTTCTTCAGGTTCGCTTTGCTTCTCAGAATTTGGATACAGGGTCACTGTATGGTACAGGTTCCCATAAACAATACAATTTAGCAAACGATCAACCTTCCTATCGATCACATCCCATATTGTTGACGGTAACAATCAACAACGATCGGTTTATTGATTGTTTAATCAATCAGTTTCCCAGATTGATTCCATTAAAAATGATCGGATCGGCTAACCTATTCATCCAGTTTATGAGCCTGATCGATTACTTCCGATTGCAATAATTGGCTCAAAAGGTCGATTGTTTGCTAGAATTGTACTGTTAATGGGCACCTTAAAGGGGAACTGAAATAAAGAGGTATACGGAGGCCGCCATATTTATTTCCTTTTAATCAATACCAGTTGCCTGGCAGCCATGCTGATCCTCTGCCTCTAATACTATTAGCCATAGCCCCTGAACAAGCATGCAGCAGATCAGGTGTTTTAGACTTTAAAGAGAAACTCCAACCAAGAATTGAACTTTATCCCAATCAGTAGCTGATACCCCCTTTTACATGAGAAATATATTGCTTTTCACAAACAGACAATCAGGGGACGCTGTATGACTGATTTTGTGCTGAAACCCCTCCCACAAGAAGCTCTAGGACCGCGGTACTTTTGGCAGTTTGTTACAATGTACAATGTTACAATGTTTACAGCTGTCTCTAACAGCCAAAACAGCTAGCAGCAGCTACATAACCTGCCCACAGTAAAAATGTCACCATGTAATAAATGTCAGAATGTAAATCGGGGAGAGGAAAGATTTTACAATGAGCAAACACTGACTAAATCATTTATACATAATTATTGTAAAAATGAAGCACTTTATTACATTATTTTCACTGGAGTTCCTGTTTAAAGTCAGATCTGACAAGACTAGCTGCATGCTTGTTTCTGGTGTTATTTAGATACTACTGCAGAGAAATAGACCAGCAGGGCTGCCAGGCAACTGGTATTGATTAAAAGGAAATAAATATGGCAGCCTCCGTATACCTCTTACTTCAGTTCCACTTTAAGACTGATGCATTTCATCTTCCACACATTGGTTGGTGTAACTGTCACTCGACACTAGGGGATTTCCCTGGCAACAGGCAGCAGAGCGATTCTCACCCCTCCAGTACAATGAGCAGCATCATCTTCTTGCGGGAATAGACAGCTTGGCGGGCGCTGCGGTTGCGCTGTGCTTCCAGGATGCTGGAGAGGAACCTGTGGAACTGCGCGGTGCTGAACTCCTCCGAGCTGTCGCTGGGCTGCCGATACACCATCCACCTGGGAGAAAGGAGGCCTCTGTTATATACAGTCCACACAGCCATTCTTACCTGGCCACACACAGAAGGGCTGCTGTGTTCATTGCTCAGATAAGGAAGCTGCACTAAGGCTGCATTCAAGGCAAGACAGGACACAGAACATTTATATTGTGCTTTTCTCCTAGCGGACTTAAAGTGGACCTGCACTGAGAACTCCTCTCTGCTCAAAAAGATACACAACAGCATAATAACCTTTAAACAAAAAAACATTTTTGTTACAGCGGATACAAATCCTGCAATAAATCTGCACAGTTACTACTTCCTGATTCATGGAAGCAGACATATTGTTTACAGCCTGTGCTTTCAAATGGGCTTACCTGCCATAGGCAGTCATGTGACACAGGAGAGAGATGAAATTACAACTTGTGATTAGACATAAATGAGAGGAGTTACACAGGATAAACTCTTTAAATACATACAGGGTGCATTTCTGTAATGTTTTCTGTGTGTCCTGTGCAAGAGTTCAGGTCCACTTTAAAGCGCCGGAGCTGCAGCCACTAGGGCGCGCTCAGTAGGCAGTGACAGTGTTAGGGAGTCTTGCCCAAGGTCTCCTTACTGAATAGGTGCTGGCTTACTGAACAGGAACTGAAGGAGCCGAGATTCAAACCCAGGTCGCCTATGTCAGAGGCAGAGCCTTTAAACTGAACCAGAGACGAAGCACCCTCAAGTATTTTACCATATAGATTAGTGGGAACATTAGAGAAAACACCTACCCTGCTCTCTGTTTCATTCTGCACTGCTCAGCTTGCTTGTTATCAACCGGGATAAAATTCCCGACTGAGTATTCAGTCTGGCTTTGCTATAATGACTCAGCTATAAGGATTCCTGAGCAGAGACAGCAGGGGGCGGGCTTGGACTTAAAAATACATCAGAGAACACAGACTGAGCTATAAATATTCCTGAGCAAAGCCAGACTGAATGCTCAGTCAGGTATTTGATTAGGGCTGATTAGAAGCAAGCTGTGCAGTGAAGAATAAAACAGAGAGCAGGGTAGGTGTTTTCTCTAATGTTCCCACTGATATATATGGTAAAATACATGAGGGGGCTTCGTCTCTGGTTCCCTTTAAGCAGTACCCAGCCACTCACAGTTATCTCTCGGTTCAGACTGCCTCTGCTGAGAATCTAGAGCCCTGATGAGTCAGGGGGAGATCCAAACTGATGGATCATATTGTCTGAGTGAGGGTGAGGCCCTTCCTCCTGACCCCTCCCACTCCATGTGCAGTCTCCCTCCACTACCCTGTCCATAGCAACAGAAGGCCTCACAGGACTGTACAGCTAGTGATGTGTTTGTACAGAACTCAGCCCTAAACTGGCGTGGTTACTGATGTAACGAGTCCCGATCCCTGCAGATGCCAGTCCTTATATAAGTGTGTGAGGCTAAAAGAGGAACTGTAGTGAAAATGACAATGCATAAAATTGCTCATTTCTTATAATATTCATTTATAGATTATTTAGTCAGTGTTTGCTCATTGTACAAAATGTCCTCTCCTGCCGATTTACATTCTGAAATGTATCACTGGTGGTGATATTTTTAGCTCTGCCAGGTGATCTCTGCAGAATGTCCATTACTGAGAGTTCTATGCACAGAGGGAGATATTAGCTTGCAAAAAGCCGTTATTTCCCACAATGCAATGGGGTTCACAGACAGGAAACTTTTAGGACCATGGTCATGACATCACACTGTGGGAGGGGTTTCACAATATTAGCAATGCAGACCGCCCCTGATGATTTATTTGAGAAAAGGTAAAGATTTCTCATGGGAAAGGGGGTATCAGCCACTGATTGGAATGAAGTTCAATCTTTGGTTGAAGTTCCTCTTTAGTGCTCTGCGACCGCCTGAAGCCAATTGGCGGCCGCAGAGTTGCTCCCCAGAACCGCTTAACACAGATTGGCGTCAAGTCCTGGGGAGGAGATTAGCGGGGATTGCGGGCACTGATGCATGTGCATGCCCGCTTGAGTGATGGAGCTCCACTCAGTCCACAGTCTGCCAGCCATGATCAATGCTGGCAGACTGTGATCTAGTGCAACGCTGTACTGGGGACAGCCCTGTCACTTGGCTGTCCCCTGGATCGGCTCACTACGCAATCCCCTCTCATATACACTAGAGAGGATCGCCTTGATTGGACCTCGGGGGATGGAAAAAAAAAATAGTACTTTTTATTTTAAAAAAAGACAGTTAATTTATTAAGAATAATAATAAAAAATAATACAGCCTGCAGCAGCGATCAGAGCCCACTGACAGAAAGCTCACAGTAAACATTCCACAGAACTGCACCTGACAGGACTAAATATGTCACTCCCAGTGATACATTTTAGAATGACAATCAGGGTAAAGAAAGATTTTACAATGGGCAAACAATGACTAAATCATTTATAAATTAGTTTTGTAAAAAAAAAAAAAAAATTTTTATTCATTGTTATTTTCACTGCACTTCCTCTTTAAAAGACGTATAAATAAAGATACACCCACGACTCCCAAGCCCAACCCGCCTTTAAAGGGAACCTAGAGCAAGAGGTACATGGAGGCTGCAATATTTATTTCCTTTTAAACAATACCAGTTGCCTGGCTATCCTGCTGATCTCTTTGGCTGAAGTAGTTGCTGAATCACACACCTGAAACCAGCATGCAGCGAATCCAGTCAGACTTCAGTCAGAAATATCATGCTTGTTCAGGGTCTATGGATAAAAGTATGAAAGGCAGGGCTGGTAGGCTGCTGGTGTTTGAAAGGAATTCAATATGCCAGTCTCCAGATCCCTCTCCCTTTAGGTTCCCTGTAAGTTTGACTTTATTTGCCTCATGCTTGTTTCAGGTGTGTGATTCAGACACTACTGTAGCCAACGAGATCAGCAGGACAGCCCGGCAACTGGTATTGTTTAAAAGGAAATAAATATGGCAGCCTCCATATCTATCGCACATCAGTAGTCCTTTACTAAATGGAAAGACACGGCTGTTCTGCTGCTCCGTTGGCTTCTGTACTTTAAGATTCACTGGTAGAGGCTTATGTGAGATGCTAATAATTATTGCATGCTAAGGTAATGCAAGTAGTATGCAATTCAGGACTGGACCAATCAAATGACGCTTTTGTCTAGCCCGGTTGCCAGCTGAATATAATCTTCATTTAGAGCTGGTCCACACTAGGTCCGGAAACGTATCCGTGGCTGCGTTTTTCAAACCTGATGAAAAACGGAGTCCCGGATACTAATGTTGAAAATAGCAGCCAGCCTCACCCAAGTAAAAAACGGTTCCGTCTGCGTTTGCGGGGACCCGTTTTCAAAACCTGAACGGAAGGTCCGGACCTGCTGCATTTTCACGCAACGGATCAGGACCACGGATACACGCAGGGGTAGTGAAAGCAATGAGAAAACGCATCTCCAGCTCCACAGGCAAAAAACGGATGTGAAAACGGATAGCCTGAGCTTTATGATTGGCCCAAAAAATCCTCCCACTCCTTCCCAATGATGGAGACGTTTTCTGTCAGGGAAAAACCTGAACGGAAACTGATACAAAACTGATGCACTTTCATCAGTTTGCAGTACGGTGGGTACTTCCCCTGATCCGGACTGCAGTGTCCGTCCTGCAACCGGGTCTAGTGTGGACCCAGCCTAAATTTGTATGCAACCTGGAAGAAGAAGTATTTCACAGACCATCACTATAAAAAGCATTATTAGCTTATATAGCTAAAGGCAGCCAGAACACCTGATCTGCACACAAGCCCAGAGGCCAATTATCAGTCTGGGCGACAGGAGATCAGCATGACATGCACATATGCACAAGATCAGCAAGAATAGATCCGGTATTCTTCTCACAGCTACCTTTTAGTGAAATTATAACAACAGTGCCACCTTGTGGAAAACCTCTCAGATCACTGCCAAATATTTATCACAAGCAAGGCAAGAGTCCCAACCATTGCAAATCAGAGTAGAATCCTACTGAAGCAGCTATTTTGGGGGCCGGAGACGTCGCAATGACTTAGCAGTGGTAAGTGTTAATTTGGAGGCTAATGGTGGCTATTTACATTGGCGCCTATGATCAGTCCCAACAATTAATTTGAGCTCTGCCAAAAATGTGTGAGGACCTCAACCCTTGAGGACTGGAGTTCAACATTCCTGGTATAGGGTTAGGAATAGGTAGGGGGTTGTTTAGGGTGCGGCATAAGTTGAAGGAGGGAGGGTCTCATCAGGTTAAGCATAGGTTGAAGGGGTCTTAGGGTTAGGCAGGTGTTAAGGGGGACGTTTAGGTTTAGATATGGGTTGGGGGCGGGGTCTCAGGGTTAGGCATGAGGGGTGGGAGAAAACTCAAAGTGTACCACAGCTCCTGTAAATAAAAGTTTTTTTTTTTTTTTATTTGTTTTATTAAACAAAATTCAACAATCAGCAGAAGCCCTGAGATTTTTGGATTTCATAGTAAGTGGCGTCCAGCACGCTTGATGGATAACGTATAATTGAATCAAACGGTTATGAGCAGCAGGAGAAGACAACCGACCCGATAGGTATATATCCTCCCAGTCCTCATCCTATATCCAAATTTAGCAGATCTCTTCATGTCTTGCCCTTCGGTTTTAGCATTCTAGGCCTTGTTTCCATCTGTGCGCTTCTATCTGCTTCTGTCCGCTTTTTATCAGTGCATCAATGTTAGATTGATAAACGTTGCTGAAAAGCGGATAGAAGCGCATAGATGGAAACAAGGCCTCAAGGGGAGTATATAAATAAGACGTTAAGCCCGGAGCACCTTGTGTTTTTAAATAAAAAGTTTTATACATACCTGGGGCTTCCTCCAGCCCCATAAGTTCGGATCGCTCCCACGCCGCCATCCTCCGCTGTCTGCAGCTCCCATACCGGGTCTTGTCACTTCGGTCAGTCCGAGCCAGTCTGACGTAAGAGACGTGCACCCTCTACGTATCTCTCCAGTGGCTGCAGGAGAGATACGCAAAGAACGCACGTATCTTACGTCAGACTGCCTCGGACTGACTGAAGTGACGGGACCCGGTTCTCGTAGCTGCGGGCAGAGGAGGACGGCGGCGTGGGAGCGATCCGAACTTATGGGGCTGGAGGAAGCCCCAGGTATGTATAAAACCTTTTATTTACAGGAGCTGTGGTACACTTTAAGGGTTTGGCATAGGTTAGAGCAGTTGGTTAGAGTAAGGCACCCATACAGAGAAGGTTCAAGTGCAAGTGGGGTCAGGTTAGAGGAAAGTTAACGACTTGAGGACCCAGCCTTTACCCCCCTTAAGGACCAGCGCTATTTTTTATGATCTCTGCAGCCCCCAGCACAGATCAGGTGGCATGCAGAGCGATCAGATCGCCCCCCTATGGGGATGATGTGCAGAGGGGGTCTGATCGCTCCGGTCGGCAGGCATGATGCTGGGGGGGGGGGGCACCTCAAAGCCCCCTCCGCGGCGAAATTCCCCCCCTCCCTCTCCTACCTGTCCCCCCTGGTGATCGGGGCTGCACAGGACGCTATCCGTCCTGTGCAGCCTGTGACAGGAAGTCCTCTGTCACATGGCGGCGATCCCCGGCCGCTGATTGGCCAGGGATCGCCGATCTGCCTTACGGCGCTGCTGCGCAACTGCGCCGTTCAATTTAAACAAATGAGACAAACGTCTCCTGCGTTTACATTTAGTCTGCGAGCCGCGATCTGCGGCTCGCAGGCTATTTACAGAGACCCGCTCCGTGATCTAACAGGAAACGTCCGCTCGCACGAGCGGCCTTTCCTGATTAATTAGGGAGGCACCTGGCGACGCAGATGTGCGTCGCTGGTCCTCCAGCTACCACTTTGCCGCCGCGCGGTATGAGTGTGCGGTCGGCAAGTGGTTAAATACAAATAAAAATTACCGATATTTTACTATCGTAGTTACAAAGACTAATACTGTAGAATATCGGTCATTTTACAGTTATTCTACTAGCTGCTATTTCTGGTGCCCAAATTAGCTCGGCTTTGTTTTTACACGTACTCGGATCTGTCACATATTACACCTCCTGAGCCCTGCCCACCACCCTGAGCCCCGCCCACCTACCCCTCTATAGTACTCACATGTGCAAAATAAACTGAAATTCTATTTTATATAGCAGAGAGAAGACTTACCTCCCATATTCCTTCTGGGAGGACACAAGGAAGTCGCACAGGTCATTGCAGTGGCTGCCCGGCAGACCTGTGATAATAGTAACTGACACCTGGAGGAAGCAGAATGACAAATTAATAGTAAAAAAACGCAGGAAAAAAAGACTACATTTTACATTCATGACTTTCAATCTGACCATTATAAGGAAATAGCAATGCCAGCAAATAAAAATAAAAAAGAAAATAAAAGTACAATTGGATACAAAATGGATACTTTTCAAATCGGGAAAACTGAAGTGATTGGGATATGGAGGCTGCCATACTGATTTCCTTTTAAACAATAACAGTTGCCTGGCAGTCCAAATTGATCCTCTGGCATCTGAGTTACAATCCTGAAACAAGCATGCCGCTAATCCAATCATTACATCTGATCTGCATGCTTGTTCAGCGTCTGTGGCTATAAGTATTACAGGCAGAGGATCAGCAGGACAGCCAGGCAATCTGCATTGTTTAAAAGGAAACAATATGGCAGCTTCCATATCCCTCTCACTATAGGTTCCTTACAACAAAAGAAAATGTGATATTTGCTTAGCATTGCACCAGCTGGTGTGACTTAAAGAGACACTGAAGCGAAAAAAAAAATATGATATAGTGAATTGGTTGTGTACTATGAATAATTACTAGAAGATTAGCAGCAAAGAAAATATTCTCATACTTTTATTTTCAGGTATATGGTGTTTTTTCTAACATTGCATCATTCTCTAATATGTGCAGATTACACAACACTCAGCATTCAAAATGATTCTTTCAGAGCAGTCTGTGAACTAATGACCTCTCCTCTGGCAGAGAAAAAGAAAACAGTTGAGATAATAAAAGTCAGAAGACAGCCCTCTCCACGACTTTTGAAAGTCGTAGAAATGAATGGCTTTTTTGCATAGAGATAACAACTGGAGTTTCTTAACTCTTCCTGTACTGGAAACAATTAGACTGATGTATCTGATCTTAATGTTTTATTTCTTAGCTGTACTACACATACAAATCATAAAATCATAATTTTTTTTGCTTCAGTGTCTCTAAGTTGTATAAAAATAAACCTGCAAATTTTCAAAAGGGGGAGATCCCGTATAAATAAACTACTCAATGCCTGACTTTAATCTATGTACAGTGGGATGCAAAAGTTTGGGCACCCTAGTTAACCACTTGAGGACCTAGGGCTTTCTACCCCTTAAGGACCGGCCACTTTTTTTCCATTCAGACCACTGCAGCTTTCACGGTTTATTGCTCGCTCATACAACCTACCACCTAAATGAATTTTGGCTCCTTTTCTTGTCACTAATAAAGCTTTCTTTTAGTGCTATTTGATTGCTCCTGCGATTTTTACTTTTTATTATATTCAGCAAAAAAGACATGAATTTTGGCAAAAAAATGATTTTTTTAACTTTCTGTGCTGACAGTTTTCAAATAAAGTAAAATTTCTGTATACATGCAGCGCGAAAAATGTGGACAAACATGTTTTTGATTAAAAAAAACCCATTCAGTGTATATTTATTGGTTTGGGTAAAAGTTATAGCGTTTACAAACTATGGTGCAAAAAGTGAATTTTCCCATTTTCAAGCATCTCTGACTTTTCTGACCCTCTGTCATGTTTCATGAGGGGCTAGAATTCCAGGATAGTATAAATACCCCCAAAATGACCCCATTTTGGAAAGAAGACATCCCAAAGTATTCACTGAGAGGCATAGTGAGTTCATAGAAGATATTATTTTTTGTCACAAGTAAGCGGAAAATGACACTTTGTGAAAAAAAAAAAAAAAAAAAAAAAGTTTCCATTTCTTCTAACTTGCGACAAAAAAAAAAATGAAATCTGCCACGGACTCACCATGCCCCTCTCTGAATACCTTGAAGTGTCTACTTTCCAAAATGGGGTCATTTGTGGGGTGTGTTCACTGTCCTGGCATTTTGGGGGGTGCTAAATTGTAAGCACCCCTGTAAAGCCTAAAGGTGCTCATTGGACTTTGGACCCCTTAGTGCAGTTAGGCTGCAAAAAAGTGCCACACATGTGGTATTGCCGTACTCAGGAGAAGTAGTATAATGTGTTTTGGGGTGTATTTTTACACATACCCATGCTGGGTGGGAGAAATATCTCTGTAAATGACAATTTGTTAATTTTTTTTACACACAATTGTCCATTTACAGAGATCTTTCTCCCACTCAGCATGGGTATGTGTAAAAATACACCACAAAACACATTATACTACTTCTCCTGAGTACGGCGATACCACATGTGCGCTAAAGGGCCCAAAGTCCAATGAGTACCTTTAGAATTTCACAGGTCATTTTGAGAAATTTCGTTTCAAGACTACTCCTCACGGTTTAGGGCCCCTAAAATGCCAGGGCAGTATAGGAACCCCACAAATGACCCCATTTTAGAAAGAAGACACCCCAAGGTATTCCGTTAGGAGTATGGTGAGTTCATAGAAGATTTTATTTTTTGTCAAAAGTTAGCGGAAAATGACACTTTGTGAAAAAACACAATTAAAATCAATTTCCGCTAACTTTTGACAAAAAAATAAAATCTTCTATGAACTCACCATACTCCTAACGGAATACCTTGGGGTGTCTTCTTTCTAAAATGGGGTCATTTGTGGGGTTCCTATACTGCCCTGGCATTTTAGGGGCCCTAAACCGTGAGGAGTAGTCTTGAAACGAAATTTCTCAAAATGACCTGTGAAATTCTAAAGGTACTCATTGGACTTTGGGCCCTTTAGCGCAGTTAGGGTGCAAAAAAGTGCCACACATGTGGTATCGCCATACTCGGGAGAAGTAGTACAATGTGTTTTGGGGTGTATTTTTACACATACCCATGCTGGGTGGGAGAAATACCTCTGTAAATCGACAATTGTGTGTAAAAAAATCAAAAGATTGTCATTTACAGAGGTATTTCTCCCACCCAGCATGGGTATGTGTAAAAATACACCCCAAAACACATTATACTACTTCTCCCGAGTACGGCGATACCACATGTGTGGCACTTTTTTGCACCCTAACTGCACTAAGGGGCCCAAAGTCCAATGAGTACCTTTAGGATTTCACAGGTCATTTTTGTTTCAAGACTACTCCTCACGGTTTAGGGCCCCTAAAATGCCAGGGCAGTATAGGAACCCCACTAATGACCCCATTTTAGAAAGAAGACACCCCAAGGTATTCCGTTAGGAGTATGGTGAGTTCATAGAAGTTTTTATTTTTTTGTCACAAGTTAGCGGAAATTGATTTTAATAGTTTTTTTTCACAAAGTGTCATTTTCCGCTAACTTGTGACAAAAAATAAAATCTTCTATGAACTCACCATACTCCGTACGGAATACCTTTGGGTGTCTTCTTTCTAGAATGGGGTCATTTGTGGGGTTCCTATACCGCCCTGGCATTTTAGGGGCCCTAAACCGTGAGGAGTAGTCTTGAAACCAAATGTCGCAAAATGACCTGTGAAATCCTAAAGGTACTCATTGGACTTTGGGCCCCTTAGCGTACGTAGGGTGTAAAAAAGTGCCACACATGTGGTACCGCCGTACTCAGGAGAAGTAGTATAATGCGTTTTGGGGTGTATTTTTACACATACCCATGCTAAGTGGGAGAAATATCTCTGTAAATGACAATTGTTTGATTTTTTTACACACAATTGTCCATTTACATAGAAATTTCTCCCATCCAGCATGGGTATGTGTAAAAATACACCCCAAAACACATTATACTACTTTTCCTGAGTACGGCGGTACCACATGTGTGACAATTTTTTGCAGCCTAGGTGCGCTAGGGGCCCAACGTCCTATTCACAGGTCATTTTGAAGCATTTGTTTTCTAGACTACTCCTCGCGGTTTAGGGCCCCTAAAATGCCAGGGCAGTATAGGAACCCCACAAGTGACCCCATTTTAGAAAGAAGACACCCCAAGGTATTCCGTTAGGTGTATGGCGAGTTCATAGAAGATTTTATTTTTTGTCACAAGTTAGCGGAATATGACACTTTGTGAAGAAAAACAATTCAAATCAATTTCCGCTAACTTGTGGCAAAAAATAAAATCTTCTATGAACTCGTCATACACCTAACAGAATACCTTGGGGTGTCTTTTTTTCTAAAATGGGGTCACTTGTGGGGTTCCTATACCGCCCTGGCATTTTACAGGCCCAAAACCGTGAGTAGTCTGGAAACCAAATGTCTCAAAATGACTGTTCAGACTTCCGGTTCCGGCGCCTCCATGAGCGGCTGAGCACAGCGGAGCTCCGCCAGACCCGACGATACGCAGCAGGCAAACCAGCAACAAGGTGCCTGGTATTCACCACCCCAGGCACCGCACACCTTTCCGAAGCCACAGCGAACACGAATGGACCGCTATTTAACGCGATCCGCCGCCAAACAGGGAGACTCGCGAGCTGACCCACCACGCGGCAAGATGGCGCCTCACCCCAGGCCTGAAGATGATTACGCCACAGAGGATTCCTCACCTCATGAGTGGGAAGATGATTCTAGCCGCGCCATCCAGAAGGGTAAGAGACTTGCTTCTCAGAGACATAAAGAAATGGCCCAAGAAGTAGCTAAGTACCTCATGCCTACCCTGCATAAAGCTATAGAGGCGGCCATCACTAAGTCCCTCACTGCTATAACGGAAGAGCTTCACTCCCACAAAACAAGAATAGTAGAGGCGGAAGGCCGTATCTCCCAATGCGAAGATGCGTTACACATCACTGAACGCAGGCTCAGAGATTCTGAAAGATGTAATGATCTATTCCATGCCAGAATTGAGGACCTAGAAAACCGTTCTAGACGGAGTAACCTGCGTATTATAGGCCTCCCTGAAACAGTTAAACCTGAGACGCTAAAGGAATTCTGTGAAGCCACACTCCCAGGCTTACTCTCCATACCAGACCTGTGTAAAACTGAACGAGCACACAGAGTTGGTCCGCAGAAGCCAAGCGCTAACAGAATGACTATGGTCAAATACTTAGATTACACTGATAAAGCCAGAATATTGCGAGCTTTCAAATCTCTTCAGACCCCTCTGGAATATCAGGGCGCTCGCCTAAAAATCTTCAATGACTACTCCCAAGAGGTATCCCTGAAACGTCAGGCTTTCATACCAATCTGCTCAGCTCTATTTAAAAAGAAAATGCGCTTCGCCTTGCTATATCCAGCGATTCTTAAAGTGACAGATCAAGAGGGCCAGTTTCGTATATTCAAAACACCTAGAGAAGCGGAACGCTTCTTTGACATAGAAGGAGACACTCAAGAGCGTGTCAAACACTCCCTGTCAAGATCACAAAGAGGGCAATCCGTTTAAAACCTGTGTTCATTCAAATCAAAAAGAAAATAAATACTCGCTTTATTGCTCCCCTTATCCTAAATAGTAACTTTCCATACTGCTGTTGTAAACGTACTATAACGGGTCTACGGAAGCGAGGATGCACTAGATAGCATGGGGGGAAGAAGAGAAGTCCATGCACGAAGTGTGCCACCTGAATGTGCTGTATACCACTTCACCTTGTTTTTTCTTTTACTAGACAGTCCTTTAACATCACAAAAGCTGTTAGTTCAGTTAGATTTCCTAAATAAGGTTACAGCTGTTTTTAGTTATGTTCTGGGGAAATTTCATCACTCTTTCACCTCTAATCTCATCACTGGAAATTATGAATGTACCTACGCATCACACATAATCTCACTACAAGGGGAATGTTTGACCTCACCGTCTACCTTCACCACCATCTTATGGGAAAAATATGGGGCTTAAAGTATATTCGTGGAATGTAAAAGGACTTAGATCCCCTGTTAAAAGAGGACGGGTCCTGCGGCACCTTAAGAAATTACGTGCTGATATAGCGCTGCTGCAGGAGACCCACTTGCGCTCGGAAGAAATAAAATATATGCAAAAGGGCTGGGTAGCACACAGTTTCGGCTCAGCAGCTAATGGGAGGAAAGCTGGGGTGATCATATTGATCAGCAAACACCTAAAAGGTAAAGTACACTTACACTACGATGATGGGAAGGGTAGATGTGTGGCGGTGAAGATTCACCTACCAGGCGACACCTTAGTCATATACAACATCTATGGTCCGAACGAAGACAAGGGCCCATTCTATGAAGCAATAACAAATAAATTACTACAAGATAATCCGGAAACTCTCATGATAGGAGGAGATTGGAATGAGGTAGTAAATGCCAATGAGGACACCAAAACAGACAAAAATGGAAGGCAAGCAACGCGTAGAAACCCTACAATTTTAGCTACCTTCTTAAAAACACTTAACCTTACTGATGCATGGCGATTTCTCCATCCTTATGACAGAGACTTCACCTTCTACTCAACCCCCCACTCATCCTTTTCCCGCATAGATAATTTCTTCTTAGGGGGAGTAATAATACCTAGACTTTTAAATGCACAAATACATGATATAGTCATCTCTGACCATGCACCAATTGAAATTGAAATATCAGAACAAATACCTAGAGGATCAGATATCCTATGGAAATTCCCCAATTATCTATATGAAGATGACGAATTCTGGTCTCTTTTAAAGGGATGGTGGCATGAATACTCACAAGATAATGCTCCTCATTCCAATGAACCCTTCCTATTCTGGGACGCAGCCAAGGCAGTACTTAGAGGGAGAATCTTCGCCCACACACAGACAAAAAAAAAACAAGCACACAAAATATACAATGAAACGACCCGGAAAGTTAGATTAGCCTACCAAAAATATCTGGCAGATCCAACTCCCATACATAGAATGGAGTGGTTAAAATGCAAAACAGAAGCTGACAAATGGTTTAAGCTGAGAGAGCTACACTTACAGCCAAAAATCAATCACTATTTCTTTAAATTCGGCAACAAGGCAGGTAAACTACTGGCAAAGATTGCCAGAGGCCCCTATGCGCCAGATCCTATCTTACAAGTGAAAGAACGCTCAGGCTCTTTAGTATCACACCCTAAGGATATCCTAAAAGTCTTTAGAGAATATTATGAAGCCTTATATGCCCCCCCACAAAACGGTTCCGATTCCCAAATAAACAATTGGCTGGATAAAGCGAAGTTAAAAAACCTAACAGAACCAGAATTGCAAGAAATAAACGCCCTCATAACTCCTGAAGAAGTAACAACCACAATCAAATCTTTAAATAATTCTAAGGCCCCTGGACCAGACGGTCTACCAGCCGAATTCTTTAAGATCTTAAAAGACGAAACAGCCTCTACATTAGCACAGATGTATAACAAAATTCTGAGAGGAGAAGGATACCTTAAATCAGGTACCGAAGCTTATATCAAACTAATAGCCAAAAAAGGGAAGGACCCTACAGCACCTGAATCCTATCGGCCAATTTCACTAATAAATCAAGATATAAAAATTCTAACCAAACTCATGGCCACCAGATTATCATACATTATACCCAGACTAATAAGCCCTAATCAAGTCGGATTTATAAAAGGAAGGTCAGCAGTTGCCAACATTAGAAAAGTATTGGCAGTCTTGGAGCGTGTCAAATCCTACCCCCAGACCCACAAACGCTCAGCCATCCTGACACTTGATGCTGAAAAAGCATTTGATGCTGTAAACTGGAAGTGGATGGAGTTGACACTCTGCAAGATGGGCTTCTCAGGGAACTTTTTGAATCTAATCCATGCGTTATATGACTCTCCATCAGCCAAAATACACCTCCCTGGCTTCCTTTCCGACCCCTTCCGCATAAATAGAGGCACACGACAAGGATGCCCGTTGTCCCCACTCCTATTTAACATCGCACTAGAGCCTCTGGCAAAATTACTAGAAAGTACGCATAAGGGACTTAATATTAACGGCTATAATATAACTCAAGCACTCTTCGCAGATGACATCTTAATCTTTTTAGATGACCCCTGCCAACAAGTCCCCAAAATCCTGGACTTGATAACACAAGTAGGTTCCCTCTCAGGCTTTAAAATCAACCCCACTAAAAGTGAGCTCATGCCCCTGTCAAAACAAGCACCCACTCAACAATTAGCCAATCTCCCAGTTACCATAACCAAAGGCCCCATCTCCTATCTAGGAATCAAAATTAATCCAGATCCTCACTCCCTTTACTATCTTAATATTAACCCAGTAATCAAGAATATTGTCTCTCAACTTCAGAGTTGGAAAAACCTACCTTTAAACATCATGGGAAGGGCTGCCCTCATCAAAATGGTGAGCTTTGGCAAGCTCCTATATCCTATGCAAGTTCTCCCCCTACTGTTTAAGCACGCAGATATAACAATTCTAACTAAGGCATTCTCTGCTTTCATATGGAAAGATAAACGAGCTAGAATCGCCTACGCAAGGCTCTGTCTCCCCAAAGATATGGGAGGCCTGGGTCTGCCAGATATTCATAAATATAATATAGCCTGTTTAACTAGACATGTCAGGGACTGGCTTTTCACTTCCTCCACTTTCTCGAACTATGAGTTGGAATCTGCTTTTGCAGAACCATGGCAACTCACGGGCCTTCTCCATACCAGTTGGCCAAAATTACCTACACGAATGAAAAATAGTATACTCCTCAGAGACACGATCCTTACTTGGAGGGAGCTGAGGAAGTCATATCACTTGCCGTGGCAAATCTCAAAATACATGCCCTTCTGGGGAACACCAAGCTTTGAGGCAGGTATGCAACATGGAAGATTCTTAAAGTGGGAAGACAAGGGATTATGCAGATTAGGTCAAATGCTACACTTGGACAAACATAAATGGAGGACTTTTCTGGAACTAAGGCAAATGCATGGGATACCTCGCGCTGACTTTCTTATGTACGCTCAACTTCAATCATATACGAAAAAACACTTGAGTGACATTACAAAAATAGCAACCATAACCCCGTTTGACAGATTCATCAAGGTACAAGGAGACAAACTCTCACTCTCGGCCACGCAACAAGATCTACTACATCTAAAAGCTAAATACCATGCAATAAATAATCTCAGAGGATGGGGTAAATACTTCCAAGATCACCACCTTGAAGAGCATATAATTGAAGGAAACAACAAGTACAGAACTCTTATAACGAATGAAACATGGAGGGAATCTCACTACCTTTTCATATTCCGGGCAAAATATGCTTTCAACATAAGATATAAGATACCTCCACCAGGATATGTACCAGCATGCCCCAAATGCAACCACCCCCAAGCAGATCTTGCTCACTGCATCTGGTTCTGCACTAAGACTCAAAAATACTGGCTCTCCGTACTTAAATTTGTCAATACAACATGCCATAAAAAAATACCCCTGGACCCATTAATTCTGTTATTTCATCATGCACCTTCTACCCCTACAGCTGATAAAGTAGACTATAAAACAATACCCTCAGATCTGGCGCACCTCATCATTGCTGCAGCTCGAAAGACTCTTTACAATCGCTGGATATACTCAACCAGTCCATCTATCTGGGACCTCAAAGCAGAGCTGATGGTCCTCTTCAATATGGCCAAAATAGACACTTTAATACATAAAGAGAAAAGTTCAAGAAAGTTCTTCAAGATCTGGAAACCTTTCATCATAAATACCTTCTCTACCACAGAGATTAACAACCTAATGGAACCTTTCAAATATACAAGTTGGTATGCCACTGAAGACCTCCTTGGAACTTTGGGGAAGCTAGCACTCACCGCTGAATAAAATGCATTAGAACATATGACCTCTAAGATATGCAGTATCCCATGACATTTAATAGATCCCCATGAAAACCCACATTATTTCCTCAGACCCTGAGAGTGAAAGAGTGATGAACCAAGCATTGTTTTTTTTTTTTTTTTTTTTGGGGGGGGGAGGGATACAGGGTGTTTCTCAATCGTTAAAGTTATGTTATGTTTTATTAGAAATCACGATGTGCAATGTGAACAGCAGAGATATCATCTTTATTGAAATCTTATGTTTCACATTTATATAATCTTACATATACGAAAACCTAACGTGACTGGTAATACCGAAAACCAATGTGATTCATTGTGGAATATATTATCGTTTTTCCTTTTCTGTATATGACAAAATCTTCAATAAAAATTATTTTCAAAAAAAAAAAAAAATGACTGTTCAGGGGTATAAGCATCTGCAAATTTTGATGACAGGTGGTCTATGAGGGGGCGAATTTTGTGGAACCGGTCATAAGCAGGGTGGCCTTTTAGATGACAGGTTGTATTGGGCCTGATCTGATGGATAGGAGTGCTAGGGGGGTGACAGGAGGTGATTGATGGGTGTCTCAGGGGGTGGTTAGAGGGGAAAATAGATGCAATCAATGCACTGGGGAGGTGATCGGAAGGGGGTCTGAGGGGGATCTGAGGGATTGGCCGAGTGATCAGGAGCCCACACGGGGCAAATTGGGGCCTGATCTGATGGGTAGGTGTGCTAGGGGGTGACAGGAGGTGATTGATGGGTGTCTCAAGGTGTGATTAGAGGGGGGAATAGATGCAAGCAATGCACTGGCGAGGTGATCAGGGCTGGGGTCTGAGGGCATTCTGAGGGTGTGGGCGGGTGATTGAGTGCCCTAGGGGCAGATAGGGGTCTAATCTGATAGGTAGCAGTGACAGGGGGTGATTGATGGGTAATTAGTGGGTGTTTAGGGTAGAGAATAGATGGAAACACTGCGCTTGGGTGGTGATCTGATGTCAGATCTGCGGGCGATCTATTGGTGTGGGTGGGTGATCAGTTTGCCCGCAAGGGGCAGGTTAGGGGCTGATTGATGGGTGGCAGTGACAGCGGGTGATTTATGGGTGGCAGTGACAGGGGGTGATTGATGGGTGGCAGTGACAGGGGGTGATTGATGGGTGATTGATAGGTGATTGACAGGTAATCAGTGGGTTATTACAGGGGAGAACAGATGTAAATATTGCACTGGCGAATTGATAAGGGGGGGTCTGAGGGCAATCTGAGCGTGTAGGCGGGCGATTGGGTGCCCGCAAGGGGCAGATTAAAGTCTGATCTGATGGGTAACAGTGACAGGTGGTGATAGGTGGTGATAGGGGGTGATTGATGGGTAATTAGTGGGTGTTTAGAGGAGAGAATAGATGTAAACGCTGCGCTTGGGTGGTGATCTGATGTCGGATCTGCGGGCGATCTATTGGTGTGAGTGGGTGATCAGATTGCCCGCAAGGGGCAGGTTAGGGGCTGATTGTTGGGTGGCAGTGACAGGGGGTGATTGATGGGTGATAGGTGATTGGCAGGTGATTGACAGGTGATCAGTGGGTTATTACAGGGAAGGACAGATGTAATTAATGCACTGGCGAATTGATAAGGGGGGGGGGGTCTGAGGGCAATCTGAGCGTGTGGGCGGGTGATTGGGTGCCCGCAAGGGGCAGATTAGGGTCTGATCTGATAGGTAACAGTGACAGGTGGTGATAGGGGGTGATTGATGGGTGATTGATGGGTAATTAGTGGGTGTTTAGAGAAGATAACAGATGTAAACAATACATTTGGGAGGTAATCTGACGGCGGGTTTGCGGGCGATCTAATGGTGTGGGTGGGTGATCAGATTGCCCGCAAGGAGCAGGTTAGGGGCTGATTGATGGGTGGCAGTGACAGGGGGTGATTGATGGGTGATAGGTGATTGGCAGGTGATTGACAGGTGATCAGTGGGTTATTACAGAGAAGAACAGATGTAATTAATGCACTGGTGAATTGATAAGGGGGGGTCAGAGGGCAATCTGAGCGTGTGGGCGGGTGATTGGGTGCCCGCAAGGGGCAGATTAGGGTCTGATCTGATAGGTAACAGTGACAGGTGGTGATAGGGGGTGATTGATGGGTGATTGATGGGTAATTAGTGGGTGTTTAGAGGAGAGAATAGATGTAAACAATGGATTTGGGAGGTGATCTGATGTCGGATCTGCGGGCGATCTATTGGTGTGGGGGGGTGATCAGATTGCCCGCAAGGGGCAGGTTAGGGGCTGGCTGATGGGTGGCAGTGACAGGGGGTGATTGACGGGTGATTGATGGGTGATTGACAGGTGATCAGGGGGATAGATGCATACAGTAAACAGGGGGGGTGGTCTGGGGGGGGGGGGGGGTCTGGGGAGAATCTGAGGGGTGGGGGGTGATCAGGAGGGGGCAGGGAGCAGGGTGGGGGATAAAAAAAAATAGCGTTGACAGATAGTGACAGGGAGTGATTGATGGGTGATTAGGGGGGTGATTGGGTGCAAACAGGGGTCTGGGGGGTGGGCAGGGGGGGGTCTGATGGGTGCTGTGGGCGATCTGGGGCAGGGGGGGGGAAAATCAGTGTGCTTGGTGCAGACTAGGGTGGCTGAAGCCTGCCCTGGTGGTCCCTCGGACACTGGGACCACCAGGGCAGGAGACAGCCTGTATAATACACTTTGTAAACATTACAAAGTGTATTATACACTTTGTATGCGGCGATCGTGGGGTTAACATCCCGCCGGCGCTTCCGTATAGCCGGCGGGATGTTGCGGCGGGTGAGCGGCGCCAGGCGGAGGATCGCGTCACTGATGACGCGATCGCTCCGCCCATGCCCCTACAAGGACCGCCGCCAATTGTCAATACGGCGGTCCTTGCGGGGTGCACTTCCCGGCCGCCAATTGTACATACGGCGGTCGGGAAGTGGTTAATTGTCATGATTTTCCTGTATAAATCGTTGGTTGTTACGAAATGTCAGTTAAATATATCATATAGGAGACACACACAGTGATATTTGAGAAGTGAAATGAAGTTTATTGGATTTACAGAAAGTGTGCAATAATTTTTTAAACAAAATTAGTTCTGTTTATCCGAGATTTTTCTTGGTCTGCCACTTTGAGCCTTAACTTGAACTGAGCCTGTTTTCCATTTCCTCAAAATGTTCCTAACTGTGGAAACAGACAGATTAAATCTCTGAGACAGATTTCGATATCCTTCCCCTAAACCATGATGGTGAATAATCTTTGTCTACAGGTCATTTGAGAGTTGTTTTGAGGCCCCCACGTTGCTACTCTTCAGAGAAAATTAAAAGAGAAGGGAAACTTACAAGTAAACCCCCTTAAATACTAATTCTCATAATTGGATTCACTTGTCTATGTAGGTCAGGGGTCACTGAGCTTACCAAGCCAATTTGAGTTTAAATAATTCGTTCTAAAGGTTTTGGAATCAATAACATTACAACAGTGCCCAAATGTATGCACCTGCTTAATTTTATTTAAACTTACACACTTTCTTAAATCCAATAAACTTAATTTCCCTTCTCAAACAACACTATATATATATATCTTATATAATATATTTAACTGACATTTTTATTCGTAACAACCAAAGATTTATACAGGAAAATCATGACAATTATTAAGTTTGCCCAAACTTTTGCATCCCACTGTATATATATTTAAACCGAGGCACCAAAATGGGATAAAAACGTCTAAAAAACGCTTTAAAGGGGGAAATTATGGTGGATTAACCTCCCTTGTAGACAAACAGACATGGATTCGTTATTTTTAGATCAAAACTAACATTAGATGAATCACTTTGCAACACGTTTTGCAGGTACAGTCCTGCTTCATCAGGAAAATAACAGAGAAAACTCAGGGAAAAATGCCAGAGAACAAATGGCTTAGGACCCCTATACATAATTCCACAATACATGATTTAACAAATCAATTAATTGAATTATAGATATTAAAAAAGAGGTATATCATCTATAAAATATATAAATCACATGGTAAGCAAATAAATTAATGTTATCTTACATCAAAAGAAATTATATATATATATATATATATATATATATATATATATATATATATATATATATATATATATATATATATATATATATATATATATATATCATAATAAGCAGAGAAATATAAAAAGAAATAGATATATATATGAATTTCTTTTGATGTACCACCACTTGTGGATTTACTGACATGCGACTGAGCAGGCCTCTTCCCCTGTGTTTGGGTAGAATAGGGACAGGATGCTGCGATGTTGCCCATACCTTGTCGTTCTCTGCTTGGCTCCCAGTGATGGTCTCTGAATGCTGCAGTAACGTGGGCAGATGTATCCTGGGCACCGGGTCACGGCCCACACTGCTCACTGCAAGGTGCCGGAAGAAGCTGCAACACACAACATCAGCACTTAGTGGAGACAGGACAGACAGCAGCATGTGTGGCCAATGGCAGCACACATCATCAGCATCAGTGGAAACAGGACAGACAGCTGGACGAGTGGCCAATGGCAGCACACATCAGCATCAGTGCAAACAGGACAGACAGCAGCACGAGTGGCCAATGGCAGCACACATCATCAGCATCAGTGGAAACAGGACAGACAGCTGGACGAGTGGCCAATGGCAGCACACATCAGCATCAGTGCAAACAGGACAGACAGCAGCACGAGTGGCCAATGGCAGCACACATCAGCATCAGTGGAAACAGGACAGACAGCAGCATGAGTTGCCAATGGCAGCACGCATCATCAGCACTTAGTGAAAAAACAGGACAGACAGCAGCACGATTGGGCAATGGCAGCACACATCATCAGCATCAGTGGAAACAGGACAGACAGCTGGACGAGTGGCCAATGGCAGCACACATCATCAGCATCAGTGGAAACAGGACAGATAGCAGCATGTGCGGCCAATGGCAGCACACATCATCAGCATCAGTGCAAACAGGACAGACAGCAGCACAATTGGGCAATGGCAGCACACATCAGCATCAGTGCAAACAGGACAGAAAGCAGGATGAGTGGCCAATGGCAGCACACATCATCAGCACTTAGTGAAAACGGGACAGACAGCACGATTAGGCAATGGCAGCACACTACATGCAATAGGCACTAACATTTCTGTAAAGAGAACCACTGTTATAGGTTTATAGAGTAACTTTACCATCACTAACATACACAAAAAAATGAAAGCCATCCTCCCCAGGGAATCTGAAGTGAGAGGGATATGGAGGCTGACATTTATTTAAAGTAAACCCGAGACAATGAAAGTAAAAGGATTTATACTTACCGGGTGCTTCCTCCAGCCCCCTGTAGTCAGTTAGCTCCCCTCTGTGTCAGTCTGGTCCCCTCTGTTGCTTTGCTGTTGAACCCACGATACAGCCAAGTTACGGGCTACACATATGCGTGGTTCCACCCAGGGCTGTGGAGTCGGAGTTGGAGTCGTGGAGTCGGAGCAATTTTGGGCACCCGGAGTCGGAGTCGTTGATTTCATAAACTGAGGAGTCTGAGTCGGGAGTCGGATGATTTTGTACAAAATCCACAGCCCTGTTAAGTATTAGACTAAGGAGTCGGAGTCTGAGCCATTTTGGGTACCCGGAGTCTGAGTCATGGTTTCAGAAACTGAGTAGTCGGAGTTGGAGTCAGAAGATTTTTGTACCGACTCCACAGCCCTGGTTCCACCCATGCACATCCCCGTGTAGCGCTCCCTTGGCCAGGAGAGTTCTGTGTAAGTGCAGTTACAGTCATAACGAACGTTGCATGCGCAGAACACTTCTGTCCAAGGAAGCGTGATTGGGGGTGTGCAAGTAGCCCCCGACTTTACTGGGGCTAAGGGTGTCACATCTGAGGGGACCAGGGGGAAAGCAAGGAGCAGATGGCCTACAGGGGGCTGGAGCAAGCCTGTGAGTGCTTGTAATGAATGATCACCAGAATCAGTGAGATGCCTGTGATCATTTACAAAATCCTGTATACTGTTCACAGTACACAGGAAAAAGTGTGGGGACATCTAGTTGACAAAAAGTAAAAATTTCATTAACATACATTAAAGAGACACTGTAACAAGAAAAACGCCCCCCGGGGGGTACTCCCCTCGGGAGGGGGGAAGCGTCTGGATCCTAATGAGGCTTCCCCGTCCTCCTCTGTCCCACGGGGGTCTCGCTGCAGCCCTTCAAAGCCGGCCCGACAGCCTGTTCAATATTTACCTTTCCAGGCTCCAGCGGGGGCGCTGTTGTGGCTCTTCTGACGGAGATAGGTGGAAATAGCCGATCTCCGTCAAGTCCGCTCTACTGCGCAGGCGACTTGCGCCTGCGCACTAGAGCGGCCCGACGGAGATCGGCTATTTCCACCTATCTCCGTGGGAAGGAGCGGATACTGCACCTGCACTGGAGCCAAAAGGTAAATACTTACGCCGCTGCCGCTCCGGGAGGATTTTCGCCACGACCGTGGGACCGAGGAGGACGGGGGAAGCCTCAATAGGATCCGGAGGCTTCCCCTACCTGAGGTGAGTACCCCCCAGGGGAGGTTTTTTCATTACAGATTTTCTTTAAAATACTTTAGAAAACAAATACATTTCCCATAGTTTTTAGACCCCCATCCCACCCTCTTTTCACAGTTATCAAAATAAAACACTTGAAGGTTAAAAAAAAAAAAATGGCAGCATTTACAGAAAATACTTAAAATAGTTACCTTAGTATACATCTTTTTAATATTTAATATTACTGTTATTTTTGCAAATACGGGCTTGTAATTATTGATATTGTATAAAGACACAGAACTAAAGAGACACCTTTATTTCCAAATAAAATATTGGCACTATAAATTGTACTAGGAACACAATTTAAATGTTGTAAAAACTGGGACAAATAAAATGTGTGGGTTTTATCTATAGTAGCACTTCTTATTTTCAAATTATAATGGCTGATAACTGACAACATTTTTTTCTTTCTTATTTCCTTTAAAATGTATAGGAAATAAAATAATCCTTAACAAAAAGTATCAACCAAAGAAAGCCTAGTTTGTCCCGCAAAAAAAAAAAATTAAAAAAAAAAATATAGATCATTTTGGTATCATAAGTTGCAATAAAGTTATTGACAAATGAATGAGAGGAGCAAGAAATGTGAAAATTGCTCAGGTTTATAAGGAGAAATAACCTATGGTGGGAAGTGGTTAAAAGGAAATATGGCAGCCTCCATATCCCTCTCACTTCAGGTTCCCTTTAACAAACCCTTGGTTCACACTAGAAGTAAAAGTAATCAGATTCACAGACAGGGGCATAACAATAGACCCTGCAAGGGCTGCAGCCGCAGGGGGCCCTGTGGGGGGAGAAGTTTATTTTACCTATCCTGAGAGACTGACAACTAAGGGCACGGAGAGAAAAAAAACTTTCTGCTCAGCCACTGATAAGGAATCATATAAAGATTTGCAAACAAAGATTTGTAGACAGTCCCCATTCAGTGTGCAGCAGGGTCTTGTGTGCAGTGCCCAGCCCCCAACCTCTCTACCCCTCCCAAGTGCTGTGCACTGCAGTGATGCTGGAGGGCTTTGCAGAGCCAGTTCTGCTCCTTCAGAAATGGACACAGTGAGCGTAATAAGCTGAAACTGGTAGCACACTTGTCTATCAGTTTTCTGTACACCATGTGTGTCTGTATGTGTGAAAACATGCACATTTTATCACAGAAGCTAATGTAATTGATAGAGAAAATGCCTGCAAGTCAAGTGTTTTACTGCTGTCTGTTTTTATCTGCATGGGGAAAGCACATTCAAGTGTGCACCAGCCAAGTGAATAACATCGGTTCTCAGTTTACCTGTGCAGAAAGCGAGGGGGGCCGGTTTAGGTTTACTTCAAAGGAATCGTCAGGGGAAAAAAAAAAATGTACTTACCTGGGGCTTCTACCAGCCGCATGCAGCCATCCTGGTGCCCTCGTAGTCACTCACTGCTGCTCCAGTCCCCCGCCGCCAGCTAGTTTTGTTTTGCCGACCTCGGGGTCGGCGGGCTGCCACGCGTACATTTGCACGCATTCCCGCTGGTGCATGTACATTAACACATACATTTTTATGTGTTAGTGGTGCAACGCATAAAAATGTACGCGTTTCACCACTAATGCGTAAAAATGTATGTGTTAATGTTCCTGCACCAGCGAGAATGTGTAAAAATGTACGTGTGGTGGCCCGCTGACCCCGAGGTCGGCAAAACAAAACTAGCTGGCGGCGGGGGACTGGAGCAGCAGTGAGTGACTGCGAGGGCACAGGATGGCTGCATGGGGCTGGTAGAAGCCCCATGTAAGTGAATTTTTTTTTTTTTTTTTTTTACCAGATGATTCCTTTAAAGGATACCACAACTGACATGTGGCATAATGAGATAGACATGGGTATGTACAGTGCCTAGCACACAAATAACTAGGCTGTGTTCCTTTTTTTCTTTCTCTGCCTGAAAGAGGTAAATATCAGGTATGTAAGTGGCTGACTCAGTTCTGACTCAGACAGGAAGTGACTACAGTGTGACCTTCACTGATAAGAAATTCCAGCTATAAAACACTTTCCTAGAAGAAAATGGCTTCTGAGAGCAAGAAAGAGATAAAAAAGAGGGAAATTCTTATCAGTGAGGGTCACACTGTAGTCACTTCCTGTCTGAGTCAGGACTGAGTCAGCCACTTACATACCTGATATTTAACGCTTTCAGGCAGAGAAAGAAAAAAGGAACACAGCCTAGTTATTTGTGTGCTACGCACTGTACATACCCATGTCTATCTCATTATGCCACATGTCAGTTGTGGTATCCTTTAAGCATAGGATTTGTTCAGACATGTGCTGACATGCCCAGTGTCCTTTACAGTAATAGAATGCAAAGTGCCAACCAGCACAAATTCCAGATACTACACAGAGATAGTAAAATTGGCCAGTGATTGGCCAATCAAAATAGGATGTGTGTATGCACCCTGAGATTATGCGCCCTGCAAACTTATCCAGAAACGTAATGTATAACTGCGTTACTGTACATGCTCTGCATAGCTCTACATCAGTCTGCTGTATGCCCAGTGCATAATCAATAACTATGTCTACATATCACCTCTCCAGGTCCGGCAGGTTAGCGGATATGGTCTTCCTCTGACTCCACCTCTCTTTCGTAGGGTAAGACGACGTCTCGTAAAGATTCTGCACATTCATGGAGCTAAAAAAGAGAAGAAAAAAAACAGATTGGAACAACAGTAAGTGGGTACCTCTGCTGAGCTGTGTCTGCCTGGAGGTCACACGCCCCCCCATACAGGATAACTCCATCACTGATTCAGAACTGAAAGGAAGGGGGGGGGGGGATGAACCTAAATGTGTTCATACACTGAGTTTCCTGCTCAATCAACCATTCGATTTGATTATTTTATTGGATCGGGGAGGATCGATTATTCTGCTTGATCGATGGAAATTGTCCAATATCTGGTCAAATCGGACGATTTACTCAATCGGCCAGGATGGAAAATATTGCTCGATCGTGAAGGAATCAGCTACTGGACACATGATTTTGAATGACACAGAATTGATTTTTGGTTTCAGAGCAGGAAGGCACAGCATAGTTCAGCTTGATCAGTAAAGGAGAATTGCATAGGATCTCACTTGCAGTGTGTGGGCCACTAGTCAATCGACTTGATTGACCACAGTGTGGTTGATCACCCGATTAAGTCGATCACTTAAACGTTGATTGGAGAACTGGGTAATGTAAGGGCACCTTACCATTTATAAACAATGTGCTCCCCCATCCACCCCTTGTTGCCCATAATCGCTCCAGAATGGGTTGTCAGTAGTTGTTCAGACCCAGGACCAGAGGCCTAGCAGAGCATGGAGGGGAGGAGCTGTACAGATCCTGGCCGGCTCCTCTGACCTCTGTACAGCATTAGAGGCAGCAGCAGCTCTGTGTACAGCTTCACATTTATCCCAGTAAGAGGGGCTGACATAAGGACTTGCCAAAGCTGCAGAGAGCAGCCAGAGGAGGAGTCAGCAGAACCCCCTCCCTCTACTCGGCCCTCAGTCCTGGATCTGAAGAACGGCTGAGAATAGGAACAAGGGTAATCACTGGTGGGATGGCCATACGTTTAGATGTAAAAGAGTCATCAGCTAATTTGGGTGCCAGGTATTGCCGTTATTTGATTATCCCAAATGATATTCACATAACGGCCTAGTTCTGGGAATTTGTGTGCCGCTATATCCATCGCTTTCTAACACTAACCTCCCACCATGATCTGCAAACTTGGTTTTCCAGCTGTTAAGGAACTACAAGTACCACAATGCATTTGCCTTTATGAATCATGACTGTGGCTGTCAGAATCCTGCAATGCATTGTGGGACTTGTAGTTCCTTAACAGCTGGAGAGCCAAGATTGCAGATCACTATCCTACCCCAACACTATTCTCCTCCCGTCCCACATATGCCTAACCCCCCCCCCCCCCCCCCCCAATTGCATACACCTGACACCAACCAAACTCACAATCCTCACCATGCCCAACACTAAACTCCCCTACCTAATCTTAACACGAATCACAGTAAACCCCACCCCCCTTTCACCATGCCTAGCACTAATGCCCCACAGCCATGCCCAACACTAGCGTATCCTACATACATCTAACACCAACCACACTAACAACCCCTCTCATGCCTAGTACTACCCTCCTCCCCACCCCTGCACACACACACATGCTTATACCCATCACTAGCCCCCCTACATACATCTGACACCAACCACAATAACAACCCCTCTCATGCCTAGTACTACCCTCCTCCCCACCCCTGCACACACACATGCTTATACCTATCACTAGCCCCCCTACATACATCTGACACCAACCACAATAACCCCTCTCATGCCTAGTACTACCCTCCTCCCCACCCCTGCACACACACATGCTTATACCTATCACTAGCCCCCCTACATACATCTGACACCAACCACACTAACAACCCCTCTCATGCCTAGTACTACCCTCCTCCCCACCCCTGCACACACACATGCTTATACCTATCACTAGCCCCCCTACATATATCTAACACCAACCACACTAACAACCCCTCTCATGCCTAGTACTACCCTCCTCCCCACCCCTGCACACACACACACGCTTATACCTATCACTAGCCCCCCTACATACATCTAACACCAACCACACTAACAACCCCTCTCATGCCTAGTACTAACCTCCTCCCCACCCCTGCACACACACATGCTTATACCTATCACTAGCCCCCCTACATACATCTGACACCAACCACAATAACAACCCCTCTCATGCCTAATACTACCCTCCTCCCCACCCCTGCACACACACATGCTTATACCTATCACTAGCCCCCCTACATACATTTAACACCAACCACACTAACAACCCCTCTCATGCCTAGTACTACCCTCCTCCCCACCCCTGCACACACACACACACACGCTTATACCTATCACTAGCCCCCCTACATACATCTGACACCAACCACACTAACAACCCCTCTCATGCCTAGTACTACCCTCCTCCCCACCCCTGCACACACACACTTATACCTATCACTAGCCCCCCTACATACATCTGACACCAACCACAATAACAACCCCTCTCATGCCTAATACTACCCTCCTCCCCACCCCTGCACACACACATGCTTATACCTATCACTAGCCCCCCTACATACATCTAACACCAACCACACTAACAACCCCTCTCATGCCTAGTACTAACCTCCTCCCCACCCCTGCACACACACACACTTATACCTATCACTAGCCCCCCTACATACATCTGACACCAACCACAATAACAACCCCTCTCATGCCTAGTACTACCCTCCTCCCCACCCCTGCACACACACATGCTTATACCTATCACTAGCCCCCCTACATACATCTGACACCAACCACAATAACAACCCCTCTCATGCCTAATACTACCCCTCCTCCCCACCCCTGCACACACACATGCTTATACCTATCACTAGCCCCCCTACATACATCTGACACCAACCACACTAACAACCCCTCTCATGCCTAGTACTACCCTCCTCCCCACCCCTGCACACACACATGCTTATACCTATCACTAGCCCCCCTACATACATCTGACACCAACCACAATAACAACCCTTCTCATGCCTAGTACTACCCTCCTCCCCACCCCTGCACACACACATGCTTATACCTATCACTAGCCCCCCTACATACATCTGACACCAACCACAATAACAACCCTTCTCATGCCTAGTACTACCCTCCTCCCCACCCCTGCACACACACATGCTTATACCTATCACTAGCCCCCCTACATACATCTAACACCAACCACACTAACAACCCCTCTCATGCCTAGTACTACCCTCCTCCCCACCCCTGCACACACACACTTATACCTATCACTAGCCCCCCTACATACATCTGACACCAACCACAATAACAACCCTTCTCATGCCTAGTACTACCCTCCTCCCCACCCCTGCACACACACATGCTTATACCCATCACTAGCCCCCCTACATACATCTGACACCAACCACACTAACAACCCTTCTCATGCCTAGTACTCCCCTCCTCCCCACCCCTGCACACACACATGCTTATACCCATCACTAGCCCCCCTACATACATCTGACACCAACCACAATAACAACCCCTCTCATGCCTAGTACTCCCCTCCTCCCCACCCCTGCACACACACATGCTTATACCCATCACTAGCCCCCCTACATACATCTGACACCAACCACAATAACAACCCCTCTCATGCCTAGTACTCCCCTCCTCCCCACCCCTGCACACACACATGCTTATACCTATCACTAGCCCCCCTACATACATCTGACACCAACCACACTAACAACCCCTCTCATGCCTAGTACTACCCTCCTCCCCACCCCTGCACACACACATGCTTATACCTATCACTAGCCCCCCTACATACATCTGACACCAACCACAATAACAACCCTTCTCATGCCTAGTACTACCCTCCTCCCCACCCCTGCACACACACATGCTTATACCTATCACTAGCCCCCCTACATACATCTGACACCAACCACAATAACAACCCTTCTCATGCCTAGTACTACCCTCCTCCCCACCCCTGCACACACACATGCTTATACCTATCACTAGCCCCCCTACATACATCTAACACCAACCACACTAACAACCCCTCTCATGCCTAGTACTACCCTCCTCCCCACCCCTGCACACACACACTTATACCTATCACTAGCCCCCCTACATACATCTGACACCAACCACAATAACAACCCTTCTCATGCCTAGTACTACCCTCCTCCCCACCCCTGCACACACACATGCTTATACCCATCACTAGCCCCCCTACATACATCTGACACCAACCACACTAACAACCCTTCTCATGCCTAGTACTCCCCTCCTCCCCACCCCTGCACACACACATGCTTATACCCATCACTAGCCCCCCTACATACATCTGACACCAACCACAATAACAACCCCTCTCATGCCTAGTACTCCCCTCCTCCCCACCCCTGCACACACACATGCTTATACCCATCACTAGCCCCCCTACATACATCTGACACCAACCACAATAACAACCCTTCTCATGCCTAGTACTACCCTCCTCCCCACCCCTGCACACACACATGCTTATACCTATCACTAGCCCCCCTACATACATCTGACACCAACCACAATAACAACCCCTCTCATGCCTAATACTACCCTCCTCCCCACCCCTGCACACACACATGCTTATACCTATCACTAGCCCCCCTACATACATCTGACACCAACCACAATAACAACCCCTCTCATGCCTAGTACTACCCTCCTCCCCACCCCTGCACACACACATGCTTATACCTATCACTAGCCCCCCTACATACATCTGACACCAACCACAATAACAACCCCTCTCATGCCTAATACTACCCTCCTCCTCACCCCTGCACACACACATGCTTATACCTATCACTAGCCCCCCTACATACATCTGACACCAACCACAATAACAACCCCTCTCATGCCTAGTACTACCCTCCTCCCCACCCCTGCACACACACATGCTTATACCTATCACTAGCCCCCCTACATACATCTGACACCAACCACACTAACAACCCTTCTCATGCCTAATACTACCCTCCTCCTCACCCCTGCACACACACATACTTATACCTATCACTAGCCCCCCTACATACATCTGACACCAACCACACTAACAACCCTTCTCATGCCTAGTACTACCCTCCTCCCCACCCCTGCACACACACATGCTTATACCTATCACTAGCCCCCCTACATACATCTAACACCAACCACACTAACAACCCTTCTCATGCCTAATACTACCCTCCTCCTCACCCCTGCACACACACATACTTATACCTATCACTAGCCCCCCTACATACATCTGACACCAACCACACTAACAACCCTTCTCATGCCTAGTACTCCCCTCCTCCCCACCCCTGCACACACACATGCTTATACCCATCACTAGCCCCCCTACATACATCTGACACCAACCACAATAACAACCCCTCTCATGCCTAGTACTACCCTCCTCCCCACCCCTGCACACACACATGCTTATACCTATCACTAGCCCCCCTACATACATCTGACACCAACCACACTAACAACCCCTCTCATGCCTAGTACTAACCTCCTCCCCACCCCTGCACACACACATGCTTATACCTATCACTAGCCCCCCTACATACATCTAACACCAACCACAATAACAACCCCTCTCATGCCTAGTACTACCCTCCTCCCCACCCCTGCACACACACACACACACACATGCTTATACCCATCACTAGCCCCCCTACATACATCTGACACCAACCACAATAACAACCCCTCTCATGCCTAGTACTACCCTCCTCCCCACCCCTGCACACACACATGCTTATACCTATCACTAGCCCCCCTACATACATCTAACACCAACCACACTAACAACCCCTCTCATGCCTAGTACTACCCTCCTCCCCACCCCTGCACACACACACTTATACCTATCACTAGCCCCCCTACATACATCTAACACCAACCACAATAACAACCCTTCTCATGCCTAGTACTACCCTCCTCCCCACCCCTGCACACACACATGCTTATACCTATCACTAGCCCCCCTACATACATCTGACACCAACCACAATAACAACCCCTCTCATGCCTAGTTCTACCCTCCTCCCCACCCCTGCACACACACATACTTATACCTATCACTAGCCCCCCTACATACATCTGACACCAACCACAATAACAACCCCTCTCATGCCTAGTACTACCCTCCTCCCCACCCCTGCACACACACACACACTTATACCTATCACTAGCCCCCCTACATACATCTGACACCAACCACACTAACCCCCCCCCCAAAAAAAAACAACTATGCCTACACTAACCACTCTACCGCTACATATACTTCACACTAACCCCACTAACAACCCCCCCCCCCCACACACACACACACACACATATGCACCTAACAATAACAACACTAACATCCCCCTTTCCCCGTGCCCAACACTAACCTCCCTCCTACCTATGCCTTACACTAACACCTCGCCACCCCCCTACATACACCTAACACTAACACCTTCCCACATACACTTAAGGCTAACCACCCTATACGTAGACCAAACACTAGCATTCCCCATACTTACGCCTACCACTATAGCCGCAACTACCCCCATCACAGTCGATAATGGCAGTTGGCCACAGCCGCTCGGGAGTTCAGCTATATAATATATAGCTATATAATATAGCTCTGCCCCGGCACCGACAGTCCCCATGATAGCCGGAGTTCAGCTTTATAATATCCGAATTTAGTTTAAGCCCGCAGCGCGCCAAATACATTTCTGACTAATACATAAATGAGAGATGACAGTATCATTCACTACCCCCCAATCACCTTGCGGTCAGGAAGTAACAGACCCCTTTGGTGGATCAGGCCATTGCGGACACGTGTATGGCTAATATAAGCGTTCTCAAAATGCCAGGCCGGCTTCACAAATGCACCTAAAGGTTCAAACCAGGGAGCCTGATGGCGATTACGTCATTTCTAAGTGGCTCCCAACTGAAAGCCAACAAATACTCGCACCAGATGCTTGTGAGTAAAGGGCTCTTAACATTGGCCATTGACACAGCTACACGGCGCTCTCCAGGCTCAATGGGCTGTGGAGCCCGCTAAACATCTGATCTCACTACCCAAGTGCAGCCATAGAGGAGGTAGCGGATGTAAGAGATTGGAATTACATTTTCCTCTGCTCCTCTGAGAACTGGTGCTCCTCAATGACCTGCAGGGATACCACAGAGTCCAGCGATGGCTGCTGCCACTGCTTCAGCACCTAAACAGGGATACAAAACAACTGTTACTAGAGAGCTGTGACTCCACGCCGGAATAAAGCACACCTGTAATGAGAAGGAAATGGAGGCTGACATAGGCATTTCCTTTTCAACAATGCACATTGCCCGGCTGTCCTGCTGATCCTCTGCCTCAGCCATAGCCATAGACCCTGAACAAGCATGCAGCAGATCAGATGTTTCTAATGTTACGGTCAGATCTGACTAGATTAGCCACATGCATGTTTCTGGTGTGATTCAGACACTACTGCAGCTAAATAGATCAGCACTACTGCCAGGCAACTGGTATTGTTTAAAAGTAAACAAATATGGCTGCCACCATATTCTTCTCAGTTGTCCATATGTAGAAATATGGAGGCTGATGCAATGTACACACAATGCAATTTTCTGACAGATCGATTATTTCCAACATGCCCGATCTGATTTCTGATCAATTTTCCATAGGCGTGAACAGAAAATCAATCGGAAATCAGATCAGACATGTTGGAAATAATCGGACAATAAATCTGAGGCCTCTTGCACACTACGTGCGATTCCGATCTTTTATACGTCCGAAGATTTTGGATTCCGATTAAAAATCTTAGCAGCATGCAGTACGTTTTTTAATCGGAATCCAAAGTCGGATCAGATAAAAAAAATCTGAATTGCATGTAGTGTGCAAGAGGCCTGAAAATTGCATCATGTGTACCTAACATAACATTTATTTCCTTTCATACAATGCAATTGTCTGGCTATCCGGCTGATCCTCTGCCTCTAAAGCCCCCTCTACAGTCTACACCATGAGTTTTCATGTTCGACCTTACTTGCAATCGATCTTCGGGTTTCGACAGTAGAATCGTAGATCTGATCGACTGCGGCATAAAAAAGCATCCCAGTTTTTTTTTTTTGCGATTTCTCTTTCGATTTGGATCGTTTCCAATCACACAGGGCTGTCCAGGGCTATGGGCTGCTCGTCAGCAATTGCAATCGATTGATCAATTGCAAATAAGAACCAGCAACAAAGGGTTCGATTGCAGCGGTTGCATTCAAGATCTAGGAGATAAAATCCAACCTGTCTGATCCGATTGCATTCGAGAATCCGATCTCAAACGATCGAAAAATTGACTGGAAACCGATTCCTCTCTTTTTGCACATTCGATTCTATCTGACTCAATCAGATTTATCGATTGCATTTAGAATCGAAAGCTGCTATTGCATGGTGTAGAGGGGGCCTTACACTCTTAACCATAGACCCTGAATAAATATGCAGCAGATCAGGTGTTTCTGACTGAAGTCTGACTACATTAGCTGCATGCTTGTTTCTGGTGTGGGATTCAGACATTACTGATGCCAAAGAGATTGGGAGGAAATATCACTGTTGCTTTGTCTGGCCCTTTAACAAGTAGACGTTTCCTGCATCGCAGGCTCATTACCTGGGAATAGAAAGCCCGATAGGTCTTGGATTTGGGGAAAAGTGCAAATGCGATGAAGCTGCCGGGGACACTGAAATGAATGGGCAGGTGAGGCAGGAGGGAGCTCTTGTACTCGACCAGCAGAATGGCCACCACACTGCTGGAGTCCTGCAGAGAGAAACAACTTTACTGACATCATTAAACACATCACAGCACTGTGCAGGCTACCAGCTACAGGAGTGCAGAATACAGCTAGCTCCAGAAATATTAAAGAGACTCTCTAACAAAAAAACCCATCCCCTGGGGGGTAAAAACAGGGAACACCAAGAGCCCCAATAGTGTAATACGTACTGGATAAGGTGGCAATAAATTCGTATTGCTAGATACACACAAGTCAGGGTCACCAGCAGGCAACCACTGTAAAGGCAGGTGGGGAGATTATCCTGACCCCACTCAGGATTAAGAAGTCACTCTCTGTAAACAAGAGAAAAGGGTGGCAACCCTCCACCAAGGGTGGTCTCGAAATTGTATGTAAGGAACAGAGGCGTCAAAAGTATAAAATTAGATTAAATGAGCTTAAAGAGAATCTGTATTGTTAAAATCGCACAAAAGTAAACATACCAGTGCGTTAGGGGACATCTCCTATTCCCCTCTGTCACAATTTCGCCGCTCCCCGCCGCATTAAAAGTGGTTAAAAACAGTTTTAAAAAGTTTGTTTATAAACAAACAAAATGGCCACCAAAACAGGAAGTAGGTTGATGTACAGTATGTCCACACATAGAAAATACATCCATACACAAGCAGGCTGTATACACCCTTCCTTTTGAATCTCAAGAGATCATTTGTGTGTTTCTTTCCCCCTGCATCTCATGCACTGAAGTTTCAGGCTGCTCTTTTCTTCCTGCAAACAGCTTTGCCCTTGTCTGTAATTTCTCAGTATGTGAAAGCCCAGTCAGCTCAGAGGACGATTTATCCAGCTTGTAAAAGATAAGAGAGAAGAGAGAAGCTGCCCTAATCTAACTAATACACAGGCAGTGTGCATAGAGGGGCCTGGAAGGGGGAGTTCATAGCAGAACCACAACACTGAAGAACTTGGCAGCCTTCCAGACACAGGCCGACAAGTCTGACAGGGGAATGATACATTGATTTATTACAGAGACTGTGATAGTAGAAAGTGCTGCAGTAAGCCAGAACACATTAGAATAGCTTTTGGAACTTGTAGGATGATAAAAAACAGGATGCAATTTTTGTTACGGAGTCTCTTTAAAAACCAACTCAAATGGCAAAAATGAAGGCGGAAGTGGTGGTCTTACCTCCCTCAAGCAGACACGACAACGACTGCGATTCAGACAAACACATTTATTAGAAACTCCCAAAAAATTTGCAACGCGTTTCGCAGGCTCAATCCTGCTTCATCAGGCAATACAGGGAGGAGTATCAAGCGATCTGCACAAGGAAGCTGCTTAACTTGAATCCTTGTGAAGATCGCTTGATACTCTTCCCTGTATTGCGTGAAGAAGCGGGATTGAGCCTGCGAAACATGGTGCAATTTTTTGGGGAGTTTCTAATAAATGTGTTTGTCTGAATCGCAGTCGTATGTGTAACTTACATTTGGTAGAACAGCAAGGAGAACGCCAGCGCATACCACTAAGGCTGCATCTGAAATGACCACCCAGCCCCTCCTCCTGAGTTTCCTGTTTGCATGATAAGTAGTAGCAGATTTGCATATGATTTGCATCTGAATTGAATGCGAAGTGTGCAGAGTCTATATAGGTGCTGCACACTGAGCTGGTGGTCATTTCAGATGTAGCCTTAGTGGTATGCGCTGGCGTTCTCCTCGCTGGTCTACCAAATGTAAGTTACACATTTTTTTTGCTTAGCTGCTCCCAAGGTTTTAAATTTAGGTTAGGTCACTTGCCCGGAGGTTTGCCTCACCGTGGCGCAAGTGTCTAGTATAATATACTTTGCATGCAAACCATATTGGAAGCTAAAGTACCTCCTAGTTTAATAAATGTTAGCACTTGTCTTGGATGCAGGGCATGCATTTTTCAGTCTGGCAGAGGCGGTGTATGCCTGTGCGATTAACCATTCAATTGCAACATGTGTATAGGGATGCGCAGCCTTCCACCCCACCTTTCCTAAACTCTGAACAAAGCTGCTAAAAATACTTACACTAAAAAAACAAAAGATATAAAAAAAAAAAAAAATCCTGCCTTTTGCAAAGGCGCCAGTCATACTTCCTAGAGAAGCAAAATGTCAGAGAGCAGAACAGGAGCTGATAAATGAGCAGCTCAGAGACTGCGGAGATGTAGAATTGTACATTCTTCATCTAGATTTCCACTTGACAAGATCTATATTTTTATCTGTCTGGAGCTCAGATAAGCAGCTGTCACTGTATAATCCCTCTTGTATGAAGCAGTGACAATAGTCGGAAGGTCAGAGCTCAGTGAGGAAGAATGCAGAGATACAATAATGATTGCAGAGTACTCCGCACACGCCTATCAGAGCAAGCCTTCCTATTGTTCATCTGCTGCCTTTATCAAGCATCTCCTTCCTGCTACTGGAAATGTGACTGCTCTAAGAACACTGCAGGGGCTACAGCCCATTACACTGACTATGTACACAGTATAGACACACAGGACACCTCCTTCCTGCTACTGGCAGGGTCAGCTGCTGGAGATGTGACTGCTTAGTAGCCAATTTATTTAGAGGCTTGCAAGTGCTCCAGGCCAATTTATTTTAGAACATTTTTTTTTTATTTGTTGCATTTCCTTGCTGCTAATTAGTGCTGCTGTAATGTGTATTTATGGCCACTTGTCACTAGGGGGCAGTGTGAGACAATACCGGAGGACTTCTGCTTTCAATTTCTATATTTTCTGCCAGCAAAGAGACATCAAAGCATTCCAAGAATTTAGTTCTTCAGTTCTGCCGGCTGAGAGCAAAAAGCAGTGCGCTTATTTCAAACAAGAGAACGCCATTGAAGCTGCTAATGGGTTAAATATGAGAATAATTACAGTGGTATTCAGAAACAAACATGCAAAATGATACCGATGTACTGGTAGAAAAATGGACCTCAGTCTCAGAAATAAGCATATCACCTGTTAAAGAGGAAATCCAGCCTAAACAAGCATACTGTTACATTAGTTATGTTAATTAAAATAGATAGGTAATATAATCTCTTACCCACCCTGTTTTATAAGAACAGGCGAAGGTTGGTGATTTCATAAGGGCAGCCTTCTTTTTGGTTGAAAGGAAGTGACAGGGAGCACGAGACAGTTTCAACTGCCCTGTGTGCTGATCACCTCTCCCAGTTGCTAGGCAACGTGAACAACAAAGGAAATCCCATCATGCTTTGCACAGCATCAGAGAAAAAACGCCGGGGCAGGTCTCTTTGATGGGTGGAGCTTAGCTAAAAATGCAGCTAAAAATGATGCTTCCGTAAGAAAAACAAAGTTCTGATGCTGTGAAACTGTTAAAGAAACACCAAACCTTTTCAGTTCTGCTGAGTAGATTTTTAGTCTGGAGGTTCACTTTAAGTGAATGAGCAAATTCACTGCTTATTCTCTTCAACAAGAACCTTCTAGAGATACTTACCCCGTCATACAGCTTGACAGAGCTCATGTGACTCCTTGCTATGGTCAGACTGCCATAACTGGGGTGAACAAACAGGATACCATCCGAAAGGAAGTACAATTTACCTGAGGAAAAAAAACCATACAAACCCATTTATATCATTTTACTAAAACAGCAAATAAGTACACGCTGCCCTATTAAAGAAGAACTGTAGTGAAAATAGCTTTTACAATATTTCATTATGATTAGTCAGTCAGTGTTTGACCATTGTAAAATCTGTCCTCTCCCTGATTTACACATTTATCCCAGGTGGTGACATCTTTAGTCCCGTCAGGTGATCTCTGTGGAACATTCCAGTTACTGAGAGTTCAATGCACAGAGGCAGAGACTGCTTGTTGCAGTTGACAACAGGCATTATTTCCTACAATGTAACATGGTTCACAGAAAAGAAACTGTCATGGCCCTGGCATCACACTGTGGGAGGGGTTTCACCACAATATCAGCCTTACAGATGCCCCTGGTGCACTATTTAAGAAAAGGTAAAGATTTCTGCTGGCAAGTATGGTATCAAGCTCAATCCTGGGTTAAGGTACCTCTTTAAAAGGACATTCAAGGTGATACGATGAGACATGTGCTTAGCATACAAATAACTATGCCGTACATTTTTTTTTCTTTCTCTGCCTAATAGAGTTAAACATCAGGAATACCAGTGACAATTTCATTGCAGTCAGGACCTGGTCGGACTATAGGCAACCTTCACTGATAAGGGATGAACAATATAACTCTCCTGCCAGAAAATGGCTTCTGAGCGCAAGAAAGAGATGAAAAAGGTTCATATATTTCAGCTCTGGCATACTTAAATGATTGTGTCATTGAGCAGAGACCATGAAACAGTAAAAAGTTAAAGTGTTGAATTAACTACTCTACGGCCGGGTCACGCTGATGGGCATGACCGCGGCGGCAGCCCCAGGACCGCCTAACGCCGATTGGCATAAAGTTCTGGGGCTGGCTTTTGCAGGAGAGCTTCGCCTTCAGTCTCCCAGCGACGACTGCCGCTCGGCGACTGTTAGACGGCAAAACTGCCATCTAATTAGTCTGTACAGTGCTGCGATCCACAGCAGCGCTGTACTGGGGGACAGCCATGTGACATAGCTGTCCCCCTGGGGGAGACAGAACTGATCGGCTGTCATAGGCTGAAGCCTATGACAGCTGATCACAGGGATTGGTTGGCGAGGGAGGGTGGGCCTAGCACAAAAATAATAATAATTAAAAAAAAAGTAAAATTAGAAAAATATTAAGATAAATATTTACATAAAAAAATAAGCATCCTGGCAGGGATCAGACCCCACCAACAGAAAGCTCTGTTGGTGGGGAGAAGGGGGGGAATCACTTGTGTGCTGACATCTGCGGCGCTGCAGCTTGGCCTTAAAGCTGCAGTGGCCAATTTACAGAAAAATGTACTGGTCTTTAGGGGGTTTTAAGACTGCAGTCCTCAAGTGGTTAAAGGGAAGGTCCAGAAAAAAAAAAACTAAATTAACTTACCTGGGGATTCCTCCAGCCCCTGGCAGCAGTCCTGTGCCCTTGCCGCAGCTCCGGTGGCTCCCAGTCCCCTCCGGTGCAGATGCCGACCTCGCCAGAACGGCATCTGCCTGCGCTCCAATGTGCGTCTCATGGAGTCGCACCGACGTCATCCGGATTGTACTGCGCCTGCGCAGTACAGTCCGGATGAAGTCAGCGCGACTAATTGAGACACACAGTGGAGCGCAACTAGGCCTCTGACCCCCGGAGGGGAGCCCTGGCCACCAGCAGGGAGCAGAGCCGTGGCGAGGGCACAGGACAGCTGTAAGGGGCTGGAGGAGGCCCGAGGTAAGTTGATTTTTGTTTATTTTTGGTGCCTGGATGTAGCCTTTAAATATAAAATTAAAGCTTTGGTATATCTGGGAAAGTCATTTTTAGGAGAAGGAGGATAGATACAAATTTTTATCTAGTCAGTTTATTTTCACCTCGGGGGTCCTTTAGGCCCCTTTTACAATAGCAGGAAAAAACCTGCGTGCGTTACCCTATTTTGCTGCAAAAGCAATGAAAGTCTATGGAGACTTTCACACTTATTGCAGTCCGCCGGAAATATCCAAGCCGACCGAAAGGCAACAGTGCGTAGCGTAAGCACCGTGCTTAAAGGGATACTGTAGGGGAAGGGGGCGAGGGAAAATGAGTTGAAGTTACCCGGGGCTTCTAATGCTCCCCCACAGACATCCTGTGCCCGCGCAGCCACTCATCGACGCTCCGGCCCCGCGTCCAGTTCACTTCTGGAATTTCAGACTTTAAAACCATTGCGCCTGCGTTGCCATGTCCTCGCTTCAGCTGATGGCACCAGGAGCGTACTGCGCAGGCCCAGTATGGTCTGTGCCTGCGCCATGCGCTCCTGGTGACATCAGGGGAAGCGAGGACACGGCAACGCAGACGCAGTAGTTTTCAGACTTTAAAGTCTGAAATTCCAGAAGTAAACCGGAGGCGGGGCCGGAGCATCGGTGAGTGGCTGCACGGGCACAGGATGCCTGCGGGGGACCATTAGAAGCCCCGGGTAAGTTCAACTCATTTTCCTCCAACCCCCCTACAGTATTCCTTTAAAGCACTGTGCTTGGGGTAATGTAAGTCTATGGGTAACGCACAAAGTGCAAACAACCGAGCGTGGTGCTTCTCCCTGCGCATGTGCAGACCGACGGGGAATCCCAGTGATGTACTTCCTGCCCAGCAGGGAGTACGTCACTGTACGGGGCGGTGCTATGCATATGACCCTGACAGCGCACTCTGCTGCAGGGTCATAGGTTTGTCATGTTTTGCGTTGTGGCAGAACGCAGGAGCATCGCATCCCTTTCCACCACCAACCCCCCCCCCCCCCTCCCCGCAACGACAAAACTTGCCTTAAAGTGTACCAGAGACTGAGCCTTAAAGCAGAATGAAGCCCAGCATTTCTACTTTGCTCCAATAGATTATTTACTGCATATTATATACAACCAGCATTTTTTTTTACTTAAACTGCATTCAAAGGGTTAACACAGGCTTTAGAAGCTTCCCTGTCTGCAGAGCTGGCCACTTCTGAACTTTACATAATGTTATCTTGTGTTTAATTGTATCAAGTGAGAAATGTAAACAAAGCCTTCTCTCACACTGCCGGGTCCCCTGAACAAAGTCAGACAAGCATAAATTCTTTCTGATTAAGTTAGAGGATGAATAAAGCAGTTATAAATAAAATGCAAAGTCAGCTCTCAGAGTAAAATAAGTGTAGTTTAGGAACATATAATTTTAAAATGAATCATAATACTTAAGCACAAAAGCAAATATGCTAACTGTATGGCATATAGAAAGTAGGAAAACATGTTTTTATTGAATACTATGTCAGGGTTTTATACCGCTTTAAGACGCAACTGAGCTGTTACAGGGGCTGATCGCAGCTGAAAGGCAGACCGCGTGAGGAGAGCGTGGGACTCAGACAAGCTAATGGGGCTGGAGGGAGCCCCAGGTAAGTATCAAATCTTTAGTTCATTTGATCTCTGGTTCACTTTAAGCATTGCATTGATGGAATGAGTGCAGTGCTGCCCTTGACCTGTGACTGCACCCTGCTCACAATGCTCTACACAGGAGCAGCTGTGCCTGCTCTCACCTTCCTCTGGTGAAATGTGCTGGCTGCTGGAACACATAAAGGCCACATCACCTCCGCACAGGAAGCTCCCGAGGAAGGATTCCGGTTCCTGGGAAATACAGAGGAGCCGTTATTAATGGATATCTCGTGTAATACCGCCCCCTTTCACAGACAGAGAAAGGCATATCTCACCTTCACAGCACTCAGGGCCTTATCAGAGAGCTTCACTTCATTCTCTTCAACCTGGAAACAGAGACATGGAAATAAACAGCACATAACCAGCAGTGACTTAACCAACACTGCAAAGCAGACTCAGCTAGTGTGGGAGTCATCTAAAGTAGCCAAACAGTAACCAATCAGGTATAAAGTGTACCAGAGCTGAGTAATAATAAAAGTTTTATACATACCTGCGGCTTCCTCCAACCCCATCTGCATGGATAGCTCCCACGCCGCCATCCTCAGCCTTCTCCTGCTCAGGTACCGGGTCCCGTAACTTCAGCCAGTCTAACGCAAGAGAAGAGCGTGTCTCTCCAGCAGCCACCAGAGAGATACGTAAAGGGCGCACTTATCTTGCGCAGACTGGCCGCGGCTGGAGGAAGTTACAAGACCCGGTACCAGAGCAGGAGAAGACTGAGGATGGTGGCGTGGCAGCAATCTGTGTGGATGGGGCTGAAGGAAGCCGCAGGTAGGTATAAAACTTTTATTACTACTTAGCTTTCGTTTCTTTTAAGTTCTACATTCTGATGGGAAGCCTGACCCATTGCTACAGGTGATTGGTAAGATGCGCTATCTGTCCCAGGAGAGGACGCCAGAATGTGTGCTCCTAATCCCTAGATAGGTTTGATGCAATGAATGTGTTTGCATGTCTGCACTATGCATGTTACAGGGCCAGAGTAGGGACACCTATGTTTACCTGGGAACTTCTGTGCATTGTAGGTGATTAAGCATAAGAATGCATTCTTCTGTGAGCTAAGACCCCGGCTTTTAACTTAGCTGTAGGGATAACAGTTGTGCCTGTATGAGTAAATCTGTGAATGCATTTGTTTGAACATTTGCATGCAAGAGTGTGAAGGGTTAATAGATTTTTGCTGTTTTCTGGCCACACCCCCTTCAGCACCTCCCTTTCCTTAATAACTTATTTAATGTCCTAACTAGAGGTGATGTGCCTGGATATATGTGTTGATTTTTTTATTGCTACAGGCAGGAGCTCCAGTTCTCTTCCAGATCTCATGAGTCAGGTCCATTTCAGTATTAACCTCTTCCACACTATAGGTTACTTACCCATAAAAACCACAGCAATTTTCACATTTCACTGCTCCCATTCATTCGCTAATAACTTTATTGCTACTTATCACACCAAAATGATCTATATAGTGTTTTGTTTTTTTCCACTCTAAATCAGGCTTTCTTTTGGTGGTACTTTTTGCTAAGAATTATTTTATTTCCTATGCATTTTAAAGGGAATAATAAGTAAAAAAAATAAAAAAGTAATTATTCTTCATTGTTCAACAATTAAAGTTTAAAAATAAAAAGTGCTACTACTGTAAATAAAACCCACACGTATTATTTGCCCATTTGTCCGAGTTATTACAACATTTAAAACTATGTCCCTGGTACAATGTATAGTGACAATTTTTTTTTATAAAGGGTGTATTTTTTCTGTCTTCTATACCCATCAATGATTACAAGCGCTTATTTTCAAATATAAGAATATATACCCTCATGAAAAACAAAGTCCCTAAGGTAATGTGTTTTTGTTTTGTTTGGGTCGAGGGGGGGGGGGGGGGGGGATGGGTTGCAGGGGGTAGAAGGGTAGAAGGGTTTAATAACTAACAAAGGTTTTTTTTTAAAATGTATTAGTGTATTTTTACTTTTTGTCCACGAGATGTCCCCACATTTTATTCCTGTGTACTATGAAATTTTGCTCTGTGTATTTACCCAGCCTTGTGAACTCCTCATATGATGGTTGTTGGCCTGATGGAGCGACTACCATTTTTTATTCTGCGCATGGTTTGGTGTTCAGAGGCACAGGGGAAAGCTGCTGGTGGTCCCTACTGATGTCAGATTGCACCCAAGAGGTTAGGGGCTCATGACCCTGCGGATGACCTCAGGCAAGTCTGTTCTCAGGCTTTTATCCTATTTTATCCTATATCAGACATGTGTCCAATCGTGGATATGCTTCATTGCAGGGTTCTCCCCAAGCTCTTTTAGCCGGGTGCTCCACCCGACTAGTTTTGGTGACCAACCGGCTGTCATCGGCTCATCTCCTCCTATACCAGGGGTCCCCAAACATTTTGGGTCAAGGGCCGGGTCAACATACTTTAGACTGCTTGGGAGCCAGAGTATACATAAAGTGATGTAGTCGTCTTTCCAGGCCAGACAGTGAAACATACCCATGTGACAACCTGCAGTCCAATTGGATAGCAGTGTAACCTGATGTGGAATTTGATTGGAAACCAGCGAATTACTGTTTTCTGGCTTCCATGTGGATGGGTGGTGTCAGCACTGCTATTCTATATGCGTACCAACAATATTTAAAGATGTAGCTGACCGCATCAATAAGTAATATATTTTGTGTGTGGGGGGCCGGTAAAAAAGCCTCAGGGGGCCGCATTCGGGCCGCGGGCCTTAGTTTGAGGACCACTGTCCTATACTGTAAGCAGAGTTGTGCAGAGAATTGCCAGTCCTACATTCTCTCATCTCGCTGTCACCCGGCTGGAAGAAAATTCTGGGGAGAACACTGCATTGTATGCGTAGGATGCGGATGCTTCCAACATTAGACAATGTTAGAAGATTAGCCTTGGCACCGGCAGAAGGGCTTAACCCACATATGCCTGTTGGATATTTGTTGCAGCTGATACACATCCTGCAATAAATCTGCACTGTTTCTATTTCCTGTTTCCATGGAAGCAAACATATTGTTAACATTCCACGCTTTCAAATGAGCGTATCTGCCATGGCAGTCATGTGACATGGGAGAGAGATCAAATTACAGTTGTGATTAGACACAAATGAGGGGGAATTAGACAGCTAAACTCTCTAAATAGCATTTCTCTATGTTGCTCTGTGTATTTGCCCATCCTTGTGAGCTCCTCATATGATGGTTATCAGCCTGATTGAGAGGCTACCATTTCTTAAGGTGGCCATACACTGGTCGATTTGCCATCAGATCGACCAACCGATAGATCCCTCTCTGATCAAATCTGATCAGAGAGGGATCGTATGGCTGCCTTTATTGCAAACAGATTGTGAATCCATTTCAGCATGAAACCGATCACAATCTGTTAAGCTGCCGCCGCCGCCTGCCCACCAGCTATACATTACCTGCTCCGGCCGGCGCGACTCCCCCGGTCTTCGATGTCTTCTTCTCCGCGCTGGTCTCCGGGTCTGGCTGGCTTCACTGAACTTCCTGCCGGTGGAAGTTTAAACAGTAGAGGGTGCTCTACTGTTTAAACTTCCTGCCGGGACAGGAAGTTTAGTGAAGCCAGCCGGACCCGGAGCCCAGAGCGGAGAAGAAGACAGCGAAGACCGGGTGAGCCGTGCCGGCCGTAACAGGCAATTCATTACCGCTGGCGTCAGTTGCTATCGACGCGATCCCGACCCGCCGGCGATCGAGCAAAATCTTCTGCACGGACGGATCGACGGGAACGATTGATTTCGGACGGAAATCGATAGTTCTGTCAGCGTTTGCGCAACGATTTCACAGCAGATTCGATCACAGTGATCGAATCTGCTGTATACCGGCGGGAAAATCGTTAAGTGCATGGGCCCCTTAATGCTGGGATGTGTGGTTGATTTCCAGAGGTGACGCTAGTGTTTGTCCTCTCCGATTCATGCAGGAATTGTCACCTGTCACCTGCGTGCACAAAAAGCTGAAGGGTAAATTGCCCATCTTGGAAAGCTCCTGTGTACCTGCATTTACAGCAATTATCGCAATTTGTGCCGACAGAATTTAAGCCCCGCTGTGATCTCCTATAAACTAATTACATTCCATTTTCACACGGCTTAGAGGCTGTGTCAGAGCACTCGGCAGTTTCTTGTGGCAAGGTCCTTCAAAGGAGTAATGCTGGGAATACACGGTTCGTTTTTGCCTTCGTTTAAACCTTCGTTTCGATTGTGCCTTTTGTCCGTTTCGATCCCGAAATAATCGATCATACGGTTAATATCACCACCCACGGTTTCGTTTTTTTTTCGATTCTGATGGTTTCGTTTTTCCAATGATCGAAGGCTGCAAAGAAACGAAACGAAAATCCCTTTTTACAGGGACGGACTAGCATAAACGAATATATAATCGATCTGAACAGCCATCAAGCCTACCAATGGCTCGATTAGATGGATAAAGAGAGATAATATCAAACATGTTCGATCACTAGTTGTTCGTTTTTGGGGTCTATTAATCGAAACTATAATGAGATTATGACTATTTTCACATACGTTTTCAACACTCGATTCGTTTACCGAATGAATCGAAGGTTTAAACGAAGGCAAAAACGAACCGTGTATTCCCAGCATTAGTCTTGGATGTTGGCAGACTGTACAGCAGGAGAGGAGCTGGATGTAGAGGACAGATCACTGCAGCGCACACGGCAGATAAAGTCCCTCTGTAGTACTTCTAGGCCTGTTGTCACCCACCATACAATGATATGATGATTACTGGGAAAAGCAGGCATTACTCACAAGCCACGACATATAACGAGGTACAGCAGCAGTAAGTATGACATAGCTGTTATCCGAAGTGATCTCTCCATCTGTAAAAAAATGGGCACACTGGAATGTCAGAAGACAAATAAGGCAAATAGACCGAAAAAGAACATCCAGTATTATAAAATAAGGTTGCACAATGCAAGTGCCAGCAAGTACACTTGTTATAGCGCAATACTTTCCTGAGTATGCAGGAAGTCCCTCAATCTAAGGCCTGCTGCCTCTAGTGACCCCACAGTCTCAGCTCTGCTCCCTCTAGTGGCTCCACAATCACAGGCCTGCTCCCTCTAGTGGACCCACAGTCTCAGCCCTGCTCCCTCTAGTGACCCCACAGTCTCAGCCCTGCTCCCTCTAGTGGCCCCACAGTCTCAGCCCTGCTCCCTCTAGTGGCCCCACAGTCTCAGCCCTGCTCCCTCTAGTGGCCCCACAGTCTCAGCCCTGCTCCCTCTAGTGGCCCCACAGTCTCAGCCCTGCTCCCTCTAGTGGCCCCACAGTCTCTGCCCTGCTCCCTCTAGTGGCCCCACAGTCTCAGCCCTGCTCCCTCTAGTGGCCCCACAGTCTCAGCCCTGCTCCCTCTAGTGGCCCCACAGTCTCAGCCCTGCTCCCTCTAGTGGCCCCACAGTCTAAGCCCCGCTCCCTCTAGTGGCCCCACAGTCTCAGCCCCGCTGCCTCTAGTGGCCCCACAGTCTCATCCCCGCTCCCTCTAGTGGCCCCACAGTCTCAGCCCCGCTGCCTCTAGTGGCCCCACAGTCTCAGCCCCGCTGCCTCTAGTGGCCCCACAGTCTCAGCCCCGCTGCCTCTAGTGGCCCCACAGTCTCAGCCCTGCTCCCTTTAGTGGCTCCACAATCTCAGCCCTGCTCCCTCTAGTGGCTCCACAATCTCAGCCCTGCTCCCTCTAGTGGACCCACAGTCTCAGCCCTGCTCCCTCAAGTGGCTCCACAATCTCAGCCCTGCTCCCTCTAGTGGCTCCACAATCTCAGCCCTGCTCCCTCTAGTGGACCCACAGTCTCAGCCCTGCTCCCTCTAGTGGACCCACAGTCTCAGCCCTGCTCCCTCTAGTGGACCCACAGTCTCAGCCCTGCTCCCTCTAGTGGACCCACAGTCTCAGCCCTGCTCCCTCTAGTGGACCCACAGTCTCAGCCCTGCTCCCTCTAGTGGACCCACAGTCTCAGCCCTGCTCCCTCTAGTGGACCCACAGTCTCAGCCCTGCTCCCTCTAGTGGCCCCACAGGCTCAGCCCTGCTCCCTCTAGTGGCCCCACAGGCTCAGCCCTGCTCCCTCTAGTGGCCCCACAGGCTCAGCCCTGCTCCCTCTAGTGGCCCCACAGGCTCAGCCCTGCTCCCTCTAGTGGCTCCACAATCTCAGCCCTGCTCCCTCTAGTGGCTCCACAATCTCAGCCCTGCTCCCTCTAGTGGCTCCACAGTCTCAGCCCTGCTCCCTCTAGTGGACCCACAGTCTCAGCCCTGCTCCCTCAAGTGGCTCCACAATCTCAGCCCTGCTCCCTCTAGTGGCTCCACAGTCTCAGCCCTGCTCCCTCTAGTGGACCCACAGTCTCAGCCCTGCTCCCTCTAGTGGACCCACAGTCTCAGCCCTGCTCCCTCTAGTGGACCCACAGTCTCAGCCCTGCTCCCTCTAGTGGACCCACAGTCTCAGCCCTGCTCCCTCTAGTGGACCCACAGTCTCAGCCCTGCTCCCTCTAGTGGACCCACAGTCTCAGCCCTGCTCCCTCTAGTGGACCCACAGTCTCAGCCCTGCTCCCTCTAGTGGACCCACAGTCTCAGCCCTGCTCCCTCTAGTGGACCCACAGTCTCAGCCCTGCTCCCTCTAGTGGACCCACAGTCTCAGCCCTGCTCCCTCTAGTGGACCCACAGTCTCAGCCCTGCTCCCTCTAGTGGACCCACAGTCTCAGCCCTGCTCCCTCTAGTGGCCCCACAGGCTCAGCCCTGCTCCCTCTAGTGGCCCCACAGGCTCAGCCCTGCTCCCTCTAGTGGCCCCACAGGCTCAGCCCTGCTCCCTCTAGTGGCCCCACAGGCTCAGCCCTGCTCCCTCTAGTGGCCCCACAGGCTCAGCCCTGCTCCCTCTAGTGGCCCCACAGTCTCAGCCCTGCTCCCTCTAGTGGCCCCACAGTCTCAGCCCTGCTCCCTCTAGTGGCCCCACAGTCTCAGCACTGCTCCCTCTAGTGGCCCCACAGTCTCAGCCCTGCTCCCTCTAGTGGCCCCACAGTCTCAGCCCTGCTCCCTCTAGTGGCCCCACAGTCTCAGCCCTGCTCCCTCTAGTGGCCCCACAGTCTCAGCCCTGCTCCCTCTAGTGGCCCCACAGTCTCAGCCCTGCTCCCTCTAGTGGCCCCACAGCCTCAGCCCTGCTCCCTCTAGTGGCCCCACAGTCTCAGCGCTGCTCCCTCTAGTGGCCCCACAGTCTCAGCGCTGCTCCCTCTAGTGGCCCCACAGTCTCAGCCCTGCTGCCTCTAGTGGCCGCACAGTCTCAGCCCTGCTGCCTCTAGTGGCCCCACAGTCTCAGCCCTGCTCCCTCTAGTGGCCCCACAGTCTCAGCCCTGCTCCCTCTAGTGGCCCCACAGTCTCAGCCCTGCTCCCTCTAGTGGCCCCACAGTCTCAGCCCTGCTCCCTCTAGTGGCCCCACAGTCTCAGCCCTGCTCCCTCTAGTGGCCCCACAGTCTCAGCCCTGCTCCCTCTAGTGGCCCCACAGTCTCAGCCCTGCTCCCTCTAGTGGCCCCACAGTCTCAGCCCTGCCCCCTCTAGTGGCCCCACAGTCTCAGCCCTGCCCCCTCTAGTGGCCCCACAGTCTCAGCCCTGCCCCCTCTAGTGGCCCCACAGTCTCAGCCCTGCTCCCTCTAGTGGCCCCACAGTCTCAGCCCTGCTCCCTCTAGTGGCCCCACAGTCTCAGCCCTGCTCTCTCTAGTGGCCCCACAGTCTCAGCCCTGCTCCCTCTAGTGGCCCCACAGTCTCAGCCCTGCTCCCTCTAGTGGCCCCACAGTCTCAGCCCTGCTCCCTCTAGTGGACCCACAGCCTCAGCCCTGCTCCCTCTAGTGGCCCCACAGCCTCAGCGCTGCTCCCTCTAGTGGCCTCACAGTCTCAGCGCTGCTCCCTCTAGTGGCCCCACAGTCTCAGCCCTGCTCCCTCTAGTGGCCCCACAGGCTCAGCCCTGCTCCCTCTAGTGGCCCCACAGGCTCAGCCCTGCTCCCTCTAGTGGCCCCACAGGCTCAGCCCTGCTCCCTCTAGTGGCCCCACAGGCTCAGCCCTGCTCCCTCTAGTGGCCCCACAGGCTCAGCCCTGCTCCCTCTAGTGGCCCCACAGGCTCAGCCCTGCTCCCTCTAGTGGCCCCACAGGCTCAGCCCTGCTCCCTCTAGTGGCCCCACAGGCTCAGCCCTGCTCCCTCTAGTGGCCCCACAGGCTCAGCCCTGCTCCCTCTAGTGGCCCCACAGGCTCAGCCCTGCTCCCTCTAGTGGCCCCACAGGCTCAGCCCTGCTCCCTCTAGTGGCCCCACAGTCTCTGCCCTGCTCCCTCTAGTGGCCCCACAGTCTCAGCCCTGCTCCCTCTAGTGGCCCCACAGTCTCAGCCCTGCTCCCTCTAGTGGCCCCACAGTCTCAGCCCTGCTCCCTCTAGTGGCCCCACAGTCTCTGCCCCGCTCCCTCTAGTGGCCCCACAGTCTCAGCCCCGCTCCCTCTAGTGGCCCCACAGTCTAAGCCCCGCTCCCTCTAGTGGCCCCACAGTCTCAGCCCCGCTGCCTCTAGTGGCCCCACAGTCTCATCCCCGCTCCCTCTAGTGGCCCCACAGTCTCAGCCCCGCTGCCTCTAGTGGCCCCACAGTCTCAGCCCTGCTGCCTCTAGTGGCCCCACAGTCTCAGCCCTGCTCCCTTTAGTGGCTCCACAATCTCAGCCCTGCTCCCTCTAGTGGCTCCACAATCTCAGCCCTGCTCCCTCTAGTGGCTCCACAATCTCAGCCCTGCTCCCTCTAGTGGACCCACAGTCTCAGCCCTGCTCCCTCTAGTGGACCCACAGTCTCAGCCCTGCTCCCTCTAGTGGCTCCACAATCTCAGCCCTGCTCCCTCTAGTGGACCCACAATCTCAGCCCTGCTCCCTCTAGTGGACCCACAATCTCAGCCCTGCTCCCTCTAGTGGACCCACAGTCTCAGCCCTGCTCCCTCTAGTGGACCCACAGTCTCAGCCCTGCTCCCTCTAGTGGACCCACAGTCTCAGCCCTGCTCCCTCTAGTGGACCCACAGTCTCAGCCCTGCTCCCTCTAGTGGACCCACAGTCTCAGCCCTGCTCCCTCTAGTGGACCCACAGTCTCAGCCCTGCTCCCTCTAGTGGACCCACAGTCTCAGCCCTGCTCCCTCTAGTGGACCCACAGTCTCAGCCCTGCTCCCTCTAGTGGACCCACAGTCTCAGCCCTGCTCCCTCTAGTGGACCCACAGTCTCAGCCCTGCTCCCTCTAGTGGACCCACAGTCTCAGCCCTGCTCCCTCTAGTGGCCCCACAGGCTCAGCCCTGCTCCCTCTAGTGGCCCCACAGGCTCAGCCCTGCTCCCTCTAGTGGCCCCACAGGCTCAGCCCTGCTCCCTCTAGTGGCCCCACAGGCTCAGCCCTGCTCCCTCTAGTGGCCCCACAGGCTCAGCCCTGCTCCCTCTAGTGGCCCCACAGGCTCAGCCCTGCTCCCTCTAGTGGCCCCACAGGCTCAGCCCTGCTCCCTCTAGTGGCCCCACAGGCTCAGCCCTGCTCCCTCTAGTGGCCCCACAGGCTCAGCCCTGCTCCCTCTAGTGGCCCCACAGTCTCAGCCCTGCTCCCTCTAGTGGCCCCACAGTCTCAGCCCTGCTCCCTCTAGTGGCCCCACAGTCTCAGCCCTGCTCCCTCTAGTGGCCCCACAGTCTCAGCCCTGCTCCCTCTAGTGGCCCCACAGTCTCAGCCCTGCTGCCTCTAGTGGCCCCACAGTCTCAGCCCTGCTGCCTCTAGTGGCCCCACAGTCTCAGCCCTGCTGCCTCTAGTGGCCCCACAGTCTCAGCCCTGCTGCCTCTAGTGGCCCCACAGTCTCAGCCCTGCTGCCTCTAGTGGCCCCACAGTCTCAGCCCTGCTGCCTCTAGTGGCCCCACAGTCTCAGCCCTGCTCCCTCTAGTGGCCCCACAGTCTCAGCCCTGCTGCCTCTAGTGGCCCCACAGTCTCAGCCCTGCTCCCTCTAGTGGCTCCACAATCTCAGCCCTGCTCCCTCTAGTGGCTCCACAATCTCAGCCCTGCTCCCTCTAGTGGCTCCACAATCTCAGCCCTGCTCCCTCTAGTGGCGCCACAATCTCAGCCCTGCTCCCTCTAGTGGCGCCACAATCTCAGCCCTGCTCCCTCTAGTGGCTCCACAATCTCAGCCCTGCTCCCTCTAGTGGCTCCACAATCACAGCCCTGCTTCACTCTAGTGGCTCTACAATCTCAGCCCTGCTCCTTCTAGTGGCTCCACAATCACAGCCCTGCTCCCTCTAGTGTCCCCACAATCTCAGACCTGCTCCCTCTAGTGTCCCCACAGTCTCAGGCCTGCTCCCTCTAGTGGCTCCACAATCTCAGGCCTGCTCCCTCTAGTGGCTCCACAATCTCAGGCCTGCTCCCTCTAGTGTCCCCACAATCACAGCCCTGCTCCCTCTAGTGGCTCCACAATCTCAGGCCTGCTCCCTCTAGTGTCCCCACAATCTCAGGCCTGCTCCATCTAGTGTCCCCACAATCTCAGGCCTGCTCCCTCTAGTGGCTCCACAATCTCAGCCCTGCTCCCTTCTAATGCCCCCACAATCTTGGGCCTGCTCTTCTGCATGCACAGAAGACACGGACCCATCAGGGGTCGGTGATACTGCAGAGGCTGCCAGAGGGACCCAGGAGCTGTGACAAGGGACACACGTGATCTCTAGGTCCAGCAAGAACCAACAAGAAAGTAAAGCTAATTTTTTTTAATGGCCTCAGAAATCCTTTAAGGATGGGGTTCATCCGTTACCCCTTATCAAATACTGTTCTTGTGGGACTCGTGTGTATAAATACATACATAAATGGGAAATTGCATTTCACTTACATTACACGGCTTCGTACAGAGACATGTAACAACTTGCACAAGACACGGGGAGGCAGAATAACAGATAATAATATATAATAAGAAAACAAGCAAGACGCCACCAGAGTGACTAATGTTTTGTTACTGTGATCTTATTTCCCACAGATAGAAGTAAACTTGTCACCCAGGAGGAAATCCATCCTTTGTAACATTATTTAGAACAAGGTCGGATTATTATTCTGCCTCTGACTGTCATGTTTATGTGTCCTGAAATAGACCGGTGTGGTTAACAGCCCAAAAAGGCAGCACCAGAGTAAATAATCACACCCGCCGGGTAAACATTGGCTTTTCCACTTGCCACGTTCAGCTCAGGATGCGGCTGTTTATGTCTGAATACAAAGTTCAGTCAGTTTAGAGCAGCCTTTCTCAACCTTTTTACCCTGGAGGAACCCTGCAAATAACTTTTGGTTCTCAAGGAACCCCTGCAAACAATTTTTTGATCTGGAGGAACCACTGCATTTATTTTGCAGGAGGCGTGGTCTTTAAAAGTATGTGTGGCTGTTTATTTCACTACCCCCATTACTCTGCCACTCCTTATACTGTCTCCTGATCCCCAATTTAGTGCTTCTTGTTTCAGTACCACCTACTATTGTGTGCTCTATTATACTTCCACCACGATGGGGGAAAATGCCAAGGAACCCCTGCAGAGTACTCAAGGAACCCTGGGGTTCCAGGGAACCCTGGTTGAGAAAGCCTGGTTTAGAGCAAGGAGTGGAGAACTCCAGCGCGCTCCCTGTTCTGCTCTCTGCCTGTAATGCCATTGTGATAAAAGTCATTTAAAGATAAACCATGAACATGAATTGAACTTCATCCCATTCAGTGGCTGATACCCCCTTTCCTATGTACAGATAGTAGTGTGATGCACACCTCTTGGTGCTTGTAATCGATGAGCCAGGCTAATGATCCGGCAGCACTCCGGCTCAGGTTCCAGTAGTAGAGATGAAGCCGGCACCATCCGTTGTAATTTATTGCTCTTTTATTGTATTAACCTGTTGCCGCCCGCGTCACGCCAATGGGCGTGGCCGCGGCGGCAGCCCCAGGACCGCCTGAAGCCATCTGGCGTAAAGTCCTGGGGCTGCGTTTTGCAGGAGAATGCGCGCAGGGTGCGTGCGCATCTCCTGCTTGGTGGGCGGAGCAGAGCTCCGCCTTCAGTCTCCGAGCGGCGGTTGCGTAATCGCCGTCTATTTACATGTACAGCATGTGATCAGCAGCAGCGCTGTACTGGGGACAGCACTGTGACACGGCTGTCCCCTCCTGAGCAGCAGAGGTGATCGGCTGTCATAGGCTGAAGCGTATGACAGCTGATCACGGGGATTGGCTAGCGGGGGAGGGAGGTTTCCAATTCATTTAAAAAAAAAGACATTTTTGAAAAAAAAAAAAAAAACACAAAAACAAATACAAACAAACATTGGGGGGGGCGATCAGACCCCACCAACAGAGAGCTCTGTTGGTGGGGAGAAAAGGGGGGGGAAGAATCACGTGTGTGCTGTGTTGTGCCGCCCTGCAGCTTGACCTTAAAGCTGCAGTGGCCAATTTATTGAAAAATTGCCTGGTCTTTAGGGGGGGTTTAACACTGCAGTCCTCAAGAGGTTAAAGCATGACAGCAAAAAACAGGCAACGTTTCAATCACTGTATATGCCTGATGCGGCGTTATCGTCACATCTGAGTAGATAATGTTTATTTACATATGGTAATTAGCCATGTGCTTCTGGGAGAGTGCACCCTCATTTGGTCGCATTATTATATACATCTGATGCAACGTTTTCGTCGCATCTTGGTATGTGGTTTTCTATTGGCTCGCAGCCCCGGCTTCCTTGTAAACACCAGGTGATGTCAGCGGCTGTTCCAGACGCTTGCGTCCCCACTCGTCTGCCCATTCGCACAGGGACGGCTCTGCGCACCACCCCTAGTGCGTCATCCTGCGAGGCTCCTATTAGGTCTGCCAAGGGCGGGGCTTTGGAGCACTAAGCAGAAAGGGGCGGACAAAGGAAGTCGGACGCCGCGATTCAAGGTGAGTGGGTGTTGGAGAAACCAGACTTCCTTGATCCTATAGCATTGCAGCAAAGTAGTTCCCCATCAGGTCTGATCTATGGAGGACCATTATGATTGGAGGATAACAGTTTGAATTGTATTGGCTGCTGCTTAACCATGCATACTATTTAAACCCATGTGATTCTGTGATATGTGATTGATTGACAGCATAGCTTGACAAAGATGCGTGCAGCCTTGAAATGTTGCCTGTTTTTTGCTGTCATGCTTTACTACAACAAAAGAGCAATAAATTACAACGGATGGTGCCGGCTTCATCTCTACCCACCTTCCTATGAGAAACCTTTTGCTCAAACGGATCATCAGGGGGCTCTGTATGGCTGATATTGTGGTGAAACCCCTCCCACAGGAAACTGTCAGGACCATGGTCCTGGCAGTTTCCTATCTGTGAACCTCGTTGCATTGTGGGAAATAGCTGTTTACAACTGCCAAAAAAGCAAGCAGCATCTCCTTCCATTGACATCACCTGCCAGCAGTAAAAATGTCACCATGTGGTAAATGGCAGAATGTAAATGAGGGAAAGGAAAGATTTTACAATGGGCAAACACTGACCAAATCATTTATACATAATTATTGTAAAAATTAAGCACTTTTTTTATTACATTATTTTCACTGGAGTTCCTCTAAGTAATAAGCCGGGTTTACACTGTACCAGATGCGAAACTGATCTTGTAAAAACTGATCTGTTTTCCGTTTAAATTGAACAAGTTTGTCACAAAGGCTTCTTTTCCGTTTTCGTATCGCCACCCACTCAGTACCTGTGCTCCTCCATTGCTGCCGTCCATTTGGGTCTCTGCACACTAGAGACGCCAGTATATAGATCTAAGAGGCATTAGGCTCCCATTGGTTTGAAAAGGACCAATGGAAATCCTTCTTATGGGTCTATTGCAAACCAAATTTTAGCCTGATGCTTCTGATGGGGCTGAAATCGGTATACCGGCGTTTGTTTAGTGCAGGGACCCAAATGGACAGCGTCAAGAGTGGCAAATGGATGGCAGCAGGTGAGTATTTTGTGAAAACAGACGTGGCAAGCAACCTAGTGAGAACATTGATTCCATCAGCCTCCATAGTCATCCCCTCCGGATATGTTGTGCTGGACTCAAAGTTGCATTTCACTTATCAGACCGGACCAAATGGACTGATGTGAATGGATCGCATTGCTTTGCATAGGATTGGAACCGTTCTGCTAAATGGAGCGCTTTAGTGCCAGGATGAACACTGCCATATTATTGCCACACACAGTAACCAGGACATACCTTTGTCTCTGACGGGTATCTCAGACTTCAGGAAGGTTTCAGAAAACACAATGGACCCCAGGTTTCCTCTGGCCCCGTGCAGGTCGGGAATGTCATAGACTGCCATGGAAGCCTGAAAGATGACAAGGTGACGGGTCACTGAGGGTTAAAGCTCAAAGTATTTCTCATAGCGCTAGTCTGATAAAATGGTCTGCAGCTTGGTTGAAGAAAAAGGTGGCCACTAAAGATACAATTCACTTTGTTTGAGATAATTCATAATTCAGTTTTCTCCCCAGAAAATGTTTCCAGCCGGGTGGCATGAAAACGTAGGAGGGCGGGATGCAACTGGGGAATGCAGGGCGGGTGAAACTCGACTCAAGCATAGGAGGAGGATAAGGAGGCAAGCTGATGACAGCTGGGCGCTCACCAAAATTAGCCGGTTGAAGCATCCGGCTAAAAGAGTTTGGGGAGAACACTGCGTATGATCGAACCACGGAACCACAAATGTACCGAAAATCTCTGAACCAATCCGATACCGTCAATCTGATCGGATAGGTTATTTTTGTCCGTTAGTGGTCCAGAACAATCATTTTCAATCAATCGTACCAATGATCAGAAACAAACAATTGTTTGGCAAATTGTATAGTTAGTGGCCACCTTATCCCATTAGCAGGTTCAAAGAAATTATCTCGTTGGAGATAGTGTGCTGCTTTTGACCTCAGTCGGCAGAACTCCTTGTGCTGTAAATTCTTGGAATGCTTTGAGGTCTCTCTGTTAGCAGAGGATATAAAAACAAAGCAGAAGTCCTCTGTTATTGTCTCACACTGCCCCCTAGTGACAAGTGGCCATAAATACACATTACAGCAGTACTAATTAGTAGCAAGGAAATGTTACAAATAAGAAATTAAAAAAATGTAGAGTCATGCTTTAATATTGAGTGCAATGAAAATATAAATATATACGTACGGTCTTTATCAAATATGTACTATCGTCATGGTCTAATGGCACTACTCTGTAAGAGATAAAAGGAATACACAATTAATAAGTGGCACAACGCTGGCCCATTGCGGGCAACTGGCAAAGCTCTAAGTGGGAACAACAGAATAAGCACATTGATATGTCTGGCACTAATTACACAACAATGCAGCACTAAAGGTACCTTACCTGCCCAAACTATTCACAGCTTCAATCTGAAATGATACTTTGGACCTGTAATGGGAAAAACAAAAATCAACTATCATCTCACCGAGGACGCTGGATGAAGGCCCAGGTAAGTAAAATGGAACTTCTCCCCCACCGCCCATCTCAGGTGTACTTTAATGTCATGAAAAGTGGTTGCCCATCACTGCAGCTTTGTGCCCTTCCATCTCTCCTAATGACTGACTCTGCCTGAAAAGCCCCCATGTGATCGCTTTCCTGACAGCTCAATCACAGGCAGAGACAGTCACAGACCCAGACCCTATATAAGGGCAACTCCCGCCTTATGTCAGAACTCCAGTGTGTGCATCACACATTTGTTAGTCTGATATATCACGTAACTCATTTGTCCTCCACTCCTAGCTTGTAGACTTGTATAAGGGATGAAATCACAGCATAATTAAACTGCTTTCACTCTGATGTTTATTCCCATGTCGGCTCTATTTTAAACACAAAGAGAGAGAAAAAATAAAGCTAACCTCAAAGCGGTTCTCATTTGAACAAGATTAAAGGAGTCCAGCCACATCCAGAAATTGTGCTCGGCCACTTCCTTTGCCTGTAAGAATAGGAGACATAGTGAGAGTCGGGTCACAGTGGATGCAGGAGAAATTATCCCTCAAGCTGCTCAATACAAAGAGACAACTTTATATATACCAACGCAAGAGGAGGAGTCAGCCTGGAGCAGCAGCTGCTAAGAGCAGCCAATAAGAATCCTTGATCTGGATGCCATGTACTCCATTTCTACAACAGCTTTCCTTACGGTGGCCATACACTTACCCATTTTTTGCATTAGAGTCCGGCCCATTTGAGAATTTGATCGAATCAGCTAGTAAATGATGCCACAAATTGATTGCCAATCAACCGATTTTCGGCTGAAACCGGTCATTCGTGCAGCATGGTGAATTTCAGTCAATTGGCAACATGGAGGAAAAAACAAAAACCGACCGGTTGCAGGTTGGGAGCAGATTTGGACTGGGTCTGGGTTTCCAGAACTTCTCACTTGCTCTATGCACTGTGTACATTTCCTGTGACATTTTTATCTTGACATGCTGAGTGCTGGCAGACTGGTACAGCATATTCAGCCAAATTATGTTACCCCGCAGGAATGTCTAAACACTTTGTAGATTATTTATCTACAACATTGCTGTCAAAGAGGAACTCCAGTGAAAATAATGTAATAAAAAAAAGTGCTTCATTTTTACAATAATCCTATACAATAAAATCTCTGTGTCGCTGCGTCCAGCTGTCCCTGTTTTTTTGCTACTGAGCTTGTGCGCAGTAATGGACAGCTGGACGGGACCAGGGAACGAGCGGGGCGGGCGGCAGCAGAAAAAAGACCTAGAGCCCGTTTTTAAACGGGCTTGGGTCTACTAGTTATGTATAAATGATTTAGTCAGTGTTTGCCCATTGTAAAATCTTTCCTCTCCCCGATTTGCATTCTGACATTTATCACATGGTGACATTTTTACTGCTGGCAGGTGATGTCAGTGGAAGGAGATGCTGCTCGTTTTTGGAAACAGCTGTAAATAGCTATTGGCAGTTGGAAATAGCTGTAAATAGTTATTTCCCACAATGCAATGAGGTTTACAGAAAGGAAACGGTCAGGACCATGGTCCTGACATCACACTGTGGGAGGGGTTTCACCACAATATCAGCCATACAGACCACCCCCCCCCCCCCCCCCCCCCCCCCCCCGTTGATCCGTTTGAGAAAAGATAAAGATTTCTCATGGGAAAGGGAGTATCAGCTACTGATTAGGATGAAGTTCAATTCTTGGTTACAGTTTCTCTTTAACCTCCTTGCCGGTTATCCCGAGCTCAGCTCAGGGTAACCTGCGCAGGAGGATTTCTCAGGCCTTGCATAATTTTTTTTTCCTACACACAGCTAGCACTTTGCTAGCTGCGTGTAATACGCGATCGCCGCCGCTACCCGCTGCGCCGCCCCCTCTCCCCCCCCGCCCCAGACCCCTGCGCAGCCTGGCTAATCAGTGGCAGGCAGCGCTGAGGGGCGGATCGGGATTCCCAGTGACGTCCCGACGTCGGTGACGTCATCCCACCCCGTCGCCATAGCGACCGAGGAAGCCCTGCAGGAAATCCCGTTCTCAACGGGATTTCCTGTTTACTCTGATCGCCGAAGGCGATCAGAGTGGGTGAGGGGATGCCGCCGCTCAGCGGCTATCATGTAGCAAACCCTGGGCTCACTACACGATTTTAAAAAAAATGAAAATTAAAAAAAAGTTATGCGCTGTCTCCTTGCCGGCGTTAATTAGACCGGCAAGGAGGTTAAGGCTGAACTAGCTTTGACTAACTATAAATAGTTTTTCAAGTTTAAAAAAGCCCATAAACACTCGCAACTTAGGTCACTTAAAACAACTGTTTTGCTACCTATTACAACAGTGTGCAGGTGTCCCACAACAGCAGCTTCACACCCCCGCACGTCCTCCCACTTTCCTCTCCATACAGCAGAACACACTGATTGCCAGAAGGCAGAACAGCGTTTCTCTACAGACAAAGGCCGGCCAAAGTGATGAAGTACAATCCACTGGATTTTGTCTTACCATAAGGCTGCTTTCACAGTAAGGACGTTACAGGCGCACGTTAGTGCAGCCTGTAACGCTCCCCAACGCACAGCAATATAACTGCAATGGGTTGTTCACACAGTGCCCACGTTGCGTTACATTGTAACGCTGCACGTCAATCTTAGTGTGCAGCATGCTATAGCGTTAGAGCGGCTTTGCCGCATTAGTCTGCTTGCACAGGCGCAGTGATTAGCCACATGGCTAATTAATATTCACTGCACTGTGCTGACGTCACTGGCAGGACCACGTGATGCGGAGTGTTCCGCTCACGTGGTCTCCACTTAACGCGGCTCTTTGCTAACGTCCTCTGCCACCACCACGCGTTGCGTTAGGTGCACGTTATGCGACCTTAAGAAGTTGCGTCTTAGTGTGTAAGTAACCTAAAATGGAAAAAAAATAAAAAACCACTAAAAACATTCCACATAACTAAAGGTGGCCAAACACTTATCGATTTTCACATTTGATTCCTTACAAATTTGATTCATCTGCTGGGAATCGATTCCCCAATATGTCAGTTCGCTCAATTTTTGCTTGATTTTGACTAAAAATCGATTCCAAGTATCGATCGGACAGGGTGGAAGATTTAAAACAATCGGGGGCAGGGCAAGAAGATTGGCAGATCGATGGCTTATAGCTTTGCACTGCATTGAACAGAACAACTCTGCATTTCGATCCTTTTTCAATAGATTCCCTGCTGAAATGTATTGGAAATTGATGTGCAGTGTGTGGTACGAAAAGATTCTTTCTGAATCGATTCTTTTTAAGAAAATAAATGATTGCTTTGCAACATTGAGAGATTCGGTAGAAGATACAGTGCACAGGACCGTGACGGAGTGCTGTACCCAAAGTTAAATGTCCATACTTGTATCAAAAAGAGAAAGTGGGTACGCACATCCAATGCAAAAGGATAATTTATTTCACCATAAAAATGGAACAAAAATGGCTACAGTACCATTGACAGAAGAGGAGTACAAGTCAGTTAAGGGGTGAAATAAATTATCCTTTTGCATTGGATGTGCGTACCCACTTTCTCTTTTTGATGCACGCTTTGCAACATTGGGTGGAAATCTGTAAGTGTATGGCCAGCTTGAGAATGGACTACTAATAATACATGGATAGTTCAATAGATGCTGATAGATGTTCCTTAAGGCTTCTTGCACACAGGGACATTACAGGCGCATGTTAATGCAGCCTGTAACGCTCCCCCAACACACAGCAATGTAACACAAGTGGGCTGTTCACACTGCCCACGTTGCGTTACATTGTAACGCAGCAAAGTGCTGCATGCTGTGCGTTCTAGGCGGCTAAGCCGCGTTAGACTGTTTGCACATGCTCAGTCATGTTGGGGAGGAGGGGAGAGCGGCCGGGCACATGGCTAATTAATATTCACTGCACTCAGTGACGTGCAGTGTTTACTTCCTGGAGCGGCCGCTCTGTGCGGCGATTGGCCGGGCGGGACCACGTGATGCCGCATGCGTCCAAGAGTACGCATCACGGACGCCAGAGTGAGCTGCACAACGCGGCTCACTCAGACGTCCACACCAGAGAGCACCAGGTGTTGCGTTAGGTGCACGTTATGTGCCCTATAACGTCCCCTAAACGCAACATTCTGGTGTGTAACTAGCCTAAAGAAAACCCGAGGTAAGAGATATAGGGATGGTTCAGACAGACGCTTGCGGAGCGTTTACCGCAAGCGTTCGGAACGTCACTGAGCTTTTGCGCATGTTTACACGAACGCGGCGTTCGGGTCACGATTTCCGTTAGTGTTCGAGCTGCCCCTGGAAGCGACATGTAGCTTCCAACCACGACGGCTAATGTCCCCCTAGGGGAAGAAAAACGCGACAGCATCGGAATGCGGCACGAAGGCTACTGAAAGCCTGACCGCGCAGCCGGCGCAACGCCCCCAAACGCGACGCCACGCAGACGTCCGTCTGAACCAGCCCATATGGAGGCTAGCCTTATTTATTTCCTTTTAAACAATGCAAATTCACTATTCTGCTGATCCTCTGTCTCTAATGTGTTTAGCCATAGTCCCTTAACAAGCATGCAGATCAGATGTTTCTGGCAAAATCGAACTAGATTAGCTCCATGCTTGTTTCAGGTGTGTGATTCAGACACTACTGATGCAAGAATAACCAACAGGATAGCCAGGCAACTGGTAGGAAATAAATGTGGCAGCCTCCATATCACTCTCAATTCAGGTTCCATTTAAAGGCTGCCTCTCAATAGTGATGGTCAAATAGATGCAAATAACTGAGTTGATGTAAATTTTTACGCAACTTTATGCAGCTTGAAAATTAACCAATCAAATCCTGCTGAGGTAAAATTCGATTGGTTCATTTTCAAGCTGCATACATTTGCATCAACTCAAAGTTATTTACATCTACTTGACCATCACTACCTCTCAATAAGCACAGAAGTACAAGTCATCATTGCTCATCAGATGTTATAGAACTACAATTCCCAACATGCACTGCCAAGGTGGACACTTTACCTTTGTTAAACTTGAACACTTTACGTAGCTGGCAATCCCAGCCAGAACTGCCTCCACCACCGCAGCATAGATCTGAGACAGCACAATGCTGAATGAAGGAGAGATGACACAAATTATAACATGCAATTCCACTACGCTAGTACAAAGACGCTGGGCCTGATTCACAAAGGGGTGATAACCCAGATATCACGCCTAAAAGACTTTAGGCGTGATAACCTTTGCACTAGCAGAGTTATCACCGCTTTGTGCTGCTGATCACGCGAAGCTCCCGCGCGCAATGTCCCATAGGGTTTAATGGGCGCTGCGCGATTGTGCGCGCGGGAGCTGCGCGAGTTTCTTTTGATCACACCTAAACTGAGTTTAGGCGTGATAAAGGGATTTTCACTGGCGTGCAAACAGTTTGCACTGCTTTGTGAATCAGGCCCACTGTGTGCAAAAAGATTATTTATGTGGATAACATTGTCAATCTCATGAATGATCTGCACATCCGTACTAAGGTGTAATGCTGGGAATACACGGACAGTTTATGCGCCGGTATCAAGCCAGCGGCTCGATGCCGACACGTCACCGCTCGTCTGCATGTGCGGATCAATTCCAGCTCGTCCCCGCGGGCGCTGCTAATCAGCCGCTCGCTTCTTACCATTGTTCTCCCCACCGGTATCAAGCGCAGTATCAATCCGGCGGGGTATCGGACAGGTTGAATATTATCAATCGAGCCATCAGTGGCTCAATTGATAATATAAAACGTGCCGTGTATGAACTCTTCTGCTCTGTGTTTGTTTAGGCCAGGCATGGGCAAACTTGGCCCTCCAGCTGTTTAGGAACTACAAGCCCCACAATGCATTGCAGGAGTCTGACAGCCACAGACATGACTCAAAGGCAAACGCATTGTGGGATTTGTAGTTCCATAACAGCTGGAGGGCCAAGTTTGCCCATGCCAGGTTTAGGCGGATCAATCTGTCTAATTAGTCAAGTTAATTTTATCTCTAGCTGCGAATAGGCTGCAGGAGCTCTGTCTAGGCCAGGCAGGAGAAAACTTGGCCCTCCAGCTGTTAAGGAACTACAAATCCCACAATGCATTTGCCTTTATGAGTCATGACTGTGGCTGTCAGACTCCTGCAATGCATTGTGGGATTTGTAGTTCCTCAACAGCTGGAGGGCCAAGTTTGCCCATGCCTGGTCTCTGCAGTTCTTCCCATACAGTGAAAACTGAAACTTAACCTGAACTCAAAATGTAATAATCCGCACCACCTTCATACATGTATCTTCATTTATTGGTAAAAGAGACAGACCTATAAAAAGAACTGTAGGGCAAAACAGTCCGCTGTTTCGGGCTTGTTGTGCCCTACAGTTCTTTTTATATGTCTGTCTCTTTTACCAATAAATGAAGATACATGTATGAAGGTGGTGCGGATTACTACATTTTGATATTATTGGATCCTGTGGTGTCCGGGATTTTTTTCCAGCACACTTGCCATTCCTGATTGGATGGTTGGCCAGTGAGTGCGACTCCATACATAGAACTCAACCTGAACTCAGACATTCCTCTCTGCTCTAAAATATAAGCAACAGCATAATAACGTTTAAAGAAAAAAAACATTTCTTTATTGCAGCCGATACAAAATTCTGCAATAAATCTGCAGTGTGTTTACGTCCTGCTTTCATGGAAGCAGAGAAAGGGTTAACATCAAGTGATTACATATTAGCAGTGTCTGCCAAAGGCTGACGAATTTCTGTGTTGACACGGCTGAGAGATCAAATTACACTTGTGATTACTTACAGATGAGGGGAAATTACACAGGCTCTTTTCTCTAAATACATACAGGCTGCATTTCTGTATGCTCCCTTGTGTCCTGTGCAAGAGTTCTGGTCCACTTTAAAGCACCATGAATACCATTATTGAGGTCATTAGGTTTACCACAAAGCGGATGCCCGTCACCGGTTCATTCCTGTCTTTCAAAATGTCTCTAATATGGAAATTCACTTTAAGTAATTAGACTGAAAATTCACTTACATTTGTTCATTTTTTCTTTGTACTTCATTGTCATTTCCTATTGAAAAGCACACAGCAGATTAATATCCGCTCTCCTCCAGCAGGGACAGGAAATAACACAATTACTGTATGCGCATTGTCAGACATCTAACAGATATAAACAGCACACACAGAAATACCTCTAATGGAACACCACCAAATACTGTACTTTCCAAAACGGCTTCATATTCCTCAGATCAATAGACGGTGTCTTAAAAACTGCTTTGAAGCTATCAGTGCCCTTTATTATTACTTACTGTATATACTAGAGTATAAGTCTAGCAATTTAGGTCTGATTCACTTTATAAAAGTATAGGGGTTGGACTTACACACGAGTCATGGGCAATACTGAGCACACTGAGTAATGTGTACAGTATGACATTCCCATTTGCAGCAATTTACCCTGCGGTAAGTGATACTTTGAGGAAAGGAAGTGCCAAGAATATACTGGTCTGTAAGTCCTGGCAGCAACAATTAACAAGAAAACAGCCCGGGGGGGGGGGGGGGGGGGGGAGTGAATAATTGCTGCACTTGTCGACCTGGAGGAGGAATTGGCTGCACTTCAGGGATAAGAGGGGTTAATGGCTGCAATACTGTATGCAGTGCAGTAATTAACCCCTCCTGAGCCCCAAGTGCAGCCATTAACATTGCTGGGTAGACTTATATTTAAGTCAATAAAAAAAATCCAGCTTAAGGGGGTTGAAGATTGCCGTTGACTTATACACGAGGTCGACTTGTATTCAAGTATAGGGTATAACAAGCAAAGCAAAAAGGGAGTGAGAAAAAACAGCCTGACAGCCGCTTAAGGGGTCTCCCTGCTTCACCAGTGGCCAAAGGCAAGTAAAATCAATGCCGCTCTCGATCGGGAGCAGATCAGACATACCAGAAATTATAAGTTCGACCTGTCGGTCTGATGGGAAATTGCATTGGGTGTACCAGCCTTAAAGCCATCAAAACACCATATAAAAAAAAAAAAAAAAAAACCTCCCATAAAGCCTTTGTAATTACCGACAGGGGTCACGGTCATGTACGCCGCAATGCATGCTGGGAGATTAAGTCCGGGAGCTGCGAGTACAGAGCTGTATGCCTATCTCCCGGAATACATCCCAGCGTGCACGAGTGTGACCCCTGCTGGGAACTATTAAAGCCTGTTGAAGCTGACAGTTGGGAGAAAAAAAAATGGAGGATCCCAAACGGCAGAGCCGGGACAAGGTCCTCCAGCACCCAAGGCTGAGACCCCAAAGTGCGCCACTCCATCCCTCCCACCCCAGTAGTCACACACTGATTGCTATTAGACTAAGAGGTGCCCCAGGGCCCCCAACACCTTAATCTCTAGTTATCTGGCTTACAGTCACTGCCATGTATCCCCTTTTCTTATTTCTCTCTGCTTCAAACACAATAGGAGAATGATAGTGAGTAGTGTGCCCCCTCCTAAACTGCGCCCTGATGCTGGAGCCTCTCTTGCCTCTGCCTCAAGGGCAGGGAGACAGAGGAGCAGCACCCCTTAAGCTCCCCCAATGGCACACGCCTTACGCATATCTATAATGGGGAAGTTTATTCCTTTTTTTAAACAGTGGTCAGATTGCTTTACCTGTGACCCGGATCTCACAGTCGTCATTAATGCTGAGAACCACCAGAGGGAGCAACTCTAAATCCACATTTGGAAAGCAATGACAAAAATGTGACCAGGCCATCTAATAACATGCAAAAATCAGGTCAAAGAGTAAAGCAACAGTAATCAATAAAAAAGGCATGCTGTGGGCACAACTGTACATCTGCCAGACTGCTACCCAGAAGAATAAATTCAGTTTCAGGAGCTTCAAGAACGTTTTTGGAGGTTTAGATTCCAACGTGTCTGCAAGCCAGGCTTTCTGAGGCCAGAACAGCGACCCACCTGGCAACCAGAGGCAATATAAATAACACTAATCACATAGAACATAATGACAGGCAGTCAGCGCAGACACCTAGACTTACCCAAGTAGGGGACGTGAGTGCTTCCGAAGAAGAAAGTCCTAGCACAGGCCAAGGGGCCCTTAGGAGACACACACTGAGCAACCTGTAAACAGAACCCGGATTGGTTATAATAATACTCTTTAAATCACATGTCAAACAATGTCTTTAAATGATGAACATAACCCTGGAAATGTGGAACCTACGGCTGCAGCCGTGCTCAGACACTATGGGCCATGCAGCCATAGGTCTCTGCTGCAGTGCCATTTGCTACATTTAAATTGCACATGTATAGCGCTTATGGGCGGCAGACATGGCACTGGAGTGCTCCACAAGTGTGCAGTTCAGCCTTCCATCTGAAAGAGGCCTGACAGATGATCATTGCAAAAGAATCTCAACTCAAATAGTTTGTTTCAAAGCTCTGACTTTTTATTCCTGCCATCTTGCCTTTTGAGATTCATTTCTCTCACTTCCCCTCTGGGTGACACCCGGGACTCACATTCCATAGATTCCTATTAGATTTCACCAAAAAAAGGATAAGGCCCAGTTCACACTGGCACAGATGAAAAACTAAACAGTGTAAAAACTGATCCGTGGAACAGATCTGTTTTTAAGTGGCATGAGTCTTCCATCTGTGACCCTACATTCTGTTAGCGTGCGGTCAATGCGACAGACGCGCCCATACTGAAAGACACTGCAGAGACAAACTTGCAATCTGTTCAAAGGAACAGACCAAAGGGATCGGTTATAAAGGAGCATTGTGAACGGATGCTGTCGATTATCATAGAATGTGTTCACCTCCGTTAGGATTTGGTCCAGACCGGGCCTAACAGAGATACTAACTACAATAATGGGCTCCCTGGAGGAGGGTTCACTGTATCTAATATCCAAGGCTTCCAAAAATAAAAATACAGGTGAAATTCGAAAAATCAGAATACCGCACAAAAGTAAATTTTTTTTTTTTAAGTAATTCAACTTGTAAGGTGAAACTAATCTATGAAATAGACACATTATATGCAAAGCGAGATATTCCAAGCCTTTATTTGTTATAATGTTTAGGATTATGTCTTACAGTTTATGAGAGCCCCAAAATCACAATCTGAGACCATTAGAATATTGTGAAAATTTTCAATAGTCTAGGCTCAAAGTATCAGACTCTAATCAGCTAATTCATCCAAAACTCCTGCAAAGAGGTCCTATTTCATACATTAGTTTAACCTTTTAAGTAGAATGACTGAAATAAACACAAATTTTTTGAGTTTCACCTGTAAATGAAGATAGTTTACAAACATTCCATAAAATCACGTTTCTGCTTTCTATGCAGAGGACTCTAACATTCTGGGCCTGAGCCGAGTTGTGGAAGTTGCTTCAGCTCCATTTATACTGTTTCACAGCACCACACTAGGTGAGCGGGCCTGGCATATGTCACGGTATGCTGCTTCTCCCTTACCACGTGTTTGGCAGTGCCTCCTGCTGGGCCCGTGTTCCTCACCAGGTGACCTTCGGACGGGAATATAAAGCTGCCAGGTTTCAGGTTCTCTCTGGTGGAGTGGCTTCCGAACAGGACGAAGGGCTGTCTGTAAGGGCTGGAGGAGAAGGAGAGCGCTGGATGAGATGCCACATACAGGTCCTCTTGCGAACAGGGGCCGCTGTACACAAGCTAGATTCTCAGCAAGGGCGGTTGTTATCGGGTGCCTCGGCCACGTATCCTCTAGCGTGTGTACTCAGCTTTAGCTTTAGGGCTGCTTCACATTTGGCGCTTCCCCGCCGCTTGCCCGCGATTGGGTCCGCGATCGCGATTCGGCAGGTGAAAGCTCGCAATTTGTGCTTGTGATTCCCATTCAATAGAACAAGAATCACAGTGTGATCGTTCTTGAAATGCTGCATGCAGCCTGTTTGTGATTGGTCGAAAGGATCCATAAGGATTAGCAGCAGCGCATTGCTTATTGCCGGCGATCAGCAAATCGTGTGAGCAAATCAGTGTGAGCCAGCCCAGCAGGTTAAGTGCATAAATCAGACAATAATACCTGTTATCAGTAATATGGCTGGACAGCATCCCGTGACTGAAATAACTTCTGAAGGGCTGCAGAAATACAAACAAAATCATATCATATGCATTTCTTATTATGCCATTAAATGTTAAAAAAAAACTTTTTCCTATTGCAATGTATAATGCACAACAATTTCTTAAAACTTCCAAGACAAGACAAACTTTAATTCCTTGCTATGGCGACAGTAAGCAGTTTTGTAGATAAAATATCCCAGAGATCGTCTGTACTGTTCTGCACAGACATTACAGAGCAACTGTGGTGTAGACAACAAAACAATAAAATTGCTTTTTTTTGTACAATATTTATAGATTAGTCAGGGTTTGCCCAATGTTAAATCTTTCCTCTCCCCGATTTACATTCTGAAATCTATCACTTGATTGGCAGTTGAAAAAAAGCCGTTATTTCCCACAATGCAACAAGGTTCACAGACAGCACACTGTCAGGACCATGGTGATGACATCACACTGTGGGAGGGGTTTCACCACAATATCAGCCATACAGACCACCCTGATAATCTATTCGAGAAAAGTGCAAGATTTATCGCATGAAAAGGGGGTATCAGCTACTGATTGGAATGTTGAAAAGTTCAATCCTTGCTTAACCACCCTGGCGTTCTGATAAGATCGCCAGGGAGGCTGCGGGAGGGTTTTTTTTAAATTAAAAAAAAACTATTTCATGCAGCCAACTGAAAGTTGGCTGCATGAAAGCCCACTAGAGGGCGCTCCGGAGGCGTTCTTCCGATCGCCTCCGGCGCCCATAATAAACAAGGAAGGCCGCAATGAGCGGCCTTCCTTGTTTTGCTTACACCGTCGCCATAGCGACGAGCGGAGTGACGTCATGGACGTCAGCCGACGTCCTGACGTCAGCCGCCTCCGATCCAGCCCTTAGCGCTGGCCGGAACTATTTGTTCCGGCTGCGCAGGGCTCAGGCGGCTGGGGGGACCCTCTTTCGCCGCTGCTCGCGGCGGATCGCCGCTCTGATCGGGCAGCACACGCGGCTGGCAAAGTGCCGGCTGCGTGTGCTGCTCTTTATTTGGTGCAAATCGGCCCAGCAGGGCCTGAGCGGCAGCCTCCGGCGGTAATGGACGAGCTGAGCTCGTCCATACCGCCAGGATGGTTAAAGTTCTTTAAAGGACCACTATCTCAAAAAATTTAAACAATTTAGAATACGTGAGAACACAAATAAAAAGTACATTTCTCCCAGAGTAAAATGTGCTATAAACCACTTTTCTCCTATGTTGCTGTCACTTACAGTAGGTAGTAAAAATCTGACAGAACTGACTAGGTTTTGGACTAGCCGATCTCTTCATGGGGGATTCTCAGGGTTTTCTTTATTTTCAAAAGCACATTCTGGACGGCAGTTGCTGAGACCAAAGCCAGAATAGTGTACTAACAGGTGGAGTGGGCCGCCTGCATCTTTGTATAGATCTTTCCAGGGAGTGCTGTTGCAAAGAATAAATACTGAGAATTTCCCCATGAAGAGATGGACTAGTCAAAAGCCTTTCAGTTCCACCAGATTTCTACTAACTACTTAAGTGACAGCTGCATAGCAGAAAAGTAATTTATGGCTCATTTTACTCTGGAAGAAACCCATTTCTTATCAGTAGGTGTTAACATGTACTTTAAACTTTACCATTTTTTTGCGGTAATCGTCCTTTAAGCTCATATTACATGTATCCTTGGCAACACCAAGAATGTCCAATGAAATGCCTACCTGAACACACACACACACACACACACACACACACACACACACACACACACACACACACACACACACACACACACACACACACACACACACACACACACACACACACACACACACACACACACACACACACACACACACACACACACACACACACCAGCCACTATTAAGACTTTATTATTAAAATGTATTTATAAAGCACTAGTGTATTACAACCTTTTGGCAGAGGTGCCCGACTTATCTTGCACATATAATTCAGGGCAGAGGTGCCCCGGCTGGCTATACCCCCCCCCCCCCCCCCCCATATGCAGAATAGTGCAGGGATTGCTTTGATATTTACCTATTAAGGGCGCTGAATCAGGTCTCATCTTCCACCACAGACCAGTCATGTATGCGGACTTCCTCCTTTAGGTCCCGATTCCGTCATATCATGTGATCAGAACCTGAAGGAGGAAGTCTGCATACAGCGCTGGTCTGTGATGGAAGAAGGGACTCGAGGAGGCAGACGTACAAAGAGACATATAAAACGGACCCGGAAAAGGTTAAATGATAAATTAGACTGATTGGTGGTGGTTTTCAGTCCAGACATTGTGACAGGTGCATCCCACCGTATGAAGAGCCCGCCTTGCCCCGTACCTCGCCTGCCTGGGACTCCGACAGCTCCAGCAGGAAGGGGATTTCTGTCTCAAAGTTTGACAGGAAGCTGCTCCACTGATGCTGCAATGCGATTAAATCCTAGAACAAAACAGATTCACGTCAGCAATCCACTTACACAGAGAACACAAGGGAGGTGAGCAATATGAGACTTGCACACAAACATCACTTTAAAGAGGAACTGCAGCAAAAATAATTTAATAAGAAAGTGCTTTATTATTACAATAATTATGTATAAATGATTTAGTCAGTGTTTGCCCATTGTAAAATCTTTCCTCTCCCTGATTTACATTCTGACATTTATCACATGGTGACATTTTTACTGCTGGCAGGTGACGTCAGGGGAAGGAGATGCTGCTTGCTTTTTTGGCAGCTGGAAACAGCCGTTATTTCCCACAATAAAACAAGGCTCATAGACCGGAAACTGTCATGACCTTGGTCCTGATATCACACTGTGGGAGGGGTTTTACCACAATATCAGCCATATAGATGTCCCTGATGATCTATTCAAGAAAAATACTGATTGGAATGAAGTTCAATCCTTAGTTAAAGGGTTGCCATGCCAGCTCTGCACAGACACGGCACACTAATCAGTGAAGAACTGTCCCATGACTGTTTAATATTGTGGGGGGGGGGGAGGGGGTAGCTCTTGTCAAAATGCAATTGTTATGCATATCCCCCATGATGAATTACCATCACCTCCTACCCCACTAGCCATTCTGTGTAAACTAGAATCCCAAGAGGTCAAGATAAAACATAGCTCATTATCTCAGGTAAGTCTATCTTGTCCCATCTAAAACTCTGACTTGTTCTCCCCCCAGGCAGGGAGTGCGACGCCTCATATTGCCCCCACCAGCAGCAGTCAGCTCAGAAGGCAGGACTGGAGAACCATCTTCCAGCATCTCTTACTGAGTTTTCCCCTCCTGTAGGCAAAAGCATTGTACACACACAGAGGCCCAGTGCACACCAAAAACCTCTAGCAGATCTGCAAAACTCTAGAGGTTTTTGGAGCAGATTTCAGAGCGATTCTAGGCATGTATAGAGAGGTTTTCTAAACCTGCCTAACGTTTTTTTGAGCGTTTTTGTGTAGCAGATTACAAATATTGTTACAGTAAAGCTGTTACTGAACAGCTACAACAAAAACGCCTGGAAAACCGCTCTGATCTAGCTTTTTTTCAGAGCTTTTTTCCACTTTAACAGTGAGGCAGAAACGCCTCAGAAATGTAAAAAATGCTGCAGCCCCCGAGTTTGCGTTTGTGGAAAAAACGACCCGCTCTGGTGTGCACCATCCCATTCACTTTCGTTAGCCAAGCGGTTTTCCCCCTGCAAGCTTTTTTAAAAAACAATCTGGTGTGCACCAGCCCTCAATGTTACCCTAAAGCGATCATTAATCAATTGTTATAGTGACACTGCAAGGAACATGCACTGTACACACATGCTGTTTGGCTAAAGCCTAACAGCTAGCGCTACAAGGGGGCCAATGGGACAACTCACAAGGGGGTACAATGGGCTCATCGAAACTGTGGGGAAGCTGCAAATGCACCAGAGTTAATAGGAAGGTGTACAAGCTAAACATATATGTGCATGTACCGCCCAACATAAGTCTAAGGCAACCAGGACTGCAGGAAGAGGCGCTGGAAACAGAAGTGATGCCGCAGTCCTGACAACTGGCAGCCTCTGATGCAGCAAAGATAAGGCCTTTCCCTGATACTAGTCCTGCAATGTTCTTAGGTTTAGATGTGCTTAAAACACACCTTTCTCTGAGGAGGGATAGAAGCTACCATCATGAACTCCTCCTTAAAGCGGACCAGAACTCAAAACTTCCCCTCTCTCTAAAAGATAAGCAACAGCATAAACTTTAAAGAAAAATATTTCTCTGTTAGGGCCTGTTTCCACTACACGCAGGTTGTGGATGCCAAAAACTGACTCCAATGAAAGCCTATGGAAAAATCTGCATCCAGAATCCGCATGTAGTGGAAATAGGCCCATACAGCTGATACAAACCCTGCAGTAAATCTGCAGTGTATCTACTACCTGCTTTGATGGAAGCAGACACAGGGTTAACATCCTGTGTTTAAAAACTAGCAGCTCCGCTGAGACAGCCAGCTTACACAGCGGAGAGATGAAAATCACATTTGCGATTAGTTACAGATGAGGGGGAATTAGACAGGACAAACTCTCTAAAATCATACAGGGTGGATTTCTCTCCGTTTTCCTTCTGTCCTGTGCAAGAGTTCAGGACCATTCAGGAGAATATAGAGGCTGCCATCTTTCTTCCCTTCTAAACAATGCCAGTTGCCTGGCTGTCACACCTGCAACAGGCATGCAGCCAGTGGAGTCACACCAGAGTCATAGCATCTAATCTGCTTGCTCACTCTGGGCCAATGACGCATAGTGTAAGAGGCGGAGCATCAGCACAAACAATATGTAGCCTCCAGGTAGCAGAGTTCTAACCACATAACCTGATGATTTACGCCAACAACCCCTGTATATTTGTTGGAACAGATATTGTTGTTGTGAGTATCTATGCTGCTTTATATACTCCACTCTGACCAATAGAGGTGCTGTTGCTTTGATTTTATACATTGTGTGTTTAGTCTGTGGTTTTATCTTATGATGATGTAATAAAAGTTATGTTTCAACCTTATCTCATTCTCTGTGGATGTGTCACTGTACTTCCCCTATAAGTCCCACAGCTGGACTGTTTTCTTCAGTAGTTACTAAATGCTAATCATATTGTGCACACACTGCACACAAAATGCATGTGTATACTGCACTTCATTCATACCCAGGTTTATGTACACTGGTCCTGGGTTACCAGCCGGCTGTGGTCCCTTATAGGGAACCTTCAGGGCTCTTTCACACTGTGGCGGTGCAGCAAACTGCCACACTGCTACTGCAAGGTATTTGAAGTCTATAGGGAAAGACACGTGTCACAGTGTGGCGAAATCCTCAATCTGATGCGCTTCCAAAACTATGTTACCGTGTGTATCAGCATCGATCTGCATTGGATTTTTTTTTTTTAAGTTGGCGGCGGTGCAGCGCACAGCGTACATTCAACCAATACACTTCCGCAGTCCAAAAACAGGAAGTGACCGCAAGTGCACCTCACTTCCTGTTTGGCCGATTGCCTGAAAGGTAATACCGTGTAGTAACGTGGTATTCACTGAAGGCCTGTGTTTGGCGGCGCGGCAGACTCCCCGCAACGCAGGAAACCAATTTACAGTGTGAAACCTGTCTTAGTGACTGAAAGCTGTTAAAGTGGACCTGAACTCCTGCACAGGACAGAAGGAAAGCAGAGAACTGCACCCTGTACGTAGTTAAAGAATTTAGCCCATCTAATTTCCACCTTGTTTCTAACTAATCACAAATGTAACTTGAGCTCTCAGCTGTGTCAGGTGGCTGCCTCGTCAAAGCAACTAATTTGTAAATACAGGATGTTTACCCTATTTCTGCTTCCATGAAAGCAGGAAGTAGACACACTCCAGACTAATTGCAGAATTTGTACAAAAGTGTTTTTCTTTAAAGTTTATTATGCTGTAGCGTAACTTTAGAGCAGATAGGAAGTTCTGAGTTCAGGTCCTAGGGCTTCCTCCAACCTCCTGTGGTCTTCAGGCCCCTCACTGTCGTCCTGGTCTGCTGCATTCCGCTGATGTGCCTTCCAAAAGCCCGCCCACTACACCGTGTACTGTGCGTGCATGGCCCCCGCCTCGATCACACTCCCGGGAGCGTTTTGCGCCTGCGCAGTTCATAAAATTTGAATCTGCACATGTGCAAAATGCTCCCAGCAGCGGGTGCATGATAGAAGCAAGAGTTGTGCATGCGCAGCAGCCCGGGACAGGGCTCATTCGGCCAGCGTTCAGAAGGGGCACAGCAGTAACATGCAGCAGACTGGGAGGACAGCAAAGGACCTGATGGACTGCAGGGGGCTGGAAAAAGCACCAAGTAAGTTACTGACCAGAGCTTTTTATTCCACTTTGTTGTTACTGTGTTTTCATTGTGATTGGCTCGCAGTGTTCATAGCCGCTCGGGAGACTGTTAGACGGCGTGATCGCCGTCTATTTGTATGGTGCAGCGCTGCTATCAGCAGCAGCGCTGCACTGGGGACAGCCGTGTGACACGGCTGTCCCCCTGGGGGACAAGAGAGCGATCTGCTCTCATAGGGTGAAGCCTATGAGAGCTGATCGCCATGATTGGCTGGCTGGGGGAAGGGAGGGAACGGGTTTAACCACTTGAGGACCACAGTCTTTCTACCCCTTAAGGACCGGCCACTTTTTTTCCATTCAGACCACTGCAGCTTTCACGGTTTATTGCTCGCTCATACAACCTACCACCTAAATGAATTTTGGCTCCTTTTCTTGTCACTAATAAAGCTTTCTTTTGGTGCTATTTGATTGCTCCTGCGATTTTTACTTTTTATTATATTCATCAAAAAAGACATGAATTTTGGCAAAAAAATGATTTTTTTAACTTTCTGTGCTGACAATTTTCAAATAAAGTAAAATTTCTGTATACATGCAGCGCGAAAAATGTGGACAAACATGTTTTTGATTAAAAAAAAAACCATTCAGTGTATATTTATTGGTTTGGGTAAAAAGTTACAGCGTTTACAAACTATGGTGCAAAAAGTGAATTTTGCCATTTTCAAGCATCTATGACTTTTCTGACCCCCTGTCATGTTTCATGAGGGGCTAGAATTCCAGGATAGTATAAATACCCCCCAAATGACCCCATTTTGGAAAGAAGACATCCCAAAGTATTCACTGAGAGGCATAGTGAGTTCATAGAAGATATTATTTTTTGTCACAAGTAAGCGGAAAATGACACTTTGTGACAAAAAAAAAGAAAAAAAAAAAGAATCCATTTCTTCTAACTTGCGACAAAAAAAAATGAAATCTGCCACGGACTCACCATGCCCCTCTCTGAATACCTTGAAGTGTCTACTTTCCAAAATGGGGTCATTTGTGGGGTGTGTTTACTGTCCTCGCATTTTGGGGGGTGCTAATTTGTAAGCACCCCTGTAAAGCCTAAAGGTGCTCATTGGACTTTGGGCCCCTTAGCGCAGTTAGGCTGCAAAAAAGTGCCACACATGTGGTATTGCCGTACTCAAGAGAAGTAGTAGAATGTGTTTTGGGGTGTATTTTTACACATACCCATGCTGGGTGGGAGAAATATCTCTGTAAATGACAATTTTTTCATTTTTTTTTACACACAATTGTCCATTTACAGAGTTATTTCTCCCACCCAGCATGGGTATGTGTAAAAATACACCCCAAAACACATTGTACTACTTCTCCCGAGTACGGCGATACCACATGTGTGGCACTTTTTTGCACCCTAACTGCGCTAAAGGGCCCAAAGTCCAATGAGTACCTTTAGGATTTCACAAGTCATTTTGCGGAATTTGATTTCCAGACTACTCCTCACGGTTTAGGGCCCCTAAAATGCCAGGGCAGTATAGGAACCCCACAAATGACCCCATTTTAGAAAGAAGACACCCCAAGGTATTCCGTTAGGAGTATGGTGAGTTCATAGAAGATTTTATTTTTTGTCACAAGTTAGTGGAAAATGACACTTTGTGAAAAAAACAATAAAAATCAATTTTCCGCTAACTTTTGACAAAAAATAAAATCTTCTATGAACTCACCATACTCCTAACGGAATACCTTTGGGTGTCTTCTTTCTAGAATGGGGTCATTTGTGGGGTTACTATACTGCCCTGGCATTTTAGGGGCCCTAAACCGTGAGGAGTAGTCTTGAAACCAAATGTCGCAAAATGACCTGTGAAATCCTAAAGGTACTCATTGGACTTTGGGCCCCTTAGCGTACTTAGGGTGTAAAAAAGTGCCACACATGTGGTACCGCCGTACTCAGGAGAAGTAGTATAATGTGTTTTGGGGTGTATTTTTACACATACCCATGCTAAGTGGGAGAAATATCTCTGTAAATGACAATTGTTTGATTTGTTTTACACACAATTGACCATTTACATAGAAATTTCTCCCACCCAGCATGGGTATGTGTAAAAATACACCCCAAAACACATTATACTACTTTTCCTGAGTACGGCGGTACCACATGTGTGACACTTTTTTGCAGCCTAGGTGCGCTAAGGGGCCCAACGTCCTATTCACGGGTCATTTTGAGGCATTTGTTTTCTAGACTACTCCTCGCGGTTTAGGGCCCCTAAAATGCCAGGGCAGTATAGGAACCCCACAAGTGACCCCATTTTAGAAAGAAGACACCCCAAGGTATTCCGTTAGGTGTATGGCGAGTTCATAGAAGATTTTATTTTTTGTCACAAGTTAGTGAAAAATGACACTTTGTGAAAAAAACCCAATAAAAATCAATTTCCGCTAACTTTTGACAAAAAATAAAATCTTCTATGAACTCGTCATACACCTAACAGAATACCTTGGGGTGTCTTTTTTTTCTAAAATGGGGTCACTTGTGGGGTTCCTATACCGCCCTGGCATTTTACGGGCCCAAAACCGTGAGTAGTCTGGAAACCAAATGTCTCAAAATGACTGTTCAGGGGTATAAGCATCTGCAAATTTTGATGACAGGTGGTCTATGAGGGGGCGAATTTTGTGGAACCGGTCATAAGCAGGGTGGCCTTTTAGATGACAGGTTGTATTGGGCCTGATCTGATGGATAGGAGTGCTAGGGGGGTGACAGGAGGTGATTGATGGGTGTCTCAGGGGGTGGTTAGAGGGGAAAATAGATGCAATCAATGCACTGGGGAGGTGATCGGAAGGGGGTCTGAGGGGGATCTGAGGGTTTGGCCGAGTGATCAGGAGCCCACACGGGGCAAATTAGGGCCTGGAGGTGATTGATGGGTGTCTCAAGGTGTGATTAGAGGGGGGAATAGATGCAAGCAATGCACTGGCGAGGTGATCAGGGCTGGGGTCTGAGGGCATTCTGAGGGTGTGGGCGGGTGATTGAGTGCCCTAGGGGCAGATAGGGGTCTAATCTGATAGGTAGCAGTGACAGAGGGTGATTGATGGGTAATTAGTGGGTGTTTAGGGTAGAGAACAGATGTGAACACTGCACTTGGGAGGTGATCGGACGTCGGATCTGCGGGCGATCTATTGGTGTGGGTGGGTGATCAGATTGCCCGCAAGGGGCAGGTTAGGGGCTGATTGATGGGTGGCAGTGACAGCGGGTGATTGATGGGTGGCAGTGACAGGGGGTGATTGATGGGTGATTGATAGGTGATTGACAGGTGATCAGTGGGTTATTACAGGGAAGGACAGATGTAAATAATGCCCTGGCGAATTGATAAGGGAGGGTCTGAGGGCAATCTGAGCGTGTAGGCGGGTGATTGGGTGCCCGCAAGGGGCAGATTAGGGTCTGATCTGATGGGTAACAGTGACAGGTGGTGATAGGGGGTGATTGATGGGTGATTGATGGGTAATTAGTGAGTGTTTAGAGGAGAGAATAGATGGAAACACTGCGCTTGGGTGGTGATCTGATGTCGGATCTGCGGGCGATCTATTGGTGTGGGTGGGTGATCAGTTTGCCCGCAAGGGGCAGGTTAGGGGCTGATTGTTGGGTGGCAGTGACAGGGGGTGATTGATGGGTGATAGGTGATTGGCAGGTGATTGACAGGTGATCAGTGGGTTATTACAGGGAAGGACAGATGTAATTAATGCACTGGTGAATTGATAAGGGGGGGGGGGGGGGTCTGAGGGCAATCTGAGCGTGTGGGCGGGTGATTGGGTGCCCGCAAGGGGCAGCTTAGGGTCTGATCTGATAGGTAACAGTGACAGGTGGTGATAGGGGGTGATTGATGGGTAATTAGTGGGTGTTTAGAGAAGATAACAGATGTAAACAATACATTTGGGAGGTAATCTGACGGCGGGTTTGCGGGCGATCTAATGGTGTGGGTGGGTGATCAGATTGCCCGCAAGGGGCAGGTTAGGGGCTGATTGATGGGTGGCAGTGACAGGGGGTGATTGATGGGTGATAGGTGATTGGCAGGTGATTGACAGGTGATCAGTGGGTTATTACAGGGAAGAACAGATGTAATTAATGCACTGGCGAATTGATATGGGGGGGTCAGAGGGCAATCTGAGCGTGTTGGCGGGTGATTGGGTGCCCGCAAGGGGCAGATTAGGGTCTGATCTGATAGGTAAAAGTGACAGGTGGTGATAGGGGGTGATTGATGGGTGATTGATGGGTAATTAGTGGGTGTTTAGAGGAGAGAATAGATGTAAACAATGGATTTGGGAGGTGATCTGATGTCGGATCTGCGGGCGATCTATTGGTGTGGGTGGGTGATCAGATTGCCCGCAAGGGGCAGGTTAGGGGCTGATTGTTGGGTGGCAGTGACAGGGGGTGATTGATGGGTGATTGACGGGTGATTGACAGGTTATCAGGGAAGATAGATGCATACAGTACACAGGGGGGGGGGGTCTGGGGAGAATCTGAGGGGTGGGGGGGTGATCAGGAGGGGGCAGGGGGGGGGGGATAAAAAAAAAATAGCGTTGACAGATAGTGACAGGGAGTGATTGATGGGTTATTAGGGGGGTGATTGGGTGCAAACAGGGGTCTGGGGGGTGGGCAGGGGGGGGTCTGAGGGGTGCTGTGGGCGATCAGTGGGCGGGGGGGGGGCAGATCAGTTTGTTTGGGTGCAGACTAGGGTGGCTGCAGCCTGCCCTGGTGGGCCCTCGGACACTGGGACCACCAGGGCAGGAGGCAGCCTGTATAATACACTTTGTATACATTACAAAGTGTATTATACACTTTGTAGCGGCGATCGCGGGGTTAACATCCCGCCGGCGCTTCCGTATGGCCGGCGGGATGTTACGGCGGGTGGGCGGAGCCAGTTGCCGGGGGAAGCGCGCGTCATCAATGACGCGATCGCTCCCCCGGCATGCCTAAAGGACGCGCCGCCTGAAGGCGTATTGCGGTCCTTTAGGCGTCCACTTTGCCGCCGCCCATGGGCTGTGGGCGGTCGGCAAGTGGTTAAAGGAACAGGATGATTGTTGTTTTTTTTTTTTTAAAAGACACAAACAAATATTGATAAAGGAAAAAATAAACATGGGGGGAGCGATCAGACCCCACTAACAGAGAGCTCTGTTTGTGGGGAGAAAAGGGGGGGGGTGGGAAATCACTTGTGTGCTGTGTTGTGCGGCCCTGCAGCTTGGACTTAAAGCTGCAGTGGCACATTTTACTGAAAATGGCCTGGTCACTAGGGGGGGGGGGGGTTTAGCCCTGCAGTCCTCAAGAGGTCCCCGACGACTCCCACACAAAGTGCCGCAATCGCTTGACCTGCGGGAACACGGTCATCGCGTGTTCCCGCAGGTAGGGAAATTGACCCGGGAGGCGTCGCTGTGAAGTTCCCTGATCCATCTTCAGTTAAGCATTGAGCTTAAGGAAGCTAGCTATGATGCCTGTCTGAGCTGTGCAGACACATCTGAATCTCCACACTGGTCAAACACAACCATAAACCTCGTTAGGTGAGACACCTGTTTATTCAGCAATGTATCTGGAATCCTGCTTCACCTGCACCAGGTCACATACAGACCTCAGCCCTGAATACAATGATCCTCACTATGCCTTGAAGGCAAATAAGATATTTACAGCACTAATTAGGCAGGTTAATGTCAGTTTACGAGGATATAATTTACTGCCATAAGACCAGAGTATAATCTCCAGAGCATGAGAACACAAGATAGAAATCCCAAGACCATATCCTGGGCTTACTACTGACAATGTGCAGCTGTCATCACAGCCAGTCACACATGAACCTACCCACTTCCCATAAACCACTAGAGCTTCAGGAATCATTCTGATCACAGGAACAGGAAGTGGGTGAGCTATGGAAGGGGCAGCTTAGCTGGCTCTCGTGCAGATCTTATGATGCCCCAGGACAAGTATGCAGTTCCAGGGTTCTGCCTCCCCTACCTGCAGGGTGTGACTCACACCTAACCAAAACCAAAAGCACCGTGCGACAGCCAGGTCATCGGCTTTTATGAGAAAGTGAAAGGGAATAAAGATAGCAGCCTCCTCCAGTTTACATTCCTTTAAAGATAATCCTGATAAACTATGTACAGCCAAAGCCAAGCTTCAGCAAACTTGTTTTTCTTTAGTTGTAATGTTTCTCAGATCGACCAAGAGACAGATCCATGTCTAATCGTATCTGATCGGAAGAGAGATCTGTCAGCCGCCCATACACCACAGGCCGATTCCCAATTGATTTCAGCATGAAATCCTGCGGGAATCTGGCTTGTGCACCGATCTCCCGCTAATGGTTTATGTGCCCCCCGTGCAGTTATACTTTACCTGCCACCACAGTCCTCCTACGTCGGCATTTGCTTCTGCACATGGTTGCCGGCATTATAGCACGCAGGACACGTGTGTGACATCAAATATGTGCTGTACATGCAGCAATGCCAGGAGTCACGACCAGGGGACAGAATGCAGAATTACAGCAGACACGGCAGTAGACAGTAGTGGGCGGTGTCGCAGGTAAAGTATAACTGCAAGCGGCAGCTGGGGACATTAAACATTAGGGTGGACAGCAGCCAGGGGTTTCCGTTGCTTTATCGCTCGCCTTTATCGCACGACATTACCACACCTGATAGAGGATGTCACTCTGACATATTTCTGATTGACACATGAGACCAATTTCAGCCCAAAATTGGTCGCAGAGTCAATTGGGCATGCTCTTGGCGGCACCGATTTTAATCGGATGGTGAATTGGTCACCTAGTCGCCTGATGTACGGCCATCTTTACCAGCAAAGGCAAAAAACAACCAGTGTAAAATGTTTTTTTACACTTGAACAGTAACAAAAAAATGATCGAAAGGTAGGAGCTTATAGATATTGTGTCAAAAAAAACAATACAGTGATTTTTAGATTTTATTTTTTTTAAAGTTTAATACTACTTTTAAGTGACACTGAAGCGAGAGAAAAAAAAACAAAAACTTATGATGCACAGAATTGTATGTGTAGTACAGATAATAGAAAATTAGTAGCAAAGAAAAGAGTCTCATATTTGTATATTCAGTTCTATAGCTTTTTTTTTTTTTTTTTTTTTAATAAAACATTGCATCATTCTGTCATTTACAATTACAAACAACACTGTATTTTAAATGATGCAAACAGAGCAGAGCTAATGTCCCTTTGAACAAACCTGCAATAAAACTTTATCTGAAGCTGTTTTCACGGTTTCATTGATGTATCAGTGCTTCAGAAAATAGGACTGTTGGTACTAGTTGGGTTAGAGAGCTCAGCAAGGCTTTTTTGCATAGATAACTGAAGTTTTTTTTGTTTGTTTTTTTTTAACTCTTCCTGCACTAAAAACAATATGAGACTGATCTGTGCTAATGTTTTATTTCTTACTTGTACTACAAATACAAATCATTATCTCATAAGTTTATTTTTACTTCAGATTCCCTTCAAGCCACCAATCCCCCCTGCAGACATCCAGAGAAGTGGCATCCTTTGTGATATAAGTGTGCAGTCAGCGTACCTCTGTCAGCAGGGCCTCTACAGACACAGGATCCATGATACTGTACGTCTTCCACAGCGACTCACTGACATCCATCAGCTGCAACACACAACAGAGGGTCACTGTAAGTACAGCAGCCGCATGGGGTAACCTACCACAGACTATGCAGTCACTTTACTCCCAGGCTCCTCCCTGCTACCAGGAAGTGTGCGTCATGCAATGTTCCCCCGGTGGTGAACAACATGCCACAACACTGCGCAACATCACTTCTTACCCAGGTGAACCGGCCCCTACCGAGCAGGAGGCTGGGGACAGTGGTCTTCCGTCTCCTTCAGCCACCAACACTGGGTTCTAAGCACCAAGTGTCCATGTTGTCCCCACCCTCCTAACACTTAAGTGAGACACGGGGGCAAGTAAACAGAGGGGGCAAGAGAGAGAAAGAAAGGGACAATGCATAAGAGGGAGAGACAAGAACTGGCCATTGGTAATCATAGACAGATAAGTACAGAGCACAGGACAAGCATTGTACCTCAGACACACACACACTGGACAAGAGGAGAACGCTTACTCCAAAGCCACGCCTTACGCAGGTGACGTACCTCATGCTTCATGGTGAAGAAGCCCCCTCCGCCGATGCCGTCCAAGGCAAATGCCTGCACGATGGGCCACTTCTCAACAATGAACATATCAAACATCTGGAGGTGACCTGGAGAGACACGGTAATTGGTCACTAGCATATCACAGGAAGAGAGGTGTATAAAGTTACTTTCATCTGAGGTGCAAAGAGAATTATTTCAGCACTCCATGAGTTGACAAGTAAGGCTGCTTTAACACTATGACTGTTGTGGTGCGCATCAAAGAAAATAGGATCACAAAGGTGATTAAAGGGGCACTACAGCGAAAAACAGTAAAAATTAAAATATGTGCAAACATATACAAATAAGAAGTACGTTTTTTCCAGAGTAAAATGAGCCATAAATTACTTTTCTCCTTTGTTGTTGTCACTTACAGAAGGCAGTAGAAATCTGACAGAAGTGACAGGTTTTGAATTAGTCCATCTCTTCATAGGGGATTATCAGCAAGACTTTTATTCTTGATAAAGATATTCCCTAAAAATTATTTAAACAATGATGCTGGCCAGCCTCCATGCTCCCTACACAGTTTTTTGGCAGTTGGACAGAGCAACTGCTATTCACTAAGTGCTTTTGAAAATAAATATATCCCTGAGAATCCCCTATAAAGAGATGGACTAGTCCAAAACCTGCCACTTCTGTCAGATTTCTACTACCTACTGTAAGTGACAGCAACATAGGAGAAAAGTAATTTTTGGCTTATTTTACTCTGGAAAAAACGTACTTCTTATTTGTATATGTTTGCACATATTTTACATTTTACAGTTTTTCGCTTTAAAAGTCACATTGCACAGTCCTGCTGCAATGCAACACATACAGTGCAGCATACAGTCCATAGACTTGCCCCACAGCCATGAATTCATGCATTATTTGGCAACGCACCGCATGTTGCGTGTTATCGCGATGGAAACCATCTCGCTGCAAAGTCACCAGCATGGAAGCGCCACTGAAATATAGTTGCATCGCGGTTTGATGCAATTATATAGCACATTGCAACGTAAAAGACAGTGTGAAAGAAGTATGCGTCACAATGGCGCTGTAGAACGACGACATCTTTAGTCAGGTGAAATATGCGTACAGTGGAAGGCACAGCTTCCTGTATGGCGCGCACCACTCAAGGGAAGCTGCCTACCGAAGCTATTGTGGTGCCGAAGGAACAGTGCGGGTGTGACGTCATATGGGAGCAGGGAGGACATTGCTCCCGTCCATCATTCAGCCGGAGGGATCAGACAGGCTGACTGCTGGCTGAGCAGCCGAGTGGGGTCGGGGGCTGCTGTGCACATGCTGGATTCATGGCAAAGGTGGTTGTTATCGGCTGCTTCAGACAAGTTTTAGCTAATCTCAGAGAATGGTCTAGGCTAGATTTAATCCAGCAGTTAGGAGTTGATCCCGAAAGCCTGATCAGTTGCCTTCCAAATGTTTTTGGACAGCATCAAGTGTTACGACGGCAGTGGCCTCAGCAGTTCCATGAAACCTCAGACTGAGTGCTGCATTGTAGCCAATCAATTGCTATTAATTTCTGATCTAATTTCCTATTGTGTGTGATTGATCTGTTGCAGGGTGGAACTGCTATTACCCGGTGTATGGCCACTTTTAGTGATAATTCAATTAAAGGACACCTGAACAGAGGAGGCTACCATATTTATTTCCTTTCAGGCTCCTTTTAAACACCGTGGCGGTAATCCCGAGTGTAGCTTGGGCTAGCCTCCGGGAGCTCAATGCAGAGTATAGCGTGCAAATGGAGCTTTTACTCACCTCCCGGGGCATCCAGGCGTCAGTAGCCGTTCCCCTTGCTATCCTCCGAGGCTCTGAATCCCTCTGGTGGGATTGTCGTCATCAATCTCACTACAGAGTTACAGTGCCACCTGGAGCATGTAGGTAAAATTGCAGCGATGGGGCCCAGGGAGGTTAGTGAGAGCACTACGTTCCGGCAGCATGATTAGGGTCTGAAACGTTTTAAAAAGACGCTAAAATCCAGAAATAATCATACCGCCAGGGAGGTTAAACTTGTGGGTTAAACCTGCGTTGCATCACCCTATTTTACCACAAGGAGCTGAAAAAGCAATGAAATGGGTTTGTCAGGTTGGGGGCTGGTCGGCGCTATTCATGTGACCCTGTCAGAGCACTCTGTCGCAAAGTCATATGATTGCTGTTTTTTTTTTGTGTTGTGGTGGGATATGGCAGGAGCATCATAGCGTAAAAATCAAGTGTAAAACCGGCCTTAAACAAAGCCAATTGCCTGACAGCCCTGCTGAGCCTCTGTTTCAAATACTCAGACATAACCCTGAACAAGCATGCAGATCAGATGTTTCTGACTGAAGTCTGACAAGATTAGCCACATGCTTGTTTCAGGTTGTGGTTCACACTACTGCAGCCAGAAAGATTAGCAGGACAGCCAGGCAACTGCTATTGCGTCAAAGGAAATAAATATGGCAGCCTCCATATACTGCTCATTTCAGGTGTGCTTTAATAATAAAGAGTTTATTTTTGTCAGTACAAACATCAGGCAAGTCAGAAGGGTCCAGCCTCTAGAAACGTCCAGGAAAAGGTGAGAGTCATGCTGTGCAATACCTTCAAAATTCTGATTCACACACCCTCAAATGCTGCAGACAGGCCAATTTACTGCCCAGACACCCAACTCTCCAAATGAAGAAGTGTGGTGTTGCAGGCATGAAATTAGACACATCACGCAGCATTACACTAACCCACCCGCCGACCTAGAGATAGTATTCAATAGAAAAAAAGAGCTGGTGCATTCAAAGTAAATAGTTATTAGTTCCACGTATGGCCAACATTTCGGAGGCATATAGGGCCCCTTTATCAAGGCATTGTTTGCTCGGAGACAAAAATCTGTCTGCTGCTGTGTAGAAGTTCCTGTATAGGAAATGGGAGTCAGGCTCCTCTAGACACTCGCATACAGCGATGTGTATTCATCTGGGATCAGCAGCAGAATGCGCTCTCAGCTGTGTTCCTAAAGGGATCGGAAAGGGGGAGGACCATACGTGGCTCCGAAACGTTGTCCATATGTTTTTACATGGAACCAATAAAGATTTACTTTGGATGTGCCAGCTCTTTCCTTAGTTGAATACTACATAGAGGGTGTTATCCCTCTTTTACAGCTGTTGCACTCCCCCCTAGAGGCAAAGGGTTTGATCCTTTAGTGTGTGCGAGACAATACCACAAATGTGACCTAGAAGTAGATCTGATCACCCTGAACATCTCTAGTCCAGTGTTTACCTTGGGCACTGTACGGAATGCCGATACGCCAGGAGTCTCGCACCATGTTCACAAAGCTTGCAATCTTATATTCTTCAGCCGCTTCCTCGTCTTCATACTGCAAGGGGAGAAGAGCCAGAAGCTTAATGCAGACCAGCCACTAGCACACCGTTACTGATTGCTGAAACTGTTTCCAGGCCACAATGATCACAATATAGGAGGACAGTGTTTTGCAAATAAAAATAGCTCTCTTCTGGGAAGAGAGACAAACAAATACCTCAGTAAAATGAAGCCCCTAGTCATTCCAGAGGCTTCCTCAGTCTCCTTCCCTCTCGCCATTCCAGCGCCCGGATCCCTGAATCTCGCAGCTACGCTTCCGTACGAGAACGAGTGCAGCTGTACTGCGCAGGACAGCATGTGCCTGTGTAGCACGGAGCCGCCATTCAGATTCAGCTGAACCTGAGCAGGGCAGCTGAGCTCTGTTGACAAGTCCTCGTTGCCGGGCTTGCAGGGGTCTCAGCACTGGAACAGCGAGGAGGAGGATTATCAAGAGTATCCATTTCGGGGCATTGTTTTTTACTACAGTTTTCCTTTAACTTCTTGAGGACCACAGTGCTAAATCCCCCTAAAGACCAGGTCATATTCAGTAAAATTGGCCACTGCAGCTTTAAGGCCAAGCTGCAGGGCCACACAACACAGTACACAACTGATCCCCCCCAACAGAGCTCTCTGTTGGTGGGGTCTGATCGCCCTCCCAGTTGTTTGCTTTTTATTTTACAAATATTTATTTCTATTTATTTTTATTAACCTGCCTGGCGTTCTATTAAGATCGCCAGGCAGGCTGCGGGAGGGTTTTTTTTTAATAAAAAAAAAAACTATTTCATGCAGCCAACTGTAAGTTGGCTGCATGAAAGCCCACTAGAGGGCGCTCCGGAGGCGTTCTTCCGATCGCCTCCGGCGCCCAGAATAAACAAGGAAGGCCGCAATGAGCAGCCTTCCTTGTTTTGCTTACATCGTCGCCATAGCGACGAGCGGAGTGACGTCATCGACGTCAGCCGACGTCCTGACGTCAGCCGCCTCCGATCCAGCCCTTAGCGCTGGCCGGAACTTTTTGTTCCGGCTATGCTGGGCTCGGGCGGCTGGGGGGACCCTCTTTCGCCGCTGCTCGTGGCGGATCGCCGCAGAGCGGCGGCGATCAGGCAGCACACGCAGCTGGCAAAGTGCCGGCTGCGTGTGCTGCTTTTTATTTGAGCCAAATCGGCCCAGCAGGGCCTGAGCGGCAGGCTCCGGCGGTACTGGACGAGCTGAGCTCGTCCAGACCGCCCAGCAGGTTAAATAAAGGTATTTTTTTGTTTTTTTTCCCCTCTGCCTCTCGCCCAACCCCCGCCAGCCAATCATGGCGATTGGCTGTCATAGGCTTCAGCCTATGAAAGCCGATCACTCTCTGGTGCCCCAGGGGGACAGCTGTGTCACACGGCTGTCCCCAGTACAGCGGTGCCGTGGATCGCAGCGCAGTACTTAGTAGAAAGCCATCGGTTTCGCCGTCTTGGGCTAGGCTCACATTTGCACGCATCCATTTCTGCGCTGCGTTCCGCTCCGTGAAGCGGAAGGATCGTGCAGGTCGGGAACGTCTGCTCCGACAAGCGGAACGCAGGGAGCGGAACTGAGCAGAACGTAGCAATGTGAACTTACCCATCGGGAAAGCATTGCTTCCACTGCTGCGTTCCGTTCGGCGGAGCGGAATGTAAGCTATTTTAGGCTCAATGTGAACCGAGACTAAAAGTCTCCCGAGTGGCGATTGCCGCTCGGAGATTGAAGGCAGGGCGGAGCTCCGCCCCCCCCCCCCCCCCCCCCCCAAGCAGGAGATGCGCGCACACCCTGCGCGCGATCTCCTGCAGTAGCCGGCTCCAGAACCTGACGCCGGGGCCACGCCCATTGCCGTGGGGCGGTCGATAGTTTAAGGGTAACTGAGAATATACGTTGGGATCTCCCTTTATTGTCCTCATGTCGTGCTCCGCTTCCCTTGAATAAATTAAAGCAGCGGCAGCGCAGTTCACCTCACCCATAGGAGCGCGCGCCAATTAGAGACCTCTCCTCTCCCTCACTGTTCCCTAGTGCCGGCATATGCTGATAGCGTCATCAGCAAAAGCCAGCACTAGGGGTACAGTGAGAAAGAAGAGAGGTCTCTGATCGCCACAGGCTCCAATGGATGAGGTGCCGCTGCTTTCATTTATTCAGGGGGAGCGGAGAAGACATGAGGGGGGGGGGGGGCAAAAGGGACACATGGGGGACAGAAGGAGACACAGGAGGATACATGAGGTACAAAGGGGACACCATTTGGGGGAGAACATGTACAAGACGCTCCTGGAACACGGACGCACCAGGTTTAATATACTTTTTCCCCCTTGTTTTTTTCCCTCTAAACTTAGGTGCATCTTATAGTCCGGACCGAAAAAAACGGGTAGATACTTTCCTCAGTAGTGGGAAGCCTCAGGGTGGTCCAGGGACTCCCCAGATCTCCTATAGCTCCAGGGACTCCACAGATCTCCTATAGCTCACTGTTCTATACTTATTCTGCTAAGGAAATTCTATTAGATCTCTCCTAGCCACAAGAGGGCTGTGGACTAACGTACCCAGCCTGGGCATGTGCAAGTAAGGTCTGTACATGCACAGCAGAATGAAGGGTTCACGCACAGCTTTGTATTACTAGACACAAGCAGACCTTTTTCTTCAAAGCCCAGTCCATAAGCACTTGTCCACAGCTGGAAGCTCGGCCAGATGATGAAGCGGAGCCCTGCAGTGGAACTGACCCTTCAGAGGCTTCCCATTACTGAATTATGTATGCAGTTTTCCTCCCTCCCCACTTCAGGTGTGCTTTACAGATCAATAAGACCCTAAACTTTTATCAGACAAATTCTGAAAGCAGCCATGCTGATCACTATAAAAGGATCAACTTTGGAAACTTAACTTTTCAAATGGGAAACTCCTAGTGTAGCTGTGCTTGCTCCATCTGTGCAGACCTCTTCTGCTGAAGTTTCACACCTACTTCCTACGCCTATAAAGTCCTGCCTGCTCATATACACATGCTTTTCTACTGTAATGTAGGGACTTGGGGAACTGTAAGGTCCATTGTTCTTCTGACTTTGTGTGTCCCATGGACATACCTCCAGTTCGGTCATGCAGTGGAAGTGCAGGTTCCTCCAGCAGGCCACATACGGCAGCAGGTAGGTGTAGTTCACGGGATTGCAGTACAGGTGGACGCTGTCCGCTTTGATGAAGATAATCACATCTACAACACATAGGCGACATCAGGTCTATCAATGCATCCAGCAACACACAAGCTACACCACATAGGAGACAGCAAGTCTATCAATGCAACCAGCAACACACAAGCTACACCACATAGGAGACAGCAGGTCTATCAATGCATCCAGCAACACACAAGCTACACCACATAGGAGACAGCAGGTCTATCAATGCATCCAGCAACACACAAGCTACACCACATAGGAGACAGCAGGTCTATCAATGCATCCAGCAACACACAGGCTGTAACACAAGCTACAGGCGATAAACTCACCATCCAGAACCTCTTCCGGGAAGCCGCTTCTTTCAAACTCAGCATTTCGCTGGCTGAACAAATCGAAGAGCAGATAATTGGCCAGTTCCCTGCAGCCTTCATTGTATCGGCTGTCAATGCCTGCAAATCAGAGCAATTACATCAGAGGTGCCTAACCCATAGACTCTGAGAAGCAACTAATGGCTGGTGCATATGGTAGTTATGAAAGATACATACATAGGAAAGGCAGAATATAAATCTAAGCACATACTTTTGCCAGAAACAATTGTTCATTATTTTTGAGTGCAGTTGGAATGATTGCTGTACAGACATGAAGCTAGGTAATCTGCTGAACAACCTGTTCTGCAGGGAGGGGGGCAAAGGTCAGAGCAGTCCAATTAAAGGTGCCCATTAACATGTACAATTTTTTTCACCAAATGCGATCTTTCGATGCAACTTGACTGATCAAATTGGATAGAATATTTGCTGTTTATTAACACAATCAATAAGAAATGATTGTTTGGTCGATAGGTAAATAGGATAAAAATCGATTTGAAAGTTGGATTTTATGATCGAATTTGAAGAAAAAAATCTTTTAGTAAATGTAAACAATCGATAATTACTTTCAGATAATTTTCAATCGTAAAAAAATCACATCAAAAGATTGCATTCAGTGAACAAATTGTACCGTTAATGGGCACCTTTAAAGTATATAGGGCGAGTTTAATTCCAATAACACACAAAGTGACATCATTGGAAGATTTCTGCTCTCCCATCTGGTCATGTGCCAATGGGGCAATCGGTGAAACAATGGATTGCTCAAGAGACTAGCAACACATCTGGCAGTTTGTACTAAGGCCCGGTTCACACTGGTATTTTAAAGCCAAAAGGATCCAGTAAAGCGGATCCGGTCTCCGCTTCACCGGATCCGTATGGCTTGGTCCACACTGGCAAACAGATCCGTGAAAACAGATCTGATCTCCGGTCGACTGCATCCGTTTTTGCTACTCCGGTCTGCTGAGCGAGGAAGGAAGAGAGGGAGGGTTTCATACCCAGGCTTCCGTCTCTTCCCCTTGCATCACCAGGAAGCGTGGTAGTCACATGGCGTGATGTGAGACTTAAAGAGATACTGAAGCAAGAATAATTCTCGCTTCTTGTCTCATAGTTAGCAGGGGCATGTGTGCCCCTGCTAAAACGCCGATATCCCGCGGCTAAACGAGGGTCCCTGACCCCCCGCCTGCAAAATCTACGACCAACTTCGCCGCCTCTCCCCAGCCCCTCTCAGCGAAGGAAGACTGAGAGGGGCGGGGGAGAGGCAGAGATATGCGCTGACAGACGCGCAAGAGGCAGGGCTGTGGCGGTGAGCCCTGCCTCAATCCGGAAGAGGGGATGCGCTGCTCGGAGGGGATTTCGGGGGGTAAGGGACCCCCGTTTAGACGCAGGATAGCGGCGTTTTAGCAGGGGCACACATGCCCCTGCTGACTATGAGGTCTGAAGCGAGATTTATTCTCGCTTCAGACTCTCTTTAAGGGGAAGAGACGGAAGCCTGGGTAAGAAACCCTCCCGCTCAGGAGTCTAGTGTCCCTAGTCCCAACATCCCCCCCTGACCAACACTCCCAGTGGATTTTAACCCTAGAACAGAGCATTTCTTCAAGGCTCTGCTTTCCTGCTAGAATGACACATAGCAGGAAATCAAAGCCACAAGGGGGCAGACTGGGGCTTGAAAAGACACCACAGAAGACTGACTCAGCTATAACATTCTGGGGCAAAGCCAGACCGAATGCTCAGTCGGGGATTCTTATCAGAGCTGATAACAGGCAGATTTAGCAGAGAAGAATGAAACAAAGCGCAGAGTAGGTGTTTACTGTCATGTTCCCACTGATATATATGGTAACATACATGAGGGTGCTTAACCTCTGGTTCTCTTTAAAGAGAACAGCTATGCGGCTGTGTTTACCTCACGAATGTCAGTCTCCGCTCTCCCCCGCCTCCCTTTCCCTCCAATCAGTGGCGAGGGAAGGGACGTGGGCGGGGACCGGAGCGATACAGGAGGCGGGGAGCAGCGAGACTGTCATTAGTGAGGTAAACACAGCGCGCTGCGACACACTGCATGTCGCCAGCGCGGCTGTAATTTATGGGGTCTCACAGCGCGCAGGGGGGCTTTGGAGGAAGCTTTATAGCAACAGAGGCTGGGCTCTATAGGCAGACCCAGCCTCTGTATGGGGATTGCGATGTAATAACCCCGCCTCGTGTTCTCTATAATGCCTCATACGAGACAGATGTGTCATTAGCCTGCAGGCTAGCGATGTGTTCTGTTCTTAGGCGAGGGACGGAGCGGGGCTGGAGTGACATCACACGGTGGAGTAATTGTATTGAACAATGCTCTGGGCCATCTAAGATGAAATGGGGCCCTAGGCAAGATAGCAGTTATTGCCCACCGCTGATGGTCACATGGCTTTTTAAAAAAAAGATTTGGTGCATAAGTTTGCCATGTAGAGGATTTGGCTCTGGTTGGTTGAGAGTGGTCAGTGGCAACCATACACACACTTGATTCTCAGCAAAAGGTGGTCGTTATCGAGATTAATCTAGCACATGTATGAGGCTTTACAGCGATTGTGGTTACCATGTTTTCAGGAATACACCATTTCCCTTGACACATAAGTGGATGAGGACATCTGTGATCTGGTCACATTTGACATTCGCATCATATGACTTCTAGTCACTTACCGAGAATACAAAGTATTCCATCTGGAGAACTTTTACTGGACTTTCTGAGGAGTTCCTGTACTTTTCTTAGACGGCTGCAGCTGAGGAACAGAAGAAGAAGGACAAGGTGTGAGCAGGAGAGACACACATCACATGGTCACAGCCCCGATCATCACAACTAGCACCACGAAACAATGAGGAGAGTTCTCTAGATTACAGCACACGTTGCCTGGCTGCCGGCATTGTGCTCAGCTGAGGGCGACAGCTCATCTCCACTCGCTCTGAGGAAAACAAACTCTCCAAACAAGCAGAAACTTGCTGTAAACACCGTCTGTCTGCAAGCCAACCACTGCTATAGGAAAGGGTGGTGTTAATAAATGCATCTACTAAATCATTATAATCAAGCTATAAATCATCTGTATGAATATGATCTACGTGTCATTTCTTAGTACAGAGCATTTTCTTAAAGTGTACCCAAGGCGGAGTAAAAAAAAATTAAATTAAAGAAATAAAAATAGATACTTGCCCAAGAACAAGGAAGCCTCCAGAGGCTTCCCACATCCTCTTAGCTCCCGCCATTGGGGCTCATGGGCCCCCTGGAACAAATCCGGCAAGAGCTCGTCGAATCTGGGCACCGTCAAAAGACAGAGGCCAAATTATGATTAAAAAAAATAGCGTAATTCAGCTGTCAGTTACCCCACAGTTCTCAGTGGCCTGGAGGGGGAATAGTAATTAACACCGTCAGGACTTTTGCAGGAGCAGGGTAAGCCATTTTGTGGCTTTACCCTGTGCCCAAATTTCCTGGCACATTAAAGTGTACCTAAGAGGGTACACTGGACCTTATTTATACTTACCTGGGGATTCCTCCAGTCTCTTGAGCACCGTGGCTTTCCTTGCCGTCTTCTTCAGCCCCTCCGTTCTGGCGCAACAACTCCCGGTAATCCTGTCATTAGCTGCCAGATGTGGGCTTTTGCACATGCGCAGCTTGGCAGTGTGCCCGTACACTGGCGTGTTCTGCGCCTGCGCTGTACTAATGCACAGGCACAGAACGCTCTAGGGAAGAAGAGCACGGCTAGGAGTGTGCATGTGGCCCGAGCATGCGCAGAAGCCTGTGACTGCCCAAATTAGCGGGAGTCAAAGTGGCAGAATGGAGGGACTGAAGAGGAAGTCTAGGGAGGCCACGGTGCTCATGAGGCTGGAGGAAGCCCCAGGTAATTATAAATAGGGTCCAGTGTACCATCTCAGGTTTACTTTAATCACGTGTTCACTCAAACTGATCCGTTTGAAACGGAAAATGGATCAGTTTTTCATCTGGTATAGTGTGAGCCTTGCCTTATAAATCTTTTAGCAGGTTCAGTATAATCTTGTCGTAATAAGCTCAGGTATAGTAAACTACCCCTCCAGGTCCCGGCCAATCTCCATTATAAGTTATGGGAACAACGCCTGGTATAGTAAACCCGGATGTAATAAAACTTCTGTTATAGGAAACATGTTTTTTGGCCCCCATGTGATGCTGACTCTGGCTACAGTAAACAGTGGGCGGTGCATGCATCATAGGCCAGTGTGAACCTGATAGTGTGCTGCAAGTCCCGCCCGCGGAGGTATCGGAGCCGCTCACAGGAAGCAAGTGGCTGCCTCTACTCAGTGACAGCTGCAATTATTAAGGAGCCCTGGATGCTGTACCAACAATATGTCCAGCCTGGCTATGCAGCACTAAGGTATACTTAACCTTGTAGTCCACCAAATGTGCAAGTGCTTGTAGTGTACCTCCAATGGTAGGACAGAGTTTCTCCTTAGCAGCAGAGAATGTACCAGGGCATGCTGGGCCATTTCCAGGACACTTTCTCAGTGTCCTCCCCAGGGTTTTTTTTTAGCCGGGTGGCCTGAAAAGTTGCCGGGTGGGGCACCCGGCTAAAAGGGCCTGGGAAAGAACACTGCTTTCTGATATTGTAAACCACTTTACCCGCGCCCTTGGAGTTTACTATAATGAGATTACACTAATACATTTCTCACATATTGAATTTCAACCACTATATTTTCTTCCAGTTTAAAGTTCCTAATTTTTTAGTTTGAATAGATTTATTCTTTTTTAGATGTATATTTAAACATTCTTTGGCTTATTTACTTTTGCAGCTTTGCTTTGTGCTCCCTCCATTACGGCTCTGCTCAGGCATGAATAATGACTTTATTCTGCATGATAATGACTCTCTTTAGTTAGGCTTGTGGGAATAACTGTGTTTGTATTGCTGGTTACACCGGGGAGGTCCGGGACGCCACACGCCTCATTTAGCAGCTATGGCTGTACCTGCGCTGGCCGTCCCTCTTGTCCTCTATGGATGACCTCTTGTCTCAGAGAAAGGCCGGTAACAGCCCAGCAATAAGGCTGCCTGTCTAACCAAGCAATGCCCTATGCTGGTCACACACCATATAACTCAGCTACACAGTCATTAGGTACTGCCATGTTTGTGTAGGATGAGGATTTAACTAAACAATCTATCCAAATGATATGCATTCATATTACATAGATACTGGTAAGATTGTAAAGTCAATAAAAGAGATGAAATAAAGGCTTGTACACACGCTAGTAGAAACTGCAGTGTGTACACACGTCGCCCAAGGTCACTTGGAGTTCTGTCACTGAGAAGATACTGCCAGCGGGGATGAAGACGAGAACCACACAGACTAATGGAGGACGTGACACGCTACACGGCCGAGAACTCTGCAGGGGTCCCTGGAACCACAATAACATGCAGGGAGACCTGGAGGAGCCTGGCAGCGCTCAGGGCAATTGTCCAGATTGCTCCTAAGAAAGCGCCAGCCCTAGATGCTTACCCAAATACAGGGAAGGCTCTGGATACCATAGAAATTGAACCTAGTCGTGGGCCAACCTCAATGTCTACTGGCCATCTTCTTCCCTTATAAAGTTCCCTGGTGTCTAGTGGCCCTCCTCCCTCCCCTATGCACTTCCATGGTGTCTAGTGGCCCTTCTCCCTCCCCTATACAGTTCCCTGGTGTCTAGTGGCCCTCCTCTCTCCCCTATACAGTTCCCTGGTGTCTAGTGGCCCTCCTCTCTCCCCTATACAGTTCCCTGGTGTCTAGTGGCCCTCCTCCCTCCCCTATGCAGTTCCCTGGTGTCTAGTGGCCCTCCTCCCTCCCCTATGCAGTTCCCTGGTGTCTAGTGGCCCTCCTCCCTCCCCTATGCAGTTCCCTGGTGTCTAGTGGCCCTCCTCCCTCCCCTATGCAGTTCCCTGGTGTCTAGTGGCCCTCCTCCCTCCCCTATGCAGTTCCCTGGTGTCTAGTGGCCCTCCTCCCCCCCCTATGCAGTTCCCTGGTGTCTAGTGGCCCTCCTCCCTCCCCTATGCAGTTCCCTGGGGTCTAGTGGCCCTCCGCCCTCCCCTATGCAGTTCCCTGGGGTCTAGTGGCCCTCCTCCCTCCCCTATGCAGTTCCCTGGTGTCTAGTGGCCCTCCTCCCTCCCCTATACAGTTCCCTGGTGTCTAGTGGCCCTCCTCCCTCCCCTATACAGTTCCCTGGTGTCTAGTGGCCCTCCTCCCTCCCCTATACAGTTCCCTGGTGTCTAGTGGCCCTCCTCCCTCCCCTATACAGTTCCCTGGTGTCTAGTGGCCCTCCTCCCTCCCCTATACAGTTCCCTGGTGTCTAGTGGCCCTCCTCCCTCCCCTATACAGTTCCCTGGTGTCTAGTGGCCCTCCTCCCTCCCCTATACAGTTCCCTGGTGTCTAGTGGCCCTCCTCCCTCCCCTATACAGTTCCCTGGTGTCTAGTGGCCCTCCTCCCTCCCCTATACAGTTCTCGGGTGTTTGGTGCTTTTCCCCTCCCTCCTCCATATGGCTTCCCTGGTGATCTGGGGCTTTCCCTCCAATATAGCTTCCCTGGTGGGCTACAGTGGGCCAAACATAACGCACAGCGGGGAAACCCCTTGAGGGCCAAATTTAATGGCTCTGAGGGCCAGATTTGGCCCACGGACCGGAGTTTGACATGTATACCATAGAGCAATGAGCCAATATTACTGGCGTTATTTGTGCATCAGGCCCCAGGGCACCAGGACATTTTAGGTAAACTTTAAATGATGCCTGCTGTGAGAGTACTATGGAGGCTGACATATGGATTTCCTATTCAACAATACCAGTTCCCTGTCAGTCCTGCTGATCATTCTGCCATCAGTAGTGTCTGAATCACACACCTGAAACAAGTATTTGGCTAATCCAGTCAGACTTCAGTCAAACATCTGATCAGCATGCTTGGTCAGGGTCTATGGCTAAAAGTATTAGAGACAGAGGATCAGCAGGGCAGCCGGGCAATGTGCATTGTTTAAAAGGAAATACACATGGCATGCTCCATACATCCCTTACTTCCGATGCGCTTTAAGGATTTTTGAACCTACAACTGAACTAATGCTGCTCTTAGGGGAATTACTATGGTGAGACTCTGCCTGACTCGGCCCGTGTATCAGTGTCTAGTTATCTATAATGCATTTGGTAATGAGTACCTGTAATGAATCGCCTGGAGAGCCTCACTATACCGCTGGCCAGGCGATGAACTCTGCAGTAATTAACAAATGTCATCACTCTCCATGAAGATCTCTCAGAATGATTTTAATTACATGCAGACTTTAATTAGTGAGCAGAATGTGGAGCTTTGAAGACAGGTGAGAATCATATTAAAATGAAAACTGCTGCCAAGTGGTAATGACAGAGTTATTAGCATGGAGAATGGCGATTTGTACAGCGGTGCCAGGCTCTCCCAGCTCAGCGTCTGCCCAGAGGGGACAGGGACAAGTGTGAGCTGTAAGCAAGGAGGGACAGCATGGCACCAGGCAGTATGCCATACACACACACACACACACACACACATAAGAGGGGGGACAGAGCCACTACTAGCAACGCACCAGCAGCCTGCCATACACACCCCAACATAAGAGGGACAGAGCCACTACTAGCATCACACCAGCAGCCTGCCATACATATACACACACACACCCCAACATAAGAGGAGGAACAGAGCCACTACTAGCATCGCACCTGCAGCCTGCCATACACACATACACACACACACACCCCAACATAAGAGGGGGGACAGAGCCACTACTAGCCTCACACCAGCAGCCTGCCATACATATACACACACACACACACACACACACACACACACACACACCAACATAAGAGGAGGAACAGAGCCACTACTAGCATTGCACCAGCAGCCTGCCATACATATACACACACACACACTCCAACATAAGAGGGGGACAGAGCCACTACTAGCCTCACACCAGCAGCCTGCCACACACACACACACACACACACACACACACACACACACACACACACACACACACACACACACACGAGGAGGGACAGAGCCACTACTAGCAACGCACCAGCAACCTGCCATACACACACACCCCCCAAAACAAGAGGAGGGACAGAGCCACTACTAGCAACACACACACGCACCCCAAAACAAGAGGAGGGACAGAGCCACTACTAGCAACACACACACGCACCCCAAAACAAGAGGAGGGACAGAGCCACTACTAGCAACACACACACACCCCAAAACAAGAGGAGGGACAGAGCCACTACTAGCAACACGCACGCACACACGCACACACACACACACACACACACACACACACACCACACACACAAAACAAGAGGAGGGACAGAGCCACTACTAGCATCGCACCAGCAGCCTCACACACACCAGCAGCCTGCCATACACACACACACACACACACACACACACACACACGGAGGGACAGAGCCACTACTAGCATCGCACCTGCAGCCTGCCATACACACATACACACACACACACCCCAACATAAGAGGGGGGACAGAGCCACTACTAGCCTCACACCAGCAGCCTGCCATACATATACACACACACACACACACACACACACACACACACACACACACACCAACATAAGAGGAGGAACAGAGCCACTACTAGCATTGCACCAGCAGCCTGCCATACATATACACACACACACACTCCAACATAAGAGGGGGACAGAGCCACTACTAGCCTCACACCAGCAGCCTGCCACACACACACACACACACACACACACACACACACACACACACACACACACACACACACACACACACACACACACACACACGAGGAGGGACAGAGCCACTACTAGCAACGCACCAGCAACCTGCCATACACACACACCCCCCAAAACAAGAGGAGGGACAGAGCCACTACTAGCAACACACACACGCACCCCAAAACAAGAGGAGGGACAGAGCCACTACTAGCAACACACACACGCACCCCAAAACAAGAGGAGGGACAGAGCCACTACTAGCAACACACACACACCCCAAAACAAGAGGAGGGACAGAGCCACTACTAGCAACACGCACGCACACACGCACACACACACACACACACACACACACACACACACACACACACACACAAAACAAGAGGAGGGACAGAGCCACTACTAGCATCGCACCAGCAGCCTCACACACACCAGCAGCCTGCCATACACACACACACACACACACACACACACACACACACACGGAGGGACAGAGCCACTACTAGCATTGCACCTGTAGCCTGACACACACACCCCAACATAAGAGGAGGGACAGAGCCACTACTAGCAACGCACCAGCAGCCTGCCATATACACACACACACACACACACACACACACACACACACACACACACACACACACACACGAGGAGGACACAACAAAAGGTCACAGGCACATCACCTCTACAAAGCACCACAGTGCTGAGGGCATTACTGAGGGCTGCCAAAGAAGTAGGGTACACTGGTTCGTGACTATTTAGCAAAAGGAACAAAATTCTGACTAAGGGTGGGAGGAGGCACATCCAGAATTGTAAAAATATTAAAATCAGTCTAAAAGGGAAGTAACATTTACCTCACTGATGACACACAAGAAGAATTTTGTATAAAAACACATTTCACTCCCCCCCCCCCCGGTTGCTCCTTGGTTTGAGAGAGGAATCCTATTGGTCTGTAGCCATTCAATGGGAATCCTGATGCTTCTGATGGAAAATAGATCTGTACACTGATGCTTTCCCCATGCAGTGGACCCGAGCGGCGCTGCTAGCAGCAGGGCTGTGGAGTAGGAGTCGGAGTCGAATTGGGAGCAATTTGGGGTACCTGGAGTCGGAGTCATGGTCTCAATAAACTGAGGAGTCGGATGATTTTTGAACCAAATCCATAGCCTTTGTAAAAATTAGACTGAGGAGTCCGAGACGAGGAGTCGGGAGTAATTTTGGGAACCTGAAGTCTTTGGTTTCATAAACAGAAGAGTCAGAGTATTTTTGTACCGACTCCACAGCCCTGGCTAGCAGCGGTGGAGTTATGCGAATGTGACGACAGGTATACTGAAAGAGTGGCAACGCAATACACAACGTAAAGAAACGAATAAAGTGTAACTGTCTGACATAAAATCAAAAATCAATTTATTATTTTTATCTTGTAAACAAGTAATAGGGTTGCTAACCAGGCAATTCAAAAGTTTAAATCACTCTTACGTTTCTTGTTGATAAATGATCATTTCCCAGTTTACCTGACTCCTATTTGGTACATTGCAGCACAAAGGAAGTTGCAGGGCATGCTGGGTTGTATTTTTTTGCTTCTTAAGGGCCCTTTTCCACTAGCAATCGCAATCACAAATCACATACGCCAGAAATTGCAATTTTTCATGAATTCTGTTATACGATTTTACATTTGCATTGCATCATCACTCTAAAAATCACTCCACAAAGCGATAGCGATTTCCAAATCGAATCACTGTAGTGGAAAATACTTCTAGTGATTTCTATGATAAAGTAACAACCCTAGCGATTTAAAAATCACTAGCGATTTGCGATTTTGCGATTCAGCTGTGTAGTGGAAAAAGGCCCTTACTTTGCTCTGAGACTTAACTAATGCAGCCTGATTGGCTGAAGCCTCTTTCCCTCCTGTTTTCCCTTGCTACACCTCTTTTCCTCTCTGATTGGCCAATATCGCTCATGCTGAGACCATGCACTTTCTATTGTAGAGCTGGGTGGGAGTGCCTGGAAACTGGTAGGAGGGCAGACAATGTATACACAATCAGGCAGAGAAGAGTACGGGAGGAAATGACATCAGGATTGGCTTTAAGATAGACACAGTTAAAATGAAGAATCCTAAGTGCAATGCATACAGTATATGTTATGTAAGTAGAGCAAGTATTTATCAACTTATATATGTGGGTTTTTTTCACCAAGATAGTATGACTGAATGCCCAAAGTAACAAACTGATCCATTGAAACCATTAGCAATAGAGTTATCTCATTAGAGATAAGTGCCCTACTTTTGACCTTAGTCAGCAGAACTTCAGCTGTAAATTCTTGGAATGCTTTGACGTCTCTCTGCTAGCAGATGTTATAAAAACTGAAAGCAGAAGTCCTGTTATCGTATCACACTGCCCCCTAGTGACAAGTGGCCATAAATACACATTCCAGCAACTAATTAGTAGGAAGGAAATATAACAAATAAGAAATAAAAAAAAAAGTGTTAAAATAAATAAGCCTGGAGCACTTGCAAGCCTCTAAATAAATTGACTGCTAAAGGGTTAAATGGAAAACAAGTCAGTTTTTCATCCGGTACAGTGTGAACCTGGCCTTTCTGGCATAAGAGGAGGGACAGAGCCACTACTAGCAACGCACCAGCAACCTGCCATACACACACACACACACACACACACACACCCTAACATAAGAGGAAGGACAGAGCCACTACTAGCATCGCACCAGCAGCCTGACACACACACACACACACACACACACACACACTTCACACCAACATAAGAGGGACAAAGCCACTACTAGCATCGCACCAGCAGCCTGACACACACACACACACACACACCCCAACATAAGAGGAGGGACAGAGCCACTACTAGCATCACACCAGCAGCCTGCTATACACACACACACACCAACATAAGAGGAGGGACAGAGCCACTACTAGCATCGCACCAGCAGCCTGCCATATACACACACACACACACACCCCAACATAAGAGGAGGGACAGAGCCACTACTAGCATCACACCAGCAGCCTGCTATACACACACACACCCCAACATAAGAGGAGGGACAGAGCCACTACTAGCATCACACCAGCAGCCTGCCATACACACCCACACCCCTACATAAGAGGAGGGACAGGGCCACTACTAGCATCGCACCAGCAGCCTGCCATACATATACACACACACACACACACACACACACACACACACACACACACACACACACGAGGAGGGACAGAGCCACTACTAGCATCGCACCAGCAGCCTGCCATATACACACACACACACACACACACACCCCAACATAAGAGGGGAGACAGAGCCACTACTAGCATTGCACCAGCAGCCTGCCATATACACACACACACACACACACACACACACACACACACACACACACACACACACACACCCCAACATAAGAGGAGGGACAGAGCCACTACTAGCATTGCACCAGCAGCCTGCCATATACACACACACACACCCCAACATAAGAGGAGGGACAGAGCCACTACTAGCATCACACCAGCAGCCTGCTATACACACACACACCCCAACATAAGAGGAGGGACAGAGCCACTACTAGCATCACACCAGCAGCCTGCCACACACACACACACACCCCAACATAAGAGGAGGGACAGAGCCACTACTAGCATCACACCAGCAGCCTGCCACACACACACACACACACACACACACACACACACACACACACACACACACACACACCCCAACATAAGAGGAGGGACAGAGCCACTACTAGCCTCACACCAGCAGCCTGCCATACACACCCACACCCCTACATAAGAGGAGGGACAGGGCCACTACTAGCATCGCACCAGCAGCCTGCCATACATATACACACACACACACACACACGAGGAGGGACAGAGCCACTACTAGCATCGCACCAGCAGCCTGCCATATACACACACACACACACACACCCCAACATAAGAGGAGGGACAGAGCCACTACTAGCATTGCACCAGCAGCCTGCCATACACACACCAACATAAGAGGGGGGACAGAGCCACTACTAGCCTCACACCAGCAACCTGCCATACACACACACACCCCAACATAAGAGGAGGGACAGAGCCACTACTAGCATCACACCAGCAACCTGCTATACACACACACACACCCCAACATAAGAGGAGGGACAGAGCCACTACTAGCATTGCACCAGCAGCCTGCCATACACACACACACCCCAACATAAGAGGAGGGACAGAGCCACTACTAGCCTCACACCAGCAGCCTGCTATACACACACACACACACACACACACACACACACACACACACACACACCCCAACATAAGAGGAGGGACAGAGCCACTACTAGCATCACACCAGCAGCCTGCTATACACACACACACACACACCCCAACATAAGAGGAGGGACAGAGCCACTACTAGCATTGCACCAGCAGCCTGCCATACACACACACACCCCAACATAAGAGGAGGGACAGAGCCACTACTAGCATCACACCAGCAGCCTGCTATACACACACACCCCAACATAAGAGGAGGGACAGAGCCACTACTAGCATTGCACCAGCAGCCTGCCATACACACACACACCCCAACATAAGAGGAGGGACAGAGCCACTACTAGCCTCACACCAGCAGCCTGCTATACACACACACACACACACACACACACACACACACACACACACACACACCCCAACATAAGAGGAGGGACAGAGCCACTACTAGCCTCACACCAGCAGCCTGCTATACACACACACACACACACACACACACACAGACACACACACCCCAACATAAGAGGAGGGACAGAGCCACTACTAGCCTCACACCAGCAGCCTGCTATACACACACACACACAGACACACACACACCCCAACATAAGAGGAGGGACAGAGCCACTACTAGCCTCACACCAGCAGCCTGCTATACACACACACACACACACACACACCCCAACATAAGAGGAGGGACAGAGCCACTACTAGCCTCACACCAGCAGCCTGCTATACACACACACACACCAACATAAGAGGAGGGACAGAGCCACTACTAGCCTCACACCAGCAGCCTGCTATACACACACACACACCAACATAAGAGGAGGGACAGAGCCACTACTAGCGTGCCTCCTTTTCACCAAGATAGTATGACTGAATGCCCAAAGTAACAAACTGATCCATTGAAACCATTAGCAATAGAGTTATCTCATTAGAGATAAGTGCCCTACTTTTGACCTTAGGCGGCAGAACTTCAGCTGTAAATTCTTGGAATGCTTTGACGTCTCTCTGCTAGCAGATGTTATAAAAACTGAAAGCAGAAGTCCTGTTATCGTATCACACTGCCCCCTAGTGACAAGTGGCCATAAATATAAATACACATTCCAGCAATACTAATTAGTAGGAAGGAAATATAACAAATAAGAAATAAAAAAAAGTGTTAAAATAAATAAGCCTGGAGCACTTGCAAGCCTCTAAATAAATTGACTGCTAAAGGGTTAAATGGAAAACAAGTCAGTTTTTCATCCGGTACAGTGTGAACCTGGCCTTTCTGGCATGGAATGTAAACAAATAGTGCATTGGTTTATAAGTGATATGGAGGGCGCTTATGGAGATATTCCTGTAGATATATTATTTCACCTGCTGCAAACTAGTCAAATATGGGGACCCACTCACCTCATATAAACTGATAAATCAAGTATGAACAACAATGCTAGTTGCGCTGGCTGTAAATTATTATCGGGTAATTTAACAGATAGTGGATACTGGTTGTCTCAATAAAAAATTGTTTGTCAATTTATTCAAAATATACTTATAAGATACAAACTCTCAATTGTTGCACAGATAAAACAGTGTTACATCACAATATGTACTGAATGTATATGTATATACCATCCATTCACTCATACATACACAGACCCTCCAATGTGCATAGAAAAAATAGGGATAAAAATTGGGATAAAAATGAAAAAAATATATATAAAAAATATATATAAAATAAGATAAAAGTCAGAAGGTTTTGTAGTAGAAAAAGTTGTTTCCCTCTATAATGGCTCAAAAATATATAACTATAATGTCTCTTAGTCCTAAATAGAGATAAGGTAAGTTGACATATTTCAATGCAGACTCCTATATGGAAGGCTGATTACTCTATCACATAGGTATCCCGTCTAGGTTCCTGTAATAAGATGATCCCAATGGTCCTACTCACGTTCCTGGCGGGTAGATAAAGGTTAGCTTGGAGTCCTATAGTGAAGTCGGAGCTCCGGCCGGCTGCTCCGAAGTTCAACTCAGCGTGTGTACACGCTGTATCCTCAGTCCGTTCCACCGTCTATCACCAAAGTGGTTCCGGGTGACGGCTGATTCACTTCCGGTGACGTCACCTATACCCCGCGTCTTGTATTGTTCCACTGTTGCCTAGTTACAGTTTGAATAGGTCAAATAGGGATACGTTCCGTGCCTAGTTGATGCGGCTGCAGAGCGTTCGTTCCTGTGGCAATTTAGGACAGCGTGGGTCATAGAATCAGGGCTTACGCGTTTCAGCGGACTACAGCCGCCTTTCTCAAAGCCTATAATTTGTGAACAGCCATCTTTGGATTGATATACTCCATTAGCTCCTCCTCTCCTCCTGGTATACGTTCCCCTGGGTCCCAAAAGTAGCTGTACTCCATATTCATGTGTGTTTTCCGCATCAATATGCATTCACCATATGTCCTTCACGCTGGGATCCTCCTGTATGCTGTATTCCGTGTTTATATGTATTTTCCGCGTCAATATGTATTCTCCATATGTCCTTCATGTTAAAATCCTCTTGCATGCATTCAGACAGTATTGCAAGTCCCCAAACTGTATAGGGTTTACAGAGGATGTATATAAATTGTATAAAAAAGGTTATATAAAGAAAGGGGAGTAATATAATATGAAGTGATATAAAAATATGGAGTGATATAAAAATAAGGGGACTGATGTTAAAAGTGGGAAGTATGGACAATTGGACTATAGGGAATATAATATATAACATACGCACATATATACACATGTCCACATGTGGTGGGACTACATGGAATGACCCATGTGTCCAAATAAAGAGGGTACATCAATATATCATTTCTCAAAAAATTATTATACATATATATATATGTGGGCATGTACATACATACAAACAAGGAAGGTGCCCATATTGAGACAACCAGTATCCACTATCTGTTAAATTACCCGATAATAATTTACAGCCAGCGCAACTAGCATTGTTGTTCAAATAGTGCATTGGCTTATGCATATTCAGCACTACAACTATTTGGAGAGGGGGGGGGGGGGGCTATGAGAGAGGCCTTTGAAGGGGTCTTGGAAAACACCAGGAAGCCTTTATCACAAGCAATTTGAAATCACTTGTCAAAAAACTTAAAAAAAAAAAAAAATTAAAAAAAAAGGTAGGCAGGCAGTGAAGGCAGTGGTGACCTTGGAATTGCACACAAAAACATTCACCTTCAGTAGCCCAGAGCCTCTCAATGGCTGATTTGTACACAGCGTGAAGCGTATTTACTCAGCTGCCATTGACCAAGTGAAATGCCGCTCAATCATGGTTTGGCTGCGGAAGCCTGAGCCTATACAATGCACATTTATTTTCCCGAGGTATATTGGCAGCATCAGCCAGCAACTAGATCATCAGCTTCAAATGGGAGTAAAAAACCTAGAGAAAGGAACATGTGAGACTTTTATATCTACATATTGCTGTATACTGGTATGCACTCCTTCCCTCCCGGTGATGCTTAGCCTAGGCTATGATGTGACCGGGCCTTCTGCTCCAGTGAACTCTGGGAGACCAGGTGTTGTTTCTGCTCATTTCACTACAAACATTCCACAGTGATGCACCTTTCCATTTCCAGCAGTAAAGATGCCGGCGCCTGTGTATGAGTGTACAGCTGGCAGACCATCTTGGATGAGTGCGGGGCAACCCCAGTGTTTGGCTCCCTAACCTTCCATCACTGATGAGTGCCTTTGACCATCCTACCCTCTCCATAGCAACAGCACGCATCACTAGCCCACAGGCAAGCAATGCATAATGCTGTACAGCGCTAGTCTCTGAACTTGCGCCCAAGCCTAGGGCATATTTGGTAAGAGGAGGGGGTAGTGGAAGGAGACAATTAAAATAGTATTCAACTATTATCTGAAACAATCACTACCCCCTCACCCCCGAGATGTGCTGCCCCCTACAGCCGCAATATGGCAAAAGCAGGCGCTCTGTGCCCTCAGCTGGTTTCCAGGAGCAGCTCAGTGACTGGCAGCAGCATGAGAAACAGCATTATGCTTCTACAAGGTGAATTCTCACATTCTACTCTAATTATACACATTAAATTATACACTGTAAACTAAGATTTATGGAATACTTCCAAAAACATAACCACAGTGATTTAAAGATTACCTGACCTATTTAATTGCTGCAAGAGTCACCGATTTCTAGGTATGAACCACAGGTGAGACAGCACTGCAAGCTCAGCCATTCCCATGCCATAGAGCAGGAGGAGGGGGAGGGGAGGAGAGAAGCAGAGGTTTGCTAGACAAGCGGGAGGAGAAGGAGAGAAGCACAGGTTTGCTAGACAAGCGGGAGGAGGAGGAGAGAAGCACAGGTTTGCTAGAAGAGCTGGAGGAGGAGGAGAGAAGCACAGGTTTAGTAGATGAGCTGAAGGAGGGGAGGAGCACAGGTTTGCTAGACGAGCTGGAGGAGGAGGAAAGAAGCACAGGTTTGCTAGAGGAGCTGGAGAAGGAGGAGGAGAGAAGCACAGGTTTGCTAGAGGAGCTGGAGAAGGAGGAGGAGAGAAGCACAGGTTTGCTAGACGAGCTGGAGAAGGAGAAGGAGGAGGAGGAGGAGAGGAGCAGAGGTTTCCTAGACGAGCAGGAGGAGGAGAGAAGCACAGGTTTGCTAGACGAGGAGGAGGAGGTGGAGGAGGAGAGGCACAGGTTTGTTAGAGGAGCTGGAAGAGGAGGAGAAACGCACAGGTTTGCTAGACGTATGGGAGGAGGAGGAGAGAAGCACAGGTTTGCAAGAGGAGATGGAGGAGGAGAGGAGCACAGGTTTGCTAGACGAGTGGGAGGAAGAGGAGAGGAGCACAGGTTTGCTAGACGAGCAGGAGGAGGAGGAAAGGAGCACAGGTTTGCTAGACGAGCAGGAGGAGGAGGAGCAGAGGTTTGCTAGACGAGCGGGAGGAGGAAGAGAGGAGCAGAAGTTTGCTAGACGAGCGGGAGGAGGAGAGGAGCACAGGTTTGCTAGACGAGCAGGAGGTGGAGGAGAGAAGCACAGGTTTGCTAGATGAGCTGGAGGAGAAGATAAGCACAGGTTTGCTAGACGAGCAGGAGGAGGAAAGCACAGGTTTGCTAGACAAGCTGAAGGAGGAGGAGAGAAGCACAGGTTTGCTAGATGAGCAGGAGGAGGAGAGAAGCCAGGTTTGCTAGACGAGCGGGAAGAGGAGGAGAGGAGCACAGGTTTGCTAGACAAGGTGGAGGAGTAGAGGAGCACAGGTTTGCTAGATGAGCTGGAGGAGAAGGAGAGAAGCACAGGTTTGATAAAGGAGCTGGAGGAGGAGGAGAGGAGCACAGGTTTGCTAGACGAGCAGGAGGAGGAGGAGGAGGAGAGGAGGAGCACAGGTTTGCTAGACGAGCAGGAGGAGGAGGAAAGGAGGAAAGGAGCACAGGTTTGCTAGACGAGCAGGAGGAGGTGGAAAGGAGCACAGGTTTGCTAGACGAGCAGGAGGAGGAGGAAAGGAGCACAGGTTTGCTAGACGAGCAGGAGGAGGAGGAAAGGTGCACAGGTTTGCTAGATGAGCAGGAGGAGGAAAGGAGCACAGGTTTGCTAGACGAGCAGGAGGAGGAGGAAAGGAGCACAGGTTTGCTAGACGAGCAGGAGGAGGAGGAAAGGCGCACAGGTTTGCTAGACGAGCAGGAGGAGGAGGAGGAAAGGAGCACAGGTTTGCTAGACGAGCAGGAGGAGGAGGAGGAAAGAAGCACAGGTTTGCTAGACGAGCAGGAGGAGGAGGAAAGGAGCACAGGTTTGCTAGACGAGCAGGAGGAGGAGGAAAGGAGCAAAGGTTTGCTAGACGAGCAGGAGGAGGAGGAAAGGAGCACAGGTTTGCTAGACGAGCAGGAGGAGGAGGAAAGGAGCACAGGTTTGCTAGACGAGCAGGAGGAGGAGGAAAGGAGCACAGGTTTGCTAGACGAGCAGGAGGAGGAGGAAAGGAGCACAGGTTTGCTAGACGAGCAGGAGGAGGAGGAAAGGAGCACAGGTTTGCTAGACGAGCAGGAGGAGGAGGAAAGGAGCACAGGTTTGCTAGACGAGCAGGAGGAGGAGGAAAGGAGCACAGGTTTGCTAGACGAGCAGGAGGAGGAGGAAAGGAGCACAGGTTTGCTAGACGAGCAGGAGGAGGAGGAAAGGAGCACAGGTTTGCTAGACGAGCAGGAGGAGGAGGAAAGGAGCACAGGTTTGCTAGACGAGCAGGAGGAGGAGGAAAGGAGCACAGGTTTGCTAGACGAGCAGGAGGAGGAGGAAGAAAGGAGCAAAGGTTTGCTAGACGAGCTGGAGGAGAAGGAAAGGAGCAAAGGTTTGCTAGACGAGCTGGAGGAGGAGAGGAGCAGAGGTTTGCTAGACGAGCAGGAGGAGGAAAGGAGCACAGGTTTGCTAGAGGAGGAGGAGGAGGAGGAAAGGAGCAAAGGTTTGCTAGACGAGCTGGAGGAGGAGAGGAGCAGAGGTTTGCTAGACGAGCAGGAGGAGGAGGAAAGGAGCACAGGTTTGCTAGACGAGCAGGAGGAAGAAAGGAGCACAGGTTTGCTAGACGAGCAGGAGGAGGAGGAAGAAAGGAGCAAAGGTTTGCTAGACGAGCTGGAGGAGGAGGAAAGGAGCACAGGTTTGCTAGACGAGCTGGAGGAGGAGGAAAGGAGCACAGGTTTGCTAGACGAGCTGGAGGAGGAGAGGAGCAGAGGTTTGCTAGACGAGCAGGAGGAGGAGAGGAGCACAGGTTTGCTAGACGAGCAGGAGGAGGAAAGGAGCACAGGTTTGCTAGAGGAGGAGGAGGAGGAGGAAAGGAGCAAAGGTTTGCTAGACGAGCTGGAGGAGGAGGAAAGGAGCACAGGTTTGCTAGACGAGCTGGAGGAGGAGAGGAGCAGAGGTTTGCTAGATGAGCAGGAGGAGGAGGAAAGGAGCACAGGTTTGCTAGACGAGCTGGAGGAGGAGAAGAGCAGAGGTTTGCTAGACGAGCAGGAGGAGGAGGAAAGGAGCACAGGTTTGCTAGACGAGCAGGAGGAGGAGGAAAGGAGCACAGGTTTGCTAGAGGAGGAGGAGGAGGAGGAGGAGGAGGAGGAGGAGGAGGAGGAAAGGAGCACAGGTTTGCTAGACGAGCTGGAGGAGGAGGAAAGGAGCACAGGTTTGCTAGACGAGCAGGAGGAGGAGGAAAGGAGCACAGATTTGCTAGAGGAGGAGGAGGAGGAGGAGGAGGAGGAGAGGAGCACAGGTTTGCTAGACGAGCAGGAGGAGGAGGAAAGGAGCACAGGTTTGCTAGAGTAGGAGGAAAGGAGCACAGGTTTGCTAGACGAGCTGGAGGAGGAGAGGAGTCTTCCACATGATTTATTCTGGTGCTAGCGTACAGCTATTGCACAGCCAAAATAAGGGCACATGGTCACATGATTCCATTTGAATCTCACACAGCTATTCTCTTTGAAGAGTATTTCAGACATAAAAAGCAGTTCTTACATTTTTATGACTCAGCTTGACTGTACAAATGAATCCGTCATACATTTTAGCCATTAGCCTTGAAACAGATCCAGCATTGTTCGGGTTAGCAGAGCTGTGATTTCACACGAGGCAGAGGCATTGCATCAGTGGCTCCATGCTCACATGCAGCCAATTAGGCCTTGTTGTTGTGGTGAGGGCACAGGAATCTATAGCAGAACAATTTACTGATTGTTATCAGTGTGGAGATGGATGACAGGAAAGCCCCTATGGAGTCAGCTGCTGACAGTGTGCCAGGCAGCCCATCCTCTGACCTTCACACAATACCCATATCCCAGCCAATGGCTGCTGCAGAGAGAGAATAGGACGTCTGCCTGCAGCATTTCTCCTGCAGCCAGGGGGGTGGGAGAGAGGAGAGCGCAGGCAGCCACATTCACATGCCATTAATTCATGACTTCCTGTGTGACTCCCCTACCCACTCTGGTTTCCAGGCCTCCTGGGCCAAAACAATCCCACAGCCCAGAAACAAACAGCAGGAATGCACAGGCTCAGTGAGGAGCAGCTGAGAGCAGGCAGCCTTACCCATCACCCTCTCTGTGTATAACACATAACAGCCAGACTCCCAGCAATCTGATGTCTATCATATGTCCCCTGTGCTATAGCCAAGTGAAGGGAGGCACTAGAGAGATAGATACAGTACACATAGCAAGTAACTGTAATGTTGCCTTCACAAGTAGCTCTCCCCCCCCCCCCCCCCCCCCTGGCCTCTTCCAGATGCTTACTGTTAACTGACTGTCACACTACAATGCGTGATTAATGTTAGCCAGACACTGGCTGAAAACAGCCCAATAAAGCTGAAAACTCAGACGAAGGAAAATGTATCCACGAGCGCAAAGGAGACTTCAATCGATCGCGGTACTTTGCACGGGAGTAGTCGAGGATCTTAAACATGCGAAATGTTCGTGATCGTGCGCCTGTACATGCGTCACGAGATCGCAGAAACGATCGCTCGTCGCTACATCTGTAACATTGACGTGTAACTGAAAAGCTGTAACGTGGGCTCAGGCCCTTAAACTGAAGGTATTTGTGGTTATTCAGGTTAGAGTGAGCCCTGAAGTGCCCCACAGTGCATCACTGCTGAATATGCTAATCATTCCTTTGTTGTCCTTGATAGCTAAACACACCTCCAGAACTGCTGGAATGCAATGTGTCAGCTTGATAATATTACAGAACCAAACTAATCCAACATGCATACAGACTGTTTCAGTTCAAATGTTTCCATTACGTAGTGTTCCTGCCTTTACAGAGACCGCAACACCTACTGTGATCCTAGCCTTACCCTATTAGCACAACCTGCGTTACTGGGGTTACCATAGCAATGCGTATTCGGGTAACATGCGCTGCTTCCTTGCCTTCAGTACCGGTAAAATGACTGTTTGCTGCCTGCACACAGCAATTTTGCCGTTGCTTCGTGCATAAAGGATTTAGTTGCTGAAAACAGTAGCTAAAAGAGGAGACTTGTCGCCAGGAATAGACTTGCCCTAAGGCAGGCATGTCCAAAGTCTGTCTGGAGGGCCAAATTGGGCCCTTCAAGGCATTTCTGGTGGCCCTCAAAAGCTCTCTAAAGTTTTTAATTCCTTGCGGCCCGCAGACCGTAGCTGTGGTGCTGCATGCGAGGGCCAGCAGCAGTAACAGCCACTGATTAGCAGCCATCACTGTGCCAGCAGCAGTAACAGCCACCACTGTGCCAGCAGCAGTAACAGCCACTGATTAGCAGCCGCCACTGTGGTAGCAGCAGTAACAGCCACTGATTAGCAGCCATCACTGTGCCAGCAGCAGTAACAGCCACCACTGTGCCAGCAGCAGTAACAGCCACTGATTAGCAGCCGCCACTGTGGTAGCAGCCGAACCAGCCAGTGATTAGCAGCCGCCACTGTGCCAACAGCAGTAAAAGCCACCGATTAGCAGCCACCACTGTGCCAGCAGCAGCAACAGCCACTGACTAGCAGCTGCCAATGTGCCAGCAGCAGTAACAGCCACTGATTACCAGCTGCCACTGTGCCAGCAGCAGTAACAGCCACTGATTACCAGCTGCCACTGTGCCAGCAGCAGTAACAGCCACTGATTACCAGCTGCCACTGTGCCAGCAGCAGTAACAGCCACTGATTACCAGCTGCCACTGTGCCAGCAGCAGTAACAGCCACTGATTACCAGCTGCCACTGTGCCAGCAGCAGTAACAGCCACTGATTACCAGCTGCCACTGTGCCAGCAGCAGTAACAGCCACTGATTACCAGCTGCCACTGTGCCAGCAGCAGTAACAGCCACCACTGTGCCAGCAGCAGTAACAGCCACTGATTACCAGCTGCCACTGTGCCAGCAGCAGTAACAGCCACCACTGTGCTAGCAGCAGTAACAGCCACTGATTAGCAGCCATCACTGTGCCAGCAGCAGTAACAGCCACCACTGTGCCAGCAGCAGTAACAGCCACTGATTAGCAGCCGCCACTGTGCCAGCAGCAGTAACAGCCACCCCTGTGCCAGCAGCAGTAACAGCCACTGATTAGCAGCCGCCACTGTGCCAGCAGCAGTAACAGCCACCACTGTGCCAGCAGCAGTAACAGCCACTGATTAGCAGCCATCATTGTGCCAGCAGCCGAACCAGCCACTGATTAGCAGCCGCCACTGTGCCAACAGCAGTAAAAGCCACCGATTAGCAGCTGCCACTGTGCCAGCAGCAGCAACAGCCACTGATTAGCAGCTGCTAATGTGCCAGCAGCAGTAACAGCCACTGATTACCAGCTGCCACTGTGCCAGCAGCAGTAACAGCCACTGATTACCAGCTGCCACTGTGCCAGCAGCAGTAACAGCCATTAACTAGCTGCCACCACTAAGCCAGCAGCAGTAACAGCCACTCATTAGTAGCCGTCGGCACACAGTATATGGGTTGTTTCCCGTAGAAATGTTTTATTTCACAAAAAAAGTGCACTAGGGGCAACTTTGGCGAGTAACAGAGTTATTGCCTCTAATAGCGGACAGCTGCTGGTGACTAGAGGTGATTACTGATATTTGCCAAAAGTCGCCATAAATGCAAATCTACTGCTTGTGACGTAAGGGTGTGTTTACATTATATTCAAGGCCACAGCATCAACATTGTTTCACTCGTGCTGGTCCACACCCCTGCTGCACAGGCCATAGCTATTTCCCTACAGCAAGATTCTTTAGCAACAGGTGACCTGAGAAATAAGCAGATAAACAGGAAACTACAATTTCGGAGCTTACACTCGGAGTTTGGTTCTCAAATGTGGAAAAAAATGTTTTAAGTGAAGTGAGAGATGCAATCGACCTCTAACCAGCACTCAATGTATTCCAAGAGGACTGAGGTTGTATTTGGCGCAAGCAGTTCCAGTTCTACCTTGGAAAAAAAAACCCCATCAACTTTACTGCATTGAGTAATAGGTACAGTTTTTCCTCTGCGTATGATTGGTTACTGGAAGTCACATGATGCATTGTACAAATGAGGATTAACGTGAATTAGGGCCCTAAATGAGATAGCAGATCTGGCTCCCCCTGCTGGCCTCCTGGATTCTGTGGTAAGAAAAGATAGGGAATGGGGATCAGAAAAAGTGTCAGCCAGGCCTCTGGACACCTACCAGGCCCTCCTCTCTTGCCCAAGTAGCCTTGTGGATGATTCTGCTTTGGCCTCTAATACTCTCAGCCATAGACCCTGAACAAGCATGCAGCAGATCAGGTGTTTCTGACATGAATTGTCCGATCTGACAAGATTAGCTGCATGCTTGTTTCTGGTGTGATTCAGACACTACTGCAGCCAAATAGACACTACTGCAGCCAAATGCAGGCAACTGGTACTGTTTAAAAGGAGACAAATATGGCAGCCTCCATATCCCTCTCACTTCAGAAGTTCTTTAAGCCTTCAATGACATCCTTCATTATATGCCACACTGGCAGCTCGCCAGTATTTAATGCAGAAAATTATATATGGAAAACATGAGCCAGTCTGTCCAGCTAGCAGCTCCACTGACAATTACCGTATATAAAAGCCTCAAACATTAGGAGCCAGCTATGATTCTTATGGAGATCTGATTACCTGGGATTTGTTCAGCCCTGCAGTGTGTTTACTGCAATGCAACATCCATGCAGCGATACTGAATTCCCTGCACCGAGAGGTACATGGGTGCAGAAATACCTATAGTGATCTATAGCAACAGTCACTTTGCATGCAAGCCTAGGCAGCAGTAGGAGGACCACATTATCAAGCACCATATACAGAAATATTTGCAGTTTGACAAAATTCTAGAATCAACAGTCACTGCACAGACAATTCTCATGAAGAATCCCATTGCCCATGACTGTAACCTCCCCCACTGCACCAAATTACCCAGCACCTGACCCTGCTATATAAAATTAACCTATTTCATGCCAAACACCATAATCCATACCTGGCTCTTACTGCCCAATGGCCTCAATTCACTAAGATCATGCCGGAGATAATAAGGCGAGAGAAAACTTACCTCCACACAGTGAGAGAGTTATCTTATCTCTTCATTCCCTAAGTTAAGGGGCCCATATACACTCAGCCGATTTTCATCGATCTGACATGTTGGAAAATTTAGGCTTATTTCTTGAGATGGCTTATCATTTTGCATTGGACCTAATGGAAATCTGATGACAACAAAATGCCATCAGATCGATTTTCAATAGATTTCATACTGAAATCTATTGGAAATCTGTTCCTAGTAAAAAATGCTCCTAAACACATCAGATAGATCAGAAAATCTACTGATGATCTATCTGCTGCTAATCTAACGAGTGTATGGCCACCTTTACGGTACCTCCTCTGTAGTTATTTTCACACTCAGTTAATTAACAGCCTGATAGAGATGGAGTTATTTTAAGGATTGAAGAGTTAACTTAAAGGGAAGGTCCAAGCAAAAAAAAAAAATGAGTTTCACTTACCTGGGGCTTCTACCAGCCCCATGTAGCCATCCTGTGCCCTCGTAGTCACTCACTGCTGCTCCAGTCCCCCGCTGGCAGCTTTCTGACCTCGGAGGTCAGGGCCGCATTGCATACATTTTTACGCATTCCAGCTAGTGCAGTAACAAAAATGTATGCGTTGCACCACTAATGCGTAAAAATGTATATGTTAATGTTCCTGCACTAGCGGGAATGCGTAAAAATGTACGCAATGCGGCCCTGACCTCCGAGGTCAGAAAGCTGCCAGCGGGGGACTGGAGCAGCAGTGAGTGACTATGAGGGCACAGGATGGCTACATGGGGCTGGTAGAAGCCCCAGGTAAGTTAAACTCATTTTTTTTTTTTGCTTGGACCTTCCCTTTAAAGACAGAAGAGATAACTTTAGGTTTGCCTGAGGTAAAATGTTTGCTGAATACGACATGCCTCGTCACCATGGTGATAACTCTAGAAACGTTATCAAAGACAGGAGATAAGCTTAGTGAATTGAGGCCAATATCTTTTTTTTTTTTTTTTTTAATTTAGAACAAATGAGGATAATACCGAAAATAGAATATCACAGCAAAATATATCAGAACGAAACATTTAGGCCAGGGGTGTCAAACTTAAATATAAAGTGAGCTGAAATTGAGCTCTGGGACCAAGTCGCAGGCCAACCTCAATGTCTAGTGGCCACCTTCCTCCCTTATAAAGTTCCCTGGTGTCTAATATCCCCCATCCATCCCCTACAGGCCTACACAGTTCCCTGGTGTCTAGTGACCCGCCTCACTCATCTATACAGTTCCCTGGTACCTAGTGCTTTCCCCCTCCCCATATGGCTTCCCTGGTAATCTAGGGCTTTCCCTCCAATATAGCTTCTCTGGTGGTCCTAAGTGGGCCAAACATAATACAAAGTGGGGAAACCACCTGAGGGCCAGATTTGGCCCACGGGCCGGAGTTTGACATGTATGATTTAGGCAAACCGTATTGAAGTCTGAGACCAGTGGCCAAGAGAGCTAATAATTGTTGACCAATGTGCAAACAGGACGCTCAACTACTGAATTGAGAACTTGGGCCACCAGGACCAAAACGACCTTAGGAATGAAAGAATAGCTACAAGTTAGGCCCAGTGCACACTGAGCGGTTTTAGGTGCGATCCGCCAGCCGCATCCGGATGTAAATCCGCTTGGCTAATGTATTTCAATGGGATGGTGCACACCGGCGGTTTGAGGTTTGTAGCAAACCGCAAACGTGCCTCCTGCTGCACGTTTGTGGTTTGCAGAAGCGTTTCTGCCTCAATGTAAAGTATAGGAATACCGCTACTTCAGAGCGGTTTGCCAGGCGTTTTTGTTACAGAAGCTGTTCAGTAACAGCTTTTACTGTAACAATATGTGTAATCTGCTTCACAAAAACGCACGGCATGTTTAGAAAACGTCTCTAAACATACCTAGAATCGCACTGAAATCAGCTCCCAAAACCGCTAGCGTATTGCGAATCTGCTAGCGGTTTTGGTGTGCACTGGGCCTCACTGTCCAATATCTTAAAACTTAACCTTACTCCTAACCTGGCAACTGCAATTACAGGAAAGTGCTGCCCCCCCCCAGAAAAAAAAAGTGCATCAGAGACTAAACTGCAACACCTGCATACCTGGTTATCCTCAAACTCACCAGACTCAAAAGGAGCAGGATTGGCAAGTGCCAGGCAACCGGTACCTATAGATTGTTATACATAGAAAAAGTCGCAAGAAATGCATGCTGGAATTCAGAGTTTGGAGAGTTATGACGATGTTCCAGAATTTGATTGTTCATGGAAAAATAAGGCATCCCCCGAAAATATGCCCTAACACGCATATTTTGGTGCAAATTTGGATGAGACAGCCCAGTGTTCCTCCCCTGCCAGCTGTAAACTATAGTTATGTGATCTACTGTCTACCCAAAAAAGCTTGGAGGTAGGGGGAAATAAGTCAAGGTAGGACTTGGATATAGACTGCCCCGTGCCACCATCTAATGGCTGGAAACTCATTGAGACTATTATAGTACCTAAACTGCCGGATTATGCTGGTATTTAGAGAAGTTGAGGAATACCAGGTTGTAGCATTATGCATTGGCCACTCAGAATATTAGGTTACAAGATGCTCAACATCACTATCACTGTGAATAAGTCAGGTGTTCCAACTAACTAGCATACATTGACAAAACAGCATACATTTAAAGTGATATACCCCTTTTTAGTAGAATCAGTGTCCCCTTGCCCGCTCGCTTCGCTCGCTGGGCTGCGGGCTGGCACCGGTAAATCACAAAGCACATGCTTTTCAAGAGGCAGACCGAAACATCCCTATACAAGACATAACACTGCGCCCAGATGGTATGTTGGAATTCAGTTGCACCTATAGCCTACTGTTCCCAGTCATCTGAAGCCAAAGATACAATACTCAAGACACCACGCTAAAGAATACCCAACTAGCTTGAGACTGCTATCAGACAGTGATTTTAAGGAAAATTAAAGGGGAACTCTTGCGTGCACCATTTGGAACAAAATGTGGAGGTGACTGCTGGTTTGTAAAGCAGTGTTTGGTCCATAAAAGATTCTGAAAGGGGAAATACCAGTTGGCCCCTTTTGGTAGAGAGGATGGAGGTAAGTGCAGGTATGTGTGCCATGGACATTTTTCAGATTGTGGCCACCTGCACACTTCTGGCTCGCCCCTTCTAGGTAAGTTTAGGCCTAGTTCACATTGAAAATGCAATCACTAAGTGCTTACTGACTGTGCACAACAATTTGTTGGCAATTGGGCCATGCTATTCTTATTTGGGGGCATAGGATTGCGGTGCGATCACTCAAAAAAATGCTGCATGCTGTGCATTATACAAATCGCTAGACTCCAATGTGAATGCTGCCCTCCCATAGGGAAACACTGTACTAGCGCTTTGCTAATCACTGATTGAAAAAGCGCAGCGCAATCATCCCCAGTGTGGACCAGCCCTGGGATTCTCCCAACTACCAGGAGTCTGCAGCCAAATGACTAACTGGATCTGAAGGCTGGCTGGAGGTCTGCTGTAATGTAAAGCATGTGTCAGAAGCGCGGGACGGTGATGGATCCCAGCCTGCAGAGAACCGCCAATAATGTCTGCCATTAGCTATTACTATACAGGGAAACGTTCATAGAGGGATCTGTAACCACCTCATAGGCAGCCACAAATCATCACCTTCAGCCACTGAGCCAGAGCCCTGAGCACTGACAAGGAGCGGATGCATGAGGGCATGCTGAGACCTGTAGCTGTGTGTGTACTATACTCACTATACAGTATGAATAATAGAATAGAATAATGTTTGTGCATATATGTGTATGCATGTATATACATGTGTGTGTATATGTATGTATATATATATTTATGGATGTACAGTGTGTGTGTGTGTGTGTGTGTGTGTGTGTGTGTGTGTGTGTGTGTGTGTGTGTGTGTGTGTGTGTGTGTGTGTGTGTGTGTGTGTGTGTGTGTGTGTGTGTGTGTGTGTGTGTGTGTGTGTGTGTGTGTGTGTGTGTGTGTGTGTGTGTGTGTGTGTGTGTGTGTGTGTGTGTGTGTACAGTATATATGTACCATTGCTGTGCCTGTATAATCAGCCTGACTATAGTCATGTGATGTGTAAGAATGGTGATATTGCTGTGCCTGTATATATGGCTATTGCTGTGCCTGTATATATGGCTATTGCTGTATATATGGCTATTGCTGTGCCTGTATATATGGCTATTGCTGTGCCTGTATATATGGACATTGCTGTGCCTGTATATATGGACATTGCTGTGCCTGTATATATGGACATTGCTGTGCCTGTATATATGGACATTGCTGTGCCTGTATATATGGACATTGCTGTGCCTGTATATATGGACATTGCTGTGCCTGTATATATGGACATTGCTGTGCCTGTATATATGGACATTGCTGTGCCTGTATATATGGACATTGCTGTGCCTGTATATATGGACATTGCTGTGCCTGTATATATGGACATTGCTGTGCCTGTATATATGGACATTGCTGTGCCTGTATATATGGACATTGCTGTGCCTGTATATATTGGCTATTGCTGTGCCTGTATATATGGCTATTGCTGTGCCTGTATATATGGCTATTGCTGTGCCTGTATATATGGCTATTGCTGTGCCTGTATATATGGCTATTGCTGTGCCTGTATGATCAGCCTGGCTATAGTGATGACATCCCCGGGTCCCCAGCACTGCACACAGGCGGACATCCGTACCTCGCAGCCGGGGAGCAGCTCTGGTAGCGGGCGGCTCTCCTCGCAGACATGGTCCCGCTCTGCTCCCGGTTTCCCGGCTTCTGATCCCCCAGTTATCCCGCTACACCGTGCGGCCGCCCTGCCAACCTCACTGCGCGCCCCCGTCGCCTTCTCCGTCACATCCAGGGACGGGAGCGCGCAATGCGGCCCTCCTCCAATCACGTGACCGCGCCCGTGCCTGCTCTCCATTCTCCTCTCATTTGATTTCACCCCACATAGCATGTCTACGTCATCAGCCTGCACTATACCATCATTCTGTATAACATCACCCTGGACCCCTTCACTATGCCAAGTCATTATACCATTCAGTCATTATAATTATATCATTAATATTACAGATATAATCATTACAGATCTGTGCAAGACATTACCATTATTCTGTATATAATCACTACAGATCTGTGCTAGGCATTATTATTCTGTATATTGTAGCTTATTGTCACATATAATAGTCCATAGAAATCTGCACAGAATATGCAACATCAGTTGAGCAGAGAGACAGGATTGTACCTGAGTAACCTATCCAGTTGCCTGGACAGTAAGGCAGAGGCGAGAGAGGCTCCTGCCTCAGGGCGCAGTGTAGGAGGGGCGCACTACTCACTATTATTCCCGTATTGTGTTTGAAGCAGAGATAAATAAGAAAAGGGGATACATGGCAGTGACTGCAAGCCAGATAACTAGAGTTTAAAGAAAACCTGAACTGAAAATTAAAAGTCAAAATAACCATACACAGGTCATACTTACCTCCCGTGTAGTCTACTCCTCAATCTCTTTCTCCTCTCCCGCATCCTGTTTTTCCACTGTGATCCAGGGAATTCTCCGTCCTCCATTTTGAAAATGGCCATTATCCTACAACAGCTTTCTGATCAGCACACTGTTAAACTGTAACATCGCCCACTTGAGCCATAGGGAAACATGGACATTACCGGCCACATCAGTTGTCCACTTAGCTATAACTGACAGCAACTGATATATAACTGACAGCAACTGATATATTTCAGTTCTGACAAAATGTTGTCAGAACTGGAAGGGATCATTGTCAGAAGAAAATGGTGAGCTTCTGAGAGGAACGGATGGCAAGGTAACTATTTATTGTTCATTTGAAGTTACCTCATGTGTTTATTTTAAATAATTTTACTCAGTACAGGTTCCCTTTAAGGTGTTGGTCGGTTGGGGCGCCTCTTAGTCTAATAGCAATCAGTGTGTGACAGCTGGGGTGGGAGGGATGGAGGGGCGCACTTTGGTGTCTTAGCCTTGGGTACTGGAGGACCCTGTCCCTGCTCTGCAGTAAGGGTCCTTTCACATTGCATCCATTGCTTGCACAGTAAGGGTCCTTTCACATTGCATGCATTGCCTGCACAGTAAGGGTCCTTTTACACAGCGTACATTGCGTTGTGGTAAGATCAAAATGCAATCGTGCTGTAAAGTCACATTAGGCGTGTGGTGCGACTATACAGTGAATCATACAGTGCAATGAAAGTATGCTACACTGTCATTGTAGATGCACACGTTTCCAAAAACCACACAGCATGCTGTGTGTTACTATGTCGGAAACCGCCTCACCGCACTAAATGTGAAAGCACCATAGGAATATCATTGCAGCACATTGCAATTATATTGTCCGTTGCAATAAACACAATGTGCAAGGACCCTCAGGGCCCTTTCACACTGGGACGGTGCTGTGACATTTTTGACCGCAATCCACCCCAGGGCAATGAAAGTCTATAGGGACTTTCACACCGACGCGGTGCCGCACGATGATATGGAAGTGATGTTTCACCGCATCCCAAATGCAAGGGCAAAGCTATGTTACTGTGCGGCTCTGCGGAGACCTGCAGCGGATCGGAAGTCATGTAAGTCTAGGCCACACGTGTGTTAAAATACCCGCCACAAGTTTTACGTGTCACGCATGCGTGGAAGTGTATGTTAGGCACATGATCACTTTGGCCACAGGAAGTGAGTGTCACTTCCTGCTTGGCTGGCTGCCAGACAAGGGTTATCGCATACTAACGCGGTATTCCCCGAAGGCCTGTTTTTGGCGGTGCTGTCCCTGGGCCACACCGTACTGCTGCCGCCAATCCGCAGTGGGAAACTGGCCTCACACTTTAGGTATAACCCATTGTCAAGTCTCTGTCAGTTAATCAAATAGATAAGGATCTAAGGCTAGGTACACAGTGAGCTTTACGTTCCGTGGAAAAGCAGTAACACAACGGAACGTAAAAGCAGCACCGCGCTTTATCTGCGCATTGCGTCGCAAACAGTGAAGCAAACAGCCAAAGAAAAGTATGCTTTATTGTCACTGTAACGCTTGCATTTTGCAGTAACGCACTGCATGCCACTGTGGATGTAATCTAACAAGGAACTCAAGAAGAGGACACAGAAACAGCAGAGAGTAGTATCTCATCTGAGTGGGCCTCAAATTACTCTTGGACCCAGGCCCAGATTTACATCACAAGAGCCTACAGGCACAGATGTTCTGGCACCCTAGACTTCACCCTTCATGAACCTACAAACCCCCGCTGAACCGCACTGCATATGTCCTGGCTGGCCAAGCTGTCACCTCTCCTTTACTTCCCTGCCCACTGAAGGGAGCCATAGGTGTCCCTTAATACTGAGTGTGCCTCCGGCTACCTAATACTAAGTAGCTAGATGTGCCCCCTGGTATTAGGTAGCTGGAGGTGACCCTGACTGAAGGGAGATCTCTTCAGTGCAATGCTGAGAGCTGGGTGAGTAACCTCTCATTTATGATCCACTTTGGACTCTGCATAATGAGGGAGGGAGGCACTTTAAGATGAGGAATGAGCCGCTTTTCTATAATCAGGCGCCTGTAGGCACATGCCTACAGTGCCTTATGGTAAATCCGGCCCTGCTTGGACATCATAGCACCCTCCCCCTATGGTTGCCAGAGCTATTTTTATAATCCTAGGTTGAATCCATCTTTTGTTTACCTTAAAAAGCCCCAGTGTCAAGAAATTATTTAAATCTGCTTGGTACCGTTTCATAGTTTATGAGAGGACACATGGCTGCAAACTGTCGGGGAGCCCGGGGGAGGTTAGTTCAGACCGGAAGGCAGCGGGGCAGGGGGGAGGAATGCGCCCTCACGGCGCTGGACCCAAAGGCTGGCGCCTTTCTGCCTCTGCCCGGCTCTGGTACTGAGCTTCAGTATTCTAGTTAGATCATCCAGAGGCTTCCCAGATCATCCCCGAGCCCAGTGCTCTCTAACATCATGGACATGGAGGCCCACATTTTTTAGATTACATGATGGAGGAGGACCAGTGTGGCATCAGTTTGCCATAGACTGGCAGCGTCCACATCCACATCTAACGTCATCACTCTTGCTCATGCGCAGTGGAAGATACAGGGTCTGAACCAGCAGATTATCAGATGGTATATGGAGACCTGCGCAGTTGGCATCCAAATGGACTATGTAAGGGGGCTCAGTTCTCCGTACGAAGTGCTCCATTCTCCCTGCGCACTGCTCTATTCTCCGTACAGAAAATGATGATATAGGTTAACTAATGGCTGATGGCCTCACATTTTCTCACCAATATCACATGACTAGAGGCGATGAGGTTGGTTATGCCTTGCTGAGACGATCGGCCACGTGGGATGCAAATGGGGAAGCAGGAGCAGCTGGAACAGGTGAGATCCGGCTTTAGCACCAGGAGGTACACTAACATTTGGGGAGGATAGCAGCCGGGCGTTCCGTCATGTTCGTCCGTCGCCGCAATATCACACACCATTACTGCTGCGCACCAAGTGGACTATGTCGGCCCGAGATTTCCCAGCATGTTCCATCGATATATTCAACCTATTTCGGCCTGAAATTGATTGCATCGTTGATTGGGCATCCTTGTTGCGGTGCCGATTTTCATCCATTTCAATAAATTATCAGATTGGATGGTCGATTGGACTGCTAAATCAGTAGATGTATGTTAAAGAGAAACCGTGACCAAGGATTCGAACTTCATCCCAATCAGCAGCTAAAACCCCCTTTCCCATGAGAAATCTTTTCCTTTTCACAAATGGATCATCAGGGTGGTTTGTATGGCTGATATTGTGGTGAAACCCCTCCCACAGTGTGATGTCATGACCATGGTCCTGGCAGTTTCCTGTCTGTGAACCTCCTTGCATTGTGGGAAATAGCTGTTTACAACTGCCAAAAAAGCAAGCAGCATCTCCTTCCACTGACATCACCTGCCAGCAGTAAAAATGTCACCGTGTGATAAATGTCAGAATGTAAATCAGGGAGAGGAAAGATTTTACAATAGGCAAAAACTGACTAAATCATTTACACATAATTATTGTAAAAATGAAGCACTTTTTTATTACATTATTTTCACTGGAGTTGCTCTTTAGTGTTTCATACTTCTAATGGCCTTTGGTTAAACAAAGCATAATCAGACTGCTATCAGGGAGAGTAGCAACACAGCAACCATTCCTCCCTATCATCTAGAGAATTGCTCCGGCCTCTGCATCAGACTCCGGGCATTGCTTTGTTGGATGCTGTAGTTGGTATTTGCATAGGTCATATGAGGTGCTGAAGGCAGCGGCTGCCAATGCTAACTCTGCCAGCACAATGCCAGCTTTGCAGGCTATCAGTTCCGATGGGTTTGCTTGAACAGAAGCATTATTTTATTTTCCTTATGTAGTTAGCAGCAACATATTACGCAGCACTGTACAGAATACACTCTGTACCTGCCTCCCAGAGAGCTCCCATTCTAATCTGTCCCTAATGCCACACAGGCCAGTGTCATCGGATGGCAGATAAACTTCCAGTATTTTTTTTTTGGTCTATAAGCGCAAAGTGATGGATCCAAAGTAAATATGGAAAGAACAACAGCCGGATCATCCACAAGGCAAACCTAGGCAGTTGCCTAGGGCTTGGAGGGAGTCTAGGGGCCTGGTGGGTGGATGCTAGCCTCCATCAAATCTTACTAAAAAAGGTCAGGTGATCATCAGAAGAGGGCAAAAACTGCTGTCTTGCCTAGCGCCCCGTTTCATCTTAATCCATTTTTTGGGAAGAACATACAAATAAACAACATGTCTTGTGTATTCCGTATAGCAGACCTGCTACAAGTGAAATTGCCATACAACCTCTACAGCATGCGATTTGCACATCTACCACACCAGGTCGAAAGTGGACCACGCCTCACTTTCTTGGCAAAACATAATGCACAGAAGGGGGGGGGGGGGGGGGGGTTAGTTGAGGACTTGAAGCTGGGCCTCCTTCCCACAAGAAGGTGATGAATTAATCGCCTGTCAGCTGCTTCCGTTCACCGACCGGGCGATTGCTAGCACTTGGCATTTGTGGTGCAGAGGTGGCCTTTGTGGCGGGAAGGGGGGGCATGGGGCAATTGCCCCCGACCCCGTGCCTAAAGGGTGCCCTGTACCATGCCAGCCGCTCACCTAAAAGAACCCCCTTCAGTGCTGGTCGGCTCAGGCACTGACCCAGAGGCGCATCCCTGATCGTGCATCCGCGAGCGGCTGCGCATGACGTATATCAGCACACCTTGTTGCACATATCGGTTTTATTATTACAGCCTCAGCGTCATGCGAATAATGCTCATCCGGCTACGGACAAGCCCCTGAGGTGATGGTACGGTATATGGCCTACAATTATGGCTCTAGGCCCTGCATATGACTCTCTTAATAATAATAATAATAATCCGAACATTTGTATAGCGCTTTTCTCCTGTTGGACTCAAAGCGCTCAAGAGCTGCAGCCACTGGGACGCGCTCAGGAGGCCACCCTGCAGTGTTAGGGAGTCTTGCCTTGAACTTCTTACTGAATAGGTACTTGACCTAGCCAGGATTCGAACCCTGGTCTCCCATGTCAAAGGCAGAGCCCTTAACCAGTACTCTATTCAGCCACTGACCTGACCTCTTGCCCCAGGCCCGCATACTCGAAAGCCCCCTCTGCGTGGTGGACAGGCGACACCCTCCCCAAAGTTGCATCTCAGCACAGCGGTTTTGAGTCCTTAAAGTGCAACTGCAATGAATATAATGAATACAATTACTTAAAGAGAACCCGAGGTGTGTTTAAAGAATGTTATCTGCATACAGAGGCTGGATCTGCCTATACAGCCCAGCCTCTGTTGCTATCCCAAACCCCACTAAGGTCCCTCTGCACTCTGCAATCCCTCATAAATCACAGCCATGCTGTGAGGCTGTGTTTACATCTGTAGTGTCAGTCTCAGCTGCTCCCCCGCCTCCCGCATAGCTCCGGTCCCTGCCCCCGTCCCCTCCCTCCATTCAGCTGGGAGGGAAGGGATGCAGGCGGGGACCAGAGTTCTGCAGGAGGCGGGGAGAGCAGCAGACTGACACTATAGAGATAAACACAGCCAGCTCTGACAAGCTGTTTGTCAGCAGCGTGGCTGTGATTTATTAGGGATTGCAGAGTGCAGGGGGACCTTAGGGGGGTTTGGGATAGCAACAGAGGCTGGGCTGTATAGGCAGATCCAGCCTCTGTATGCAGATAATATTCTTCAAACCCACCTCGGGTTCTCTTTAAATTATTGAGTCAGTGTTTGCCCATTGTAAAATCTTTCCTCTCTGATTTACATTCTGATTTAGATCACAGGTGGTGATATCTTTAGTTCTGCCAGGGGATCTGTACGGAACGTTCGTTACTGAGAGTTCTATGCACAGAGGGAGATAGTGGTTGCTTGGCCGCTGGCAGGGCCGGATTACTGACCAGGCAACAAAAGCAGTCGCTTGGGGCCCCCCATTCAGAGTCAAAGGGGCCCCATCAGCACATAAACCAGACCTCGCCATCCTTTTTTTTTTTGCTGCCACGGCAATTTCGATCCCGAAAAAATAGCGAAAACTAAAAGGCGTAGGGTGGCAGTTTATCTATCACTGGAAAGAGGAGAAAGAGAGCTTCAAAATGATATGCAACTTTCCATAGTTACATTGTATTACACGGGATGACTTTTCTCCAAAGTCGGCAGCTCGATTCAGCACAATGCAATGAAATATAAGGAACCCAGGGGGATATAATTACAAACATCATGCTGGTAGGTGTGAGGATGTAATTGATTAGTTGTGGGTATGCTTAAAGGCATACCCACAGGCACTGCTCTGGCGCTTTGAGTCCGCCAGGAGAAAAGCGCGATATAAATGTTATTTGTCTTGTCTAATGATGCGGTGCGCTGCTGATTGTCTTCAGAGCCAGGCTCTCCTCCTAGGTCCCCCTCCTGCTACTGTGCGCTCTGCCTGAGTTCCCTCCCTTCCCACAGAGAACCACAGCTGCAGCAAGAATGATAGCAGAAGATGGCAAACGCTCCCTCACCTATCCATGATCCAAGCGATAGAGATCCCGTCACCTGAAACCCATCTGTCTCTTCTACAGTGCAGCCTCTCGTTCTGAACTTCCTGATTCTCAGATCAGACAGGAAGTAGGAAGTAGTAATAGTAGTAGTAACAGAGCGGCAGCACTCTAGAGGAGACAGATGGGCTCCGGATGACGGGACCTCTATTGCTTGGATCGCAATAGGTGAATGTGAGTCATCTGGTGCTGTCATTCTCCCCCACTGCAGCTGCCTTCTCTGCTGGACTATTGTATTCACTGGGATGGAGGCTGCATGGTGGCTGTCTAGTTTGGGAGGAAATCGGTTGTTCGGTGGTGGGGGTGGTTATGTAATTCTATCTGGGGTACGGCTTCCAGTTTGGCGGTGTCCAGAGCTTTCTGCTATTGCCAGGCTGGAGATGCAGGGGGAAAGTGCTGCTGCTGTGATATCTGGCGCCCTCTTCACAGGGGTTCCCCAGCCCCTGAGTGCAAATGTCCCAGCCATTCATCTCTCACTCTGCATTTTGTCGCTGCTATTCCCTGCATTGTGCACCCACAGAGGAAAGCTGGCTATTGCCCATAGCAACCAGTAGCTCGGCTGCCCCAGTGTGTGCGGCATGTTGCTGTGCAGCTGCATCTTCTGATTCTATTACGACATGATGGGGGGGGCCCAAATCAGTTACTCTGCTTAGGGCCCCATTTTGCCTTAATCCGGCTCTGGCCGCTGGAAACAGACGTTATTTCCCACAATACAACAAGGTTCACAGAATCACAGACAGCAAACAGTCAGGACCATGGTCCTGACATCACACTGTGGGAGGAGTTTCACCTCAACATCAGCCACACAGATCCCCCTGATGATCTATTAGCAAAAAGGTAAAGAGTTCTTGTAGGAATGGGGGTATCAGCTACTGATTGGGATAAAGTTCAATCCTGGGTTAAAGTTCCTCTTTGAAAGGGTATAAGTGCTTCCTGCTATAAAATCTTGTCTTGCTTTTTGAGTGAAAGGTGGGTTGGGGTAATTTCTGCTGGATAGAGTTGCCCATCACAGATTACACTAGAGCTCCTACTGCTGCTGCTTAGTGTTGTCCGGATCATGAACGATTCGGATCTTTGATCCGAATCTTTTTTATGAGTCGATCATCCGAATCATCAAAATGAACGATTCGGATCGCAAAAGGGGCGGGGCCAGGAGCGACACGCCCCCTCTCAGCGGGCAGCGGGGTCCTGGAAGCAGGGATCGCTCTGTTGTATGGGAGGCAGCCTTGCAGGGAGACAAGTAGATGAGAGAGAGGGGACATGGGTGCCACTGCCAGATATGTGTAGAGCACACATACTGGCTATTACGTGCTGCCCATTATAGGCTGTCTGTTCCGTAGTTGTGCTGCACAGTGAACACATTGGAAGCTTTTGGCTCAGCACAGCTCAGTAACTTGCAGACAGTGTGATTGAAAGGCAATATAATCCTCCTGCACTGGGCACTAAACAGCTGCACTTATCTTCTGGGAATGCTTTCTTTCACTGTGCGACCTTTTCTTTCAAAGTGTACAGATGAGCATATAGGTGAAATATATGTAAAGCATATGACTTCAGCATGTGGGGATTGTGTTCAAACATTTCTGCTCTCTGCTCGTCCCTCCTCCCTTCTCTGTCCACTCCCTGCCCTCTGTCCATCTTCTCCCCTTCTCTGTGTGTCCACCCCCCTCCCCTTCTCCTGTCCACAGACCTGTCCTGCTGTTCATTTCACCCCCGAATGCTTCCGGTAGTAAAATGATCCGAGATTCGGATCAAAGATCCGGATCTCTTCAATGATCCGATTCGAATCATCCGGATCATTGAAAAGATCCGAACTTCCCATCTCTACTGCTGCAGGCACAAAAGCTGCGCGCGCCCGCTCAGGAGCTGCCACTGTCACGCGCAAGCGCGCACCCGACTCCCATCTCACACCCATAACGGCCACACGGGAGCAGCCAACAGCTGTATCCTGGCAACGGGCTGTACCATTTTTTACAGTCCGGCCGGGATGAAGGACAATAATTACGGCCTCCTGCTACTATGCTACACTAGCCTATTCACGGGCAGGGAGTGGGTGTTCCAGCAGCAAGGACAGGCAGGCTGTGCTGACAGAGAAGCACCTCAGTATGTCATGCCAGGAATACGGTCACCCCCGCGGCTGTCAGCGTGGTAGATCCTACAACAAACAAACAGGCCTGACTCCAGTTCCCTGCTGGAATGTCCATTCACTGATGTGTGCGCTGCTGGGGAGCTCGTGTCTCAACAGCGCCCTCTAGCGTTACTGTTCATTTTATGTTATCCTATTAACTTTCCTCCTGTGTTTTCTCCAAGGAGATATTATTACCAATAAAATATTTTAACACCCCACCAAGCAAGAAATTGTTCAACATAACTTTGCTATTACCTTTTTACCTACTTTTTAGTACTCTTTCAATAGCTAAGCATTGAAACGTTATGATAAGATGAAAATGTATCTCCTTGGAGAAAACGACAGAATAGGAGTACTGTAGGGGGAAAAAAGAGTTGAACTTACCTGGGGCTTCTAATGGTCCCCCACAGACATCCTTTGCCCACGCAGCCACTCACCAATGCTCCCGCCTCCGGTTCACTTCTGGAATTTCCAACTTTACAGTCAGAAAACCACTGTACTTGCATGGCCGTGTCCTCGCTCCCGTTGATGTCACCAGGAGCGTACTGCACAGATGCAGACTGTACTGGGCCTGTGCAATACACTCCAGGTGGCGTGAGCGGGAGGGAGGGCGCAGCTGTGCATGCGCAGTGGTTTTCCGACTTTAAAGTCGGAAATTTCAGAAGTGAACTGGAGGCGGGGACCGGAGCATCGGTGAGTGGCTGCGCAGGCACAGGACGTCTGCGGGGGACCATTAGAAGCCCCAAGTAAGTTCAACTCTTTCCCCCCCTACCCCCTACAGTACTCCTTTAATAGGAGATAGGCCAAATGCGCTGCAGTGCGCATTTCGGCAATGCTTATAGTGTGCAACATGCAGGAACATCAGGAGTGCATAGACTGCCCTGTTTGATGAACACGGGGGGGCGGAGGGGTCGGTTGGGGCGCGCATGTGCGGTACTCTGGACTGGTCACAGAGAACTGGGCTGGCTGCGGAGAACGCAGTATGCCCAACTGGCCACCGACAACGAACCAGAGGATCTATATGCAGTGGTTAGCAAAAGTATTCAGCCCCCTTGAAGTTTTCCACATTTTGTCATATTGCTGCCACGAACATGAATGAATTTTATTGGAATTCCATGTGACAGACCAATACAAAGTAGTGTACACGTGAGAAGTGGAACGAAAATCAAACATGATTCCAAACATTTTTTACACATAAATAACTGCAAAGTGGGGTGTGCGTAATTATTCAGCCCCCTTTGCTCTGAGTGCAGTAAGTTGCCCATAGACATTGCCTGATAAGTGCTAATGACTAAATAAAGTGCACCTGTGTGTAATCTAATGTCAGTACAAATACAGCTGCTCTGTGACGGCATCAGAGGTTGTCTAAGAGAATATTGGGAACAACAACACCATAAAGTCCAAATATCACACAGGGCCGGCCCGCTCATGAGGTGGGGTGAAACATTTACCTCAGGCGGCAGATCTGGGGGGCGGCACCCGCCTGTCCATGCGCTGGGGGCCGCCCGCCGAGCTAAGGGGTAGCGGGCAGAAAGGGGGTATTGGGCCTAGCGGCGGGGAGGGGGGTCGGACCCCCGTCCTTCGCCTGGGTCCCCCGATCTGCGCTCCGCTCCAGCGTTAAGTACAAGCCTGCATATGATGAAGAGGCAACGGGCGGGGGAATCACTCACCTCTTCCGCGTTCCATCGTGCGCTCCACTGACGTCACTTCCTGCAAGGCCGTCCACTTACAATGCAGTGGGTGGCGATGCAGGAAGTGATGTCAGTGGAGCACGCGATGGAACGCGGAAGAGGTGAGTGATTCCCCCGCCCATTGCCTCTTCATCATATGCAGGTTTCTACTTAACGCTGGAGTGGAGCGCAGATCGGGGGACCCAGGCGAGGGAGGGGGGGGTCCGACCCCCCTCCCTGCCGCTAGGCCCAATACCCCCTTTCTGCCCGCTACCCCTCCAGCTCAGCGCCCCCTACCTCCCATGGCTAGGGGAGGGGCGGCGATTTTTTTCTAATTTTGCCTCAGGCGGCAAAAAGTCTAGGGCCGGCCCTGAGAACACACAAGACAGGTCAGGGATAAAGTTATTGAGAAATTTAAAGCAGGATTAGGCTACAAAAAGATTTCCAAAGCCTTGAACATCCCACGGAGCACTGTTCAAGCGATCATTCAGAAATGGAAGGAGTATGGCACAACTGTAAACCTACCAAGACAAGGCCATCCACCTAAACTCACAGGCCGAACAAGGAGAGCGCTGATCAGAAATGCAATCAAGAGGCCCATGGTGACTCTGGACGAGCTGCAGAGATCTACAGCTCAGGTGGGAGACTCTGTCCATAGGACAACTATTAGTCATGCACTGTACAAAGTTGGCCTTTATGGAAGAGTGGCAAGAAGAAAGCCATTGTTAACAGAAAGCATAAGAAGTCCCGTTTGCAGTTTGCCACAAGCCATGTGGGGGGACACAGTAAACATGTGGAAGAAGGTGCTCTGGTCAGATGAGACCAAAATGGAACTTTTTGGCCAAAATGCAAAACGCTATGTGTGGCGGAAAACTAACACTGCACATCACTCTGAGCACACCATCCCCACTGTCAAATATGGTGGTGGCAGCATCATGCTCGGGGGGATGCTTCTCTTCAGCAGGGACTGGGAAGCTAATCAGAGTTGATGGGAAGATGGATGGAGCCAAATACAGGGAAATCTTGGAAGAAAACTTCTTGGAGACTGCAAAAGACTTGAGACTAGAGCAGATGTTCACCTTCAAGCAGGACAATGACCCTAAACATAAAGCCAGGGCAACAATGGAATGGTTTAAAACAAAACATATCTATGTGTTAGAATGGCCCAGTCAAAGTCCAGATCTAAATCCAATCGAGAATCTGTGGCAAGATCTGAAAACTGCTGTTCACAAACGCTGTCCATCTAATCTGACTGAGCTGGAACTGTTTTACAAAGAAGAATAGGCAAGGATTTCAGTCTCTAGATGTGCAAAGCTGGTAGAAACATACCCTAAAAGACTGGCAGCTGTAATTGCAGCAAAAGGTGGTTCTACAAAGTATTGACTCAGGGGGGCCGAATAATTATGCACACCCCACTTTGCAGTTATTTGTAAAAATTGTCAAGGGGGACGAATACTTTTGCAAACCACTGTAAATAATTATGAAAACTTTATGTTAATTATATGCCACTGCCAGTTTGTAGAAGTAGGAATTTGATCAGTCCAAAATCGTTAGCTACTGCATTTGAATGATCCAATCCTGGGCTGCATAAAATCTGCACCAGCTTGAAATTATTTATATTTACTGTCTCTATTCCATAATACAGTTGTTTGCACTAGACCACCAGAGAAGTCTTATGGGGGAGGGACTAGGGAGAGGGGAAGCCCTAGACCCCTAGGGAAGCTATATTGCGGACGGGGGGCACTAATACCACTGGGGAAGCTATATTAGGGAGGGAGGGGGCCACTAACACCTCCCCAATATAGCTTAATATGTTGTTGCTTATCTTGTAGAGCAGAGAGAAAGTTCTGAGTTTGGGTCTGCTTTAAAGTGGACCTGAACTCAGAAAATCCTCTCTGCTCTAAAAGATACACAACAGCATAATAACTTTAAAAAAAAAACCATTTCTTTGTTACAGCTGATACAATCCTGCAATAAATCTGCAGTCTGTCTACTTCCTGCATTCATGGTAGCAGACATATAGTTAACATCCTGTGCTTACAAATTAGCTGCTCTGCCAAGGCAGAGGAGATTCCTGACACAGCTGAGAGATTTAATTGCGGTGGTGATTAGCCACAGATAAGTGGGAATTGGACAGGCTAAACACTCTAAATACATACAAGGTGCATTTCTCTCTGTTTTCCTTCTGTCCTGTGCAAGAGTTCAGGTCCACATTAACCTATTTTAGTTCCTGGACGTAGAAACTACGTCCAGGAACCATGCACGCTCCCGCGGCCGATCGCGCGCGAGCACGAGCACTCCCGGCCGCGGTTCGTTAGCCAGGCAATTAGTCAATCGGCCTATGGTGCCCGATCACTGATTCCTCTCCCCCGCTGAAAAAGCGACAGCTTCTCTCGGAAGCTGTGCTTTTTCTGGCTGTTACCTCCCCATGCGTCCCTCTAAGCGTATGTTATGCTTAGAGTGACGTCATGTAAACAAACCCATGGCAGCCATCTTGTGGCCAAAAAGTAAAACTACAACTAAAAGTAAAAAAAAATAAAAGTCAAGACACATTTACATTATAAATCTAGTGTTTACATCCCACCCTCCCAAAAATACCCAAATAAAATGTTTAATATAAAAAAACAAAACAATACAATAAAAAACAAAACATGTAAATATTTACCTAAGGGTCTAAACTTTTTAAATATCAATGTAAAGATGAAATATTTCTATATTTTTTTATTTTAAACTTGTACATAGTGATGGATGCAAAACGGAAAAAATGCACCTTTATTTCCAAATAAAATATTGTCGCCATACATTGTGATAGCCTAGGGACATAATTTTAACGGTGTAATAACCGGGACATATGGGCAAATACAATACGTGAGTTTTAATTATGAAGGCATGTATTATTTTAAAACTATAATGGCTGAAAACTGAGAAATAATGAATTTTTTCCGTTTTTTCTTATTCTTCCTGTTAAAATGCATTTACAGTAAAGTGGCTCTTAGCAAAATGTACCCCCCAAAGAAAGCCTAATTGGTGGCGGAAAAAACAAGATATAGATCAGTTCATTATATCACAAAAAAGAAAAGAGAGACCTTACTGAGCTACAGATAAATAATATCACAGGGACACTGTGGATCTCAATCTTATAAATATCAAACTTTATTGAACAAACAAGCAAATTGTTAAAAACATTTAAAATATAGTCTCCTGGGACATATTGATTGTTATCAATACCATCCACCTCTGGATCACAATAAAACAAATAACACTAAAATGGTAGTATATAGTTCAATAGGCAGGTGCCACAAAATATGTGCACTTGTGCAAAAATTTCCAGTGCTTTTATAAAGTGCTTCTGTGCAAGTCCATTACATCAACAAGAAATGATGTGTGCATGTCCGCACCCATGCCTAACAACATGGTTGCCCACATACACACACCATGTGCATGAACAACACAACAAGGGAAAACTGTGCATATACAATCACAGAGACCAATAGAGCCTACGCCAATCAAATCAAATACCCTCCTATCTATCTGCCTAACAGTGAATCTCGCTATAAGTAAAGTGCAACGTGCTTGAGTGCAAAAGATGCTGTGAATTGCTATTGGAAGAAAAAGTCACACTGTGATTAAATACAAATACAATACGTGAGTTTTAATTATGGAGGCATGTATTATTTTAAAACTATAATGGCTGAAAACTGAGAAATAATGAATTTTTTCCGGTTTTTCTTATTCTTCCTGTTAAAATGCATTTACAGTAAAGTGGCTCTTAGCAAAATGTACCCCCCAAGGAAAGCCTAATTTGTGGCGGAAAAAACAAGATATAGATCAGTTCATTGTGATAAGTAGTGATAAAGTTATAGGCTAATGAATGGGAGGTGAACATTTCTCAAGTGAAAACGACAGAGCGCGAATGGGTTAATGATACTGATTTGAAAAGCTCTTTCTAATGTAATGCTTCGGGGGATTTTTATAAAATCGCATCGCTCAAGAACATGCACATAGTATTACATTAGCAAGAGCTTTTACATTTACAAGCACTTAAAAACATCTCTTACTGTGTAAACCAGCCCTAAGATAACTTGTTTTTCTACGTATTTTATCTTGATATTTTATGGAATCAGTGTATCAGGTGCGCATGCAGAAAGCAAAGTGATAACATGTAAAAGTACTTGCCTCTCCATGGTGAATTGAAGATAGATAGTTCAGCGATTATGTAATACTAGCTTCAGGATTCCCCTTATCAGGTTTTTAGTTTTAAAGCCATTTGAGCCCTCCCTCTGCAAGGTGAACATCCAATCAGCATCTCAGAAACCTTCAAAACAAGTAAGATAGTGTTCCCTAATTATGAAGAAAAAGGCAGATGGTTGATATGAGATATGATAAAAATGTGATGTGACATGTTACAACCTATACAGGTAACTGACAGACGCAGCTTTGATCTATAATAGCCACGCTGACATTCTGGAAAAAATGTTATCAAACCTTATTTTACTATATTACAAACTATGTGGCTAAGTGGAGTAGCAAATAGCATTCTTGTCTTGCAGCGCCAGCGCCCCCCCCCCCCCCCCCCCCCCCCCCCCCGGCTCAGATCTCAGCCAGGGCATCATCTGCATGGAGTTACGGTATGTCAAATTTTTGTAAAAAAGTTTTGTATCTTTTCATGGGACAACACTAAAGATACAACACTTTGATACAATGTAAAGTAGTCAGTGCACAGCTAGCTTGTATAACAGTGTAAATGTGCTGCCCCATCAAAATAACTCAACACCCAGCAGCCATTAATGTCTAAACAAATGGCAACAAAAGTTAGTATACCCATAGGTGAAGAGTGTCAAAATTGTGCCCAAAGTATCAGTATTTTGTGCGCCCACCATTCTTTTCCAGCACTGTCTTAATTCTCTTGGGCATGGAGTTCACTAAAACTTCACAGGTTGCCACTGGAATCCTCTTCCCATGATGAAGTTGGTGGATGTTAGAGACCTTGCTTTCCTCTGCCTTGTGTTTGAGGATGCCCACAGATTCTCAATAGGGTTTAGGTCTGGACACATGCTTGGTTAATTACCCTTATTACCAGTGGCGTAGCTAAGGAGCTGTGAGCCCCAATGCAAGTTTTACATTGGGGCCCCCCAAACACTCTATACGTAACAATACGTCGCACCAAAACCTACCAAGGATAACTACAGTGTAAGAGGTGCAAGAAGGGAATGGGGAGCAGTTTGTTAAGGATTACCACTATTCAAAGTATCTATAGAAGTGATTATTATGAGCACAGGACCAATAGAGAGCTAATACTGAAGTTGAGGGAGGGCCCTTTGGGGTCCCTCTGGCCCAAGGGCCCCGGTGCGGATGCAACCTCTGCAACCTCTATTGCTACGTCCCTGCTGATTACCACCTGGCAGTGGAACCATAGCATTTGTCAAACTCACCTGTCCACGATCCTGGCTTAGCCCTCCTGTTACTGTATGGTTACACGTGCCAAGCACTGTAGTAATGTGTGCACTGTACACGCACCCTTACGTTAGACTTGGATTCAGGAAGCTCGGCATTTGGAAAGCAAGTTTGCACGAGTGTGCAGGCGCGATCATTGCACCAAATTCAATCAGCCATACAAATAAAAGGGGACCTCTAACCAAAGAACAACGTTGATTCCATTGTCAGCTATAGTGTTTGCACTAGACCGTTCCCAGCCATCTTTTGATACTCTGTTCCTGACCCTCGAATACTCTAGATTTGGATTCCTGGTATTTGGCCTGTTCCTGACTATTCTCCAATTGCCACCTGCCTCGACCTTCTAGCTGTACCTCACTCCTGAACCATTGCCACCTGCCCTGATCTCAGCTCGTCCTTGATTTCCGATTGCCTGATCCTTCTAGTTATTTATGTGGATTTAGATCCTCCGCAAATGTGGTGTGACCGGTTCAATAACTCACTGTTAAGGTTTTTACTTGAGTGTATTTAGGAAAGGGTTCTTTACAGTAAGAGTGATTAAGATGTGGAATGCATTGCCACAGGAAGTCATTATGGCAAACTCTATACCTGCATTTAAAGGGGGCTTATGGCCCATACTCACGGGCAACTTGAAGGGCCTGTCGCCAGCACACGTGAGCGTGTGGGCGACAGGCCGGCGTCAGCTCCTCGCCAGGTCCCTCCGCGTACATATGCGGAAGAGGGACCAGCGGCGCGACGGAAGCTGTCGCCGACGTTCCTCCTCCCCCCGCCGGAAGCTCCGTATACTTCAATGGAGGTTACTGTCGCTAGTCCGCGTACTCACGTGGACTAGCGACAGTTGCGGCGGAATTGCAGCGGCAACTGTCGCCAGGCGATTCAGCAGTTCAATCACCTGGCGACATCAGCGATGGGCGACAGTTCGGGGTGCGCGCCCATGCAACGGCACATACTCATGGGCGCGTGTTGCGGCGACAAATGTAGCCCGTGAGTATGGGCCATTAGATGCTTTCCTTGCGTTGAAAGACATCCATAGCTACAATTACTAGGTAATGCCTAATGATGTTGATCCAGGGATTTTATCTGATTGCCATCTGGAGTCGGGAAGGAATTTTTCACTTTAGGGGCTAATTGGACCATGCCTTGTAAGGGCCCGTTCAGATCAGAAATGCGGATGGCCATGCGTGCGGAACGCGTGCGGACTGCAACGCGTACGAACGCATGGCCATCCGTGTTTGTGTGCGTTGCGTGGCTGATCCCATCACTGAAAAGTGAATGGGACAGCCACGCGTTTTTGCAAAATCTGCGTGCAGCATGCGTTCCCGGACCGCACAGGTCCGGAACGCATGCAGTGTGAACATCAGACATTGCACTCTATGCAATGTCTGATGTCGTGCGTTTTGGCCACCTGCACGCGTTTCCAAAACGCGGCTGGAAACGCGTGCAGTGTGAACGGGGTTTTTTCGCCTTCCTCTGGATCAACAGGGGTATGTGGGGGACGGGCTGGAGTTGTACTTTATACTGGTTGAACTCGATGGACGTATGTCTTTTTTCAACCAAACTAACTATGTAACTATGTAACTATGTAGCTAGGTGGGTACTAGGCAGCAAAAACCGTAATCCCTTGCGGGATGCTCTGGCGAAGACTCATGGTCACTTAGACTTCACGCTCTTTGAGAACCTTCACCTCAGTGGGAAGGTCAAAAGGGAACCTGCCAGCGTAACAGCAAAAATTCAATAAAATTAAGACAGCAACAGGAGTAGGTTCCAGGCAGCGGAAGAAGCAATTGGGCCCTTGGCTCAGCTCAGACAGCACGGTTTTAATTCCAGCATTATTTAAATATAATTATGACAGCAGCAGGAGGAGGTTACAGGCAGCAGAGGGGGAATTGGTGGCAGCAGAGGAGGCCGTGGTATTAACTGCGTGGAGTGTAACGTTTGGTGGATGTGGAATTATGGGGTGGGGTTGTTATTCAGGGGTTGGGCTTGGTTCTTTAGTTTCAGTGAAAGAAACTCTGAATTCTTCAAGATACAAAGACAGTTGAGGCAATTTCATGGTGTACAAAGAAAGGTCCATAAAGACATGGATGAGTGGGTTTGGTGTGCAGGAACTTGATGGGATATAAATAAAGCTCATACAATTGTTATTTACATAGAGCTGACATCTTCCAAAGCACGTTACAGAGTATATTGTCTTATTACTGAAACAACAAGAATTGATGACCCAGCACTAGTGTCTTGAATTTTAAATCTTTTCACGCTTTTTTTTTTTTAATCTACATATAATATCAGAGGCTTATGCTGCGTACACACTTGCGATAACGATCGATCGTAAACACCAATTAACGATCGCTCGTCCGACAATTGCATAAAGTTCTTTCCGTCGCGATCAGAAGCGATCGTTAAGGAGAGCGAGGAAAGTGCAATCATTGCACGAGCGAATTTTCCAACAAGTTGGATCCTATCGCGCGATCATCGCTGTTAAAGAAAGGTGTGTACAGCAATCGTGCGAGAACGATCGTTACAGAATGTAGTGCGCAACCGCGCATATAGCTGGAACCTACGTATTTCCAGTGTATTGTGTTTGGTAACGATCGTTCTGTGAGAATTTTGAAAAAAAAAACAAAAAACATCAATCTTGCTGTTAATCCAAATGTTTTGTAAAACATTAATTACGTCATATCCGTGTGCGCACGCAACCATTCTTCACAGATCGTTCGTTTCTGCAATAACAATCGCTGCGCTACATTCTCAGTTGCCTAATTTGCATTTACTGCTCTGCTCGGCCAACTATCGTTTGTCGCGGAACTATCGTTCCTAACGAACGATCGTTATCGCAGGTGTGTACGTACCATTAGGCTATGCATGCTTGAGAAAGAAGGGATGGTCCCCTTGAAATGTCCCTTGATTATGCAGCCTGTCTGTATTTCAATCTTGCTGTGATGCTACTATAAATAAAGGAGTGTGATGATTTGAAATTCAGAGATTGAGATTTTAGGGTCATCAATTGTACCTCATTGGATAAAGAGGTCTGGACCCACAGCACGTCTGCTTATTGATTGGATGCTGCCTAATCCATTGTTGCTATATAGTCTATTTCTAACTCTCCCTCCAGGTGCCCATACAGGGTACACTTTTTTTAAATTTTCTTTTATTAGATAATTTAGTTTGATTATTCTGTTAGATCGAATATAAAGATTTTTCCAACATGTTTAAACAGATTTTTATAGAAAAAAATGGCATAATCGTTCGTTTTTCTTGATCGAAAAAAAAGATTAATTTCAACTTTCATTTGATTCGATCGTTTTGGTTGAAAAAACAGGAAAATCTAATGTTTTTATTGTACTGTGTATGGGTACCATTACAGGGACTCATATAATCCCTACCATAGTGATATGTCCATAATCATAGTCCATCATCATATTTTTGGGGTTTGAGAGGAAACCAGAGTGCCTGGAGGAAACCCACGCCGACACAGGGAGAACATACAAACTCTGTGTAGGTAGTGCCCTGGCTGGGATACAAACCAGGGACCCAGCGAAGGCAAGCATGCTATCCACGACATTATACACAATAACAAGTTTTTTATTTATTTAATTAGCGGCCCCACACTTAAACTGAAGCAGGTTCATTCCTGTTTTAAAGTTAAAGGACAACTGAACTCAGATGGATACAGAGGCTGCCATATTTATTTCCTTTTAAACAATACCAGTTGCATGGCAGCCCTGCTGATCTATTTGACTGCAGTAATGTCTGTATCACACCAGAAACAAGCATGCAACTAATCTAGTCAGATCTGATAATAATGTCAGAAACACCCAATCTGCTGCATGCTTGTTCTGGGTCTATGGATAAACGTATTAGTGGCAGAGGATCAGCAGGATAGCCAGGCAACTGGTATTGCTTAAAAGGAAATAAATATGACCTACTGACATTTAAATCACTAAATAATCTGGGCCCTGGCTACATGAAAGAAATGTTACAGCTGCGTAGCAATCCCCGCATTCTCAGATCCACAGGTTCTAATAATCTAGTCATACCCAGAGTCCACTTGGAAACTTTTGGACCCAGAGCCTTCTGTCATGCTGCTCCTACGTTCTGGAACTCCTTACCTCAGCAGATCAGGACAGCTCCATCCCTGGAAGTTTTTAAATCCAGACTGAAAACCCACCTGTTCAGTTTGGCATTTGCAGAAATATAACTTTTGTTGTGTGAATACTTCATCCTACTACACACTACTGAATCTGAGAGAGCCTAAGTGTTTTGAGTCCTATGGGAGAAAAGTGCTATAGAAATGTTATTGTATTGTATTGTATAAATATGGCAGCCTCCATATCCCTCTCGCTACAGTTGTCCTTTAAATTTGATTGTAAGTTAAAGGGGAACTTCAGCCTAAACAAACATACTGTTATTAAGTTACATTAGTTACTGTATGTTAATTAGAATAGATAGGTAATATAATCTTTTACCCACCCTGTTTTAAAAGAACAGGCAAATGTTTGTGATTCATGGGGGCTGCCATCTTTGTCATGGGGGCAGCCATCTTTTTGGTTCAAAGGAGGTGACAGGAGCATGAGACACAGTTCCAACTGTCCTGTGTCCTGATTACCCCTCCCAGCTGCACACGCTAGGCTTCAAATGTCAAAAAAAAAAAATTGCACCAAAACAGCAGAACGAGAACAACAACATCAGAAATCCCATCATGCTTTGCACAGCATAAGGGAAAACTTCCCGGGCAGTTTTCTTCTGTGGAGCTAAAAATGAGGCTTGTATAAGAGAAACAATGTTCTGATGCTGTGAAACTGTTAAAGAAACACCAGGCCTTTTCAGTGCTGCTGAGTCGATTTTTAGTCGACCAGCTAACGCCGATTGGCGTAAACTGGTCGTCTGCGGGTTACCATGGAAACGGCCACTCGATCGAGCGGCCTTTCCATGTCAGTTCACGGAGGGTGTCTCCGTGAACAGCCGGAGAGTCACCAATCGCGGCTCGCCGGCAAAATGTAAACACGCGGGGAAGAAATCCCCGCTGTTTGCATCATACGGCGCTGCTGCGCAGCAGCGCCGTCAGGCAGATCGGCGATCCCCGGCCTCTGATTGGCCGGGGATCGCCGGCATATGATAGGCCAAAGCCTATCCTACAATGCGCAGGACGGATATCCGTCCTGCGCCGCTCACAGGGGGAGGGAGAGGGAGGGAGAGGGACGGAGCGCCGAAAACGCTGCGGAGGGGGGCTTTGAAGAGCCCCCCTCCGCAAAGCGCAGCAAGCCGGCGGCGATCAGACCCCCCCAGGAGGACATCCCCCTAGTGGGGGAAAAAAAGGGGTTAGTCTGATCGCCCTGGCTATTTCCTGATCTGTGCTGCGGGCTGGAGAGCCCACGCAGCACAGATCATACAAAAATCCACTGGTCGTCAAGTGGTTAAGTACTATGTTACACATACTGGTATGGGTAGATAAATAATTTACTTTCGAACAACTCTGGGTTTGGACATACAGTGTAAACAATGTTTTTGGGGTTGATTTTAATGAACTTTAAAGGGAACCAGAGATGCCAGAATCGTAAAAAGAAAAAAAGATTTTATACATACCTGGGGCTTCTTTCAGCCCCATAAGCCAGCATCGCTCCCACGCCGCCATCCTCCGCTTCCTGGATCGCCGGTACCGGGTCCTGTCACTTCCGGCGGACGCGGCCAAATGTCCGCATGAGCAGGGGCTCCCTCCATACCCTTACGCGCGCGGTGCTGCCGCCGACTGGCCGAAACTACGGGACCCGGTACCGCCGGATACAGGAAGCGGAGGACGGCGGCGTGGGAGCGATCAGTGCGTATGGGGCTGGAGGAAGCCCCAGGTATGTATAAAATCTTCTTTCTGGGGCCTCTGGTTCCCTTTAACTGTTTTAAACTGTTACAACTGTACTGTTTGTACAGTTCTGTAACACGTGATAACAAAAATGGTACAATACAATTTTTACATGAGGACAACTTAATATGTATGAGACAATTTAACTCACCTGCTCGTAAATATGTATTTATCTCTATTGGATTATCATCATACTTCATTTTTATTTACCCTTTATTTAATTCACACCAATGATGTGTACAGTCACACGCACGCACACATATCAAATACATTTTCATATTTCACCACTAGATGTCAATAGAGAACCATGAAACCATTCTAATATACAGTACTCTGCAGTACAAAATCTATTACAACACACTTTGCGGGTATGAAACTTCTTAGTAAACAATGTATTTAAAAGGTAAATTATCATTGAATTATAACTTTTTTTTGTGGCCATATACTGTAGTAATACACGAGGGAAGATGCCTCCTCCAAACTGCACACAACTCTTTCTGAATGAGAGATGCCAGACCTCAAAGTGGCATGTCGCTTCTGCCTCATGAAAATTATAGATGAGCAAGAAATTACAAAAATATAGATTAACAAGAAATTATCATAAGAAAAAGATGAGCAAGAAATATCAAAATTCTATCTGTTATTTTTTTCGGTAATAAATATTTTTTTCCCTCATCCGGGATTTTCTTGCCCATCCACGGCATTTTATTTGTGAGATATGTATTCTGTTGTTTTATTGTTTTTATTGTTTACTAGAACTGGACAGATAGACCTGTCCCTCAGGAAAACAAACACCCCCAAGAGAATAGCACTCAAAAGACCCCTTTCCCAATGCCTATGTCATCACTCCAATGGGTAGATTCCCCGCCCACTGGTGTGATGACATATAGGCATCGGGAAAGGAAAATTACGGATAGGTAAGCAACAATTTTCTTCTATGAGACTCAAAACAATAAGGGATGGCAAATGCTGGGTTGGGCAAATGCATATTGTTGTATGTGGAAGAAGGCCATAGAGTCACAAGAAATTTATGATGGAATTCAGGGTTTGGAGAGTCAGGACGATGTTCCAGAATGTGATGACATGACTATATTTGAATAACAGTTGTTGATTTATTATTTTTTTTAAAGGACACCCGGGGTGACATGTGACATGATGAGATAGAAATGTGTATGTACAGTGCCAAGCACACAAATAGCTAGACTTTTTTTTCTTTCTCTGCCTCAAAGAGTTAAAAAATCAGGAATGTTTGGCAGTTTCTGTCCTTACTGATAAGTAATTACAGCCATAAAATACTTTCCTGTCAGTAAATGGCTTCTGAGAGCAGGAGAGAGATAAAAATGGTCAATAATTCATTGATTTAAGCTCTAGCATACTTCAATGAAGGTGTCATTGAGCGGGGACAATGAAACAGTAAAAACTTAAAAACTAGATTTAAATATATAATAAAACTGTGGGATATCTAAAAAAAGTAATTTTTAGGAGAAGAAGGATGAATACAATTGTTTTTCCCATCAGTTTATTTTCACCTCGGGTGTCCTTTAAAGAATAAATGTAGATTATTGTTCTTGGAAACATAAGACATCTCCTGAAAATACGCCCTAATACAGCTTTTGGTACAAAAATAATATAATACCCATCTTATTTTGGGGGAAACACAGTATTATAAATTAATGTACAGTATACACTGTTACCTACAATAACAAGTTTAACCACTTGAGGACCACAGTCTTTCTACCCCTTAAAGAATACCTGAACTGAAAATTAAAAGTCAAAATTAGCATACATAAGTCATACTTACCTTCCATGTAGTCTACTCCTCAGTGTCTTTCTCCTGTCCCGCGTCCTGTTTGTTCACTGTGATCAAGGGAATTTTCCGTCCTCCATTTTGAAAATGGTCATTACCCATAACAGCTTTCTGGTCAGCACACAGTTAAACTGTAACATCGCCCACTTGAGCCATAGGGAAACAGGGACATTACCTGGTACATCAGTTTTCCTCTCAGCCATAACTGACAGCAACTGATATTTTACTGACAGCAACTGATATATCACAAGCACTGGTCCACATGACACAGCCCAGGGGCCCCAGGTCTCTCTCACTCGCTGGGGCCCCCAAACCACCATGTGACACCTAGAGGGAAGTGTGGGCAAGCCCTGGACCTCTCACCTCCAGGGAACTCACCCCACCACCTCTAAACTGAATGCCAACTGCAACAAACACAATTGCTAACTTCCAGCTACAGCAATATCCTGCCTCTATCTGGCCAGCAGACGCCAGTCAGCCAATCAGGTGTACTGTCATACACCCTTTGCCTGCTGTACCAAATCTAGCAGGAATTACATAAATTAGCATTCAGGTGGGAGGCTTCGGTTGGACGCAATCGTGAATTGCATCGTTTACAGGGACGCCCCGTGTAGGCACATCTCCCACACGGTCCCCAACTGATATATTTCAGATCTGACAAAATGTTGTCAGAACTGGAAGGGATTATTGTCAGAAGAAAATGGTGAGCTTCTGAGAGGAACTGATGGCAATGTTTATTTGAAGTTACCTCATGTGTAAATATTTTTACTCAGTACATGTTCTCTTTAAAGAGAACCCGAGGTGTGTTTAAAGAATGTTATCTGCATACAGAGGCTGGATCTGCCTATACAGCCCAGCCTTTGTTGCTATCCCAAACCCCACTAAGGTCCCTCTGCACTCTGCAATCCCTCATAAATCACAGCCATGCTGTGAGGCTATGTTTACATCTGTAGTGTCAGTCTCAGCTGCTCCCCCGCCTCCTGCATAGCTCCGGTCCCTGCCACCGTCCCTTCCCTCCAATCAGCAGGGAGGGAAGGGATGCAGGCGGGGACTGGAGTTCTGCAGGAGGCGGGGAGAGCAGCAGACTGACACTATAGAGATAAACACAGCCAGCTCTGACAAGCTGTTTGTCAGCAGCGTGGCTGTGATTTATGAGGGATTGCAGAGTGCAGGGGGACCTTAGGGGGGTTTGGGATAGCAACAGAGGCTGGTCTGTATAGGCAGATCCAGCCTCTGTATGCAGATAATATTCTTCAAACCCACCTCAGGTTCTCTTTAAGGACCAGAGCCTTTTTTTCCATTCAGACCACTGCAGCTTTCACGGTTTCTTGCTCGGTCATACAATCTACCACCTAAATGAATTTTACCTCCTTTTCTTGTCACTAATACAGCTTTCTTTTGGTGCTATTTGATTGCTGCTGTGAGTTTTACTTTTTATTATATTCATCAAAAGACATGCATTTTGTCAAAAAAATGATTTTTTTTTAACTTTCTGTGATAACATTTGTCAAATAAAGTAACATTTCTGTATACATTTTAGTCCAAATGTATTGTGCTACATGTATTTGATAAAAAAAAACAAAAAACATTCAGTGTATATTTATTGGTTTGAGTAAAAGTTATAGCGTTTACAAACTATGGTGCAAAAAGTGAATTTTCCCATTTTGAAGCATCTCTGACTTTTCTGAGCCTCTGTCATGATTCATGAGGGGCTAGAATTCCAGGATAGTATAAATACCCAAAAAGTTTCCATTTCTTCTAACTTGTGACAAAAAAAAAATGAAATCTGCCACGGACTCACCATGCCCCTCTCTGAATACCTTGAAGTGTCTACTTTCCAAAATGGGGTCATTTGTGGGGTGTGTTTACTGTCCTGGCATTTTGGGGGGTGCTAAATTGTAAGCACCCCTGTAAAGCCTAAAGATGCTCATTAGACTTTGGGCCCTTTAGCGCAGTTAGGCTGCAAAAAAGTGCCACACATGTGGTATTGCCGTACTCAGGAGAAGTAGTATAATGTGTTTTGGGGTGTATTTTTACACATACCCATGCTAGGTGGGAGAAATATCTCTGTAAATGACAATGTTTTGATTTTTTTTACACACAATTGTTCATTTACAGAGAGATTTCTCCCACCTAGCATGGCTATGTGTAAAAATACACCCTAAAACACATTATAGTACTTCTCCTGAGTACAGCGATACCACATGTTTGGCACTTTTTTGCACCCTAACTGTGCTAAGGGGCCCAAAGTGTAATGATCGCTGCTGCAACAGCTATTGCTGGAAGTAGTAGTGCTGCAACTCAGGCAGTTCTGATCTATTTCCATGCAAGCTGCATAGCTTTGTCTGTCTTTCCCTGCTGTCAGCTTGTGACTGATTATCATTCACCTGTGTGGGAATCTGCATGTCTGCTCCCATTGGATGACCTCAGTATAAAGATCTGCTTCCTGCAGGGTTTCCTTGGGTTTTCATAGCTTCAGTTTAAGCCCGTCTTGCTGTCGCTTCAGCCCCCGATCGTGTTTCTTGTTCTAAAGATACTTTGCTGGTTTTGCATCATATATTGGTTCATTGCCAATATATATGCATACCAGCACGTTTATTATTTTCCTTGTATTCGTGTTACGTTGATACATCAGTGTCGCTGATATATACGTACACGAACTGTTTATTTCCTGTGTTCAGTTAGTCAGTTTTCCAGCACGTTTTGGTAGTTTGCGCGTACCATGAGCACCCGTGCTGAGCTAGTTATCCTGTTCCTGGTCCTGTTTGTGGATTGCGTTCATCTCTGCGAAGAGATAACGAATCCTTCTGAATCCTGTTCTGTTACTGTTTGTGGATTGCGTTCATCTCTGCGAAGAGATAGCGAATCCTTCTGAGTCCTGTTCCCTGTATTACTCCAGTCCCAGTCAGCGTTCCTGCTTATGTCATATATCGGTTCATTGCCGATATATACATATGTTAGTCAGACGTTACAAATAGTTTCATTGATAGCTGTAATTGTAATACGCTAGGAAAACATACTTATTGTATATTTATCTGTGTTACGTTCATCTATCTTGATCCTGCTATTTTCTGACTATCCTGTCCTGTCTTTGTGAGGCACGCCATCGCCGCAACGCATTGGCTGCCTCATTCCAGTCTGTCTGGTTTTGGACGCTTGCTGTCGCTAAGTAGCCGCTAGCTAGCAAGCGTTCATTCTGTCTACCTGTCCTGATCTCCTCAGTTCTGGTTTATGCGCTCAGCGCTACTTTGCGCTGAGACGTTATAACGAAAGCATTGTTTGTGGCTGTCAGATCTGCACCGGCTCTGTGCGCCACAATCTCCTATTGGAGTCAGTCCTCCCCTCCACTATACTAGGGATAGCCTGTTTCTTTGTGCTAGTGTGTGTACCTCCTCCACGTCAGCTCATGCGTTGCATGCTGACTGTGGAGAATACACCACCAAGCCTTACATTATGAAAACCCCATTACCAATCCCCATTGTGGGGGGGATTCCCAGAAAGTATGGCACAGTTAATTATGGTTCCTGAAATTTGAAGAACTTAACCCTGAAACAGAAAATGAGTTTTTCTCTGAATGTGCCAGGTTCCTGGCCAATCCCGATCTCCAAGCGACTCCTGTTTCAACCTGGGCACTCCAGCTAGTTTATATTTTGTTTAAAGGGCAATTGCTTCAGTGGGCATGTGATGTTCTCAATCATTCCGATTTGAATGAGAGACCGCTGGAATTTCTAGCGTTTGTGATCCATAACTGGTTGCGCATAGATCCATTGCCTTTTCCTCTAAATGAACTCCTGGCAGCAGGCCAATCAGCTGCTCCTTCAATTGTTTGCAAAAATGATCAGCAAGCAGAGAGTGTTCCTGATAATTTTCCTGCAGCCTTGAATAAATCACCAAAAACAGCAGGGTCTAAGGCAAAACGCAAACGTTCTAAGAAACGTGTCCGATCTGCAGAGTCGTTATCCTTAGCGACTGAGACCTATAATGAGATTCTGCCATTAACAGATAATGAAATGCAATTGTCTTTCAGGGGAGTTAAATGGACTTATGAAACTACTAATGAACTTTCATCACTGGCTAGGGAAAATAAAGATTTTTGTTTAAAAGAATTATCTGAGTATGATTATGAGGAGATATTACAGAGTATTGAACAAATCAACTTATTTGTGAAGCAAGGAAAGTTTGCATACACTACAGTTAAACACTTGCTACAGGTATTAGAGATTCTTAAGAATAAGGAATCTGCCAATCACCTGCTAATTAACCCAATATATGTCCCTGCCACAATCATATCTGCAAACTGTGATCTGCCTGTTAAGTATGCTTGGAATCCTCCATTTGAGAAAGGAGAGATGGAAGCTCTGGTCAATGAATGGAAGAATGATTCAAGTTCATTTTGTCAATTTTACAGTACAAAAAGTGAATTAGTATTGAATGCATGCATTAAGTCTGCCTATAACCTAATAAAAACTGGTGTGTGTGGGTATGACTTTGTGGCTCCATTGATCGATGTGTGGAAAATGATTTTGGATGATTTTTATGCGATTCAATCAGTTGATACCAGGGAAGACACACTGTCAATTGGAGACTGTCCCACTTCTCCAGTTACTGAGTCCCTGCCATGTCTTGTGAATGTTCCTGTAACTCCACCCTGTACCATGGATAACTCAGTGTTACTTCCCAGTAAAACAGAAGCCACTGATACTTTCTTAACTTTGCCCTGCACAAATTTCTCAGCAGAGAATCCAGAGGTCCTGCTGACTTCTGAGTCCAGCCTAGCCAGTACTCATGAGTGTTTGTTCAGTGAAACAGACACCAGAAAAATCTTGCCTGTCTCTGCAAACACTTCTGCAGAAATTACCCGTGTTAATAAAGTTCAACTCCTGTCTGATCCAGCAGATGCCAATAGATGCACTACATCAGTTTCCGAGTCCCAGCAATCCTGTCCAGAAACCTCAGAACCCCAGCATCTGAATTTTCCAATTTTACAATTGAATGGTGATTCAGATGCGCAAACATTGTGTCTTGATCTTCCTGTTTCTACACCTCGCTCTAGTTTCGTGAATAGCTCAGAGCATCTGCTCTGTGAACCTGAAATCGCAGAATTATTACCTTGTTCAGAAAATGTTCCAATAAATTTGCCCTGTACCATGAATTGTGCAGTAGATCTCTCCAATGAAACTCAGGTCACAGAATCATTATGCTGTCCAGCAGGTGCTTCCATGGTTTTGCCCTGCAATATGGACTGTTCAGTGATCCTGTCCAGTGAAGCTGTGGTCGCAGAGTCTTATGCTTCACCCAGTACTTTGGATATTTCAAACCCTCTAGCAGAGGAGTCTGAGGCACTGCTTACCTCAGTTGGTGTTGCAGTAATATTCACTTGTCTAGCAGCTGTTTTGGAATTACAGTCTGCTCTAATAAAACTTGGTGAATTTCTGCCCAGCAAAGCAGAAGCCATTGAAATATTGTCCTCGTCAGCAATTGTGTTAGATACCTTGCCCTGTACACAGTCTGATTTAACCAATGTTGTTGAGTCCCTCTCCAGTGTTGTAACAGCCGAGGAACTCCAGCCCTGTCCTCTGAATGTTTCAGAAGTCTTGCCCTGTAACATGGATAATTCTGATTCTCTGGTCAAAATAATAGAAATCTCAGAATTTCAGTCCGGTCTGATGAGTGTTCCTGAAACCCAGCCCTGTATCCTGAAAGATTCTGGTTCTCTGGCCGCTGTGGCAGAGGTTCCAGAGTCCCCTTCCTGTCCAGGGAATTCCTCAGTTTTGCCTAGTCCAGTGGGGGCTGCTGCAATACTGACTTGTTCTGCAGCGCCTCATGAGCTCCAATCCAGTGTATTAAATGAGTCTCTGTCCAGTCCAGAGGTAGTTGTGGAGTCCCTATCTGGTTCAGTGCATACATCAGAAGATTTGTCCTGTCTTGTTAGTGCCCCTGAATCTGATTTGTTACTGACTTTGCTGGAATCAGCGACATCTAAGTCTGATCCAGCATTCTCGTGTAAAAGTCCAGTAGTTGCGAAGTTTAGTCATGATGATTTTTTTTTGGCCAGTCCTGGTTTTGGTCCTGTCTTGGCTGACCCTGAGGCTCACAGTTCCTTGACATGCCCAGAGGTTTCTCTTGTGCCGGTGTGCCCAGATGTTCTTTGTGTGCCAGAATGCCCAAGTGTGTCTAAGGTGTTAGCGTGCTCTGATGCTTCCTTAGTGGGAACACGTTCTGATGTTGCCAGTCTGCCTGCATGCCCAGAGATGGTTCTGGTCCCTGAAAGCCCTGATATTGATGTTTGTCCTTGTGGCCCTGACTCGGGAATTGCCCTAGGTTCCATAGGGGTTCTTGATAGTTCTCCATGTGAGCCTAAGGGGCATTCTGACCTATGGGGATCTCTTTGGAGCTTCAAGGTGTTCTGGGAGGTCTCTGAGAAAACTTGTCCTGGTGCCTTGGACTGGTTCAACAGTGGGTTTTGTGTTGGTAAAGACAGTACCGGTGGGCATTGCAAAGGCGTTTCTGAACGGTTCCTGGAAGGTGGTGGGTATCGCTCAGGGAATTTCGGAGGGCTTTCTTCTGGAAATCATGGTTCTGATGGGTGTCACATTGGGGCTTGTAGTACTGATGGGCATGGTTCTGTAGGTTCTGGTTCTGATGAGTCCAGTCTTGTGGGGACTGATTCTGGAATTCGGTCTTGCCGGGCTGTCCCGGTCATCATGAATTATCAGTCAGACTGTTTTGTTGGGAATTTCAGTTTTGAAAAGCGTCTGGAATCCGCTTTTAAGGGCGGGGGTACTGTAATGATCGCTGCTGCAGCAGCTATTGCTGGAAGTAGTAGTGCTGCAACTCAGGCAGTTCTGATCTATTTCCATGCAAGCTGCATAGCTTTGTCTGTCTTTCCCTGCTGTCAGCTTGTGACTGATTATCATTCACCTGTGTGGGAATCTGCATGTCTGCTCCCATTGGATGACCTCAGTATAAAGATCTGCTTCCTGCAGGGTTTCCTTGGGTTTTCATAGCTTCAGTTTAAGCCCGTCTTGCTGTCGCTTCAGCCCCCGATCGTGTTTCTTGTTCTAAAGATACTTTGCTGGTTTTGCATCATATATTGGTTCATTGCCAATATATATGCATACCAGCACGTTTATTATTTTCCTTGTATTCGTGTTACGTTGATACATCAGTGTCGCTGATATATACGTACACGAACTGTTTATTTCCTGTGTTCAGTTAGTCAGTTTTCCAGCACGTTTTGGTAGTTTGCGCGTACCGTGAGCACCCGTGCTGAGCTAGTTATCCTGTTCCTGGTCCTGTTTGTGGATTGCGTTCGTCTCTGCGAAGAGATAACGAATCCTTCTGAATCCTGTTCTGTTACTGTTTGTGGATTGCGTTCATCTCTGCGAAGAGATAGCGAATCCTTCTGAGTCCTGTTCCCTGTATTACTCCAGTCCCAGTCAGCGTTCCTGCTTATGTCATATATCGGTTCATTGCCGATATATATATATGTTAGTCAGACGTTACAAATAGTTTCATTGATAGCTGTAATTGTAATACGCTAGGAAAACATACTTATTGTATATTTATCTGTGTTACGTTCATCTATCTTGATCCTGCTATTTTCTGACTATCCTGTCCTGTCTTTGTGAGGCACGCCATCGCCGCAACGCATTGGCTGCCTCATTCCAGTCTGTATGGTTTTGGACGCTTGCTGTCGCTAAGTAGCCGCTAGCTAGCAAGCGTTCATTCTGTCTACCTGTCCTGATCTCCTCAGTTCTGGTTTATGCGCTCAGCGCTACTTTGCACTGAGACGTTATAACGAAAGCATTGTTTGTGGCTGTCAGATCTGCACCGGCTCTGTGCGCCACAATCTCCTATTGGAGTCAGTCCTCCCCTCCACTATACTAGGGATAGCCTGTTTCTTTGTGCTAGTGTGTGTACCTCCTCCACGTCAGCTCATGCATTGCATGCTGACTGTGGAGAATACACCACCAAGCCTTACACAAAGTCCAATGAGTACCTTTAGGATTTCACAGGTCGTTTTGAGACATTTGGTTTCAAGACTACGCCTCACGGTTTAGGGCCCCTAAAATGCCAGGGCAGTTTAGGAACCCCACAAGTGACCCCATTTTAGATAGACAACACCACAAGGTATTCTGTTAGGAGTATGGTGAGTTCATAGAAGATTTTTTTTTGTCACAAGTTAGCGGAAATTGACACTTTGTGAAAAAAAAAACAATAAAAATCAATTTCCGCTAACTTGTGACAAAAAATAAAATCTATGAACTCACCATACCCCTTACCAATACCTTGGGGTGTCTTCTATCTAAAATGGGGTCACTTGTGGGGTTCCTATATTGCCCTGGCATTTTAGGGGCCCTAAACCGTGAGGAGTAGTCTTGAAACCAAATTTTTCAAAACGACCTGTGAAATCCTAAAGGTACTCATTGGACTTTGGGCACCTTAGCGCAGTTAGGGTGCAAAAAAGTGCCACACATGTGGTACCGCCGTACTCAGGAGAAGGAGTATAATGTGTTTTGTGGTGTATTTTTACATATACACATGCTAGGTGGGAGAAATATCTCTGTAAATGACAATTGTTTGATTTTTTTTACACACAATTGTCTATTTACAGAGATATTTCTCCCACCCAGCATGGGTATGTGTAAAAATACACCACAAAACACATTATACTACTTCTCCTGAGTATGGCGATACCACATGTGTGGAACTTTTTTGCACCCTAACTGTGCTAAGGGGCCAAACGTCCAATGAGTACCTTTAGGATTTCACAGGTCATTTTGAGGCATTTGGTTTCTAGACTACTCCTCACGGTTTAGGGCCCCTAAAATGCCAGGGCAGTATAGGAACCCCACAAGTGACCCCATTTTAGAAAGAAGACACCTAAAGGTATTCCATTAGTAGTATGGTGAGTTTATAGAAGATTTTATTTTTTGTCACAAGTTAGCGGAAATTGATTTTTTTTTCACAAAGTGTCATTTTCCACTAACTTGTGACAAAAAACTTCTATGAACTCACCATACTACTTACGGAATACCTTGGGGTGTCTTCTTTCTAAAATGGGGTCACTTGTGGGGTTTCTACACTGCCCTGGCATTTAAGGGGCCCTAAACGTGAGGAGTAGTCTGGAAATGCCTCAAAATGACCTGTGAATAGGACGTTGGGCCCCTTAGCGCACCTAGACTGCAAAGAAGTGTCACACATGCAGTATCGCCGTACTCAGGAGAAGTAGTATAATGTGTTTTGGGGTGTATTTTTACACATACCCATGCTAGGTGGGAGAAATATCTCTGTAAATGGACAATTGTGTGTAAAAAAATCAAAAGATTGTCATTTACAGAGATATTTCTTCCACCCAACATGAGTATGTGTAAAAATACACCCCAAAACACATTATACTACTTCTCCTGAGTACGGCGATACCACATGTGTGACACTTTTTACAGCCTAGGTGCGCTAAGGGGCCCAAGGTCCTATTCACGGGTCATTTTGAGGCATTTGGTTTCTAGACTACTCACGGTTTAGGGCCCCTAAAATGCCAGGGCAGTATAGGAACCCCACAAGTGACCCCATTTTAGAAAGAAGACACCCCAAGGTATTCCGTTAGGTGTATGGTGAGTTCATAGAGATTTTATTTTTTGTCACAAGTTAGTGGAAAATGACACTTTGTGAAAAAAACAATAAAAATCAATTTCCACTAACTTTTGACAAAAGAATAAAATCTTCTATGAACTCGTCATACACCTAACAGAATACCTTGGGGTGTCTTTTTTTTCTAAAATGGGGTCACTTGTGGGGTTCCTATACTGCCCTGGCATTTTAGGGGCCCAAAACTGTGAGGAGTAGTCTGGAAACCAAATGCCTCAAAATGACTGTTCAGGGGTATAAGCATCTGCAAATTTTGATGACAGGTGGTCTATGAGGGGGCGAATTTTGTGGAACCGGTCATAAGCAGGGTGGCCTCTTAGATGACAGGATGCATTGGGCCTGATCTGATGGATAGGAGTGCTAGGGGGGTGACAGGAGTGGGCGTATTGCGGTCCTTTCGGCGTCCTCTTTGACGCCGCCCATCGGCTGTGGGTGGTCAGCAAGTGGTTAATGTGAACAACAATAACAAGTTTAAGCATTTCAGCCCGCAGGGATTTTTCACCTTATGCATAAGAGCAATTTTCACCTCCCATTCATTCGCTAATAACTTTATCACTACTTATCACAATTAATTGATCTTTAGCTTGTTTTTTCTGCCACTAATTAGGCTTTCTTTGGGTGATACATTTTGCTAAGAATTATTTTTTTATAAATGCATTTTAACAAGAATATTGTTTATGGAAAAAATTTATGGAAAAAATTTATTATTTCTCAGTTTTTGGCCATTAAGGACCAGGGGTGGTTTGCCTGATCTGTGCTGCGTGGACTCTCCAGCCAGCAGCACAGATCAGGATAGAGCCAGGGCATTCAGACTTACCCCCTTTTTTCCCCACTAGGGGGATGTCCTCCTGGGGGGGTCTTCTGATCGCCGCCGGCTTGCTGCGCTTTGTGAAGCCCCCCTCCGCAGCGTTTTCGGCGCTCCGTCCCTCTCCCTCCCTCTCCCTCCCCCTGTGAGCGGCGCAGGACGGATCCATTGTAGGATAGGCTTCAGCCTATCATATGCCGGCGATTCCCGGCCAATCAGCAGCGCCGTATGATGTAAACAGCGGGGATTTCTTCCCCGCGTGTTTACATTTTGCCTGCGAGCCGCTCTCCGGCTGTTCACGGAGACACCCTCCGTGAACTGACATGGAAAGGCCGCTCGATCGAGCGTCTGTTTCCATGGTAACCCGCTTAAGACCTGCTGACGCCTATGGGCGTTAGCTGGTCCTTAAGTGGTTAAAATAATCCACGATACCATAATTAAAACCTATGTATTTTATTTGCCCGTTTGTCCCGGTTATTACACCATTTAAATTTGGTCCCTATCACAATGTATGGCGCCAATATTTGATTTGGAAATAAAGGTGCATTTTTTCATTTTTGCATCCATCACTATTTACAAGCTTATAATTTAAAAAATGTTCGTAGTATACCCCCTTCACATGCATATTTTAAAATTTCAGACCCTTAGGTAACTATCTATGTTTTGGTGTTTTTGGTTTTTAATTGTAATTTTTTTTCCATTAAAAATTTTATTTGGGTAATTTTTGGTGTGGGAAATAAACAGTTAATTTTAAAGGGGAACTGAATCTGAGAGAGCCTAAGCGCTTTGAGTCCTATGGGAGAAAAGCGCTATAGAAATGTTATTGTATTATTGTATTATTGTATAACTGAAGAGAGAGGTATATGAAGGCTGTCATGTTTATTTCCTTTTAGACAATACCAGTTGCCTGGCAGCCCTGCTGATCCTCTGCCTCTAATACTATTAGCCATAGCCCCTGAACAAGCATGCAGCAGATCAGGTGTTTCAGTGGCTCAGACTTATAAGTCTGATCTGACAAGACTAGCTGCATGCTTGTTTCTGGTTTTAATCAGATACTAGTGCAGAGAAATAGACCAGCAGGGCTGCCAGGCAACTGGTATTGATTAAAAGGAAATAAACAGGACAGCCTCCATATACCTCTCTCTTCAGTTCCCCTTTAAATGTAATAATGTGTATTTATTACATTGAAAAATGAATGTAGATGTAGTTTTACTATTTGGCCACATTGAGATTACTTTTTTTTTCTGTCCTTCTCACTTCCAGGAAGCGAGAAGAGGACGGAAAACTGTTTTTTTTTTTCAGAAAGACTGCGGCCTCTGATAAGAGGCTGTCGGTTTTTCTGCTGGGAACTTAGATCAATGAATGGGAACCAAGTTCCTATTCATTGATCTCCGGGCTACCAGGGAACTGCACGGGGGTGCATGCGCAATCCTACGCAGGAGCGCGCTGAAGCGAGGAACCGCAGCAAAGCAGCCACCTGGACGTGAGGATCACATCCAGGCAGCATAAATGGTTAATGTGAATAACAAGGTTAGTGTTGTACTTTGTTTTCTGGTTGAACTTGATGGACGTTTGTCTTTTTCAACCCAAATAACTATGTAACTGTATGTGAACCTAAACTGAAAAAAAAAAGTTTAACTTACCTGGGGCTTCCATGGGCCACAGCCGAGCAGGCACAGTGGCCCATGGACTCACCAGTTGGCTGACTGAAAGAGGGTCGCTGCGGGGGACTGGAGGGGCGCTTAGTGATACTGTGGGCATGGTGTGGCTGCAGGGGGCTAGTAGAAGCCCCAGGTAAATGAAACTTTTTTTTCAGTTTAGGTTCACTTTAAGCAAGTTATCTTGCCTAGGGCCCCCATTTCATTTTTCATTCCTTTTGTGGGTAGGGACAGGTTTTTGTTTGTTTTAAATCTAGGGTCTGTAGTTTTAAGAAACACTGACCATAATTTGTACTGACACTGGCCTTTAAAGGGAACCTAAAGTAAATGGCATATGGCGACTGCCTATTTATTTCCTTGTAAACAATACTAGTTGTCTGGTTGTCCTGTTGATCTTTTTGGCTGCAGTAGTATCTGAATCACACACCTGTAACAATCTAGTCAGGCTGCAGTCAGAGCACCTGAACTGCATGCTTGTTCAGGGTCTATGGCTAAAGATATTACAGGCAGGTGATCAGCAGGACAGCTAGGGAATGTGCATTGTTTAAAAGGGAATTCATAAGTCAGTCATGTTTCTCTCACTTTAGGTGTAAGATATTGAGATTGCAGGATGGAAAATGGCCACAAGATGGCACACAAAGGCATATTATTATGTAGATGGTCAGAAGCATCCACCAACCTAGATAGGGGATTTGACTTGTGACAGTTTGACTTATTTGAACAGAGAACACTGAATTGAAATTTGTTCCATTTAGTGAAGAGGAAAGGAAATGACTGTGAGCTGCTTTAGATGATGTATCAGATATGTGGCGTTTGGATGTGCAGTTTAGACGTGTCATGATGGTTTTGCACATGCTAGTTCTTCGGCCCCTTTTACACTTTTTTGTGTTGTGTTATCCTTTCCGCACACAGGGTAACGCAACAGCAATGAAAGTCTATGGGGCCCAGTACACTATATCGCATTGCACCGGAAGCTTCCGATTTGTCGCATTACTGTGAGACTTCTGCAGCGACGCAGCTGCAGCGGAATGCATTGAAGTCAATGCGCAACACACACAACATTTGTTGGCAGTAGCATTGCGGTGGGCATGCGCGGAACAATGCAAATACATTGGGGAAGTGACATACTTTCTGTCCAGCATGGGTAAGGGGCTGCAAAGAGCGTGCGGACTGCAGTGCAGGGGCAGCAGGCATAAACTGTTACCTCTCCTGATGCCTACCACTCTCCCTGCTCTCCTCTCTGCCCCCGCCCACAGTCTACCTAAATGCCCTTCGGCAGCCTCTTCCGGGTCGCCAGAGTCGGGCACTACTGCGCAGGTGCTGAAAGGGCTGTGTGCGTTTTACAGTGTGCGCCTGTGGCCAGAATCATTCTGCGCATGCATATGACATCATCATATGCATGCGCACATCGTTCCTGGCCACAGGCGCGCGCTGTAGGGCGCCTATGTAGGTTAGGTAGGCATCAGGACAGGTGAGTATATGCCTGCTCCCCCTGTTTCTCTAGGTTATTCTGGCTCTGGTATCCTTTAAAATAGAAGGAAGGGGAGTAGAGCATGGACTGGTTCTAAAGGGGCCCATACACTGGTCGATTTCAGCCATCGATCGTTTCTATGGAATTGATCGATCGATCAGAAATTGATTCTATCAAATCTATCGATCGATTTGCATCCGATTTCGAACGATTTTCTCTATATGACAGGATGGAAATCTAGGTCGATCTGCTGCTGGCAGCAGATCGATGGGCCATAGAGTTGCATTGGATCTAATGGTCCAATAGTGCATTTAGATCAGTGGCGTAGCAATAGGGGGTGCGACCGCATTGGGGCCCTTGGGCCAGAGGACCCCTCCCTCAAGCACAATATTAGCTCTCTATTGGTCCTGTGCTCATAATAATCACTTCTATAGATACTTTGAATAGTGGTAATCATTAACAAGCTGTTCCCCACCCCCTTCTTGCACCTCTGACACTGTAGTTGCCATTGGCAGGTTTTGGTGCGCCGTATCAATTGTTATGTATAGAGTGCTTGGGGAGCCCCATTGTAAAACTTGCCTCGGGGCCCACAGCTGCTTAGCTATGCCACTGATTTAGATAGATTCTGAAATGTATTGGAAATCTGTTTGTAGTGTGTACACACATCAGATAGATTCCTGGCAGATTGAACCTGACAGGCATCTGACAGAAATCTATCTGATGGTCAAATCTGCTGCAAATCTATCAACGTATGGCCATGACCTTATGCTTTTTGCTGACGCCAACCTGTAAACCACTTTATGTTCTTTGCTTACCTTCAGAGTCACCTTGACTGAAAACTTTCTGCTTTAATTGATGGCTAATGCCAGTTATATTATATACAACACAATTAATGGGCAATGAGTCAGCACTCTGATGGAATCAATCAATCAGCAGGTCTCAGACCAATCACAGCAGCTCCGTCATCCTGAAGCACATTCTTGGCACGCTGCTTCCAGCTCTGTCAGATTCTGCAGTTACAACAATCCAGTAGTGGTTGATTAGATGGACATGAGGTCACCCTATCGGAGAGGGGCGCCTGCGCTGCATGCAAGTGCCGGTCACGCTGTCAGAGGCAGTATCAGCTCCCAGCAGGGATGCTCAAATTCGGCTTCGGGAGATATCCGGATTTTTGCTATCCGGATATCTCCCAATAATGCTGTGCGGGCTGGGCGGGGGGGTCAAGCTTACCTCTCTGTCGTCTTCTTCGGTCGTCCCTCGGCGCCTCCCACGATGCGCTCCATGCGCGTCACGTGATTACAAACACTTCCTCCTTCAACCAGGAAGGAGGAGGTGTTTGTTATCAGGTGACCGCCGCTTGGAGCGCATCGTGGGAGGCGCCGAGGGACGACCGAAGAAGACGACAGAGAGGTAAGCTTGACCCCCCCGCCCAGCCCGCACAGCATTACTGGGAGATATCCGGATAGCAAAACTCCGGATATCTCCCGAAGCCGAATTTGAGCATCCCTGGCTCCCAGCACCGGGGTCAGTATCAGAAATGTCAGTGTATAATGATTACATAATGGCACTCTAAAGGTGCGTACACACATGCAACTATAGTCGTTTGTAACGATCGTTCCCCGATCTTTACCAACGACGATCGTTACAAAAAAGAACCACCGACTATTAAGGCAAACGACGAACGAGCCAAATCGCTACAAAAGAAAGTTCTGTCTCGGCGGATTTTAACCAACGACGATCGTTTGCAAAAGTAGTACATCGTTGGAAACGGTCGTTCGTACTAGGCTTGACATGCGCATTTCACTATTTCTCTGTGAAACTTCTCATTTTTATGCGCAGGCGCAATAGTTGCTTTACGTGATGTAACGTTCGTTCTAACGATCAGATCGTTACACACCTTTTAAAACTAACTTTACATCACTAACTTAAACATCAATTAAAAGTTCGTTCGTCGTTCTCAACGAACGATCGTTGTCGCATGTGTGTACGTAGCATAAGGGTATTTTTGCAAAGTGGCAAATGCTGGGTTGCACTTTCTTGAACAGGGGAATTATGTTCTGTTACTTAGCAGAATTAAAAAGGAACCTGAGATGTGAGAGCTATGGAAGCTGCCATATTTATTTCCTTTTAAACAATACCAGTTGCCTGACAGTCCTGATCTTTGTGGTCAGTAAGCTAAATCATGCACCTGGAACAAGCATTCAACAAATCCTGCTAGATTTGTCAAAGGCATCTGATCTGCATGCTTGTTCAGGGTCTATGACTTAAAGTATTAGGCCTCTTTCACAGTGTGACGTTAAAGTCGCACATTAATTAAACCAACACCTAACGCAGAATAACTCACAGCAATTAAAAATCAATGGCCTGTTCACAGTGCAGACGTTGTGTTGGTGTCTAACGCTGCACGTTAAAGAGACTCTGAAGCGAGAATAAATCTCGCTTCAGAGCTCAAAGTTAGCAGGGGCATGTGTGCCCCTGCTAAACCGCTGCTATCGCGCCGCTAAATCGGGGTCCCTTCACCCCCAAACCCCCCACTGCAACACTTGGTCGCAGACTTGGTCGCTCCTGGAGGCAGGGCTAACCGCCGCAGCCCTGCCTCCAGTCGCGTCTATCAGCAGCGCATCGCCGCCTCTCCCCCGCCCCTCTCAGTGAAGGAAGACTGAGAGGGGCGGGGGAGAGGCGGAGATACGCGCTGACAGACGCGCGTGGGGCAGGGCTGCGGCGGTTAGCCCTGCCCCAACCAGGAAGCGCTCCCCTGCTGCACGGAGGGGGATTTGGGGGTGAAGGGACCCCCGTTAAGCCGCAGGATAGCGGCGGTTTAGCAGGGGCACACATGCCCCTGCTATCTATGAGGTCTGAAGGGAGATTTATTCTCGCTTCAGACTCCCTTTAAATAAAAGTGTTCACTTTTTTAGCTGCGTTAGACTGTTTGCACATGCTCAGTAAGACTTGGCGACATACTCTTCATTGCCTGTATTTTCTACAGTATATGCTGTATACATTGGTAATGCTGCGTTGCGACTTTTTGGTCGCGTTGCGTTGTTAGTTTGCGGTGAGACTTTAACGTTGCATCAAACCGCAACGTCTTAACGTGAAAGTAGCCTTAGAGGCAGAGGATCAGGACAGCCAGGTCATTTAAAAAGAAATGAACATGTGAGCCTCCATATACCTCTCATCTTGGGTTTCCTTTACTACTGTAAAGCTTTATTTCAAATTACAATAATGCACTTTGCACGACAAATCAAGGCAGTGGGGCCTAGCACACTTACCGCGTCACGTTGCGCCGCAAGTTCCCAATCAACTGCCGTCCCGCCGCAAAATCAACAGCATGTAGCCGTCGGACTTCTGCGGCGACACATTGGCGGTAGAAGTCATGTAATTCAATGGGCAACACAGGGATTTTAACTGGTTTTCCTTCCACGGTTTTTACACCTTAAAGTTCCTGACATTTCTGGACACTTAAGCTGTGTCGTACAGCAGTAACATTTTAATTATCTATGCTATCTTAAGCTGGCCACTAACTGTCCAATTTCTAGCGAAAAATCATTTGAGCGATCAGAAATTCTGATCGGATTGGTTGTAAATAATCTCCATTGGTGGACACAATAGATTATGAACGAGTGAAAAAAATGTCGCCCGAATGAATTTTCGTCGAACGAAAATTTGGATTTTCTTGGTGGTCGTGATAGATAGGAAGCAATGATTGGTTAGTTGATGGTGTAGTGAACGATTTTTCATCCGATCAGAATTTCTGATCGCTCCCTTCAGAATTTAAACCCCAGTCTCCCAGTGACTGACTGTAGCAGATGTTAGGCCTCTGCCATTCAGAGTGCATGAATGGCAGCAATGTAAATATTCCCCTTGAAAATCAAAAGGTGAATTTTGATTGGCTGCTGTAGGCTCCACCCACTTATCTGAATATTGGTCCCAGTCACCCAGTGGCCAACTGTGTCATGTTTGAGAACCCTGCCAATAACAGAATGGCTGAAATCAACCTAACAAATCTGATTGGCTGTTTGTGGCTCCACCCCTTTGGACCCCAGTCACCCAATGACTGACTGTATCAGGTTTGAGGCCTCTGCCACTAACAGTGTGAGAATGGTAGCAATGTGAATATTCCCCTTGAAAATCAATAGGTACATTTTAATTGGCTGTTGTAGGCTCCACCCACATTTCTGAATATTCATCCCAGTCACCCAGTGGCCAATTGTGTAAAGTATGGAAACCCTGCAATGTAAAAAATGAAGTTGTTGGCACCGCCCACTTTTTTTAACCTTGACATACAGTCACTCAGTTATCAAGTTTATCAGCTTTGGGGTCCTTGGTATCAATACTTTGTATATTCCCATTGAAAAATAAACAAATCTGGCTGTTTGTGGCTCCGCCCCCTTCCTGAATTTGTACCCTAGTCACCCAGTGACCAACTGTACCAGGTTTGAGGCATCTGCTTTTACCAGTATAAGAGAATGGTAGCAGATGAAATATTCCCTTTGAAAATCAAAAGGTGAATTTTTATTGGCTGTTGTAGGCTCCCCCCACCTTCCAAAACCTTAATCTGTCACCCAATGACCACCTGTGCAAAGTTTGAGAACCCTGCCATTAACGGTGTAAGAATGGCTGCAGTTTATATTTTCCCAGTAAAAGTTGTTTTGGCTCCGCCCACTTTTTGTAACCTTGACACACAGTCACTCAATGACCAAGTTTGTGAGCTGTCAGGTTCCTGGCATCAAAAATGTGTGAATGGAAGCAGTTTATCAACCAAGGAAATCTGATTGGCTGTATGTGGCCCCGCCCCTTTAGTGAACTTTGACCCCAGTCACCCAATGACCGACTGTAGCAAGTTTGAAGCCTCTGCCATTAAAAGTGTAAGAATAGCAAAAGTTGAAATATTCCCCTTGAAAATCAACAGGTGAATTTTGATTGGCTGTTGTAGGTTCCACCCATTTTCTTGAATCTTAATCCCATTCACCCAGTGACCAACTGTGTCAAGTTTGAGAACTCTGTGATTAACAGTCTAAGAATGGCTGCAGTTTACATTTTCCCATTTAAAATGAACGGCTGAAATTTGATTGGCTGTTGTATGCTCCGCCCACTTTTCCTGGATTTGTAACCTCGGTCACCAAGTGACCAACTGTGCCATGTGTGAGGACTCTGGCTTGATTACTGTGAGAATGGCAGCCTTTTACATTTTTTCCATTGACTTGAATGGGTGGAATCTGATTTGCTGTTTGTAGCTCCTCCCAGGTGTGCAGGGGGGCCGCAAGACCCCCAGAACATATCATCCCAGGTAGTAAGGGATCTGTATACCAAGTTTCATTCAAATCGGTCAAGCCGTTTTCGCGTGATCGCGGCACATACACACACACATACACACACACACATACATCCGATTTTATATATATAGATTTATGGGGAAAAATTAAGTGTAAGGCTAGGTCCACACTAGACACAGTTGCAGGACGGATGCTGCAGTCCGGATCAGGGGAAGATTAGGAGAAGTACCACCGTACTGCAAACTGATGAAAGTGCATCAGTTTTGCATCAGTTTTGCATCAGTTTCCGTTCAGTTTTTCCCTGACAGAAAACGTCTCCATCATTAGGAAGGAGTGGGAGGATTTTTTTGGGCCAATCATAAAGCTCAGGCTATCCGTTTTCACATCCGTTTTTTGCCCGTGGAGCTGGAGATGCGCTTTCTCATTGCTTTCACTACCCCTGCGTGTATCCGTGGTCCTGATCCGTTGCGTGAAAATGCAGCAGATCCGGACCTTCCGTTCAGGTTTTGAGAACGGGTCCCCGCAAACGCAGACGGAACCGTTTTTTACTTGGGTGAGGCTGGCTGCTATTTTGAACATTAGTATCCGGGACTCCGTTTTTCATCAGGTTTGAAAAACGCAGCCACGAATACGTTTCCGGACCTAGTATGGACCCGGTCTTAATGCAGAAAAAAAACATATTTTCATTTTTCACCCTTCCTAATTTTCACATCACACGTCTCACAGTTGTAAAACATTTACAAGTAAATTATTTGGCCCTTCCCGATTAAAATTATACCTCATATGCCACATTTTACATCTAGCTGAGCATGTGGCAGACCGTTATCCCCAGTCTGCGCGTCTGTGGCGATCGAATGCGTTCGCTAGGTCGACAGTTCAGGGCAGGGGGCATAGAGCTGTACAGATGCATCACTAGGCAATGGTATAGCGCTACATCTGTAGAGCATTGGGGCCTGAAACTTTCTTTTATTGGGACTGTCACTTTAATTTTTTATTTATTTATTTTTTTTTACTTTTACAACTTTTTTTTTTCTAACTTTGTTGAATGATTGTTGCTAGCTCTCAGCAACAATCATTCACTTTACCATTCACGTGACTGTGGATAAGCGTGGTCACGTCCGCGGTCACGTGCAGGCGCGGGAGCACGCGTGCATGCACGGTGGCAGACAGCTGGAATTAATGCAAGATGTAGATTCTACATCCTGGAACACACATGGGGGGGGGGGGGGGGGTTAATTAGGACGTAGAATCTTCGTCCTGAAACCTTGATCAGTTAAATTTGTTGGCGGCGGCGCGCATGTGCGTAACGAAGGGGAAACCCAGGAACCCCAGTGACATACTTCCTGTCCAGTGGGGGGTACATCACTGGGCGATGTGTGGCGACGGGCATTAAAGGGCATGGGGGGGCACTATGCATATGACCCTGTCGGCAAACTCTGCCGCAGGTTCATGTGAATGAGGTTTTCTGCCATGTAATGGAGGCCATGTGTAAAACCGGCCAAAAAGTTACAGCAAAACACAGTAAAGAAGCCGGGCAGGTGCTGCTTTACTTCCCTCTACTTCCTGATAAGCAGAAAAACCTTTTAAATAAAAACAACCCACTTAATGAATGCTGGATGTCTTATGCCCGGTACACAGGATACAATTCCCCCATCAGATCAACGGGTCGAAATGATAATTTCCGACATGTCCAATCTGCTCCCAATCAATAATAGGATCGATTGTGGTCAGTAGTGGTCTGAAAATCGATCCCGTTACCGACCGGAGGCAGATCGGACATGTCCCACATGAGCGGTTTGTCGATCTGATGGTAAATTGAATGATGTGTTCCTAGCATTACTACGTCAGAAATACAAGCAAATCAACCTGCAAAGTTGCGATGGTCAAGGCAAGGTGGCCACACACCATACAATTTTATAAATATCTGTTCAATTTAAGAATTGCAATCACTTTTACTGGCTGATTGTAACATTTCAAAAATATGACCAATATACCACACACCTATGTTCAATTTTTCCCCAATTATGATAAAAATGATTGGAAACTCTGAGAAAATTGCTTGGGTGTGTATATTAATAAATTGACAATCTAACACACACCATACAATCATCAGAGAAATTGAAGAAAAATATCTGGCATTCTGGATAGATAAAAATCGAAAAAAACGGGAAATCCGATCGGATTTTTCAGTTGAATGAAAAAAAAGCTTTCCATTTTTTCGGGAGATCCGATCGTTTTTTATCGAATTGCCGTAAAATCGGATCATTTTATTGTATCGTGTGTGGCCACCTCTAGACACTCTGCTGTGTTGGGATTTTGTTTTGTTTTTGTAAAGAGGCCTCTTTTCTACAATGCGGTGCTTGTTTGGTGCTGCATTATTTGTTCTCTGGTATTGTAGATCACAGAGGATGAGGAATGATGGGCAGATCACAAGACGTGACCTGTATGATGGGACGCTGGCCAGTCCCAGTACTGGGATAAGGGTCTCTTTATGCCACGGCCATCATGTGACACATCGTGGAATCAATGAAAAGCCCCAAACCACAGAAAGAGGATGTGTGAAAACAGAGTGAGAAATCTGAACACCCACCATAAAATAGCATTTAGCATATGACCTTATTTGTCCAGAAAAATGAACAACCATCGAGGGTAGGCAGTCACAAACGCGATGTCACAAAAATGATTGTTCGTCGTGACTTTTGTTTTTGTTGTGAATAAAACGGTTGAAAAATCGTGGGTATGGTGTGACCCTTTAGAGGACACCCGAGGTGACATGTGACATAATGAGATAGACATGTGTATGTACAGTGCCTAGCACACTAATAACTATGCTGTGTTCCTTTTTTTTCTTTCTCTGCCTAAAAGAGTTAAATATCAGGTATGCAAGTGGCTGACTCAGTCCTGACTCAGACAGGAAGTGACTAAAATGTGACACTCACTGATAAGAAATTCCAACTATAAAACACTTTCCTAGCAGAAAATTGCTTCTGAGAGCAGGAAAGAGATAAAAAGGGTCAATAGTTCATAGATTTTAGCTCTGGCATACTTCAATGAATGTGCCATTGAGCAAAAACAGTAAAAACTTAAAAAGTAGATTTAAACATAGAATAAAACTGTGTAATATTTTAAAAAGTCGTTTTTAGGAGAAGGAAGATAGATACAATTGTTTATTTCATTAGTTTATTTTCGCCTCGGGTGTCCTTTAGGTCTGAACCAGCTGCACGCGGCAGCCCAGCATTTGTCGGCTTTCAACGGTGCTTCCCAGCATGCAGCATTTTTCAGGGGGACATGGAAGCATGGCTGTAAACCATCACTTCCAGGACTGGATAAGCATTGAGGAAACGGTGGCGAAAATTGGGATCCAAACACGGCGTTTGCACCAGGGCTGTGGAGTTGGAGTCAGAGTCGAGGAGTCGGAGCAGTTTTGGGTACCTCGGAGTCTGAGATTTCATAAACTGAGGAGTCGGAGTTGGGAGTCGGAGTCGGATGATTTTGTACAAAATCCACAGCCCTGGTAAACCAAAATTTTTCGGTTTGAGAATTATCGTTTTTAAAATCACCGTTTTTACATTTGTTTTGAGAATTATCATTTTGTAAATTACCCTTTTGACATTTTTTTTTATCATTTTTAAAATTCGTTTTGAGAAGTATCATTTCGTAAACAATCATTTTGAAATGTATTGTCTTAGAAATGTATTTTTTTTTTTTACTTACGTTATTTGCAGCGGATTGAAGGGGTTTTAGGGCTAGGTGTCAGTAAGGAGGGTTTTAGGGTTAGGCATCAGGAAGGGGGGGTCTTAGGGTTAGGTACTACCAGAGGGGTCTTAGGGTTAGGTACTACCAGAGGGGTCTTAGGGTTAGGTACTACCAGAGGGGTCTCAGGGTTAGGTACTACCAGAGGGGTCTTAGGGTTAGGTACTACCAGAGAGGTCTTAGGGTTAGGTACTACCAGAGGGGTCTTAGGGTTAGGTACTACCAGAGGGGTCTTAGGGTTAGGTACTACCAGAGGGGTCTTAGGGTTAGGCATCGGTAGAGGGAGGGTTCTGTGTGAGAGTAGGGTTAGGTTTAGTTGTAGTAAAATATCGGTAATATTTACCAATGTTTTACTATCCTCAAGTAACACTGTAAATATTTCTTCGTTTTCATTGTTCTAGATGATTTTTTTCCAATTTCGGCTTTACCCTGTGCCCTTTTTAATACCGTTATTTTAACATATTTATTAATCGAACTGAGATAAAAACGATTAAAAAAATCATTGTTATAGACGATGTTTTACAATTTTGGCTTCTCCCCGTGCCATTTTTTTCTGGCGCCCTTATTTAATGTAGGCCCCACACCTTGCATTCAGAACCTTCCTTAGTTCTATAGAATAGTCTTGTTGGAAGGAAAATGATTGTCAAGTATCTTGTTTTCAGAATTATTTGCTGGCGGTAAAGGAGGACACTGAGCGGCCGGAGAATTACAGCGTAAGAGCTTTCTGAGAGCAGGAAGGTAGATTTACTGGCTGAAGCTTATCAGACTCCAGCAGGTTCTGGACGCCGTCCATATTTCACTTCCCAAAACACACATATTGTGCGACCGCACAAGTGACTCCCTGGTTTAATGCTGCAATCATCCATAATGTGTTCTTCTGGCTCCAGACCTTCATAAATCTCCTTCTCAAAGGGTCAATTTCACTTTGTCTAGTAGCCTTCATTATTAAAACAAAAAGGACGCCATCTAATGTTATATGATGGACATACAAATAATGGAACGACCGCTGACCTCCTTGATGGCTTTAGGCTCTTTTCACGCTGTTCCGAATAAAAAAACTTTGATAACTTTCTTATAGTGGCATCAGTTTTTCATCCGCTTCCCTCTATTGTGATTTCACAGTCGCCATCCACTTGGCAGCTTATATTCGCCGCCACACTTATATTCCTCCCCCACTCCCACAGTGTTGAAGGCTCACTTGCAGGGCCGGATTTAGGGCAAGTCCACCTAGGCCATAGCCTAGGGCACCACAAGAGCAAGAGCACCAAAGCAGCTAAACAAGAGCAAGAACAAGAGCAAGAGCACCAAAGCAGCAGGCTAAACTGGTGCAAGCTTGCAAATGCTGCAATGCAGGGAGGTCAGGCGAATGCAGGGAGGTCAGGTGAATGCCTGACTGCGGTACTCTGCTGCTAGCAACCACCTTGCTCTCTGTGTACATTTGCATTGTGGCCGCCTGGCCGGCAGCTATGGACATGTGCAGCATTGCAGTCGGAAAGGAAAAGGAAGCTTCTGCACTGGAGACGAGTGGAGAAATAAGTAACACTGATGGCTGCTGCGGTGTGAAGGTGAGCTGGGTACCTATACTGAAAGAGGGGAAGTGGGAAAAGGAGGGATTAAGGGAGTCATCTGGCTACAGGGCCGGGCCGAGGCATAGGCTGGAGAGGCTCCAGCCTCAGGGCGCAGTGTAGGAGGGGGTGCACAATTCATTCAGCAGTCATTCCTAATTGTGTTTGAAGCAGAAAGAAATATGAAAAGGAGATACATGGAAGTGACTGCAAGCCAGATAACTAGAGATTAAGGTGTTGGAAGCCCTGGGGTGCCTCTTAGTCTAATCAGTGTGTGACGGCTGGGGTAGGAGGGATGGAGGGACGCACTTTGGTGTCTCAGCCTTGGGTGCTGGAGGACCTTGTCCCGGCTCTGTCTGGCTACCTATCAGAATCAATTTAATCTATGATTTTCTTCAGGTTTGCATAAAAAAAAAATTTCATAAAAATTCTGTACCAGAAGTGATCACTCTATAAACATCCGAACTCCACAATCAATCCCCCAAAGCACCATGCATTCGTTAAAAATAGCACACGCTTTTGTAAACATTAAGACTGCGTACTACAGATTGGAAATTCCCACCACCCGTAATGGACACGGCATAAGTTGTAAGTATCGATTTCAACAACTCCTTCAAAAAATAGATCGTAATGTAGGATCCTACTTTAAGAAAAAGTGCTGGCCGGCCTTATGTTTCAAAAATACTTCCACTTCCGGAAGGTAGATACGTCCGTTGTTAGTGGATTTGTCCAATACAATGTATGCCAACAGTCACATTGATATGCACCTCTTTGTAGCCCAATTTCAGAGCAGGCTGCATCTACTATGGGTACCTCTAAACCTTAGAAGCTCTTCTCACGAACTTTCAAGTTGTATACTCAGTCCGATACTGCAGTGCTTCTCTCTCCAGTCAGCTCACGGCGTTGCTTGGCGGCCTGCGTCACTTCCTGCTGGCAAGTCCAGTGTGACGCTCGCTCGCTTTCCCCGCAAGCCCAGAGCGGTCTCTTTGGGTGACGTCACCTTAAAGCAATAGGACCTTTGTTCCAGAAATGGTCGCTTTAGCGCTATTGCGACCAACCAGGTTCCTATACTTCAGAAACAGCTTATCTTCAGGAGAACCTCTACGCGTTTCAGCTAAAAATCGTTAGCCTTCATCAGGAGGAATAGCTCTGCTAAGTATAGTTCTTCCATTTATACAGGTCTCTGCCTCATGGGAGAACGCCAAGCAACGCCGTGAGCTGACTGGAGAGAGAAGCACTGCAGTATCGGACTGAGTATACAACTTGAAAGTTCGTGAGAAGAGCTTCTAAGGTTTAGAGGTACCCATAGTAGATGCAGCCTGCTCTGAAATTGGGCTACAAAGAGGTGCATATCAATGTGACTGTTGGCATACATTGTATTGGACAAATCCACTAACAACGGACGTATCTACCTTCCGGAAGTGGAAGTATTTTTGAAACATAAGGCCGGCCAGCACTTTTTCTTAAAGTAGGATCCTACATTACGATCTATTTTTTGAAGGAGTTGTTGAAATCGATACTTACAACTTATGCCGTGTCCATTACGGGTGGTGGGAATTTCCAATCTGTAGTACGCAGTCTTAATGTTTACAAAAGCGTGTGCTATTTTTAACGAATGCATGGTGCTTTGGGGGATTGATTGTGGAGTTCGGATGTTTATAGAGTGATCACTTCTGGTACAGAATTTTTATGAAATTTTTTTTTTTATGCAAACCTGAAGAAAATCATAGATTAAATTGGTTATTTTTTAACAAATAGCGCATGTCCATTTGTTTATAAATACATATTTTTAATATTTTGAGGGTTCTGGGATCCCCCTTTTTTGGAACGTGCAGCTCAATAGGTATAAACCTTCCCAGCGCCTACTCCCATTGATATACCTATCAGAATCATTTATTTCGCCAAGTACAACGAGGGTTGTACCCGGAATTATTTTTGGCACATACAGGGTCGGCGATGGTACGGTAACAACATAAACGTAAAGATACACAGAGTAGTTGACATCATCATCATCATCTATTGGGAGGCTCATCAGGCTACCTTTACTAAAGGGAAGGGGGGGTGTCATCTGGCGACCTATACCGAAGAGGGGGGGGGGGGGGGGGCTGGTGACAGTGGCCTAGGGCGGTAAAGAGTACAAATCCGGCCCTGCTCACTTCGGCTCCTCGGTATCCAGCGCCACAGGGAGCCTCTGTGCCGTGTGACATCAGGCGCTCGTGGTGAAGCCAGGTTTATCCTTTTTCCACCCCGAAGCCAACTTTCTTGTACAGCACCCCCTCCCAATCCTTGTGCAGAGACCATTCTTCCATGTCTAACCTTCATGTACAGCAGCCCCCTTCAGTTATGTATATGTCCCTTAAGCAGCAGCTCCCTATTTCCATGAGCTGCTCCTTATTTGCAGCCTCATCTGCCATATGCAGCAATCCCTCTTCTATGTCCAGCCGCCCCTTGACCAACTGCCGCCCAAGGCCCATGTCTTGGTGGCCTTCTCAGAAATATACACTTGGTGGGACATCGGCCAGGTGTCCATCAGTCATCGTGATATTGAACATTGTTTCCATCACACACCCAATCAAGCCCTTGTGACCAAGACCTTTCAGCGTTCCCGATTGATCCTTTAGACCAATTTCACCTGTAAGTTGATCAAAAGATTGAGCGGGCGGCCATGTTGCGGTACCGATACTCTCTGAATCTAATAAAATTATCGGAGCGAAAGGTCGATTGACTAAATCAAATATTGTATGTGCAATCTTACAGCAGGCAGATACCCTGCAAACAGGGGCGTAAAAATTGCCCCTGCAATGGCTGCAACCTTCGGGTGGGATGGGGAAGCCGAGAGGGAGAAGCCTGGAAGAGGTGAGTCTGTGTTCCCTGCCCACTGGCCCCTGCTTTAGTACCTGTAGGCTGAGTGCTGCAGGGGGGCCCGAGGTGAGGGAGAGGGGAGTCCAAGCCCCCTCTGCACAGCTGTGTGTTCCCACTGTTCCCCCTCCTGCTATAATCTTGAGAATACCTATATCTGGCTAGCTATATTGGGAGCACCTATACCAGGCTACCTATACTGGGGGCACCTGTACCTGGCTACTTGTACTGGGGGCAACTATACCAGGCTACCTATACTGGGAGCACCTGTACCTGGCTACTTATACTGGGGCACCTATACCTGGCTACCTATACTGGGGGCACCTATACCTGGCTACCTATACTGGGGGCACCTATACCTGGCTACCTATACTGGGGGCACCTATACCTGACTACCTATATTGCAGGAACCTATACCTGGCTACCTATACTGGGGCCACCTTGCTGGCTACAGATACTGGGGGCACCTATAGCTGGCTACCTATACTGAGGGCACCTATACCAGGCTACCTATATTGGGAGCAAATATATCAGACTACGTATGCTGGGGGAACCAATATTATGCTACCTTTCCAATTTCTGCATGGGGGGGCTATCTAAAGTTTTGCATGGGGGCCAGTGATTTCTAGTTACGCCCCCTGCCTGCATAGCCACAAATGCAGAGCGTTTGGTGAGATAAAGTCCTCAGATGGCCGAATGCAGCACACCACACCGGTTGTATGTCACACTGTCCTTGTAAAGCCTTGTGCAATGGAGAAATCATTCTGATGTGGTATAAACGCTGCTCTTTCATCTCCTCTCTTTCAATTTATGCAGGCACAAATGCTGAGCCACTTCAAAACCATCGTGCTGCCTTCATCCTCTACAGCTATTAGAGGGCTCTGGATAAAAGAAGCCCTCTACTACAGCAGGAGGAGAGGGCTCAGAGCAGGCAAGCCGGGACACAATCAAAGCACGATAAGAGGATCATGTGACAAAAACTGGGGCTAGAGAGCAGAGATCTCTTCAGAAATGATCAGAATTATTCCACGCTGTGATCCTTAAAAGGAAAAAAAAAAGTGCCTCATTCCTAGAAGTGTCTTAAGTAAGAACATTTGTTTCCCGTAGCAACCATTTAGCTTCAGCATTTCATTCTGCATTAGCGACTTGAAAAGGGTAATTTGATGATTGTTCGCTCAAGGCAATAGCAAAGCAGCTGAGAGCGACCCCCTCGAGAATGTCAAGGTGAGTATGGGAATTACGGGTGCCATTAAAGGGAACCTGAAGTGAGGGGGATATGGAGGCTTTCATATTTATTTCCTTTTTAAGCAATACTAGTTGCCTGGCTGTCCTGCTGATCCTCTTCCTCTAATAATTTTAACTCGGTCGTTTTCACTTTATGCATCCGAGCAATGTTCACCTCCCATTCATTAGCCTATAACTTTATCACTACTTATCACAATGAACTGATCTATATCTTGTTTTTTCCGCCAACAATTAGGCTTTCTTTGGGTGGTACATTTTGCTAAGAGCTACCTTACTGCAAATACATTTTAACAGGAAGAATAAGAAAAAAACTGAAAAAATTCATTATTTCTCAGTTTTCGGCCATTATAGTTTTAAAATAATACATGCCTCCATAATTAAAACCCACATATTGTATTTGCCCATTTGTCCCGGTTATTTCACCGTTTAAATTATGTCCCTATCACAATGTATAGCGACAATATTTTATTTGGAAACAAAAGAGCATTGTTTTCCGTTTTGCATCCATCACCATTTACAAGCTTATAAAAAAAAAAAAAAAAGAAATATTTCATCTTTACATAGATATTTAAAAAGTTTAGACCCTTAGGTAAATATTTATGTGTTTTTTTTATTGTAATGTTTTTTTTTTTTATTATTAAACATTTTATGTGGGTACTTTTGGGAGGGTGGGATGTAAATAGTATTTGTTTGGGGTAAATATATGTGTATTTTTTTTTTTTACATTTAGATGTAGTTTTACTTTTTGACCACAAGATGACAACCTTGAGTTTGTTTACATGACGTCACTCTAAGCGTACAATGTACGCTTAGAGGGACATAGGAGTCAGAAAAAGTGAAGCTTCCGAGAGAAGCTGTCGCTTTTTCTGCGGGGGAGAGGAATGAGTGTTCGGGCACCATGGCCCGATTCATTGATTCCTGGGCTAACGAACCGCGGGCCGGGAGTGCGTATGCACGTGCGCGATCGGCTGCAGGGAGCGCACATGTCCTCCTTGATGTAGAACTACGTCAAGGAGGACAAAGTGGTTAAGGTGCATACACACGCACTACGAAAGCCAACGACGGGTCCATTAAACCCTCCCGCTGTGCGGACTATCAGCAGACAGTAGTGCGCGTGTACGCACTGTCCGCGGACTGATAAGGCTGTTCCTGAACGATCTGCTGCTCAGTTGTCCCCGTTAGCCCGGAGATCAATAAATGGGAACATAGTTCCCATTCATTGATCTAAGTCCCCGGTAGAAAGACCAACGGCTTCTTATCAGAAGCCGCCCTCTATCTAAAAAAAAAAAGTTTCCCGTCCTCCTTATCCTTCCTAGAAGCGAGAGTGCTCGCTTCCAGGACTAAAAAAAAATGTGGCCAAATAGGAAAACTACATCTACATATATGTTTTAATTAAATAAACGCACATTATTACATTTAAAATTAACGGTTTACCTCCCACACCCAAAATTACCGAAATAAAATTTTAATGAAAGGAAAAAAACATAAATATTTACTTAAGGGTCTGAACTTTTTTAATATGCATGTGAAGAGGGTATATTACGGAAAAATACATAAATTATAGGCTTGTAAATAGTGATGGACGCAAAACTGAAAAAAATGCACCTTTATTTCCAAATAAAATATTGTCACCATACATTGTGATAGGGACATAATTTAAATGGTGTAATAACCGGGACAAATGGGCAAATAAAATACATGGGTTTTAATTATGGTAGCATGTATTATTTTAAAGCAATAATAGCCGAAACTGAGAAATAATGACATTTTTTCCATTTTTTTTCTTAATATTCCTGTGAAAATGCATTTAGAAAAAAATAATTCTTAGCAAAATGTACCACCCAAAGAAAGCCTAATTGGTGGTGGAAAAATAATCAAGATATAGATCAATTCATTGTGATAATTAGTGACAAAGTTATTGGCGAATGGGAGGTGAAAATGGCTCTGATGCATAAAGATAAAAATACCCGCGGGCTGAAATGGTTAAAAGGAAATAAACATGGCAGCTCCCGTATTCTGCTCACTTAAGTTGTCCTTTAAGCCGCAATGGGACCCCAGAGCCAAATTAACCAGGGCCCTTTTAGCATTTTAGTAAAAGGGCTTTTTCTATTGTAGCCCATTACACACTCCTGGGAGTTCTGGTTCACCATGAGCTTGCTGGGTAGTCTGTAACTCTGGGTGTTTGAAGTCGTACCCCATAGAGCCACATTAATCCATGCCATGCACTGATGAGGACCAACCAGTCCAAAACAGTCTGTATGCATGTTGGATTTGTTTGGCTCAGTGATATTAACCTCCCTGGTGGTAATCCTGGGCTACGCTTGGGCTAGCCGCCGGAAGCTCTATGCAGAGTATAGCGCAAAGCGGGTGTTTTTACTCACCTCCCGGGGGATCCAGGCTTCAGTAGCCATTCTCCTTACTGTCCTCGGAGGCTCTGAATCACTCTGGTGAGATCGCTGTCATCAGACTCACCACAGTGTTATAGTGCCACCCGGAGGACGAAGGTAAAATTGCAGAACCGGAGCCCAGGAAGGTGAGGGAGAGCAGGGGCTGCTGCAGGCATTCTGGCGGCATGGTTTTTTTTTCTGATTTTAGGGTCTGAAACGTTTTAAAAAGGCTCTAAAATTCAGAAATAATGTACGTGAGGGGGGTTAACAAGTTGACACATCATTGCATCCCTAAAATCTGGAAATAATCTACGTGAGGGGGGTTAACAAGTTGGCACATCATTGCATCCCCAGTGGTTCTGGAGGTGTGGATAGCTTACAAGGACAACAAAGGATAATTTGTATATTCAGCTGTGATGCATCTTGGGAGACATCCTATGCTCACTCTAACCTGAATAATTGCACATACTTTCTGTTAGGCAAACTTCTGTTCTATTAAGAAAGGCATGGATGGGAATGTTAACACGTCAATGGGCACTGCTGATTACAATACCAAAGGAGGCCCGAGTTACATAACAATGACATGGCAGGCACTGTTGGCACACTAGATCGCTTTTTTAGCGATTTTGGAGTTTTGAGAATCGCCAGCGCTTTTAAAAACGCTTTGCTAATGAAAGTGTATGGAGATGAGCCCACTAGAGCGATAGCAATTTTGAAAATCGCAATCACAAGACATGCAGCATTTTGAGAGCGCTTTGGCTTTAACACAAAGTATAGGAGCGCAGGCAAAATGCACGTACATCGTAAATGTAAGTGATTTGCATGTGATTTTAAAGTGCGGCAACTACCCAGAAGCAAAGCGCAGTGGAATCCACCAATCTAATTGAGAATCGCTAATCGCAAACGCTATGACATCGCTGACAAATCGCTGACACTCTTTACAAATGGCCACAAATAGCTGACACTCTTTGCAAATCGCTACTGTATCGGTCTGTATTGCTTTTTGTAATTATTCAAGATTTTCAGGACAATATTCTTACTTGTAAAGACCCAAGCTATACATAAACAGTATAAAGTGGTTACACACTCCTCATAGCAATTAAAAGAAGGGTTCATTCATGCTATCTGGATTGAGTGAGTCTTGGCCAGTGAGAAGTATCTGGTCTGGTAATAGTTACTTGAGAAACTAACATTATTTCTGTATATAACGTATCCATTTGTTATTGGTGTATGCAAAACTAATTACTGTAGGCTACGATTTTCCTATGTGGCGGGGGAGGGTCCACAACAAAAGATCAAAAGATGCTTTGCGTGGGGCAACAATATGGCCAATAACAGCCCAGCTTGCACAGGTACAATGTATGCAAAGCATATTTTTTTTTATTCTACTCTGGCGCCTCTGTACACCAAGCCTTGCTGAAATCTTGATTCCACCCTCGGTGGAGGGGTGCTACCCAGTTTCCTATCTACAGAGAGCAACATCTTAATAACCTGAGTGGGGTCAGGTTCTAATACTCCCCACCTGCATTTGAAGTGGTTGCCTATGGGTAACCCATGTTTGTGAGTATATCTTAATATTTTGCTTTAAACCACAACCAACTTAACAATACTACACCATATTGGGCTCTCGATTTCTCTTTGTTCTTCCAAGCACTGACTAAATAATGTATTCATTGTTATTTTCACTACAGTTCCTCTTTCAGATTTCCTTTAAAGTGTATCCAAGATAAACTTTTACTCATTGCATAATTGTGTTCCTTTCATATACAGTAGTTTATAGGGCATTCCTCAAGTGCAATACTTTTTTTTGTTTTGTTTTAATACTCTAATTCCCTATAAACGAAACAAGCCTCGCCCACAGCTTTTTAGAGTGCCTTGGCACTATAACAAGGGCTTATGGGAGCTCAGTCTGGGCAGGAGGAGGAGGAGGTTACTAGCCATTGATTTCAGAGGCAGAGTGGAGGAGGGAGGAGGAGAGGGGACTGAATTTACACACAAGTAAACTGATAGCATCTCCAGCTCTCAGCCTGTGACAATGTAACAAACAGAACATGGCTGCCCTCATTGCATCACAGGAATAAATAATCATATACTGTTGAAGCTTTTTGCAGCTAGATATGCTGTGTAAACTATCTAAACTTTAGATAAGAAATATCGAAAATTACTTGTTATAGTTAGTTTTTCATCTCAAATCCGCTTTAAGCTAGTGTGGTGGCAGAGGACTTGTTATTCATAAAGGTCTTATTGGAGGTGTATGGCAGTAAACTGGAAAGCTTGAAAGGTAGGTGAACAACCAGTTGCATGTAGAAAGAAGTTTCACAGATGGGATGCAACATGAAAGAAGTCAAAGAAATGTGAGAACTGGTACAAGGAAGAGAAATACATCTGTGAGTAGTGCAAAGGTCCCACATGGGGTTATACCTGGAAGCTATGAAAGAGATATGATGAGATCGACTCCCAGATGTGTATTAGAACGGATTGACAGAGCGCTGTGAAGAGGTAAAGCGGACCTGAACTCGGAACTTCCTCTCTGCTACAAAAGATAAGCAACATCATAATAACCTTTAAAGAAAAACATTTTTGTTACAGCTGATACAAATCCTGCAATACATCTGCTGTGTGTCTACTTCCTACTATCATGGAAGCAGACATATTGTTAACATCCTGTGCTTTCAAATTAGCCTCTCTGCCATGGCTGGCAGCTGACACAGCTGAGGGATCAAATTACAACTTGTGATTAGACACAGAAGAGGGGGAATTAGACAAGCTAAACGTTCTAAATACATGCAGGATGCCTTTCTCTATGATTTTCTTCTGTCCAGTGCAAGAGTTCAGGTCCGCTTTAGGCGTGAGCATCTGGCATCCGCACAGGCCGTAAGAAATCATCTTGTGTTTGCAGCATGATGAAGCATAAAACGCATGAGAAATCAATCAGTCAGAGCACAGGACCGTGTCATCTGTGTGATATGAAGCTAAGCAGTCACAGGGCATTGCTGAATGTCACACAGGAACCACACTGATGGCAGCTCACAGAGCTCTCTGCAAATGACTTCCTCCCGCTTTATTAATTCATAAATACTGTGCAGCAATCTCAGGCACAGCACAGGAATAATCTGCTTAGAAATCCCCCCCCTCCCTGGGTTGTCCGGCGTCTCCTCAGCTGCCCTTGGCTGAGCACTGATAATGAGGAGATGGGAGAGGGCCGTGTCACAGGGGTGTGAGCGCTCACTGCCAGTCACATGCAGGAAGGGGTGCTATGAGGCATCGCTACAATGACAAGAGGGACATTCAAAGTAAACCTGAGACAATACAAGCACAAGGATTTATACTTACCTTGGGCTTTCTCCAGCCCCCCGGGTAATCAGTGGCGTAGCTAAGGAGCTGAGGGCCCCGAGGCAAGTTTTACAATGTAGCCCCCCAAGTACTCTATACATAACAATTGATACGGCGCACCACAATCTGCCAATGGCAACTACAGTGTCAGAGGTGGAAGAAGGGGATGGGAAACAGTTTGTTAACCTCCTTGGCGGTATGAAAAATACCGCCAGGAGGGAGCGCAGCAGTTTTTTAAAAAAAATTTTTTTTTTTAATCATGTAGCGAGCCGAGGACTCGCTACATGATAGCCGCTGCTGAGCGGCATCCCCCCGCCCGCTTCGATCGCCTTCGGCGATCTCCGATCAGGAAATCCCGTTCATAGAACGGGATTTCCTGGAGGGCTTCCCCCGTCGCCATGGCGACGGGGCGGGATGACGTCACCGACGTCACTGACGTCGGGACGTCATTGGGAGTCCCGGGCCACCCCTCTGGGGTCTGGAGGGGGGGGGGGGCCCGCGCCGCAGCAGATAGCGGCGATCGGGCAGGGGCCGGCGGCGATCAGAGTGCTGGCGCAGCTAGCAAAGTGCTAGCTGCGTCCAGCAAAACAAAAATTATGAAAATCGGCCCAGCAGGGCCTGAGCGGCACCCTCCGGCGGCTTACCCCGTGTCACACACGGGGTTACCGCCAAGGAGGTTAATGATTACCACTATTCAAAGTATCTATAGAAGTGATTATTATGAGCACAGGACTGATAGTGAGCTAAAACTGTAGTTGAGGGAAGGCCCTTTGGGGCTCCTCTGGCCCAAGGGCCCCGATGCAGTCGCAACTTCTGCAACCCCTATTGCTACGCCCCTGTGGGTAACTATCTCTCCACTGCCCCCAGAAGTTGTATTCTGCCAGGAAAACTTTTATGGCTGTAATTTGCATGCCAGTGATGTTTACTATATTCCGAACACGTTACCAATAAGACAGAAGCGGTCACTTGTATACCTGAAAATTAACTCTTTCAGGCAGCAAAATAAAAAAAAAAAAAAAGGTAAACAGCCTGGCTACTAATATGTTTTTCACTGTACATACACATGCTTATCTCATCATAATACGTCGCCTCGGGTACACTTTAAGTGTCCTAACTCAAGACGATGAGCCTGGATGCTGTTTTTTTTTACATTGGCACAGGGGTAGTGAAAATGTGTGTGCAGGGCCGGATTTACCATAAGGCACTGTAGGCACATGCCTACAGGCACCTGATGATAGAAAGGCGGCTTACTCCCCTCCCCAAGCTCCTCCCTCCTTCTCTATGAAGAATCCTGATGATAAATGAGGGGTTACTCACCCAGCTATCGGCATTCTACTGACTAGATCTCCCTTCAGCCAGGGGGACCTCTAGCTACTTAAAGTGAGAGTGATAAGGAGGCTGCATTATTCGTTTACTTTTAAAGAATACCAGTTGCCTGGCATCCCTGCTGATCTATTTGGCTGCAGTAGTGTCTGCTACGTCTTCCCTTGCTCGTAGACCAGACTTTGCGCCAACTCCGTAATTTTTGGTGGGACTTTTGGCATGGATCCCCCTCCGGCATGCCCCCTATCCAGATGTTAGACCCCTTGAAACAACTTTTCCATCACTTTTGTTTCCAGAAACAGTCTTTGTAGGTTTTAAAATTTGCCTGCCCAATGAAGTCAATTCACTAAGATCATGCTAGAGATAATAAGGCAAGAGAAAACTTACCTCCACACGTGAGAGAGTTATCTTATCTCTTCATTCCTTAAGTTACCTCCTCTGTAGTTAATTTACCTCCTCTGTAGTTAATTTACCTCCTTTGTAGTTATTTTCACATGCAGCTAATTAACAGCCTGTCTTTAACTCTGGAGTTATTTTAAGGATTGGAGAGTTAATTTAAAGACAGAAGAGTTAACTTTAGGCTTGCCTGAGGTAAAATGTTTCCTGAATACTACATGCCTTATCACCATGGTAACAACTCTAGAAGAGTTATTAAAGACAGGAGAAAAGCTTAGTGAATTGAGGCCTATGGCAGTTCGCCAGATTCACCTTTTTGCGAACATTTGCGGAAGTTTGCGTTCGACGTTCACGAACGAAAAATTCTATGTTCGCGAGATCTCTACCCACCATTACCTTTTGGAAAAGCACTACTTTGTATATCTTGTGGTGAGTGACACTTTCTCGATAAAGGAAGAGAAAACACAGGCCTGAAAGATCTAGCCAATTAACGAGGAGAGGGCAGGGGGAAGATACTGGGCTGCAGTGCGTACTATGGAGGGGCCGTGGATAATTGCTGCACCTGGGAACCTGTAGGAGTTACTAACTGCACTTTATGGCCAGGAGGGGTTAAGGTCTGCAATACTTTATGCAGTGCAGTCATTAAAGAGAATCTGTATTGTTAAAATCGCAGAAAAGTAAACATACCAGTGCGTTAGGGGACATCTCCTATTACCCTCTGTCACAATTTCGCCGCTCCTCGCCGCATTAAAAGTGGTTAAAAACAGTTTTAAAAAGTTTGTTTATAAACAAACAAAACGGCCACCAAAACAGGAAGTAGGTTGATGTACAGTATGTTCACACATAGAAAATACATCCATACACAAGCAGGCTGTATACATCCTTCCTTTTGTATCTCAAGAGATCATTATACACAGGTAGTGTGCATAGAGGGGCCAGGAGGGGGGAGATGCATCACAGAACCACAACACTGAAGAACTTGGCAGCCTTCCAGACACAGGCTGACAAGTCTGACAAGAGAGAGATAAGTTGATTTATTACAGAGATGGTGATAGTAGAACGTGCTGCAGTAAGCCAGAACACATTAGAATAGCTTTTGGAACTTGTAGGATGATAAAAAACAGGATGTAATTTTTGTTATGGAGTCTCTTTAACCCCTCCCGGGCCCTAAGTACAGCTGTTAATTCCTCCGGCAGGGAACACACTTGACTGTTTTCGTGCGCGTTTTCTGCACAGAAAAACTGAGAACTCATGTTAATCATTGTGCTAGTGCACACTAAGGGCCTGTTCAGACTATCTGCGTATGAAGAATGCGTTTAAAATCAAAGAAACGCAAGGTGAAAAACGCATGCGTTTTTCTTGCGTTCTAATGCGTATTCTATTGCGTTTTGCACACACACGTGACCCAGGGGAAAAAATTTTTTATGGGAACCGCAGAGGAAAACGGACGCTAAAAACGCAATAGTACGCGTTTTTGATACGTGTCCATAGACTTTCATTGCGTCCGTTTCTATGCGTATCGCACAGAACTGCGTGCAGCAATGCGGATGAGAAACGTATGCGTCTCATACGCATACATGTGAACTAGCCCATTCAAAAGCATTAGGAGCCGTTTCTATGCGTTTTTGGTACCAGTACGCGTTCCCTGAAAACGTCCAGGAACGCGCATAGTCTGAACAGGCCCGTGTTGTTCTCACGCAGAAAAAAAACTGACATTCTGCATGATGACTCTGCACATTTTGGCAGTCTCCTCTATCATTTACATCAGCTGCTGTGAAAAAATGCGCGCGTTTTTCCTGCATGGAAACACACTTGGTGTGCAGAAAAAGTATGCAGAAAAACACACGCGGAAAACTGAAAGTCAAGTGTGTTCCCTGCCTCCTGGTCCCTAAGTGCAGCAACTTTGCTGGATAGACTTATACTTGAGTCAATAAAAAATCCACATTGAAAGGGTCAAATCCTGGGGTCGGCTTATATTCGGGGATATATTGGTATATTTACTCAGATCTGTACATCTGTCCTAAAAGAGGAACGCATGAAGAAGACAGGGACAGTTGGAAGCTATGTCTACTTGATATATGACCACTGGCAGATAATCCCCCTGGCCATGGTAGTTACCTCAAAGGCAAGGGGTGTGAACATAAGGGGGGGAGGGACTACCAGAGTTTTGCTGGGGGGCCTCATGATTTGCAGTTATGCCACTGCACTAGATCTAGATAAAATAATTACCAGAGAGTCCTTATCTTCTTAGCAACTATAACAGCCAGCAGGTTTGTTTGTGCCCAAGTAGCGACTGTGAGAGCTTCTCCATTGCAAGGACAGATTATCAGTTCGAGGTGTTTCTTTAATTTCTATTGAAAGATGTAAAGCATGAGAGCTGTGTGTGATGATATGATTACTTTGAAGATGAAGCTTCCATCAAATATTCATTTAGAAGCTGGATAGCAGGTTTCCAAGCAACTAAAGGGGGAGAGAGAGAGAGGCTCAATGTGCAAGAGACACTCTGACTTCTGACAGTGTCGCTGGAATGATACGATACTGAGATTGAAAACTCTGTGTATTGGTCATAGAGGGAACTGTATACTCGGCCAGCCTTTCATATGTGTGACTTGTAAGCAGTGAGGGGACGAAATGTCGCAATCGAAATTCACATTTTGCATCATAATCGTAACGCGAAATTTCAGGGAAAATCGTAATTGATTTCATATGCAATAGTAGTATTTCATAATTTCGCATAATTTTTCTTTCACATAATTTTGTGCCAAATTTAGAAGTTAATACCAAAGTCCCCATACGTGCAATTGCTACCAAAATTGCTACGTATGTTAAGCAGAATAGTGGGTGCAAGTAAAAAAAAAATATTTTTCAAAAAGACTTTGTAGTTTTTGAGAAAATTTAATTTAAAAATGCAAAGTAAACTGGTTTCTAAACTGTCATTTTTCTAAGTTAAAAAACATTTTTCTTTGCATTTTTAAAATCGATTTTCTCAAAAACGATATGGTCTTTTTGGAAAATTCTTTTTTTCCTTGTACCCACTATTCCCTTTAACATAAGTAGCAATTTTGGTGTCAATAGCATGTATGGTGGCTTTGGTAGTAACCTCCAAAGTCGGCACAAAATTAAGTGAAATTTTGCGAAAAATTACGCAAATTTTTATGCAAAATTACGAATAACTACGAAATCTATTTAGTTTGCAAATCGTAATTACGTATAGGCATGATTGCAAAAATGTACGCGAATTTTGCAAAATCGGAATTATGCTGATTACGATCATTGCTGTTTGTGAGTCCACTCGGGACACCATAAATACAGGGGATCATGGGGGTCACTAGCCACTCCTAGCCATCTAGATGCATAGCAGGATCATCCACCTAGCAACCTAGGCAGGTGCGTGGGGCCCAGTGGGTGTCGAGGGGCCCACCAGCCACCACCTCTGACCTCCATCTCCACTTCAGCTTACCAAAAAAGACCACAAGGGGGTGCTAAATCTACTACCTTGTAAGAAATGTGATACAGCGCTCACCACTCCTAAACCTCTAAAAAAGTCCAGACTGCTGCTAGCTGTTCAAAGGGTACACAAAGATCTCCTTTAAAGGGACTCCGAGCTCATCTTAAAAATGAAAATTGTACTCACCTGGGGCTTTCTCCAGCCCAGTGCTGGTCGGGAGGTCCCACGACGGCGTCCTGGCTCCTCTCCTAGTCCCCGCTCCGGAATGGCTGACCGGCCGTAGCCCGGACGACACTCGGCAGAGTGTCGGGCTTCTTCTTCCGCGTATGACGTGGCTGACGCCACACGCCGGCCACCTCGCGTCATCACGGCGGCCGGCGTGAAAGTACTGCGCATGCGCAATTAAAGCGCGCATGCGCCGTACTGCCACGCCGGCCCCGGGTGAGTACAATTTTCATTTTTAAGATGAGCTCGGAGTCCCTTTAACCAAATGTAGATGTTCACAGCAGTGCTTCTAGCAGCATGATTCCTCAGTGTATATACTTCCAGATCCTATAAAAGCAAGCAGACATGGGTGCTCCTAGCGGGTAAACCTCTAGCACAAGTACACCCTGTGTATAAACCACACTTAGTGCCAGGACCTCCACCGCATGCTGGACGGGGGTCACGCCCCCCTCCCCCACCCATAGCCCCTGCTCACCAGCTATTTGCTTTCAAACAGGCATATCACATGTATTTCTGTAGAGCTATAAAAAAAAAGCATAAAAAAGCCACTTCTCATAGCGTAAAACCGTATTTAATATGGCTAAAATGCCCTGCTTAAAAACGTCGTACCAAATAAAAGAATATGAAAAGCATATCTCACAGCTCCATTAGATGACCATCAGATTCCCTGCCTCGGCACCGGTAACCTCTGTCTCTAGTGTGTGTTCCAAGAAGCGTGCATGTCCAAAGGCTCCGCTGGTGAGCAGGGGCTGGGGGGGGGGGGGGGGGCGTGGCCCCCGTCCTGCATGCGGTGGAGGTCCTGGAACTAAGTGTGGTTTATACACAGGGTGTACTTGTGCTAGAGGTTTACCCGCTATGAGCGCCCATGTCTGCTTGCTTTTATAGGATCTGGAAGTATCTACACTACTAAGGAATCACGCTGCTAGAAGCTCTGCTGTGAACATCTAAATCTACTACCTTGCCTACAGCTCCATTCCATTTCAATCCAATTCTGTCTAGATGTCCTCCTCTGCTTTCCATGAGACACAATGGAGTGGAACGCACCACTCTACACTCTTACAGCAGATCCTTTAAATGCTAGCCACCCACAGAACTATATCATAATTGTTGTTGGTTTATAAAACGCCATCATATTCCGTGGCGCTGTACAGAGTAAGAAGCATACATGGGGTACGTAATAGTACAGGCAATGGTATACAGCATATATAGACACTGGCAGGGCCACCAGCAAAAACGTCTGGGCCCCATACTGAAAAAAAACCTAATTCTTAGGCCTGGTGCACACCAAAAACCGCTAGCAGATCCGCAAAATGCTAGCAGATTTTGAAACGCTTTTTCTTCTTTTTCTGTAGCTTTCAGCTAGCATTTTGCGGTTTTGTGTAGCGGTTTTGGTGTATTACATTTCATGTATTGTTACAGTAAAGCTGTTACTGAACAGCTTCTGTAACAAAAACGCCTGCAAAACCGCTCTGAACTGCCGTTTTTCAGAGTGGTTTGCGTTTTTCCTATACTTTACATTGGAGGCAGAAACGCCTCCGCAATCCAAAATCTGCAGCAGCCCGGGAGTATGCGTTTCTGCAAAACGCCTCCTGCTCTGGTGTGCACCAGCCCATTGAAATACATTACCCTAGCGGATCCGCACCCGCAAGCGGATCGCAAAACGCTGCCGAACCGCTTTGGTGTGCACTAGGCCTAAGTCACAAAATGAATAATTCCAAGACACAAAAGGATGAGAGATCCTTGCAGTGGCGGACATACGGCCGTGCAGGCCGTGCCGCCGCACGAGGGCCCCTGAAGTTCTGCTGCTTCAGGGGCCCATTAAGTATTGCAGGTTTTTTTTTTTTTATTTTATTTTTTTTTTATTTATTTTTTTTTTAACCTGGGGGGCCCAACTCCTGTCCTCCCCCCTCACCTCGCCCCCCCCCCCCTCATGCGGCGGGAGAGCGGAAAATACAAGAAGTCTCCGGCCGGGGCGGCAGCTGCCGCTTGGTCTCCAACTTTGGAGACATATCGGAAACTAAGCAGCAGCTGCCTCTAGCGTCTGCTGCAGCCCCGGCCGGAGACTTCCTGTATTTTCTGCTCTCCCGCCGGCTGCAGCGCATACCGGGAGGGGGGCCCCGAGGTGAGTGAGGGAGGATAGGAGTCGGGCCCCCCACCCGGATAGCTACCCACCCGGCTACCTTACCCACCCACCCGGCTACCTACCCCGCTACCTAACCATCCACCCGGCTACCTACCCGGCTACCTAACCAGGCTACCTACCCACCCACCCGGCTACCTAGCTACCCACCCGGCTACCTAACCACCCTGCCGGCTATCTACCTGGCTACCTACCCACCCGGCTACCTAACCACCCTGCCGGCTATCTACCTGGCTACCTACCCACCCGGCTACCTACCCACCCGGCTACCTAGCTACCCACCCGGCTACCTAACCACCCTGCCGGCTACCTACCTGGCTACCTACCCACCCGGCTACCTAGCTACCCACCCGGCTACCTGACCACCCTGCCGGCTATCTACCTGGCTACCTACCCACCCGGCTACCTAGCTACCCACCCGGCTACCTAACCACCCTGCCGGCTATCTACCTGGCTACCTACCCACCCGGCTACCTACCCACCCGGCTACCTAGCTACCCACCCGGCTACCTAACCACCCTGCCGGCTACCTACCCACCCGGCTACCTAGCTACCCACCCGGCTACCTAACCACCCTGCCGGCTATCTACCTGGCTACCTACCCACCCGGCTACCTAGCTACCCACCCGGCTACCTAACCACCCTGCTGGCTATCTACCTGGCTACCTACCCACCCGGCTACCTACCCACCCTGCTGGCTACCTACCCACCCACCCGGCTACCTACCCACCCACCCGGCTACCTACCCACCCGGATACCTACCTACCCACCCGGCTACCTACCCACCCACCCGGCTACCTACCCACCCGGCTACCTAACCACCCTGCCGGCTATCTACCTGGCTACCTACCCACCCGGCTACCTACCCACCCGGCTACCTAGCTACCCACCCGGCTACCTAACCACCCTGCCGGCTATCTACCTGGCTACCTACCCACCCGGCTACCTAACCACCCTGCCGGCTATCTACCTGGCTACCTACCCACCCGGCTACCTACCCACCCACCCGGCTACCTACCCACCCGGATACCTACCCACCCACCCGGCTACCTACCCACCCACCTGGCTACCTACCCACCCGGCTACCTAACCACCCACCCGGCTACCTACACACCCACCCGGCTACCTACCTACCCACCAGGCTACCTACCTACCTACCCACCCGGCTACCTACCAACCCACCAGGCTACCTACCCACCCACCCAGCTACCTAACCACCCACCTACCCACCCACCAGGCTACCTACCCACCCGCCTACCCAGCCACCCACCAGGCTACCCACCCGGCTACCCAGCCACCCACCAGGCTACTTACCCACCCGGCTAAGGGCTACCTACCTACCCACCCGGCTGCCTACCTACCCACCAGGCTACCTATCCACCCAACCACCCATGGGAGCTGCGCGCCGGATGGAGGCTGGGACAGGAGGTCTGCTGCTGCAGGTGAGTAAATGTTTTTTTTTTATTATTTATTTTAGCAGGTGTATGTTCTGGGCAGGTCTGCCACATGATTGCGTGTATGTTCTGGGCAGGTCTGCCACATGATTGCGTGTATGTTCTGGGCAGGTCTGCCACATGATTGCATGTATGTTCTGGGCAAATTTGCTACATGATTGCATGTGTTTTCTGGGCAAATCTGCCGACATGATTGCACGTATTTTCTGGGCATATCTGCCGACATGATTGCAGGTATTTTCTGGGCATATCTGCCGACATGATTGCAGGTATTTTCTGGGCATATCTGCCGACATGATTGCAGGTATTTTCTGGGCATATCTGCCGACATGATTGCAGGTATTTTCTGGGCATATCTGCCGACATGATTGCACGTATTTTCTGGGCATATCTGCCGACATGATTGCACGTATTTTCTGGGCATATCTGCCGACATGATTGCACGTATTTTCTGGGCATATCTGCCGACATGATTGCACGTATTTTCTGGGCATATCTGCCGACATGATTGCACGTATTTTCTGGGCATATCTGCCGACATGATTGCACGTATTTTCTGGGCATATCTGCCGACATGATTGCACGTATTTTCTGGGCATATCTGCCGACATGATTGCACGTATTTTCTGGGCATATCTGCCGACATGATTGCACGTATTTTCTGGGCATATCTGCCGACATCATTGCACGTATTTTCTGGGCATATCTGCCGACATCATTGCACGTATTTTCTGGGCAAATCTGCCGACATGATTGAATGTATTTTCTGGGCAAATCTGCTCACATTATGTGTATTTTCTTGAGAAAACCTGCACAATTATGTGAATTTTCTGGGGAAAGGGTCACCAAAACTTGGGCCCACTGTCTTTGCGTTGCACTTTTCAAGGGAACCTGAGGTGAGAATAATATTGAGGCTGCCATATTTCTCTCCTTTTAAGCAATACCAGTTGCCTGGTTGCCGTTCTGGTCCTCTGCCTCTTATTCTTTCAACCATAGACCCTGAACAAGCATGCAGCAGGTCAGGGGTTTCTGACAATATTGTCAGAACTGAGAAGATTAAGCTGCATGCTTGTTGCTGGTGTAATTCAGTTTATTACTGCAGCCAAATAGATCAGCAGGGCCGCCAGGCAACTAGTATTGTTTAAAAGGAAATAAATATGGCAGCCTCCATATCACTCTCACCCCGGGATCACTTTAAATTACAGTTAGCTCCGCCCTTATCCGGTCATTGCCACGCCCATTTTTTGCCGCGGCGCTACGCGCCGCAGGTTCTATCCACGCCCATTTTTTGCCGCGGCGCGCTTAGCGCGCCGCAGGTTATAGCTGCACCCACAGGGGGGCCCACAATTGATATTTTGCACAGGGGCCCACTGCTGCCTGTGTCCGCCACTGGATCCTTGCCCTTGTGAGCTTACAATCTAAAGGAATGGGATGGCTTGGGGTTGTATGCAATATGTTGTATACCTAGAGGTGTGTTTTTAGGTTACCTATCTACCGTAGTAACTTGGCCAGAGGTTGGAGGGGGAATGGCCTAAGTTAGAGTGTATGTTTGTTGTTAATTTTGCTCATGTTGATTTTGATATGGTAGGCAAATTGATTATATTTTATATCTGTAATGATTACATCAACTCCACTGATAACTGCTTTCCCTGAAGATCAGAAACAGACAGTTTCTCTATACAACTGATTAGTTGCCATATACAATCACCCCCCAACACCACCAAACTCTCGGTCCAAGCTCTGGTCATTTCCCGCCTGGACTACTGCAATGCCTTCCTTTCTGGACTTCCTGAGACCAGACTCCACCCCCTGAAATCCCCTATGAATGCAACTGCCAGGCTCTTTCACTCCTCCTACCATTCCTCTTCACAAGTCCCTTCACTGGCTCCCTGTGTCCCTCAGAATTACATTTTAATGAAAACATTTGACTTGAAAAAAGTAAAAAATCTGATACTTACCTCAGGAGGGGGAAGCTTCTGGATCCTAATGAGGCTTCCTCCATCTCCCTTTGCCAGCCCCATCCAGTATTGGCTCCCTTGAACAAAAGTCAACAATAACACCGCATTCACCACTGTGCGCAGGTGCACTAACGGCTTTTCACGCAGGCCCTGTCAGGTCCACTCTACTGTGCAGGCAGGAGCCGTCTGCGCCTTCCCAGTAGAGCACACCTGACTGGGCTAGGCTATTTCCACCAGAGCACGAGTGAAAGTAGCTACTGCGCCTGTACGCACTACTGATTAGCCCTCATCAGGGGACTTGCAGACATGACTACTGTCTGCGCTGTGGTATTGTTCATTTGGTCATGTTTTAAAGTGACACTCAAGCGGAAAAAAAAACCTTTTGATATAATGAATTGTATGTTTAGTACTGATAACTGATAGAACATTAGTAGCAAAGAAAAGAGTCCCATATCTTTATTTTTATTTATATAGCTGTTTTTCTGTAACATTACATCATTCTCTTACATTTGCAGTTTACAAATGACACTCTGTATTTTAAATGATGAAACAGCAGAGCTAATGACCCTTTATGCAGTGAGAGATAGGTTGAGATAAGTGCTTCAGAAAACAGCATTGCTCTCTGACTAAATTAGTCGGTGAGCTCAGAGAAGCTCTTTTGCATAGATAACAACGGAAAATGTCTTAACTCTTAAAGGATACCCGATGTGACATGATGAGATAGACATGTGTATGTACAGTGCCTAGTACACAAATAACTATGCTGTGTTCCTTTTTTTCTTTCTCTGCCTGAAAGAGTTAAATATCAGGTATGTAAGTGTCTGACTCAGTCCTGACTCAGACAGGAAGTGACTACAGTGTGACCCTCACTGATAAGAAATTCCCCTTTTTTACCTCTTTCTTGCTGTCAGAAGCAATTTTCTGCTAGAAAAGTGTTTTATAGTTGGAATTTCTTATCAGTGAGGGTCACACTGTAGTCACTTCCTGTCTGAGTCAGGACTGAGTCAGCCACTTACATACCTGATATTTAACTCTTTCAGACAGAGAAAGAAAAAAAGGAACACAGCATAGTTATTTGTGTGCTAGGCACTGTACATACACATGTCTATCTCATCATGTCACTGTCACGATTGTGGAACTTTCCCCGTGATCAGCGCACAACGCGTGCGCTGACACGGCGGAGATCTTCCACAAGCGTATAATTTGCAGGAACCCAGCAAAAGGTGCTACGCACCTGTAGAGGGAAATTCCTGTCGGCAGATGGCGCTGGGGAGTGCAGAGGAACCAATCCTCTGTACCTCCACAAGTGCCAGACAGGAATTGTACGAAGCGCAGAACGCAATCGCAAGAAAGGCGATTGCGAATGAGATTGAGCAAAAGGGATAGGTTGTATGTGTGTGCGCCAATCCAGTCGCCACCCCGCGACCGCGCACACACAACAGCAGATACGAAATAGGAACGCGATCGCGAGAGGTGCGATCGCGAGACGTGACACAAGGCAGAACAGAATAGAATACGAGGGTAGCGAAGGCACAGCAAATACAATAAGGAGATACGGAAAATAACAACCGCTAGCTAACCGCGAACACCGCACTCATTCGCAACAGTGCACGCGGTTATGCGCGATCTCCACGTGATAAGCACAATAGAGACAAGCACGCCTAACTAACCATAAACAGACAAACATGAAACAGGGGACGCGAGCGCTTGCTTAACGGTTACCTCACCGAGCCTGCAGCAAGCGTAGCGGACAAGACAGACACACGAAAAACAGGAACTAGGCAGAAAGGATCCACCGCTCTTCCACCAGAGCAAGTGTGATCCAAGCAGGAACACAGATCAGAAAGATCCACAGCCGCTAACGCTAGCGGCTAGTGCGATCTAAACAAGACAGAGCGATTCGCTATCAACCGCCGCTGGTGACAGCGCAATCGCGACAGACAAGACAGAACAGAAGGATCCCCAGCGCTCGCACAAAGTAGCTAGCGCGATCCCAGGAGACAGAACAGAAGGATCCCCAGCGCTAGCAAAAAGTAGCTAGCGCGATCCCAGAAGACAGAACAGAAGAGATAGCTGGTAGCAACCGCTGCACCAGCTATACTCCAAGAACAGAGATCAGAACCATTTCCTGTCGACCACCATTGGGACAGGACAATGGCAAACAGGCAAGACAAGACAGAACAGTCAATACAGATAATACAACCTGACTGACCTAGCAGGGGAGCCTAAAGCAACCCCCAGGAATTAACTATACTAGATAGCAATGGCTGACACTCCAGCAGTGTCCATCAGGAACTGAGCATGGAAGGGAAATGTCCAGCAAAGCATTCTGGGAAACATAAAGCTCTTATAGTGCCAGTCATCAAAGAAGGCAGGTAGGGGATTTGCATAACGAATGTATGCAAATTCCCCAGCAAGAGAACAGAACAGAAACTTGCAATGGAAAGACAGGTCTCTGTTCCAGAGACCTGCAGCCCACAGACTAGAGGAATGGACAAACAGCTGTCTGCCTGTGCAGCCAGCTGAGCGGATCATCACAGTCACATGTCAGTTCAGGTATCCTTTAATGTTACTAATCTTACTAATGTTCTATTTCTTAGCTGCACTACACATATAAATCATTATCTCATAAGATTATTTCCACTCCAGATTCCCTTTAAGACTTGTCAGGTGTACGTTATTATTTGTCATGCAAGCCCTATATCATACAGTTGTGCTTCACATGAGTGCAGTTGACCTTTCAGTGCCTGCCTGTTGCTGACGGTGCCTGACTGATGCACTGGCTGCTGCTCATGTAATCTATGGGTTAGCAGTGCAGATTATACACGCAGGAGGGCCCCCAAACCTGCCAGACTTGTTTACTTCCTGCAAGTCTCATGGCTGTTTTCTGTCAAAGAACATAACATTTCTGAGGTATATGGAACAAGTATAAGTTAAAAGAAGAATGCCAGGAATGTGAGGCGTGTTACCTGCCTTGAAAGAAAACTATCATGTTTCACCTTCTCCTTATACAAACTAAGGCAATCGTATAAAGTAAGATCAAGATAGCTTATCCTGCAATACTGAGGGATGATTCTGGGTGATAATGACAATATCACCTTGACAGTATAAAAGAAAAGCATCTGCACACCTACATTAGACTCAAGTGCGCGGGTCCAAAATGGAAGCATAGTCAGGTTTGTAGAGAAAGAGAACTCTTAAAAAACAGCACGACTCAAGGATATAGTTTAGAAAAATATACAAAAGATCTTTATTCCATATAAACAAAAATAGTAGTAATCTAATAATCTGTCTGACACTATTGATAGTTGAAGCATAAAAACATTTAAAAGCAAAAACCACATGTATATATAACCTCTTTGCTGTATACAATCATGCCAAATATCAATATATTATTGTATGCCTGTTATTTGCAATATCACATACCACACAAAGAATAGACTATAAATGTATAAATCAACGCTGGGGGCTCAAAAAGCCCGCAGGTAGTTAAACCCGGGTTCAGAAAATGACAATGAAGTGCTGAGTGCAAATAAAATGAAATAATGATAAGCTTATAAGGCTGCATACCCATAGAAAAACAATACATACTGCTAAAAAGCAACAATCAGTACAATGGACAATTCAGTGTCATCTAAATTCAAAGTCATAAGCAATAGTGTAAACCGTGCAAATAGGAACAGCCTATTAGGTCAAGTGCATAAGAGGCAAAGAAGTGAACCAAAATAGGAGATACGTAGGGCAGAAAATAGATGGTGGTATGAAGGTAGCGCAGCAAGGAGAGACAAGGGTCCCTTCAAGACGATCCCACTAGTTCCGCAGGCGTCATCCCACTTTTACAAGGAGAGAGGTGACCATGGTCACCAGACATAGAAATAATGCAGTATAGTTGCTTCCTGGTTTGCTGGGAGCACAGAAAGGGTTAACCTCCTGTGTTTTCATATTTACTCTCAACTAGGCAGACAGCTGGGAGTTCAAATAACACTAGCTCATCACTTTCTAAAAAGGGGGAATTAGGCTGTTCTATATAAAAACATGCAGGGTGGACACAGGGTGGATTTCTCTACGTTCTCCTTATCTCATGTGAAAAAGTTCAGGTCCCCTCTAAAGCACACCTGTACTTAGGGGGATATTGAGGATGACATATTTTTTTCCTTTTAAACAGTGTACATTGCCTGGCTGTTCTCCTGATCCTCTGCCTTTAGTACTCTTAGCTATACACCCTGAACCCTGCAAATCAGATGCTCTGACTTAAAGTGGACCCAAACTCTTGCACAGCACACAATAAAAAGTCTTTAGTCCATATGTAGTTGCTGAAGAATTAACTTTTCTGTGTTCTGTGTTTCCAAGATTAAATCAAAGTGTATAAATAGCTCATATCAGCAACTGTGAATAGAATGAGCTATGCCAAGGCAGCTATGGCATACAGTAAACAGTGAGGCTTAACCCTTTCAGTGCTCCCTGCAAAAGTGAAACCTAGTAAAAAAAAAATCAGGTTTTTTTTAGGATTTCTATAAATTGTAATGAAGATTTTTGTTTTTACATAAAGGTTATCATGCTGTGACTTATCTTTTAGAGCAGAGAGGTAGTTCTGTGTTTAGTTCCACTTGAAGTCTGACTGGATTTGCCACATGATTGTTTTACGTGTGTGATTCAGACACTGCTATAGCCAAAGAGACCAGCAGAACTGCCAGGCAACTGGTATTTTTCAAAAGGAAATAAATATGGGTGCTTCCATATTCAAGGAATACGCAGGCAGCTCATGGTGTCCCAGAACCACTAGGAAAGTATAAAGGTCTAAAAGAGACCAAAAAGCCCTCTATTAAAAAAGCAACGCTAAACAAAATTTTGCCATCTTAAAGTGAACATGAAATGAATGTCAGGTTTTGTACTTACCTGGGGCTTTCTCCAGCCCTTTGGAGGCAGCTCTGTCCCTCACCATTTCTCCAGGCCGCTCCTGTCTCCCACAAGACGGACCGCGCCTGCGCAGCCTTGCCTCGTGCGTGCCCCCATCGTGATCCCATGGCAAGCGCAATGAAGTACAATTCGAGCAGAGTACCGGGACATCCTGCAGGTGACCAGGTGACAGAAGCGGCCCTGAGAAATGGCTAGGGGCTGGAGGAATCCCCAGGTAAGTATAAAACCTGACATGTCATTCATCTCAGGTTTACTTTAAAACAGAAGGTATTTGCAATAACTCAACAACTGTGGTTTCCCAAGATGCATCACTCCCAAATATGATCTCTTTATGCCCCAGCAAGCAAGGTGCACATCAAAAACATTTCAAATCCCTCTCAGTTCAGGTGCACATTAAGAATAAAAGACTGAGCTGGCATTGTGCTTCAAATGTCTGGTGGAGTAATCAGTAGTCATAACATCATTGTCCTCGAATGCCACTTGAAAGTAAGGAATGTTATAGAACCCGACGCGTCTTTGTCAGTCAATGCTATGAAGAGTGGAACATTGTTGTTATGTGCAGAGAGAAACTAATCCTTCCGTTCAACTGTTATCCTTCTCTCCAGCACATTCTATGTTATATAAACTAAGCCGTGTCCCTGCGTTTTCCTTTGTCCCTGTGTCTGTGTGTCGTGCCTGGTGTGCATGAGCGTCCCGCAGACGGACTTTGGACAGCATGGGGGAAGGGCATGTGCGCATGTCTTGCAACCGTGCACACGTTGCAGAGACTCAGCAGCCGAGGCCTAACGCCTGTTTTTAAATAGGTGTGCCTTTTTTACTGGTTATTCCATAAAAAATAATGTACATACTATCATCAGAGTAGGGGTGTTCATACATCTGGTCTCTAGATGGCATTCCTTAAACCAGGCCGCATCTGAAATTACTAACAACAGAGGCGTGCAGAGCACCCTTGAGGCCATAGGGGGACCTACACGCCTCTCTTGGTAGTCATTTCAGATGCAGCCTTGTTTAAGAGCCCTGCCAACTCTCCCCTGTTGTCTAAACAAATTTGTAAACTTAATTACGGCCAGCTGCCCCCAGGTTCACACTATGCTTGTTTGGTAATTAGAGGTTAGGGTCCCTTCCATGGAGAATTACATAATCGCGGTGGAAGGGTCTAGTATGGAACACTCTGCATGCAAACTGTTTTTGGAAGATAACATCCTCTATTATGTTAATTTTGGTGCACCTGTTTTGAATGCAAGTTGTGTACCCTGCCTATAATTAGGCTCTGCACATCTATGCTACTAGTTATTTAGATGCAGCCTGTCTTGGGAAGCACTGCCACGTCTCCCTGCTCTAAATGGCAATGTTATACTTGTATTGCTGTATAAGATTATCTAGACTGTGGTGGGTTGTTGGTTCCTGTTTTGCCATAGTTAGTAACACGGAGTGAATACACTGCTTAATGTAGAGAGCTGGAGCATCCTGTAAATGACTCTCGTTTCAGTTATTCTGCAGCTGTGACTACTGAAGACAACAAGAGTGTATGGTGGGGGTTGTGCCAGGACTATGGTCAGCTTTTTGCTTCTCCGACGTTAGCCTGAGACTTGACTGGAGGTATTTATACAAAGTCCTGTCTGCTTCTGGCAGATCTCACAATGGCCTTGATTCATAAAAGGCTGTGCGATAAAAAGGAATCTGGCCGTTAAAATACCGCATTCAGTATTTTAGACTTTTGTGTGCTAATTCATAAAAATGTTCACAGGTGCGGTAGAAGGTCGGTAATTTACCAAAGCCCATTGACAAAAACCTGTTCGGTAACAGCAGAAGAGTGCAGTGAGGGCATTAAAATAGTGAGAGGCATCCCGACGCCACTTTAGATGTGCATGTGTAACGATTGGTGTAGCAACACAGATGTCTGATTATGTGTGATCTGCAGAATCACCAATAATACAGACGTTATACCTGATTATGTGGTGATCTGCAGTATAGCAGGTAAGCAACGATGTATGTAGTGCTTGGTGCAACAGTAACAGAATAGTAGCTAAACCTCACCAGAGGAGCTGGTGGGTCCTTAAAGAGACTCCGTAACAATTGCATCCTGTTTTTTATCATCCTACAAGTTCCAAAAGCTATTTTAATGTGTTCTGGCTTACTGCAGCACGTTCTACTATCACCATCTCTGTAATAAATCAATGTATCTCTCTCTTGTCAGACTTGTCAGCCTGTGTCTGGAAGGCTGCCAAGTTCTTCAGTGTTGTGGTTCTGTGATGCATCTCCCCCCTCCAGGCCCCTCTCTGCACACTGCCTGTGTATTATTTAGATTAGGGAAGCTTCTCTCTTCTCTCTTATCTTTTACAAGCTGGATAAATCCTCCTCTGACCTGGCTGGACTTGCACATACTGAGAAATTACATACAGGCAGAGCTGTCTGCACTCTGCAGGAAGAAACAGCCTGACACTTCAGTGGAAGATAGCTGCAGGGGGAAAGAAACACACAAATGATCTCTTGAGATTCAAAAGGAAGGGTGTATACAGCCTGCTTGTGTATGGATGTATTTTCTATGTGTGGACATACTGTACATCAACCTACTTCCTGTTTTGGTGGCCATTTTGTTTGTTTATAAACAAACTTTTTAAAACTGTTTTTAACCACTTTTAATGCGGCGAGGAGCGGCGAAATTGTGACAGAGGGTAATAGGAGATGTCCCCTAACGCACTGGTATGTTTACTTTTGTGCGATTTTAACAATACAGATTCTCTTTAAAGAACACAGTAACTGATTAGTTTGGCTTAACCTCACCAGAGGAGCTGGTGGGTACTATTAGAACACAGTAACTGATTAGTTTGGCTTAACCTTACCAGAGGAGCTGGTGGGTACTATTAGGACACAATAACTGATAGTTTGGCTTCCCCTCACCAGAGGAGCTGGTGGGTACTATCAGTAGAGCACCTCACCAGTGACAAGGGCTCACTGGTGAGTAGAGAAGTCAGACAGGCACAGATCAGTAACGAGCAAGCAGGCACAGTACAGAATCAACAGGCAAGAGAATAGTAGGATATAAGGCAGGGTTCAGCAATAGAGTCAGATGGGCGAAAGTACAGGAACGATAAGCAAGAGCAGAGTCAGAGGGTAGCAAGAGTCATACACAGAATATCAAAAACAGTATACAATATCCTAGTCTTGTGTGAAATCCCTGGTTTCCTCCCAGATCAAAGCACACCGTATACTATCTAAGGTCTAAACGCTAGCACATAAGTATTCGCAACAGCAGACAAATTGCGAGTGAACAGAGAAGGCTTATGAAGCAGAGGAGACCCCACCGCCACGCCCACAACAATCAACCAATCCAGAGCGCCGTGAGTCTCCTCTGACGTCAGCCGACCGGCCGGTCAGCTGACGCGCCTCCTCCCTGCATAAAGGTCCTGTCTTTGCACGTGCCCGCGCGATACGGCAACTCTATGTGCAAACGACAGACCTGTCCTCAGCGTACTAGACGCCAGAGGCACGGGCGAGGTCCCTGAACATAAAGGCAAGGCGGCTGCGGAAACACCCTGAGTGTCTGCAGCCGCCATTACTGCGTGTTTATTATACTGCCTCTGCTCACTCTGAATCTGTCTATTAGTCTTTCTTAACATTATATTTAATTGCCACAGCTTAGAAGAACTTCCAGGAGACATTACACATGCCATACTTAGGTGATCTCCCCACTAGCTCCTCCGCATCTTCAAACAGGAACCCAAGGGGTTAAATGGCCAAACGGCAACATGGAAGGCCTCTTTAACCAGGTTGGAATGGGGTTGCAGAGAACTCAGAAGGCACTGACAACTGCTTGAATTACTTTAAAAAATTTATTAGAGAACTCAACGGAAGTCGATATTATTACAGTCACCTGTAACACCAAATTGTCACAATCTTCTTTTCTTCTCTAACCGTTACACCACCTGCTGGAGGAAAGAAAACTACACAATACTTTGATATTAGACTTTTACTATCCCTGCTTTTTCTCTGTCGTCAACACAGGTACTCTTTACCTGGCTACCTTATGTCTCTCTAAAATAAGCTTAGACTTACTCTCTCTAGCTCGTCTATACTTTAGCTATTCCTGTTTCTTCTAGAGCAATTTCTCTATTTCTTTTCTTTATGTACTCTTTCACGTATATATCCTATAGTAGCAATATCAACACAGTAGCAATCTTATGACATTAGAATTACAATCTTCTTTTTATCTCTTAAAGAAAACCTGAACTTAAAATTAAAAGTTAAAATAAACATACACAAGTCATACTTACCTCCTGTGTAGTTTACTCCTCAACCTCTTTTTCCTCTCCTGCGTCCTGTTTGTCCACTGACATCAATGGAATTCTCTGTCCTCCATTTTGAAAATGGCCATTACTCCATAACAGCTTTCTGGTCAGCACACAGTTAAACTGTAACATCGCACACTTGAGCCATAGGGAAACATGGACATATCAGTTCTCCTCTCAGCTGTAACTGACAGCAACTGATATATTTCAGTTCTGACAAAATGTTGTCAGAACTGGAAGGGATCATTGTCAGAAGAAAATGGTGAGCTTCTGACAGGAACTGATGCCAAGGTAACTATGTAATGCTCATTTGAAGTTACCTCATGTGTTTATTTTAAATAATTTTACTCAGTACAGGTTCCCTTTAAGCCTACCTTCTCTAATACAGCAGCTTTTCTATCTAGCTATAGTGTTTCAGATAAAATAATTTTAAAATGACCCTCTAATCAGTCTCTGTCTCTTGATGACAATTGAAGTTCAGTATTTTTGGCCACAGGTGCAACAAAAGATGATTCCGCTTCCCCAGATTTTAAATGTACCACTCAGGGTTGCTCGTAAACTACGCCAGCGCGAATCTACGCATCGTAGTACGCAACTACGCATCGTAGTTCGTAGGCGAAGTTTAGGAACTACACGTACGCATTTCCGCGTAGTCGTAGTCCCGCTATGCGAAGCTTCGCCCGCTACGCGTAGTTGTCGTATGTATTGCGACGTCAACTACGTGTGCGGTAATTGCATCAATATTGATCATTGCGCATGCGCAGAAATATTATTGCCCTTTTATATGCATACAATTCCGCATTGGAAGGTGGAATGTACGCTTATAATAGTTAGTATATATGCGCATAAGCGGTTGCATCAACTACGCTTCGCACTACGCGAAGCTTTCGTATTTTAACGTGTATTCTACGGAATGCAAACGTAGTGAAGTTTCTGATTACATAGCCATAGATTGTGAAGCGTATTTGCGTAAAAATACGCGTAGTTCCAGCGTAGCGAAGTTGGCTGACTACGACCATCCCTGGTACCACTGCTCAATCACAGCTCTCAGTAGTAAAGGTTTTTTTTTTTCCTTGGCGTGCATGAGCAATCGACACTTTCTTTCCTATCTGCGCTCTTTTGCAACAATCAGTGAACCAAAAATAAATAAATGGGATGGGGAAGAAGTTAGTTCAGAAAGGGATAAATAAATAAAACATCTCTAAAGGTGCGTACACACATGCGACTATAGTCGTTTGTAACGATCGTTCCCCGATCTTTACCAACGACGATCGTTACAAAAAACGAACCACCGACTATTAAGTCTAACGACGAACGAGCCAAATCGCTACAAAAGAAAGTTCTGTCTCGGCGGATTTTAACCAACGACGATCGTTTGCAAAAGTAGTACATCGTTGGAAACGATCTTTTGTACCAGGCTGGACATGCGCATTTCACTTTTTCTCCAGGGAACTTTACAATTTTATGCGCAGGCGCATTAAGTGCTTTTACGTGGTGTAACGTTCGTTCTAACGATGTGATCGTTACACACTTTTTAGAACTAACTACTCCGGTCGTTCTTTCGTCAATTAAAAGATCGTTCGTCGTTAACAACGAACGATCGTAGTCGCATGTGTGTACGTAGCATCAGGCTCTCACTAGCAATGCTTTTCTTTCTTTGTTTTAGCACAACAGTTTATTCAAGAAAAAGATATAGCATGCTCCTTTTCATATTAATGACTGACTTTTGTGCTCCTTGCAGTCTCCACGGTTGAAGTGAGGCCTTATTTCACTCAGGCTGATGTACTTTCTTAAATAATCAGTTTCTCCCTCTTATAGCAATAAGCAGGGCCTATCAGCATTCACTACAGTTCCACATGACAGCATAGATGTAATTTACATAGGTAGTAGCAGGCGGTAGCAGCAGATGGGTCATATCAGTCATTTAGTAAAAAGAAAACTTTTTCTACTCATGAATAATCTCTTACAAAGTAAATATCAGGGCCTTCCTTGTTCTGGTCAGCGGTAAGCTGTATTTGTGCAGCAGCCTGTCAGATTCTTCACCACCAGCAAGTGTCAGTTTCACTCACTCTCTGACTTGCGAGGCAACTAGCTTTGACTAAACATATATATATATATATATATATATATATATATATATATATATATACAGGGGCGTAGCAATAGGGGGTGCAGAGGTTGCGACCGCATCGGGGCCCTTGGGCTAGGGGGGCCCCGCGGGGCCCTCCCTCAACTGCAGTATTTGCTCTCTTTTGGTCCTGTGCTCATAATACTCACTTCTATAGATACTTTGAATAGTGGTATTCATTAACAATCTGTTTCCCATCCCCTGCTTGCACCTCTGACACTGTAGTTGCCTTTGGCAGGTTTTGGTGCGCCGTATCAATTGTTATGTATAGAGTGCTTGGGGGGCCCCATTGTAAAACTTGCATCGGGGCCCACAACTCCTTAGCTACGCCACTGTGTATATATATATATATATATATATATATATATATATATATATATATATATAGCTCCGTAGCAACACAAAACACTTTCCTTCTGACTGTCACTTTCACTTTACATTAATTTCCCTCTGTCGCAGGGTTACTTTAGCTATTAAGGCGAGGTCCTCTTTAAGATGATAGGTGTTATGCTTATCTCATTTAGGTAGTCTGTGTTATGGCTGTTTCTTCCTCCTCAGGCGGTGCCTTCCTGTCCCTTTGCCTGGGCTCTCTGTTGGTCCCCCTCAGCTGCCGCTGCCTGCGCTGTCAGTGCCGATTTGCTTGGCCCATTTCTCTGTGCGCAGCCCTCAGGGGCGTCTCTCCTCTCTGCCACCCTGTCTCATCTCCCCCGTCTCGCCATCACAGCCCACAAACCGTTGGACCAACTGTTTTTTTACTATTTTCCTGAGGCTGTCCTTATGCTGCTGCCATAGCAACCAGGGGAGGTGTGCACCTGTATAAGCAAGTGCCACACCCTTTTTCTTCCCCTGAAAATGTCTATCATCCCTAGCAACCAGCAATGTTAGCTTAAATAAACAATTAGAATCTTAGCATGGCAGCACTTACAAAAAGGCCTAACTAAATAGCAACTTTTTTAATCCTCACGCAGTTAATGGGGCACATCTATTACACCTCTTTTGTTCTGATCTCTCTGCTCGCTGCCTGTGGGTCAGAAAAGCTGGAACCGCACGAGAAGCCTGCGGGTCCTATCAGTCCTATCAACATCCGATCAGCGGGACTTGCAGGAGACAGGAGCTGTTTCTATTGGCTTCTGCTCCTGTCAGTCACAAATTATTCCCTTCCTCCTCAGCCACTCTCTTCCAGCAGGTCATGCTATTGGCTCTTGTGTGTGTATAGTCCTCTGCTAAGCTAGAGTGACCATACGTCCCGAATTGCCCGGGACGCGTCCCGGATTCGGGGTCCGCTGTCCCAGGCAGCATGAGGTCCCGGGAAACGTCCCACTTTCAGCAGCGGGAAGTCCCAGCCTCGGGACTCTGGCCACTCTATCCTCATGAACTGGCAGCAGCGTCTATAGACGCCGTGCCAGTTCATTGCCCGCAGCCCCGCTCCAGCCTCCTTAGTCTTCCGGTGTCTGTTCCGACACCGGCAGGCGAGCAGGGCTACGGCAAGATGGCTGCCGAAGCCCTGTACTGGAGACTATTTGTGTCTCCAGTACAGGGCTTCGGGCGCCATCTTGCCGTAGCCCTGTCAGCGCGGGAGACAAGAGAAGGAGGAATGTGGTCCCGGGAGCAGCGCGCCAGAGGCCGGAGACTTCTGCCAGGTGAGTAAATGCTTTCTTTTCCAGGTGAAATGTTTGCCTGCATTGCATTTTTTTTTCCAGGTGAAATGTTTGCCCGCATTGCGTTTCTTTTCTGGTGAAATGTTTGCCCGCATTGCGTTTCTTTTCTGGTGAAATGTTTGCCCACATTGCGTTTATTTTCTGGTGAAATGTTTGCCCGCATTGCGTTAATTTTGTACTGACATGTTTGCCCGCATTGCATTTATTTTTTACTGACGTTTGCCCGCATTGCGTTTATTTTGTACTGACATGCTGCCCGCATTGCATTTATTTTATACTGACATGTTGCTCGCATTGCGTTTATTTTGTGCTGACATGTTGCCCATTGCGTTTATTTTCTGGTGTCCGGGGTAACTGTTACTGCATTTATTATTTAATGGTCATAGATGGTTATGTTTGCTGCTTTGTGGTTACGGTATACTATTAGCATCACACAGTTTCTGCACACCCATGATGCAAAGTCTCGATTGTCCACATCATGGCGTAAACACTGCTTTCTTATGCCTCGCTGTTACATCATTACGTTAGCTCCGCCCATACAATGTCATGGCCATGCCCATTTTTCGCGCGCCCCCCCCCCCAGTCTTCATCGCTGCGCGCTCCTCAGTCCTCTCCACTTTTCGCCGCCCCTCCCCACGCCCCCCCTCCCCGTCCCAGGTTGGACCCACAAAAATATGGTCACTCTAGCTAAGCACATGGGACCAGATGTCACCATTGGGCCATGTGGCCAATACTGACAGGTAAGCAAAGATGGATGAAGATTCAATGGGGCCCTAGGCAAGGTACTGTAGTAGTATGACTCATCCTGGTGGAAGAGGGGTGAAAGAAAGTGGCTTTTGGGCCCTGCCCCTGGACACCCACTTGGCCCCAGGCACCTGCCTAAGATGATCCTGCTCTGCAGGTAAGGGTCCTATGCCAGTACTTTGGGGAGGAATCTGAAGTATTTAAAAGAAAATTGAAATACATTTGTAGAGAGGAGGCTTCCCCGATCCCCATCAAGCCTTCCGCTTCTCACCAGTATCCTCTCCTTCTTTGTGGCCGCGCTCCACTGTGTATGAGCCTGGCTACTGTGCAGAGGCCAGTAGGATTTGCACCTGCACAGTAACATAGAGTTACTGGTGCACAGAGGAGAAAGCCGGGCATGTGTGGCTCCATGCTACTCCACAGGCCTGGGCCGTACTTTGTGCCTGCACAGTGTGGCCGTGATACCCTCCGTGTAAGAGCACAGCCTCAGTGCACTGCACATTATTGTCAAATATTATCAAAGGGTCCCAGTGCAGGAACAGAGAGGCAACAGAAAATTGGGGAAGCCTCTGGACTATCCTACTTTTTTTGCTTCTTTGAGGGCACTCTAAAGCCTCCCATGGCAGGAGATTTGAACGTCAGCGACAGTGCTGGAACAAGGGGACCAGGAGAGGACCGGGAACTCTCTATAGGATCCAAAGCCTTCCCCCTCCATAGGTGAGTATCTTTTTTTTTTTTTTTCACTTCAGGTTTGCTTTAAGCAGGATATGATTACAGCAAATCGGAGTGTTACAAAACCATCACATGATTTTCCCTGAGTTTTGTACACACAAACAACACTTGTTGTCATAGGCCATTCCTGCCCTGGGCCCTGGGCCTCCTCTGGCTCCAGAAGAAAAACAGGACTCTTGCCATGCGTTCTCTGCACAAGTACGTGTTCTTCCTCTCTCCATGAAGGATGCAGCCTCAGGCATGACTTATTTTCTCACTGAATCAGCTGCGTTGCTTATGAGGCAACATTGGCAAGACACTGCAGTATTTTATGTGCTGCATTGAGGTGTGCATTCTCCAAGTCAATATGCAGAGCCCATTTATCATAACAAAGACTTGTACATATGAGGCAGAGCTTTCCTGTACACCTCCAGCCATCGGCTCCTGCGTATTTTCTGCAATCATGGTGCGCTGTCTACAATAAACACTACATACCTTGACTCAAAGTCCACAGACTTGGCTCAAAACAAGGTGTGAGGGTGCGGCTGTCAGTTAAACATGAGCAGCTCATTTCTAAGGGCTGCTCCCAGCTACAATGCCAGTAATAATCTGGCAACAACAGTCCAAGGACAAATGAACTGAAAGAAGGAAATTCATCAGGTTTTGTGTTTTACTGTACCCAGGTAAATAATATGCAAATGAAAGGTTGAAAGACTTCTGACACCTGCCTGGCATGTTTGATAGTTATCTTCCTTTTCTTTCTGGGTATTTTAGACTTTGATTGACAGCAAGCTCTTGTTGACTGAAGCAGGGAATTTAGGTGCATGGCACGCCTGGTGATTTGGGCTCTGCCATAGTCAGCAATGTCAATATGGCAGCAGACGAGAAGGTAATTTGGGCATGAGGTGCCAGAGTCTGGCTATTATATAGCTAAACTCCGGCTACCGGTGGGGAATGCAGCTGTCAAGGTCCTGTTGATCTCTGCTCCGGTGACTGGTGCAGGCACTCCCAGGGCGTGGAGTCTAAGTTAGCACGGGTCTTGACTAGCGCACCCGCAAGGGATGATTGCCCGTCACCCCTAATGTGTGGCGGACTACTTTGCTGCCTGGTGCCCACCAGGTCACGACCTTTAGGACCCCCCACCACCAGAGTCGAGAAGAACAGAAGGGGTTACCTTGCTGATAGAGAAGGAGAATAAGTACCGAAGTACTTGAAAGTGACTGGACAACACTGAATATTATAGGGCTGGACTGACAGAGCTGGACTGACAGAACTAGACTGGCAGGGCTAGACTGGCTTGACAGGGCAGGATCCACATGGACACACGTTGTTGCAACAGCACTGAGCAGCAATTGGTGAGGTTTAAAATACCCTGACTTTCCCGCCAGGGCTGAGGCCACGCTCCACTTGCCATTATAAAGGAACTAAGGGCGCGTGTGCCTACTGAGATACCTGAGGATGCCAATCCCGGAAGTCTGCTGGGACGGGATCCACGTGCAACCGAGGATTCAGCAATGGGTTCCAGGAGCGGTAAGTGTGACACCAGCAGTGAGTGAAGCCAGAGTTTGTATAGCTACATTCTAGTTTTGATAGCAGAATTATTGCAGAAATGGGCGCTCAGCTATACTATAGCTAGGACCAGGAGATTAATTTGGTCCACAGGAAGTAGAATTGGGCGTGCTCAGCTATAGTATAGCCGTGTGCTGAAAAATAAGGCAGAGGCAGCGGCGGGGAATTTCACTATTATATAGCGGAACCCCACTATGGGTCTAAGTTAGTGTTAGTTATGGGGAGTTTATTGTGAGAATTAGGTTAGATAAGGTGATAGTAGAATATCGGTAAAATTAGGAGGAGATTGCAGGGCAGCCAAGTAATAGGTATTGTTTAAAAAAAATAAATATGGCAGCCTCTATATACCTCTCATTTAGGTGTTCTTTAAATATTGCAGTGCCAAACCACCCATCTCAGGGCTCCTAGGTGGATTAAATGGGTCGAGTTACCTCAAAAACTCAAATATGTAAACACACTCAATGAAGGGTATTTAGACACATCCAATTGGGATTGGTGAATGATTTGCCAATATTAACGGACCACTATCGCGAAAAAGTAGGCAGTTAAAATCTGACAGAATGTCTCTTTCCATCCATAACGGTGTGGCCACCGTGTCCTCTCCCACCCATAACGGTGTGGCCACCATGTCTTTTCCCACCCATAACAGTGTGGCCACTATGTCTTTTCCCACACATAACAATGAGGTGGCTTCTCCCACTGATAATAGTGTGGTCACCATGTCTTCTCCCACCCATAATAGTGTGGCCACCATGTCTTTTCCCACCCATAACAGTGAGGTGGCTTCTCCCACTCATAACGGTTAGGGATGGTCGGAAATGCCAATTTCCGATTCCGCGGTAAATCCCCATTCCGCCATTGCCAAATACCGATTCCGGAAATCGCGGAAATTCCGCCCGATTTTAACATCGATTTTCTCAAAAACTATAAGGTCTTTTTGAAAACTTTTTTTGCATCTTGTTCAGGAGATTCTGTTTAACAAACCCTGTAAATTTGGTGTTTCTAGGCCTTACGGGGGCTTTGCTATTAACCGCTAAAGTCGGCGGATTTTTACAGTAATGTAAATGCAGAAAATAGGCAGATGCGGATTTTCTGCATTTTACATTACAGTAAAAATCCGCCAACTTTAGCGGTTAATAGCAAAGCCCTCGTAAGTCCTAGAAACTCCAAATTTTCAGCGTTTGTTAAACAGAATCTTCTGAACAAGATGCAAAAAAAAGTTTTCAAAAAGACCTCATAGTTTTTGAGAAAATCGATGTTAAAGTCGGGCGGAATTTCCGCGATTTCCGGCGGAAATTCCGCGATTTCCGACGGAAATCCGCCTAATGCACTTGCATTACCGATTTCCGCATTCCGATGCGGAAATGCAATTTCCGATTGGAATTTCGGGAAATTGCATTTCCGCGGAATCCGAACGAGCATCCCTAATAACGGTGTGGCCACCATGTCTTTTCCCACCCATAACAATGTGGCCACCATGTCTTTTCCCACCCATAACAGTGAGGTGGCTTCTCCCACTCATAACAGTGTGGTCGCTTCTCCCACTGATAACAGTGTGGTCACCATGTCTTCTCCCTCCCATAATAGTGTGGCCACCATGTCTTCTCCCTCCTATAATAGTGTGGCCACCATGTCTTTTCCCACCCATAACAGTGAGGTGGCTTCTCCCACTCATAACAGTGTGGCCACCATATCTTTTCCCACCCATAACAGTGAGGTGGCTGCCGCTTCTCCCACTGATAACAGTGTGGTCACCATGTCTTCTCCTACCCATAATAGTGTGGCCACCATGTCTTCTCCCACCCATAATAGTGTGGCCACCATGTCTTCTCCCACCCATAATAGTGTGGCCACCATGTCTTCTCCCACCCATAATAGTGTGGCCACCATGGCTTCTCCCACCCATAACAGTGTGGCTACCATGGCTTCTCCCACCCATAACAGTGTGGCTACCATGTCTTCTCCCACCCATAACAGTGGGGACACCATGGCTTCTCCCACCCATAACTGTGGCTACCATGGCTTCTACCACTCATAACAGTGTATTCTCAAACCCATAACAGTGTAGCCACCATGTCATCTCCCACTCCCATAATGGGTGGGCCTCCATGTCTTTTCCCACCCATAACAGTGGGGTCATGATGTCTTCTCCCACCTATAACGGTGTGGCCACCATGTCGCCTCTTACCCATGACAGTGTGGCAAACATGGCTTCTCCAACGCATAAAAGTGTGGCCACCATGTCTTTTTCCTCCCATCCCAGATTCTACCTGTTGGTGACTCAGTTGGAATAAATTTGTATATACAATGTTTACTCATTGGCTGGTAGACGGATGGCTCCTTCTTTCTCTACCTCAACATCTCCCCAGTAGTGCAGGCACTCTGCTTTTGAGAAATGTATCTCCTTAGATCACTTGGCAGAGGTCTCATGAGTCTCCAGCCAGGTTAGCTGGCTGGAGACCCCTTGCAGAAGTATGGCCGAAAGGCGAATATAATGGGCATAACTCATAGAGAGTACCATTATGCCTATCATTGTTATTCTCCTGATACTGGAATCTGCCTGTCATTGCACTATGGCTGTCATTGTTCGGATCAGTGAATAATGGCGCACAGCGCCTATGCATAAAAATGGCGCCGCATTGAAAAGATACGCTTATCGCTATTTATCGTTAGTACTGCATAATAATGGCGCACAGGGAAAAAAAGAATAAAAACGGCACACAGTAATGTTATTTATCAATAGTGCCATTCATATACAAACAAACAGCAGACGTTATTGCGCACAGTAACGTTATATATCAATAGCGCCCTACATAAGCCAAACTGCAGAAGTTATTTAACTGCAAAACGGTGAATGGATTTATAGTGACACTGTCATGGCTAGGGTTAGGCACCACCAGGGAAGATTTAGGGTTAGGCACCACCAGGGAGGTCTTAGGGTTAGGCATCACCAGGTGGGTGGTTAGGGTTAGGCACCTCCAGGGGGGTGGTTAGGGTTAGGCACCACCAGGGGGGTGGTTAGGGTTAGGCACCACCAGGGGGGTGGTTAGGGTTAGGCACCAGTGGGGGGGGTTTAGGGGTTAGGGATAGGTACAGAGTGTTCTGTGTGTTAATGCTAAATAACGATAAGGCTTTAACGCTAAATAACGATAAGGCTTTAACGTTAAATAGCTATAAGCGACAAACGGATTAGCGGCAACAATGTGCGCCATTATTCGCAGGCGCCATTTTCAGATGTATCCGTCATTGTTATCTGCCAGTCATCGTTATCTGCCTTTCATTGTTATCTGCATGTTTTAGAGATGTTGGAGGGTACATTTGACACGTGTAACAACTTTTGTCCGATTATCTGAAATATTACCTAAAAACATCAGATTAGTGTTGGACATGCACAGCTATAAACTGCAGTGGGCTATACATACTACAGCCTGACTTGTGCCACTTTCCACAAAAGCATCTGTTGTCCTACACATCTGTGTTACATAAAATTCTTACGCGTGTCCATAGATGACACATCACTTCCAGACTCATGACATTAATGTTATAAAAGTTGTGGGAAACTAACAAAGTTAAATTTTTGTACGTTAAACAATTATGTTAGATATACCAGCATGACTGATCTTGGACCACATGGTTTGAAGCTTATGAACTAAAAAGCCAGAAAATTTGTACTTACCTCTGTAATTTTCCTTTCCTGATACTACTCCATGTTGGCATACTTCCTGGGTTAGCTCCGCCCCCTTGACCCCTATAGGACCCATACCAAACTATAAATAAAGGTCATTACCCCTATCACCCCATTCTCGTCACCTAGTACTCAGACACGACAAGAATTAAAAAAGGGTGGGTCGTATGCCGACATGGAGTAGTATCAGGAAAGGAAAATTACAGAGGTAAGTACAAATTTTCTGGCTTTCCTGATACCTCCATGTCGTCATACTTCCTGGGATATAACTAGCACTCAATAAACCAGTCGGGAGGGTAGAATGCAAAAATATTTATCAACAAATCATTTATCTACAGTAGAAAGCACATTCTTTCCAAACTTAACCGTAGTAAGTACAGGCGGGTCAATACAATAATGTTTTATAAAGGTGTTTGGTGTGGCCCAGTTAGCAGCTTTACAAATAGTGGTAAGTGATACACCTGTAGATGCTGCCCATGATGCAGCCATGCTCCTGGTAGAATGAGCTGAGGTTGAAGGTAACTCATCAGTTCCCATGGACCTATAAGCTGCCTTGATCAATCTTACAATCCATGTAGCGATAGTCCTGGCCGTCACCTCTTTACCCTTCCTTGGGCCTGAAGGACATATAAATAAGTGCTGAGAGTCTCTAAACGTTTCTGTGACTTGAATGTAATATTTTAATATTCTAGCAATGTCCAGAGGATGATTTCCTGCTCTCCCTTCTTCATCCGGAAATGAAGGTAAAGTCCATTCCTGATTGAGGTGTCTCACAGACACTACTTTTGGTAAAAAGGTCATAACTGGCCTCAAGACTACCCTATCAGGAAAGAATACTATATGAGGATTTGAAACACCTAGTGCTTGTATCTCTGAGACCCTCCTTCCTGACGATATGGCCACCAGAAAAGTTGCTTTTAGAGTTAGATTCCAGATAGAACATGATTCCAGAGGCTCAAAGGTAGCTGAGGACAAATATTCCAATACGAGAGGAAGATCCCAGGAAGGCAGAATCTTTTTGATAGGAGGCCTGATCTTCATCACAGCTTGGAAGAATAACTGAATGAGTCTATCTGAGGACAAAGTTTTTCCTATCAGGCTTGAAATAGCTGATACTTGTCCCCTTAATGTACTTACACTCAGGCCTAGGTCTACTCCTGTTTGCAAGAACTCTAGTACATGCAGAATAGAAGGACAAAGAAAATCCACCTTTTTAACTCCAAAAAGTGTATACATTTTTTCCACACTCTATGATATGACTTGTTTGTGGACAATTTTCTTGCTTTTAGCAGAGTTTGAACCACTGACTCAGGAAAACCTGCCTCTAAAAGTATTTTCCTCTCAATTTCCATGCCGCTAAGGCGAGAACCTGAGGATTCTGATGACAAATTCCGTTCTGTGATAGAAGATTCGGTATTACCGGAAGTCTCAGTGGTGAACATAGAGACATACTGAGTAACAGAGGGAACCATGGCCTCTTGGGCCAAAATAGTGCAATCACAATTGCTAAAACCTCCTCCATCTGAAGCCTCTTCAGAAACCTCAAACTCATTGGTACTGGTGGGAACGCATAGACCAGAGACGCTTGCCAGTGACATGTCAGTGCATCCACTCCACTTGTACCCGGCACCAAACTCCTGGATAGAAAGTTGGGTATCTGGTTGTTGGTGTTTGAAATGAAAAGATCCAGTTGAGGTAAGCCCCAGAGCTGAACTATCTGTTTGAATATAGAGCTGTCCAACTTCCACTCGTTGTTGTCTATCTTCTTCCTGGATAACAGATCTGCTTGAACATTCAATGCTCCCGGTAAGTATACTGCTCTGATCATCTGAAGATTGGTCTCTGCCCATTGCATTAATGGGGCTAATTCCTTCAACAACGATACACTCCTGGTTCCCCCTTGTTTCTGAACATAGGCAACAGCAGCCCGATTGTCCATCTGGAGACATAGGGCCGAGTTCTTAAAGAGGTGAGAAAAGGCTTGAGTCCCTCTGAATGCTGCTCTTAGTTCCAGAACATTGGAAACAATCCTCTTCTGAGTCCAGGGCCACTGTCCTTGTGCCCACTTCTCCTTGTAATGAGCACCCCAACCAATCTGGCTGGCGTCCGAAGTAATCGTGTTCCAGCAGTATGGTGCTAGTGAGTGACCTCGATTGAGATTCTCTGGAAGTGTCCACCATTCGAGGGAGAGTCTGCAAGACACTGATATCTTTATCTTCATGCTCATTGATCTCTGATTCCATTGGTTCAGGAAGTTGAGTTAGAATGGCCTCATATGCCATCTCGCCCATTTCACCATTGGTATAACAGATGACATCATTCCCAATATCTGCAAGCACTGTCTCGCCGATATCGCTGTGCAACTCATTGTCTGTAGCATAATTCTCCTGATCTTGTATACTTTTTCCGTGGGTAGAGATACTGTAGCTGTTGACGTATCGAAGGCTGCGCCCAAGTAAATCAGCTGTCTTGTTGGAATAAGCTGACTCTTCTCCTGATTTATAATCCACCCCAGATCCATCAAGAATTTCAACGTCTCGTCTCTGTGAACAAGTAGCCTGGCCTCTGAATCTGCTATAATCAGGATATCGTCCAGGTAATGGTATATCCTTATACCCCTTGACCTCAGTACCGCTATGGCTGCTACCAAGACCTTGGTGAAAGTGCGGGGTGCTGTTGAGAGACCGAAGGGTAATGAAGTGAACTGGAGATGAATCTTGTTTACTGAAAATCTGAGAAATTCTTGATAATTTTGATGTATGGGAATGTGTAGATATGCATCTTTCAAGTCTATGCCAATCGTTCGGCATCACTACCAGTATGATTGATTGCAATGATTCCATCTTGAACCTTGGAACCACAATGGCTCTGTTTAGATATTTCAAGTCTATCACAGGTCTGAAACCCCCATTTTTCTTTTCTACCAGAAACAACTGGGAGTATATCCCCCTGTACTTCTCCTCTTTGGGAACTGGAGCTACTGCGTTTTGCGATTGTAATGAAGTCACGTATTCTATCAATGTAGCCGCTTTCTGAGTATTCTTTGGGATCTTTGTTTGAATAAATCTCTCCTGAGGTCTCCAACTAAACTTCCATCGATGACCCTTCGATATTGTTGAAACTGCCCAGTGGTCTTGAACCTTTTCCACCCACTTGTCCTTGAATCTTCGAAGCCTCGAACCTACTTTGGGCAAATGGGTGGGCGTAACTTCAAAAAGACTGTTTCGTCTGACCAGGATTCTGTGTACTGGACTTCAAAGATCTTGCCAAGGATGCTTGCGAACTCTTCCAATTTTTTTCTATATTGCCTTCCTGGTTTGTATGATCTAGCATCACTGAACCTGTTCGACTGCTGCTGTCTGGGATTAGAGAAATTCTTCTTTGGCGGCCTGTTCTGTGGGATAAGGCCTGACCTGCCTTCTGTTACCCTTGATATTGCTTTATCCATTTCACTGCCAAATAATGTGGTTCCATCGTAAGGTATCTTAATCCAGCTTTGTTTTGATCCTATGTCCGCCAACCATGGCTTAAGCCACAAGGCTCTCTTTGCTGTGACTGCAGTCAACATCCCTCTTGGAGAATTCTTCAATATATCCATAGAAGCCTCTCCTACAAAATCGGCTGTGATTTTCAGATCTTCCATGGCAGATAGAATTTCCGACTTATCGGCGCCTGTTACTATTGCCTGTTCAATATTTTCAGTCCATACTTTCATTGTCTTGGCTACCGATGTCAGAGCAATTGCCGGTTTGTAGGAAGCACCTGCCACAAATATGACTTCTTGAGATCATTGTCTATGCGTCTTTCTAATACGTCTTTAAAGATAGCCGAGTCTTCCTTGGGTAATGTGACATGTTTCACCAGCCTTGAGAAGGATGCATCTACTGCAGGAGGATTTTGCAGAAAAGGAACCTCTTCCTCATTTAATGGATACAATTTTGTAAAACGATTATTTAATGGTTGTTTGTTCTCCACTTTTTTCCATTCATCCGTAATTAAATTTTTTATCTCTTTCATTATAGGGAATGTATTTGTTTTCTTTGTGAGATGAGAATAATACTCTTTATTTGATTCCTGTTCCACAGGAGGATCAGTCCATTCCAATGCTTCCTTTATAGCAGTGATAAAGGGGTTAGTTAACTTAAAGTCAAACAGACATGGAGGTTCCTCCTGTATGTCTTCTGTATCCGGTAGTTCCTGATTCTCTTGAGGTCCAGATGTAGAAGCGTGAGCCATGACTTCATCCCTAACCACCTTCCGTATAATTTGTGTAATATCCTCATTTTTCTCCTCTTGCCCTTTTGCAAGTTGTGCGAAACACCCTTCGCATACAGTTTAATCGGGCAGCACTTTTTTGAGTCATGCCCAACACTGTCCTTTACTAGGCAGTTGGCTAGTAGATGGAGCAGGACATTTACTCCTTGAACTACGATGATGATGATAAGAAGATCTTGATGAATCTCTGCGTCTTGGTGATCTTGATCTAGAGCGTGATTTATGATGATGTTTCTTTGACTTCTGCTTTTTATGCTTGGACTTTGAGCGTGATCTATTAGATCCTGATGCTTCCTGGGCAGTAATTTAATTGCTTCTTAATTCAAGCCCATTGAAGTTTACTTTTTTTTCTTTTTTCTACATGTCCCTTTAAGAAAATGAACCTTACCCTGAGGGACCAGCAGTATCATCTATATTGGCAGGATTCACTGTGGGGAACAGCAATAAAAACAAAAGCACCATAAGCAAAAGTATGAGAGCAATTATTAATACAAATAATTTTGCTCCAACAATAAGCCAAACTCACTTGTGCTTGTGTATCTAAGTGTATACACATATGATCTGCAGCCACCTCTATCCACAGAAGTTCAGCAGAGAGACAGACCAGCGACCAGCAGAGCGACCCAGCTTCCAGGCGAACCAGCTACTGAACGCAGCTTGCCTGGATTAAATAGACCGCCCCAGGCCGCGTCAATAGCGTACCTCCGCTGAAAGGGCACGCCTGCCCTTAACAAAGATGGCCGCCGTCCGCATGGCCAATATGATAAAGCGTCCATTCGGACGCATGCGCTGACGGCACTTCCGGACGCCACCGGAAACCCGCCCACAGCCTGACTCGTGCACTGAATAGGCTTATGGGCTATGGAGACTGCTGTTCATAGCGGCGAAACTCTCTAAACCGAGATTTTAAGCCTCACCAGCGCTTAATCATTCAAGCCTTCATGCAGAAAACATACCTAACAGTGAGTAAAACATTTTATTAATAGAATATGACCTCTTGTGCTGGGGAAATTCGATATACGTATAAATGCTGAAGGGGACGTTGACCAGATGACTACTTTATGGTGGAAGAAAAATTGTCACCAAGCTTGATTGCCGCCCCTGATGAGTCATATGTGATGAAACATGTTGGTAAGAGCCGGGATGCAGAACTGAGAGCAAGTTGGAACACGTGGCAAACCTGAACAGCATCCCCATTGAAGCGGTCTCGGTCATGCACACTAACCCGCCAGCAGGAAGGACATCTAGAGCCAGCCGGTGCCCAGCATAACGGGGGAGAGCCGTAACCAAAACTCTATGCTGTCTTTGATGCAAGAGGATTATGAGTGCAATATTTTTTATAGTTCAATAAATGTTTTACGTTTTTACACTATATGAGGCCTCTTCCTTCGAGATACTCATTATCTGAGAGCTGATAGCAAGTTTTTATTGAAGACAAGACAGTTTTGTAATTATCCAGTGTGTGAGCCCAGGGGCGTAACAATAGACCCTGGAAAGGATGCAGCCGCAGGGGGGACCAGAAGCAGCAGGGGGCCCCATGGGGAGAGAAGTTTCTTTTCCCCGTTCAGAGAGACTGACAAAGGCACGGAGAAAAAAAACGTTCTGCTCTCTGCACAATTATTCTAATGACTGCAACTGCTCAGCCATTAATAAGGAATCATACAAAGATTAATAGACGGTCCCTATTAAGTGTGCAGCAGGCTCTTGTGTACAACGCCCAGCCCCCAGCTTCTCTCCTCCTTCCCATATGCCGTGTACTGTAGTGATGCTGGAGGAGTCTGCAGAGCCAGTTCTGCTTCATCAGAGATAGTCAGAGTGAGTGTAATAAGCTGAGGCTGGGAGCACACTCGTCTGCACGCTTTATCACAGATGCTAATGTCATTGATAGAGAAAATGTGTGTAGCGCTTCACTGTTGTCTGTTTTTATCTCCATGGGGAAAACACATTGAAGTGTATATTACCAACTGAATTGCATCGGTTCTCAATTTACCTGTGCAGAAAGCGAGGGGGCCCCATTCAAAGTTTCACAGGGGGGCCCAGTGATTTCTAGATAAGCCTCCCTGTGAGCCTCAGAGGTGGGGGATGCCCAAAGTGTGCCAATGTGCAATTAGACCTGAGTGGAGGTATTACAGTCTGGAGAGTCTGAGCCAATAGGGTGTGGTGGTGGTATTATCCAAAGTGTGGATCATGGAGAGGACCATACTGTGAACGATATAATATCACGGAGAATTGTGATAGAGAGACTCTTAAAGCTGTAAGGAGGACCTTAAGGGGCTTTACCCTAGTTCACTCCATAAATTGTGTTGTGTATGAGCAACCTTATCTGGTTTGATTGCCCACATGCTCTCACCTAAGAAAACCCATAACCTTTGAATCGCGTTGTGGAAGAACATTACATCAAACAGAAAAGTTGGCCCACGTTTTGCTAGAATAATATCAGTAATAACAGACTTGACCTATAAGGTCCTGAGGAAGCACAATGTCCTCTTGTAAATGTCCACCTGTGGGAAACGATGATCAGCTTAGGAAGGTTGCAGTGCTTTATCATGAGACAAAAACACCTTGTTGAAATGGAAACCAGATTCAGTTATACAGGTGGCTATAAATCTCTTGATATATGGGCAGATCGACAATCATATAGAACCCTCTCTGATCGAGTCTGACCCGAGATTGGTCTGTTGGCTGCCCACACACTGCCCAGTGGTTTGGAATTGATGTCAGCATGAAATCTATTGAAAATCCTCCAGGCCCCCAATTTTAAAGTGCCTTTCCCCCGTGTTAAAGACTCCGTGACTCCTGACCAGGGGCGGTTCTAGACTTTTGTTGCCTGAGGCAAACTTGTGAGGATGCAGAGCCCCCCCCCTCTCCCCACCCCCTGAATTGGAATGATCGCACAGCACCCGACAATTTGCACCACGTTATAGCTGTGGTGAGTGAGCCCCCCAAACCACCCTCAGGTTAGGTAGGTAGCGAGGTATAGGTGCCCCCAGTATTGGTAGCTAGGTACAGCTGCCCCCAGTATAGGTTAGCCAGGTACAGTAACCCCCAGTATAGGTTGTCCAGGCACTCTCTTCACTTCCTGTTTCTGCCTGGTGCTGTCCCCAGACTTCTGCCACCTGAGGAAGTCGCCTCACTTGGCCTCATAGGCAGACCGGCCTGCTCTTGGCCTCCTCTAATGTCTGGCATCACCGCAAGAGCCTGTACTATGTGTCTGGCATCACCACAAGAGCCTGTACTACGTGCGCCAGTGTCATGTGTAACAGGCGCTCACAATGACGGCAAACACCAGAGGAAGCCACAAGCCAGGAATCGTGCCGGAGAGGTGCGGCTTTAACACTGTACAGTACACTTGGGGGTACTACAGCCAGAGTTGGTCAGGTCACCGCGATATCGAATGGCGTTACCGCCATGTTCCTGATCCAGCCCTTGCAAACAAAATTTTTCAGCATTCCTGATTGATCCTTTTGACTGATTCTACTACAAAATCAATCGAAAGATCGATTGGGCAGCCATATTGTATCATCGATTCTAAGGAATGTCACTTACCTGGGGCTTTTGCCAGCCCCCCTGCAGCTGCTCTGTGCCCACGCTGTTACCATACAATCCTCCGGTCCCTAACTCCCCCCCCCCCCCCCTGGCGTGTCATTGTGCAGCGCAAGTAAAGATTTTCTCGCACTGCGCCTCAGCAAGATGCTTCCGGCGAAGTGAGCGGAAGCGAGGATTCGGGCAGCCAGGCACAGGCGCAGTGGCCATTGACTTGTAAGTCGGTGGCAAAGAAACAGAGCTGCGGTGTGGGGACCGGAGAATCGTTTGTTAAAGTCACGAGAACAGGACGGCTGCAGGGGGCTGGCAGAAGCCCCAGATAAGTGAAACTCTTTTTTTTTTTTTCAGTCTACTGGTCCCCTTTATGTTAGTCAGACTATCCGTACTGAGCTGTTAAGCACTAAATAATGGAGGTGGGGAAGAAGAAAAACAAGATTCTCACAGCAGTCTCCAGGCAGTAGCAGAACGCACATTCCTAGTCACGATGTGCTGGTTATTGAAGGGAATGTTAATGCAAGAGCATAGAGAAGGAAAATGAAGTAAGACAGGAGGTAAAAGAGAAGGACTACAGGAAATAACAGATAATGGGTGCAGACTTAGTGAGTTCTGTGAAGAAAATAGGCAGAGCTATTTTGCAGGATAAAAACATACCGGTACATAAAAACAAGTGACACCTGATGGCAAAGCTGAGAGGACACCCAGGGCTGGTTCTAGCTACAATTTTGGCCTTGGAGCAGAAGTAATTTGGGGGGCCTCCTTGCGCCCCCCCTTACAAACAATTCACCCCCAAGGCCCCCCCCCCCCCCCCCCCATATTGTTCACATTACTATAAACAGCAAATGAAGACTTAGGCCCCGTTCGCACTGCACGCGTTTCCAGCCGCATTTTGGAAACACGTGCAGGTGGCCGACACGCACGACATCAGACAGTGCATAGAGTGCACTGTCTGATGTTCACACTGCATGCGTTCCGGACCTGTGCGGTCCGGGAACGCATGCTGCACGCATTTTTTGTAAAAACGCGTGGCTGTCCCATTCACTTTTCAGTGATGGGACCAGCCACGCAATGCACACAAATGCGGATGGCGTGCGTTCGCATGCGTTGCGTTCCGCACGCATGGTTATCCGCGTTTGTGATGTGAACCGGGCCTTACACTGTAGATTTTATTATTAGGGCAGATGTGGGCAGAGTACATAATCTGCTTACTGGTAAACTTAAGGCCCATACACACGGCGGATTTTTGCGAACGACGGGTCGTTTGAATGACCCGTCGTTCGCAAAAATCCGCCGTGTGTATGGGCCTTTACCCTGAAACTTCAGACAGCATGTTTATGTTCAGATACAGGGCCGGTTCTTTCATGTAGCACGATGAAACATTTGCATCAGGCGCAGAGATTACAGGGGTAGCATTTTTTTGTACTGTGTTTACACTAACAGCATGCAGTCAGAGTGGGAAGAGAACAAGACAAACAGACTCACAGCCAGCCAGGGTGCTTTTGTGTTGATCTACAGCATGTCATGTGAGAACATTAACTGAAGTGGAGTAAATTGTCCGGTGCTGTACGATCATTCCAAATCGGGGGGTGGGGGCGCATCCTCACAAGTTTGCCTCAGCATAATACACATTAAAGCCTATCCACTAATCTAGAGTTTTGTGACAATGCTGTCTGTTTGCTAACCAGGAAGTGTTAAATAAAGTTTACTCAGAGAGCAATGAAAAGAAAAGAGAACAGCTCCTGAGAGAAACCAAAGCACGGTGTCTGTGTGCAGATTATTCTCCATCATGTAACTCACTTGATAAGATTAGAAAGCAGCATCAGGTCAGCTAGCCCAATGGCAACAGTGTCTGCATATGTGGTGTAAGCTTCAGGGACCTTTCACACTGGGGCGGCACGGTAATTTTACTGCACCCCACTGAAAGTCTATGGGGCCATTCATACCACCCAGTGCGATGTGATGGAAGTGACGCTTCTGACGCATCCCTGACGGAAGGACAATGCCGCAGGTTGCCACATGGTTCTGCGGCGAACTGGAATTCACGTAAGTCTATGGCGATGCATGGATTTAAAAAAACTTAGGTGGTGGCATGCTCAGAAGCATATTTTTACAATACACTTCCATACACTGGAATTTTATACAGTGGCACACACTTCCATACACTGCTGGTATTTCCAAAACAGGAAGTGAGCGCAAGCTCACTTGATAAGGGGATTGCCGCATACTAACACGGTAATCCTCAAAGGCCCGGGCCGCACCACACCGCTGCTGCCAATTCTTAGTGTGAGACCAGCCTTAAAGGGTACATGTACTCATCCTGCTCATTCACCACTTGAGTTGAAATGTAAATGAAGGGCAAAAAGGGTAAATTAAGGGTAAAAAAAAGTCACACACTAATAAAATATTTTCTTTTTGTCTGTTACTTCACCCCAAGGTCCAGGAGTCCTGGTGTCATTTAAAGTGAGTGCAAAGCTTCCTCCAAAAAGTTACTTACGGTACCTATGGACAGGGAAGGCTCTGGATTCTCTATAGCAGGGGTGTCAAGCTCAATCACGTAAGGGGCCAAAAGCTAAAACATGGCCTTAGGCCTGGAAACCACTAGAGCGCTTTTTTAGCCTTTAGGGATCGTTTTCAATCGCTAGCGATTTCCCTAAACGCTCTGCCAATGTAAATGGATGGGATAGATTCCACTAAAGTGAGGCAAATTGCAGGATGTGCAGCATTTTGGGAGCATTTGCGCTCCCATATAAAGTATTGAAGCGCTGGCATAGCGATTTGTGTGTGATTTTGAATTATTGCAAAATGTAAAAAAAATAATAATAATTTAAAAGGTCCAATCAGAATTAAAACCGCTAGCTTACACTTTTTAAAATTGCTCCCAAAATTGCCTGAAAACGGTCATAAAATCGCTTACAAAACGCTAATTAAAAACGCTAGAGATTGCGATTTGCGACTTGTAGTGGGTTCCAGGCCTTAAACACGGGCCAAATTGTTTATTAGGATTTAATATTTATTGAACAGTCTCAAACTAAGTGGCATACCTATAGTGAACATGGGGGGGGGGGGCAGCTCATCCTTTCTGCAGAGTAGCGCAGTGGGGGAGGGGAGTTGGATGCCAAGAGGGGGGCCTATGATAATTTTGCTGAGGGTTCCTGTGCGTTGTTGCTGCACCCCACCTCAAACTGACAGTGTCCTCTCTTGTCGCCGTTGTTCCAGCACAGTCAACCCTGTTTAATTTGTCACTTCGTGCACCCGAGCGCCTCCGAAAAAGGGCGGCTCCGTACTGCGCATGGGCAAGTGCGCACATAGTGGAACAAACAGCCAATAATATTCTGGGTCACAGAATGACAGAAAAAGACAAGGATATCTGAAAAGAGAAAAGAAATAAAGCATTCTCTCAGTCATCAGAAAGAATAGTAATAGAACCCAGTGAGGAAGAAAAAAAGATGTAAGAATGCTGGAAGAGATAAAAGAAAGTTGATACAGAACAGAAGAGAAGCTTTCATAACCATTATAGATTTATAGAATTTTAAAATCATTAACATCAATAGATAGGAGCATCATCACAAAGGGGAATGGCAGAAAGATGGAAGCGGTATTATGCACTATTTCAGTTTACAGCTCTTAACCTCACAAGCTAACATCCCAGAGAGAGATATCAATATTAACCACTTTTTCCACCTCTACAGTATATCTACGTCCTCTGTGACTTCATCTAAAGGTGCGTACACACGTCAGATAAAAGTCTTTGGAAAATGAAAGATCACAGACCAATTTTACCCCCTTCCATGTAGTATGAGAGCCATACTCTACACAGTCTATTCTATGGAGCTGCACTCCCCATCAGATAAAAATCTTTGCAAGATGCTGCACACACAGATGCTGTACACATGCAACAGATCAGTATCTGCAAAAGGTCTGTTCCTGCAAAAGATCCATTCCTGCAAAATGCATTCATAGTCTATGATATCTGCAGATTAGTGGTGCTCAAATACCCCTTTTCAAAATTCGAGTTAGGTCGAATTCGAATAGTAAATTATTCGAGATCAGTCGAATATTCGAGTCGAATAATTTTTACTATTCGATTCGACCTCGGAATTCGAGCTCACTATTCGAGTCGGTATTCGAGCTTATTATTCGAGCTGACTATTCGAAATGGCCTTAAATAGCTTCCAACACTTGTTTTGAGGGTGAATGATGCAAGAAACCTCTTTTTTTCCAAGTAACAACAGCAAGTGCTTATGTGGGGATGTTCCTTTAAAAAAAAAAAGTTGAAAAGAGAAGTTGTGTCCAGAAATTTGTTCAGTACTGTATATACTTCTTCTTCTTCTTCTTCTTCTTTATCTTCTATATCTTCTTCTTCTTCTTCTATATCTTCTTCTTCTATATCTTCTTCTTCTATATCTTCTTCTATATCTTCTTCTTTTATATTGTCTTCTTCTTCTTCTTCTTCATCTTCTTCATCATCATCTTCTTCTTCTTCATCTTCTTCTTCTTCATCTTCTTCTTCTTCATCTTCTTCTTCATCTTCTTCTTCATCTTCTTCATCTTCTTCTTCTTCTACATCTACTTCATCTTCAACTTCTTCATCTTCTTCTTCTTCTTCATCTTCTTCATCATCATCTTCTTCTTCTTCATCTTCTTCTTCTTCATCATCTTCATCTTCTTCATCATCATCATCATCTTCATCTTCTTCTTCTTCATCTTCTTCATCTTCATCTTCTTCATCTTCTTCTTCTTCTTCTTCATCTTCTTCATCTTCTTCATCATCATCTTTTTCTTCTTCATCTTCTTTTTCTTCATCTTCTTCTTCATCTTCTTCATCTTCTTCTTCTTCTTCTTCTACATCTACTTCATCTTCAACTTCTTCATCTTCTTCTTCTTCTTCTTCATCATCTTCTTCATCTTCTTCATCTTCTTCTTCTTCATCATCTTCATCTTCTTCTTCTTCATCATCTTCATCTTCATCTTCATCTTCTTCATCTTCTTCTTCTTCTTCTTCTTCTTCTTCTTCTTCTTCTTCTTCTTCTTCTTCTTCTTCATCTTCTTCTTCATCTTCTTCATCTTCTTCTTCATCTTCTTCATCTTCTTCTTCATCTTCTTCTTCATCTTCTTCATCTTCTTCATCTTCTTCATCTTCTTCATCTTCTTCATCATCTTCATCTTCATCTTCATCTTCATCTTCTTCTTCTTCTTCTTCATCTTCTTCTTCTTCATCATCTTCATCTTCTTCTTCTTCATCTTCTTCATCTTCTTCTATATCGTCTTCTTCTTCACTTATTTCTCTTTTCAAATTTTTTTTTTAAAGAAATGCAGCTATTTTTGAGCGTAACAAATAGCTGGTGGCGCACGCATGTTGGAAGCGCCATTGTATGTGCTCCCTGGCAGTGGAAACACACAGACAGCAGGAGGTAAATTCAGCAGCAGGAGGAGGAGGATGAGTGTGTGGCAGCAGGTAGTCAATGAGGCAGGCAGTGTGACATAATAGCCCTGGTACCTAGCGGTGATACCAGGGCTGTAAATAAACACAGCAGGCAGGAGGTCCCAGACAGCGGTCGTGCAGCCCACATTGTGTCCAATACACAACTGGGACAACACAGTTTTCAACCCGGGCACCTCAGAAAAATTAAACCTTTTTTTTTTTTTTATGGTTTTGTAGTTTTGGTTTTACAACCAATTACACAGATATAGCTATTTTTTGACGTAATAGCTGGTGGCAGAGTGGCAGCAGAAGGTAAATCTGTGTACCCTGGCGTTGGGAAACACAGACAGACAGCAGCATCAGCAGGAGGAATGGAGGAGTAGTGTGAGTGTGGCAGCAGGCAGGCAGCGTGACATAATAGCCCTGGTACCTAGCGGTGATACCAGGGCTGTAAATAAACACAGCAGGCAGGAGGTCCCAGACAGCGGTCGTGCAGCCCACATCGTGTCCAATACACAACTGGGACAACACAGTTTTCAACCCGGGCACCTCAGAAAAATTAAACCTTTTTTTTTTTTTATGGTTTTGTAGTTTTGGTTTTACAACCAATTACACAGATATAGCTATTTTTTGACGTAATAGCTGGTGGCAGAGTGGCAGCAGAAGGTAAATCTGTGTACCCTGGCGTTGGGAAACACAGACAGACAGACAGCAGCAGCAGGAGGAATGGAGGAGTAATGTGAGCAGCTATTGTTTGACGTAATAGCTGGTGGCAGAATGGCAGCAGAAGGTAAATCTGTGTACCCTGGCGTTGGGAAACACAGACAGACAGCAGCATCAGCAGGAGGAATGGAGGAGTAGTGTGAGTGTGGCAGCAGGCAGGCAGCGTGACATAATAGCCCTGGTACCTAGCGGTGATACCAGGGCTGTAAATAAACACAGCAGGCAGGAGGTCCCAGACAGCGGTCGTGCAGCCCACATTGTGTCCAATACACAACTGGGACAACACAGTTTTCAACCCGGGCACCTCAGAAAAATTAAACCTTTTTTTTTTATGGTTTTGTAGTTTTGGTTTTACAACTAATTACACAGACAGATATAGCTATTGTTTGACGTAATAGCTGGTGGCAGAGTGGCAGCAGAAGGTAAATCTGTGTACCCTGGCGTTGGGAAACACAGACAGACAGCAGCATCATCAGGAGGAATGGAGGAGTAGTGTGAGTGTGGCAGCAGGCAGGCAGCGTGACATAATAGCCCTGGTACCTAGCGGTGATACCAGGCCGTAAATGAACACAACAGGAGGTCCCAGACAGCGGTCGTGCAGCCCACATCGTGTCCAATACACAACTGGGACAACACAGTTTTCAACCCGGGCACCTCAGAAAAATTAAACCTTTTTTTTTTTTTTTTTTATGGTTTTTTGGTTTTGTTTGTAAAACAAATTACACAGATATATAGCTATTGTTTGAAGTAATAGCTGGTGGCAGAGTGGCAGCAGAAGGTAAATCTGTGTACCCTGGCAGTGGGAAACACAGACAGACAGCAGAAGGGCAGTACACAGCAGCCCACTGTAGGTGTAAAATGTGTGGCTGCAGGCGACGTAATAGTCAAAGTGAACCAGGCTGGCTTAGTAAGCAGGAGCCAGGAGGTGGTAAAGGGTGGTAAGGCACATTAACGATGGTTCTTAGCCAGTTCATGTCCCCCTCTCGCCGACAACAGGGGCCAGGAACTCGCCTTCCACCCACGCCTGGTTCATCTTGAGAAACGTCAGTCTGTCCACAGACTTGTGAGACAGACGTGAGCGTTTCTCGGTGACCACACCACCAGCTGCACTGAAGCAGCGCTCGGACAGCACGCTGGAAGGGGGGCAGGACAGCACTTCCAGGGCGTACTGCGCCAGCTCGCTCCAGATCTCCAGGCGCTTGACCCAATACTCCATGGGATCAACAGGGGCATCGCTGTCAAGCCCGCTGTAGGACCCCATGTAGTCAGCCACCATGCGGGTCAGGCGCTGGCTGTGACCGGTGGAGGATGCTGCTGCATGCACCTCCTCTCTTGTCACTGCTGCCGGAGCCTCTACAGTCCTGTAGAGCTCGTGGCTGAGAGACAGCAGGTCTGTGGGGCGCTTGCTGCTGGATGCAGGCACCTGCTGCTGCCTCTGTGCTGGCTGCTGGACAGTGGGGGTGGAAGGCTGGGGGAAGGCTTCCTCCAAGCGCTCAACAAGGGCCTGCTGCAAGCTCCTTATTTGTTGCGCTGGGTCTCCTCCTGCAGGCGGCAGGAACTGGCTCAACTTCCCCTTGAGGCGTGGGTCCAACATCATGCTGATCCAGATGTCCTCCCTCTGCTTCATCTGGATCACCCTGGGGTCTCTGCGCAGGCACGTCAGCATGTGCGCTGCCATTGGGAAGAGGCGGGCCACGTCTGCTGGCACATCGACGGCAGTGCTGCTGTCCTCATCCTCCTCCTCTGCCTCGTCAGCCTCATCCTCTCTCCACCCCCGCACCAACTCAGCTGCACTGTGCTGATCCCCCTCATCAGCAGCAAGGTCAGGGACCTCCACCAAGTCCTCCTCCTCCTCCCCCTCAGAGGTGGACTGTGCAGCTGCTTGCCGCTCCTGCTGGTCCAAGGCTGCCGCTCCCTGTTCCAGCAAAGCATCGAGGGCCCTGTTCAGCAGACAAACCAGGGGCACCCACTCGCAGACCATAGCATGGTCCCTGCTCACCATGTTAGTGGCCTGCAGAAAGGGAGCCAGCACTAAGCACACGTGCTGCATGTGCCTCCAGTCATCATCGGGGACGATGGACGGGATGTTGCTGGTCTTGTCCCTTCTCTGAGCGGTGGAAACAGTGGCCAGGGCAAGGTACTGTTTGACAGCGCGCTTCTGTTCAACCAGACGCTCCAACATCGCCAGGGTGGAGTTCCAGCGAGTCGGAACGTCAAGGATCAGCCGATGGCGTGGCAGATCCAGCTCCTTTTGCACGTCTTCCAGGCTCGCACAGGCTGCAGCCGAGCGCCGGAAGTGACGCACAACGTTCCTTGCCATTTCCAGCAGTTCGCCCATCCCCTGGTAGGTGCGCAAGAACTTCTGCACCACCAGGTTCAGCACGTGGGCAAGACAGGGGATGTGGGTCAGGTTTCCCCTGTCTATTGCGGCAACCAGATTGGCCCCATTGTCGGCCACCACCTCTCCGACTCTGAGGCCTCTGGGGGTCAGCCAAATCCTCTCCTGCTCCTGGAGTTTGGCCAACACATGGGTTGCCGTCAGCTTGGTCTTCCCAAGGCTGACCAAGTGCAGCAGCGCTTGGCAGTGGCGGGCCTTCACGCTGCTGCTGAGGCGGGGGGTTTGGCCAGGTGTGCCGGAGGATGGCAGAGGATCGGAGGAACCTGCTGCAGTTCCCCTGACCCTGCGGGGTGGCACCACCCACTGTGTTCCTGCTGCTGCTGTGCCCGCTGCTGCTCTCCCATCCTCACCCCCTTCCACCAAGCTGACCCAGTGGACAGTGAAGGACAGGTAGCGGCCTGTCCCGAAGCGGCTGCTCCAGGAGTCCATGGTGACGTGGACCCTTTCACCAACCGCGTGCTCCAGCCCTCGCTCCACATTGGCCATCACAAAGCGGTGCAGTGCAGGAATGGCCTTGCGGGAGAAAAAGTGTCTGCTGGGGAGCTGCCAGTCTGGGGCTGTGCAAGCAAGCAGCGCACGAATGTCGCTCCCCTCCTGCACGAGCGTGTACGGCAGGAGTTGGGAGCACATGGCCCGTGCCAGCAAGCCGTTCAGCTGCCGCACGCGACGGCTGCTGGGAGGCAGAGCCCTAACCACCCCCTGGAAGGACTCGCTCAAAAGGCTCTGGCGTGGCCTTTTGCTGGCACGGGAATCAGCAGACACAGCGGAGGAGGCCACTGAGGACTGGCTGCCAGAACAGGCCTCAGTGTCGGCGGCAGGAGTTGCAGAGGGGGGAGGAGCAGTGCGTTTCCGCACTCCTGCTGGTGCTGCTGGAGGAGCAGGAGGGCGGGTAGCTGCTGTTGCTGCTGAAGGCTGTGCAGTGATGGGTGTGGTGCCACTGCCAGCACCAGATGCCTTCAGCCTCTGGAACTCCTGATGCTGGTGGAAATGTTTCGCAGCAAGGTGGTTGATGAGCGAGCTGGTGCAGAACTTTAAGGGGTCTGCACCTCTGCTCAACTTCCGCTGACAGTGGTTGCAAGTGGCGTACTTGCTGTACACTGTGGGCATGGTGAAAAAGCGCCAGATTGGTGACAGAAACATCCCCCTACGGCATGGAAGCGCTGCTGCCTGTCTCCCTGTGGTGGTTTGGGGGGGGGGGGGCTTGGGGGGCTTGGGTGCGGCTGGTGGTGGTACTGGCAGATGCTGCTGCTGCTGCTGCTGAGCCTGAGACACCAGCAGGCTGTGGGACCTGCCTACTGCTGCTGCCAATGCTTGCAATGATGCGCCTCCTTGCAAGGCCCACAAGAGCATCCTCCTCCTCCTCCTCAGAGCTGCTGAGGACGACATCCCCTGGAGGTGGTGGCACCCAGTCTCTGTCTGTCACCGGGTCATCAACATCCTCCCCCTCCTGAAACATGTCCTGCTGGGATGAGGACCCCCCAAACTCCTCTCCTGATGCATGGATGGGCTGCTTGACTGTCGCCACAGTCTTGCTGTCCAATCCCTCATCCCCCAAAGTGCCTATCAGCATCTCCTCCTCAAGATCGCCAACAACAGCAGACAATTTACTCATGATGCCTGGGGTCAAAAGACTGCTGAATGACAGGTCGGCGAGTGACGGTGAACTGGCCTCCTCCCCAGACCCTGCTGTGCGGCTGCTGCGAACAGGGGTGGTGGTGGTGGTGGTGAGGGTGGAGGCCTCAGATGCAGAGCTGATGGCGGGCTGCTCATCCTCCGTCATGAGTTGCACCACAGTGTCTGCATGCTTTTCCTCAATGGGACGTTTCCGACCCGGCTGGAGGAAAATCGGAGCAGGTGCTACACGCTGCTGCTGCTGTGTCTCTGCAGCGTGAGTTGCAGATGCTCCTGCTGGGCGGCGCCCAAGGCGTCCACGGCCAGTGGCTATGGGAGGAATGTTAGCCACTGACGCTGCTGCTGCTGCTGCTGCGGAACTGTGCATGGTGGCGCGCCCGCGCCCGCGGCTTGCCACAATGCTGCTCCCTCTCCTCCTGATTCCCTTGCTGCCCTTCCCCTTGCCCAAACCGCGCTGGCTGCCACTTCCAGACATCTTCGATGTTTTGGGCGTATAGACAAAAGTTTTTTAAAAGGGCGGGTGAAAATTGGGGTACTTTAATGGAGTGGGTTGGTGGGTGAGGTGACTGAGTGAGTGTCCCTAGTACAGTAAGTAAGTAGTAACAGTCAGGAAGTACAACTAGCAGTTACAACTTACAATAATCAGTAGTAATCACAAGTAAATTTAGTGTGTGTACACTACAGACAGTGAGTGCACGCACGCGCAAACACGCGCAGGAGCTAGCCTATGAACAGTGACTGAGTGAGTGTCCCTACTCCCTAGTACAGTAAGTAAGTAAGTAGTAACAGTCAGTAAGTACAACTAACTAATTACAATAATCAATCAGTTATCAGAAGGAAATAGAGTGTGTGTGGTGTGTACACAGACAGTGAGTGCACACACGCAGGAGCTAGTAGCCTATGAACAGTGACTGAGTGTCCTAGACTCCTAGTACAGTAAGTAGTAACAGTAAGTACAACTAACTAATTACAATAATCAATCAGTTATCAGAAGGAAATAGAGTGTGTGTAGTGTGTACACAGACAGTGAGTGCACACACGCAGGAGCTAGTAGCCTATGAACAGTGACTGAGTGTCCGAGACTCCTAGTACAGTAAGTAGTAACAGTGAGTACAACTAACTAATTACAATATTCAATTACAATAATCAATCAGTTATCAGAACTTGGAAATAGAGTGTGTGTAGTGTGTACACAGACAGTGAGTGCACACACGCAGGAGCTAGTAGCCTATGAACAGTGACTGAGTGTCCTAGACTCCTAGTACAGTAAGTAGTAACAGTAAGTACAACTAACTAATTACAATAATCAATCAGTTATCAAAAGGAAATAGAGTGTGTGTAGTGTGTACACAGACAGTGAGTGCACACACGCAGGAGCTAGTAGCCTATGAACAGTGACTGAGTGTCCTAGACTCCTAGTACAGTAAGTAGTAACAGTAAGTACAACTAACTAATTACAATAATCAATCAGTTATCAGAAGGAAATAGAGTGTGTGTAGTGTGTACACAGACAGTGAGTGCACACACGCAGGAGCTAGTAGCCTATGAACAGTGACTGAGTGTCCGAGACTCCTAGTACAGTAAGTAGTAACAGTGAGTACAACTAACTAATTACAATATTCAATTACAATAATCAATCAGTTATCAGAACTTGGAAATAGAGTGTGTGTAGTGTGTACACAGACAGTGAGTGCACACACGCAGGAGCAGCTAGTAGCCTATGAACAGTGACAGTGAGTGTCCTAGTACAGTTACAGTATATAACTACAATACTAATACAATCAGTAGTAAAGGACAGCAGAAATACTGGTATAGATGAGAGAAATAAACAGAGGACAGGAGGACAGCTGCCCACACAGGCAGGCCCTGAGGCCTAAAGCTGTAAGCCTGCAGCAGCTGTGTCTGTCTCTATGTAACACAAAAGCTACTAACTAAAATACAATGTCTAACTAACTAACAACAATATAGGTGTGTATAGGAGGTGTATGTGAGCAAAAACGCTAGGTAAATGACCACAATAAAGCTCTTGCTAAGCCAAAGCACAAAGGAGCAACTCTCTCTCTATGCAAGTCTCAGGCAAGGACGGAGAAACGTAACATGGCGGCCGCTATTTATAGGGTAGGGGCTGGCCAGGGTCCCCCTCTGTGATTGGCTGCCGTCAGAGGGCCTGGGAGCCCTCTGATTGGCTCTAAGGACATCAATCTGGGCTATGACGCTATTCGAGCTCGGTACTGAGCTCGAATAGCGCCGTTTGCTCGAATAGCTCGAATAGTGAATGGGCTATTCGAGTGTACGCGAATAGCCCATTCGAATAGCTGCAGCTATTCGGAGCTCGAATACCGAGCTCGAATAGCTGAAAAAGAGCTCGAATATTCGAGCTACTCGAATATTCGAGCTCTGCTGAGCACCACTGCTGCAGATCACCATACACACCTTGTTTAACTGACATTCATCTGCAGATCAGCCAATTATCTGCCGATCTGAAGATCCAACCTGGTGGATCTGATCTACAGATAATTGTCCGTTAAACAAGGTGTGTATGAGATCTGCAGATCTCATAGACTATGAATGCGTTTTGCAGGAATGGATCTTTTGCAGGAACAGATCTTTTGCAGATACTGATCTGTTGAATGTGTACAGCATCTGTGTGTGCAGCATCTTGCAAAGATTTTTATCTGATGAGGAGTTCAGCTCCATAGAATAACTGTGTAGGTATGGCTCTCATACTACATGGAATGGGGTAAAATTGGTCTGTGATCTTTCATTTTCCAAAGACTATAGTCTGATGTGTGTACGAGCCTTAAGCCCCAAGGATGTAGATATACGTCTTGTTGCTGAAGCACAGGTGTGCAGGATTGTGCTTGCTTCTGTGCAAAACCTCCGGCACTATCTACTGCAGCACTAATTGATGAAAGCGAATATATGTTCCCTGAACCAATAAGGTTGATTTTACCATTAAAAATACTTTTATTTTCTCAGTTCATAGTGAAAAATACACTTTGTAGTATTATTTCAAATATCTTCACCATAAATTGTGACAGGAACATAATTTAGTGATAAATAGTCAAACAAAATCTGTGTTTTTTTTTATCTACAATAGCGCTTTTTATTTTTAATCTGGAATTGGTAAAACTGAGATATAATGTGGGTTTTTTTTTTATTTTTTTTATTCTTTTTTCTATTAAAATGCATAGAAAACAAAATTGTTCAGGAAAAAAATGCCAAACAATGAAAGCCTAGTTAGTCTTGAAAAGAACAATATATATTTCATTTAGGTGTCATAAGTAGGGATAACATTATGGGCCCTTTTCCACTAGAGGTGATTGCGATTGCTGAATTGCAAAATCGCAAATCGCTAGCGATTTTAAAATCGCTAGGGTTTGATAAATAACATAGAAAACGCGGTAGGTAAGTTCCACTACCGCGATTCGTTTTTTACAAAAGCGTGATGGCGCCGCGGATCAATTTTTGCCGTGATTTTGCTATGCTATGCAGTACATAGCAAAATCTCAATCGCCAGAAAAAATTTGGACTTTGCTGAATCGCAGTCGCTAGCGTTTAGCACAAACGCTAGCGATTGCTAGTGGAAAAGGGCCCTATTGCTGATTAAATAGGGACATAGCTAAAATGTCAAAACTGCTCTGGTCCATAAGGGGGAAACAAGGTCTGGATGCGAAGTGGTTAAAGGTGTTACAGTCACAGAAGAAAAGGAAGCAATCCAGCAGCGAACAAGCGGGAAGACTGCATGATAAGACAGGATTTGCCCAAACATGTTAAAGATAGAGGTGGAAGAAGTGCCAGAATTCCTGTGTAAGAGCTTCCAGAAGGCATAGGATAAAGAATAAACACCACTAACAATGGAAGAAAGATGTTACTGTCCCACTCAGGGGTGTTATTACAAATCACAGGGCCAACAATGACATTTTGATGGGGGTGCTCCTTCCTGTTACTATCCCTATCAAACCCTAGGGCCACCACTCCGCTGCCCCGCTCCAAGCTCTGGAATATCTGGGACTTGAACTCAAGTCTCAAAGACTGCGCATGCACAGCCCCATCCACGCACCTCCATCCATGATTGTGCTCCCGTCGCCAGGAGATTTCTCTGCATGCACTGCGCATTCTTCTGAGAACTGCGCATGTGCAGAATACTTCTGGTGACAGTAGCGTGATCACGGAGGTGTGTGGATGGGACCGTGCATGTGCATTCAGCACGACTAGAGCAGGGCAGTTTCTAGGCTAAATTTTACCCAAGGTGAGGGTGTAAAAATTGCACCTCCCCCCCCCATAGACTCACGAACCTTTACTCTTTAGGCACAGTCACACAGCCACAAGTAGATCTGCCTACTTACTGGTGACCAGCCGCTCATCCAGGAGAAAGCAGGGACGAGGAAAACACACAGGTAAAGAGAGCCCGGAAAGCTGACTCCTCCATTGGCGCTGTGCGCTGGCAGCCTGCAGTACCCCTACAGGACACCAGGTGGCATAACACAGTGGTGACGTGATGATGACTTGACATCTGATGCAGGCAGCCCTGGAGGAGTCAAGGAAGGTGATTGAGCTGGTAATCGTCTTCTTCCTTTTGGCTGCACCACGTGTCACCAGCTCCCTAGCAGTTATGTCCATCTGCCTTTGCCCCCTTTCTTCTACTTGCTGGTCTGCACCCACCTGCACCGGTCACCCTGCCCGCACTACCCAAGAAATAGCCCTGGACTATAGTTCAAGTCACAGATATTTTGGAGCTGGACAGAGTGGACCCAGAGGATGCCAAGGGACATGACACACTATGGGGGGGCCGGAAGAAGACCCAAGTAAGATAAACATTTTTTTTTACTACTGGTCCCCTGTTGCTGTTCACAAACCCTCCAAAGATTACCGACAAGGGCTTTGTGCAGGTGTGTTCGCGCGGCTGCACTCATGCCAGAAGAGGAGCATGGCCCCGATCAGCTGCGGAGAACCAGAGGACAACATGGAAAGCCACATTAGGATCCAGAGGCTTCCTTATCTTTAGGTAAATATGTGTTTTGGAACCAGTGTGCCGTAACACATTCATGTGTCCTGGCAGAATCGGGTATGTGTCCCCTTTCGCCGTCCCGCTCTGTCTCTCCCTGCTTCCCCACCTCTGCTTTGACTGTAATTAGAGCAGGGCTACAAGAAAATGGCAGCCAATGTCCACAAATGTGGACATCGGTGGCTATTTTCTTGTACCTCTGCTCTAACTACAGTCAGAGCAGAGGTGGGGAGAGAAGAGTGACGTCAGCACTGGAACAAGTGGAGCTGGTGAGTTAGCCGCTACCAGCACATACCGCTGAGGGCTCATACAGCTGGCTACCTATACTTGAGGCACCTGTGCCTGGCTCTCTATACAGGCTCCTCCTCCTACACCTGACTTCCTATCCTGGGAACACTTATGCTTGGCTTCCTATACACACCTACACCTGACTTCCTATACGGAGGGCACCTATGCTCTGCTACCTATACTGATGCCCCTACACCTGACTTCCTATACTTGGGGCACCTATGCTCTGCTACCTATACTGATGCCCCTACACCTGACTTCCTATACTTGGGGCACCTATGCTCTGCTACCTATACTGATGCCCCTACACCTTCACTTACTATACTGAGAGCTCATATAGTTGGCTACCTACCTATACTAATGTACCTACACCTGACTTACTATACTTTTGGCACCTATGCTCTGCTACCTATACTGATACACCTACACCTGACTTTCTATACCGGGGTCACCTATACCTGGCTACTTATACTGATGCACCTACACCTGACTTCCTATACTGAGAGCATATATGGTTGGCTACCTACCTATACTAATGCACCTACACCTGACTTCCTATACTTGGGGCACCTATGCACTGCTACCTATACTGATGCACCTACACCTGACTTTCTATACTGGGGTCACCTATGCACTGCTACCTATACTGATGCACCTACACCTGACTTCCTATACTCGGGGCACCTATAGCTGGCTACCTATACTGAGTGCACCTACACCTGACTTCCTATACTGGGGGCACCTATAGCTGGTTACCTACACTGAGGGCACCTACACCTGACTTCCTATACTCAGGGCACCTATAGCTGGTTACCTATACTGAGGGCACTTCCACCTGGCTACCTATACTGAGGGCACCTATAGCTGGTTACCTACACTGAGGGCACCTACACCTGACTTCCTATACTGGGGGCACCTATAGCTGGTTACCTACACTGAGGGCACCTACACCTGTGATGTGTCACAGAGATTTGAGCGTTTGGCGTGATGTGTCATGACTTCAAAAAGGTTGGGAACCACTGCTTTAGGTAATCCCTCATATTATGTAGCTATGGTAAGTTTATACAAGCTAGATTGCATCATTAGTACGCACCTTTACAAAAAATGTGTAAAAAAAAAAAAAAGCTGATCTATGTTCATTTCAAACATCCAATCAGGTGCTGAAAGAGAAATAATATATCAAGGTAGCTACACAATTGACGATTTTCCAGTTCGATTCTTGGCAGATTTTTTTTTGTCTCTGCTCGAATCTGCCAGAAATCTATACATGCATAGCCAGGGTGGGATTTCTGGAAAGGCCACAAAGGCCCAGGCCTTGGGCGGCTGTAGCCCAAGTGGGCATATCAACATAAAAGAGGAGTTGCTAGATAGGAAAAAGGAGGCTGAAAATAGGGAGCAACCAACGCATGAAAAAGGGAAACGGATGTCCAAGGGAGCTGTTCATGAAAGAGAGGGGTGCTGTTCATGGATGATACACATGGAAGAGGAGGCTGCACATAAAATGGGAGGGGGCTACAGTACATGGATGTCACACATAGAAGGAGTTGCACATGAAAGAGAGGGCCTGCAGTACATGGATGATACACATGCAAGAGGGGGCTGCACATGGAATGGGAGGGGGGCTGCTGTACATGGATGATATACAAGGAAGAGGGGGCTGCACATGGAATGGGAGGGGGCTGCTGTACATGGATGATACACATGGAAGAGGGAGCTGCACATGGAATGGGAGGGGGGCTGCTGTACATGGATGATACACATGGAAGATGGAGCTGCACATGGAATGGGAGGGGGCTGCTGTACATGGATGATACACATGGAAGAGGGGGCTGCACATGGAATGTGAGGGGGCTGCTGTACATGGATGATACACATGGAAGAGGGGGCTGCACATGGAATGTGAGGGGGCTGCTGTACATGGATGATACACATGGAAGAGGGGGCTGCACATGGAATGTGAGGGGGCTGCTGTACATGGATGATACACATGGAAGAGGGGGCTGCACATGGAATGGGAGGGCTGCTGTACATGGATGACGCACATGGAAGAGGGGGCTGCACATGGAATGGGAGGGGGGCTGTACATGGATGATACACATGGAAGAGGGGGTGGCACATGGAATGGGAGGGCTGCTTTACATGGATGATACACATGGAAGAGGGGGCTGCACAGGGAATAGGAGGGGGGCTGCTGTACATGGATGATACACATGGAAGAGGGGGCTGCACGTGAAATGGGAGGGACCTGCAGTACATGGATGATACACATGGAAGAGGGGGCTGCACATGGAATGGGAGGGCTGCTGTACATGGATGATACACATGGAAGAGGGGGCTGCACATGGAATGGGAGGGGCTGCTGTACATGGATGATACACATGGAAGAGGGGGCTGCACATAGAATGGGAGGGCTGCTGTACATGGATGTAACACATGGAAGAGGGGGCTGCACATGGGATGAGAGGGGGCTACTGTACATGGATGATACACATGCAAGAGGGGGCTGCTGCACAAGAACCCACAACATACTTGGGCTAGGGGGCGGAAAAAGTATAAATCCAGCCTACTGTATAACTGATCGTAATTTAATTTTTGATAAAGGTGCCCATTAACGGTACAATTTTTTCACTAAATGTGATCTTTCAATGCAATTTTTACGATCAAAAAATAATCGAAAGGTAATTATCGTTTGTTCACATTTACTGAGGGATTCTTTCTTCAAATTCGATCATAAAATTCAACTTTCAGATCGATTTTACTCTATTTAGCAATTGACCAAAGAATCATTCCTTATTCATACCTCCCAACATTTTAATGTTAGAAAACGGGACACTTAGGCCACACCCCTGGCCACACCCCCAACCCCCTAGTCACGCGCCCACCCCACAAAAAAGTTTTTTTTAAAAAATAATTATTAATTAATGTTAATTACTCCCGAAAGGGGAGGCGCTGTGAGAGTGCCAGTGGGTGGGGAGGAGGGTGAGGGTAGCTGTGGGTGGGCAGTGAGAGGGGGGAAAAAAACGATCGAGGCACCAGCCCGGGATGCGGTATGCGGCATGGATGGCCGCCGCCGTTAAGCTTCTCCCTCCCTCCCTCCTAATATGCCCCCAGTGTCCCCTCCCCCCCCCGCAGAGTAAAATGGGCAGCGGAGCGGGCTGTCATTAATCTTACCATTGCCTCTCATACCGGGATCTCATCTGGTCTTCTCGGCTTCCTGTGACGTCACAGGAAGCAGGAAGCGAGAAGACCAGATGAGATCCCGGTACGGCAGTGGTAAGATTTACAGCCCGCTCCGCTGCCCATTTTACTCTGCGGGGGGAAGGGGACACTGGGGGGCATATTAGGAGGGAGGGAGGGAGAAGCTTAATGGCGGCGGCCATCCATGCCGCATACCGCATCCCAGGCTGATGCCTCGATCGTTTTTCCCCCCTCTCTCCCCAGCGGCCGGGACCGTGGGGGTGTTACAGTGCGGGACAGCGGGACGGCCCCCCAAAATCGGGACCGACCCGACGGAAACGGGGAGGTTGGGGGCCCTGCCTTATTGATTGCCTTTATAAACGGCAAATTTTCTATACAATTCGATCATTAAAATTGCATTGAAAGATCTCATTTTTGTACTGAATTGTACTGTTAATGGGCACCTTAAGATGTAAAATCTGGATTGATTGGGGGCATGGCAAGGTGAGGAGTAGATCCACTGCATCTAGCAGAGCAACACAGTGGTATGATAGCTTTTTATATATATTTCATGCCGAGATCTGTTAAAGAAAACCTGCAACAACAAAAAACCTCCCCTGGGGGGTACTCACCTCGGGTGGGGGAAGCCTCCAAATCCTATTGAGGCTTTCCCCGTCCTCCTCGGTCCCATGGCGGCGGCGATAAAGCTCCTCAAACAGCGGGGATGTAAATATTTACCTTCCCGGCTCCAGCGCAGTATTGGCTCACCGCTCGGAGATAGGCGGAAATAGCCGATCGCTCTCTGCCTGCTCTACTGCGCAGGCGCAAGTCTCCTTGTGCCTGCGCGGACCTGACAGAGATCGGCTATTTTTGCCTATCTCCGTGCGGAGAGCCACAACAGCGCCCCCGCTGGAGCCAGGAAAGGTAAATAAATCATCGCTTGTTGAGCCAGGATTGCCGGGCACTTCGGGGGAGCCAGCGCTGGATTGTCTGCAGCTACAGGGGAGGGGGAAGCCTTTGGGGCCCTGAGGCTTCCCTCTCTTGAGGTGAGTACCCCCCAGGGGAACTTTTTTTTGTTACAGGTTCTCTTTAAAGGGGAACCTCAGTTTCCCCAAACATACTGTCATTAAGCTACATTAGTTATATTAATTAAAATAGATAGGTAATATAATCTCTTACCCACCATTTTAAAAGAACAGGTAAATGTTTGTGATTTCATGGGGGCAGCCATCTTTTTCATGGGGGCAGCCATGTTTTTGGTTGAAAGGAGGTGACAGGAAACATGAGACACAGTTCCAACTGTCCTGTGTCCTGGTCACCCCTCCCAGCTGCGCGTGCTAGGCTTCAAATCTCAAATTCAAAATTTAAAAAAAAAGTTAAATTAAATTTGCACAAAAACAGCAGAAGGAGAACAACATCAGAAATCCCTTCATGCTTTGCACAGCATCAGGGGAAAAATGCCCGGGCAGTTTTCTTCTGTGCAGCTAAAAATGAGGCTTGGGTAAGTAAAACAAGGTTCTGATGCTGTGAAACTGTTAAAGGAATCATCAGCCAACTTAATAACAAATCTGATTTACTTACCTGAGGCTTTCTCCAGCCCCTCGCAGCTGTCTGTCCCACAGTGAGTGCTCCATACGCAGCCGCCGGCCTGGGTTCCCCGCACGGTGCAGAGGACGACCTCGAGGTCGTCCTCACTGTGCCTGCGTGAAGCACCGCTGTCAATCAAACCCACGTTGTCAGCGGCGTTTTGAGCAGAACTACTGTGCCTGCGCAGTACGCTGTGGGCTTGACCGACAGTGGCACTTCACACAGGCGCAGTAATGACGACCTCAAGGTCGTCCTCTGCACTGTGGGGGGACCTCAGGCCAGCGGTTGTGTACGTGGGACCCGTGGGACACACAGCTGCGAGGGGCCGGAGAAAGCCCCAGGCAGGGACGGATCTAGGGGGGGGGGGGGGGGGCAAGCGGGTATCTTGCCCCAGGTGCAACGTTTAAAAAAATAAAAATCCATATCCACTTACCTGGGGCTTCCTCCAGCCCGTGGCAGGCAGGAGGTGCCCTCGTCGCCGCTCCAGAGGCTTCCGGTCGTCTTCGGTGGCCGACCCGACCTGGCCAGGCCGGCTGCCAGGTCGGGCTCTTCTGCGCTCCAAGGACGGGCTCTTCTGCGTCCCACGCGCATCGGACGTCCTCCGGGTTTTACTGCGCAGGCGGGACGTTTTCTTGTACCTCTGCTCTAACTACAGTCAGAGCGGAGGTGGGGAGAGAAGAGTGACGTCAGCACTGGAACAAGTGGAGCTGGTGAGTTAGCCGCTACCAGCACATACCGCTGAGGGCTCATACAGCTGGCTACATATATTTGAGGCACCTGTGCCTGGCTCCCTATACAGGCTCCTCCTCCTACACCTGACTTTCTATCCTGGGAACACTTATGCTTGGCTTCCTATACACACCTACACCTGACTTCCTATACGGAGGGCACCTATGCTCTGCTACCTATACTGATGCCCCTACACCTGACTTCCTATACTTGGGGCACCTATGCTCTGCTACCTATACTGATGCCCCTACACCTGACTTACTATACTCGAGGCACCTATGCTCTGCTACCTATACTGATACACCTACACCTGACTTTCTATACCGGGGTCACCTATACCTGGCTACTTATACTGATGCACCTACACCTGACTTCCTATACTGAGAGCATATATGGTTGGCTACCTACCTATACTGATGCACCTACACCTGACTTCCTATACTTGGGGCACCTATGCACTGCTACCTATACTGAGTGCACCTACACCTGACTTCCTATACTGGGGGCACCTATAGCTGGTTACCTACCCTGACTGCACCTACACCTGACTTCCTATACTGGGGGCACCTATAGCTGGTTACCTACACTGAGGGCACCTACACCTGACTTCCTATACTGGGGGCACCTATAGCTGGTTACCTACACTGAGGGCACCTACACCTGACTTCCTATACTGGAGGCACCTATAGCTGGTTACCTACACTGAGGGCACCTACACCTGTGATGTGTCAGAGATTTGAGCGTTTGGCGTGATGTGTCATGACTTCAAAAAGGTTGGGAACCACTGCTTTAGGTAATCCCTCATATTATGTAGCTGTGGTAAGTTTATACACGCTAGATTGCATCATTAGTAGGCACCTTTACAAAAAATGTGTAAAAAAACAAAAAACAAAAAGCTGATCTATGTTCATTTCAAACATCCAATCAGGTGCTGAAAGAGAAATAATATATCAAGGTAGCTACACAATTGACGATTTTCCAGTTCGATTCTTGGCAGATTTTTTTTTGTCTCTGCTCGAATCTGCCAGAAATCTATACATGCATAGCCAGGGTGGGATTTCTGGAAAGGCCACAAAGGCCCAGGCCTTGGGCGGCTGTAGCCCAAGTGGGCATATCAACATAAAAGAGGAGTTGCTAGATAGGAAAAAGGAGGCTGAAAATAGGGAGCAACCAACGCATGAAAAAGGGAAACGGATGTCCAAGGGAGCTGTTCATGAAAGAGAGGGGTGCTGTTCATGGATGATACACATGGAAGAGGAGGCTGCACATAAAATGGGAGGGGGCTACAGTACATGGATGTCACACATAGAAGGAGTTGCACATGAAAGAGAGGGCCTGCAGTACATGGATGATACACATGCAAGAGGGGGCTGCACATGGAATGGGAGGGGGGCTGCTGTACATGGATGATATACAAGGAAGAGGGGGCTGCACATGGAATGGGAGGGGGCTGCTGTACATGGATGATACACATGGAAGAGGGAGCTGCACATGGAATGGGAGGGGGGCTGCTGTACATGGATGATACACATGGAAGATGGAGCTGCACATGGAATGGGAGGGGGCTGCTGTACATGGATGATACACATGGAAGAGGGGGCTGCACATGGAATGGGAGGGGGGCTGTACATGGATGATACACATGGAAGAGGGGGTGGCACATGGAATGGGAGGGCTGCTGTACATGGATGATACACATGGAAGAGGGGGCTGCACATGGAATGTGAGGGGGCTACTGTACATGGATGATACACATGGAAGAGGGGGCTGCACATGGAATGGGAGGGCTGCTGTACATGGATGACGCACATGGAAGAGGGGGCTGCACATGGAATGGGAGGGGGGCTGTACATGGATGATACACATGGAAGAGGGGGTGGCACATGGAATGGGAGGGCTGCTTTACATGGATGATACACATGGAAGAGGGGGCTGCACAGGGAATAGGAGAGGGGCTGCTGTACAAGGATGATACACATGGAAGAGGGGGCTGCACATGAAATGGGAGGGGCCTGCAGTACATGGATGATACACATGGAAGGAGTTGCACATGAAAGAGAGGGCCTGCAGTACATGGATGATACACATGCAAGAGGGGGCTGCACATGGAATGGGAGGGGGGCTGCTGTACATGGATGATATACAAGGAAGAGGGGGCTGCACATGGAATGGGAGGGGGCTGCTGTACATGGATGATACACATGGAAGAGGGAGCTGCACATGGAATGGGAGGGGGGCTGCTGTACATGGATGATACACATGGAAGATGGAGCTGCACATGGAATGGGAGGGGGCTGCTGTACATGGATGATACACATGGAAGAGGGGGCTGCACATGGAATGGGAGGGGGCTGCTGTACATGGATGATACACATGGAAGAGGGGGCTGCACATGGAATGGGAGGGGGGCTGTACATGGATGATACACATGGAAGAGGGGGTGGCACATGGAATGGGAGAGCTGCTGTACATGGATGATACACATGGAAGAGGGGGCTGCACATGGAATGTGAGGGGGCTACTGTACATGGATGATACACATGGAAGAGGGGGCTGCACATGGAATGGGAGGGCTGCTGTACATGGATGACGCACATGGAAGAGGGGGCTGCACATGGAATGGGAGGGGGGCTGTACATGGATGATACACATGGAAGAGGGGGTGGCACATGGAATGGGAGGGCTGCTTTACATGGATGATACACATGGAAGAGGGGGCTGCACAGGGAATAGGAGAGGGGCTGCTGTACAAGGATGATACACATGGAAGAGGGGGCTGCACATGAAATGGGAGGGGCCTGCAGTACATGGATGATACACATGGAAGGAGTTGCACATGAAAGAGAGGGCCTGCAGTACATGGATGATACACATGCAAGAGGGGGCTGCACATGGAATGGGAGGGGGGCTGCTGTACATGGATGATATACAAGGAAGAGGGGGCTGCACATGGAATGGGAGGGGGCTGCTGTACATGGATGATACACATGGAAGAGGGAGCTGCACATGGAATGGGAGGGGGGCTGCTGTACATGGATGATACACATGGAAGATGGAGCTGCACATGGAATGGGAGGGGGCTGCTGTACATGGATGATACACATGGAAGAGGGGGCTGCACATGGAATGGGAGGGGGGCTGTACATGGATGATACACATGGAAGAGGGGGTGGCACATGGAATGGGAGGGCTGCTGTACATGGATGATACACATGGAAGAGGGGGCTGCACATGGAATGTGAGGGGGCTACTGTACATGGATGATACACATGGAAGAGGGGGCTGCACATGGAATGGGAGGGCTGCTGTACATGGATGACGCACATGGAAGAGGGGGCTGCACATGGAATGGGAGGGGGGCTGTACATGGATGATACACATGGAAGAGGGGGTGGCACATGGAATGGGAGGGCTGCTTTACATGGATGATACACATGGAAGAGGGGGCTGCACAGGGAATAGGAGAGGGGCTGCTGTACAAGGATGATACACATGGAAGAGGGGGCTGCACATGAAATGGGAGGGGCCTGCAGTACATGGATGATACACATGGAAGAGGGGGCTGCACATGGAATGGGAGGGCTGCTGTACATGGATGATACACATGGAAGAGGGGGCTGCACATGGAATGGGAGGGGCTGCTGTACATGGATGATACACATGGAAGAGGGGGCTGCACATGGAATGGGAGGGCTGCTGTACATGGATGTAACACATGGAAGAGGGGGCTGCACATGGGATGAGAGGGGGCTACTGTACATGGATGATACACATGCAAGAGGGGGCTGCTGCACAAGAACCCACAACATACTTGGGCTAGGGGGCGGAAAAAGTATAAATCCAGCCTACTGTATAACTGATCGTAATTTAATTTTTGATAAAGGTGCCCATTAACGGTACAATTTTTTCACTAAATGTGATCTTTCAATGCAATTTTTACGATCAAAAAATAATCGAAAGGTAATTATCGTTTGTTCACATTTACTGAGGGATTCTTTCTTCAAATTCGATCATAAAATTCAACTTTCAGATCGATTTTACTCTATTTAGCAATTGACCAAAGAATCATTCCTTATTCATACCTCCCAACATTTTAATGTTAGAAAACGGGACACTTAGGCCACACCCCTGGCCACACCCCCAACCCCCTAGTCACGCGCCCACCCCACAAAAAAGTTTTTTTTTAAAAATAATTATTAATTAATGTTAATTACTCCCGAAAGGGGAGGCGCTGTGAGAGTGCCAGTGGGTGGGGAGGAGGGTGAGGGTAGCTGTGGGTGGGCAGTGAGAGGGGGGAAAAAAACGATCGAGGCACCAGCCCGGGATGCGGTATGCGGCATGGATGGCCGCCGCCGTTAAGCTTCTCCCTCCCTCCCTCCTAATATGCCCCCAGTGTCCCCTCCCCCCCCCCCCCCCGCAGAGTAAAATGGGCAGCGGAGCGGGCTGTCATTAATCTTACCATTGCCTCTCATACCGGGATCTCATCTGGTCTTCTCGGCTTCCTGTGACGTCACAGGAAGCAGGAAGCGAGAAGACCAGATGAGATCCCGGTACGGCAGTGGTAAGATTTACAGCCCGCTCCGCTGCCCATTTTACTCTGCGGGGGGAAGGGGACACTGGGGGGCATAGTAGGAGGGAGGGAGGGAGAAGCTTAATGGCGGCGGCCATCCATGCCGCATACCGCATCCCAGGCTGATGCCTCGATCGTTTTTCCCCCCTCTCTCCCCAGCGGCCGGGACCGTGGGGGTGTTACAGTGCGGGACAGCGGGACGGCCCCCCAAAATCGGGACCGACCCGACGGAAACGGGGAGGTTGGGGGCCCTGCCTTATTGATTGCCTTTATAAACGGCAAATTTTCTATACAATTCGATCATTAAAATTGCATTGAAAGATCTCATTTTTGTACTGAATTGTACTGTTAATGGGCACCTTAAGATGTAAAATCTGGATTGATTGGGGGCATGGCAAGGTGAGGAGTAGATCCACTGCATCTAGCAGAGCAACACAGTGGTATGATAGCTTTTTATATATATTTCATGCCGAGATCTGTTAAAGAAAACCTGCAACAACAAAAAACCTCCCCTGGGGGGTACTCACCTCGGGTGGGGGAAGCCTCCAAATCCTATTGAGGCTTTCCCCGTCCTCCTCGGTCCCATGGCGGCGGCGATAAAGCTCCTCGAACAGCGGGGATGTAAATATTTACCTTCCCGGCTCCAGCGCAGTATTGGCTCACCGCTCGGAGATAGGCGGAAATAGCCGATCGCTGTCTGCCTGCTCTACTGCGCAGGCGCAAGTCTCCTTGTGCCTGCGCGGACCTGACAGAGATCGGCTATTTTTGCCTATCTCCGTGCGGAGAGCCACAACAGCGCCCCCGCTGGAGCCAGGAAAGGTAAATAAATCATCGCTTGTTGAGCCAGGATTGCCGGGCACTTCGGGGGAGCCAGCGCTGGATTGTCTGCAGCTACAGGGGAGGGGGAAGCCTTTGGGGCTCTGAGGCTTCCCTCTCTTGAGGTGAGTACCCCCCAGGGGAACTTTTTTTTGTTACAGGTTCTCTTTAAAGGGGAACCTCAGTTTCCCCAAACATACTGTCATTAAGCTACATTAGTTATATTAATTAAAATAGATAGGTAATATAATCTCTTACCCACCATTTTAAAAGAACAGGCAAATGCTTGTGATTTCATGGGGGCAGCCATCTTTTTCATGGGGGCAGCCATGTTTTTGGTTGAAAGGAGGTGACAGGAAACATGAGACACAGTTCCAACTGTCCTGTGTCCTGGTCACCCCTCCCAGCTGCGCGTGCTAGGCTTCAAATCTCAAATTCAAAATTTAAAAAAAAAGTTAAATTAAATTTGCACAAAAACAGCAGAAGGAGAACAACAACATCAGAAATCCCTTCATGCTTTGCACAGCATCAGGGGAAAAATGCCCGGGCAGTTTTCTTCTGTGCAGCTAAAAATGAGGCTTGGGTAAGTAAAACAAGGTTCTGATGCTGTGAAACTGTTAAAGGAATCATCAGCCAACTTAATAACAAATCTGATTTACTTACCTGGGGCTTTCTCCAGCCCCTCGCAGCTGTCTGTCCCACAGTGAGTGCTCCATACGCAGCCGCCGGCCTGGGTTCCCCGCACGGTGCAGAGGACGACCTCGAGGTCGTCCTCACTGTGCCTGCGTGAAGCACCGCTGTCAATCAAACCCATGATGTCAGCGGCGTTTTGCGCAAAACTACTGTGCCTGCGCAGTACGCTGTGGGCTTGACCGACAGTGGCACTTCACACAGGCGCAGTAATGACGACCTCAAGGTCGTCCTCTGCACTGTGGGGGGACCTCAGGCCAGCGGTTGTGTACGTGGGACCCGTGGGACACACAGCTGCGAGGGGCCGGAGAAAGCCCCAGGCAGGGACGGATCTAGGGGGGGGGGGGGGGGGGCAAGCGGGTATCTTGCCCCAGGCGCAGTTTGTTGAATTCTTAAAAAGGCGGCAAAATAAATGGCAGTTTAGGCGCCAAAACCTGACCTTGCCCCAGGCGCAACTTGGTCTTGATCCGTCCCTGGCTCCAGGTAAGTAAATTAGATTTATTATTAAGTTGGCAGAAGTAGAGTGACCAGACGTCCCGGATTGACCGGGACACGTCCCGGATTCAGGGTCCGCTGTCCCAGGCTTAATGAGGTCCCGGGAAACGTCCCGCTTTCAGCAGCGGGATGTCCCGGCCTCGGGACTCTGGCCACTCTCTCCTCAATGAACTGGCAGCGGCGTCTATAGACGCCGTGCCAGTTCATTGCCTGCAGCCCCGCTCCAGCCTCCTCTTCCGGTGTCTGTTTCCGACACCAGCAGGCGAGCAGGGCTACGGCAAGATGGCTGCCGGAGCCCTGTACTGGAGACCTATTTGTGTCACTAGTACAGGGCTTCGGGCGCCATCTTGCCGTAGCCCTGTCAGCGCGGGAGACCAGAGCAGGAGGAACAAGACGGTCCCGGGACGGAGCAGCGCGCCAGAGGCCGGACACTTCTGCCAGGTGAGTAAATGCTTTCTTTTCCAGGTGAAATGTTTGCCCGCATTGTTTCTTTTCCAGGTGAAATGTTTGCCCGCATTGTTTCTTTTCCAGGTGAAATGTTTGCCCGCATTGTTTCTTTTCCAGGTGAAATGTTTGCCCGCATTGTTTCTTTTCCAGGTGAAATGTTTGCCCGCATTGTTTCTTTTCCAGGTGAAATGTTTGCCCGCATTGTTTCTTTTCTGGTGAAATGTTTGCCCGCATTGTTTCTTTTCTGGTGAAATGTTTGCCCGCATTGTTTCTTTTCCAGGTGAAATGTTTGCCCGCATTGTTTCTTTTCCGGTGAAATGTTTGCCCGCATTGTTTCTTTTCTGGTGAAATGTTTGCCCGCATTGTTTCTTTTCTGGTGAAATGTTTGCCCGCATTGTTTCTTTTCTAGTGAAATGTTATTGTTTGCCCGCATTGTTTCTTTTCTGGCGAAATGTTTGCCTGCAGTGCGTTTCTTTTCTGGCGAAATGTTTGCCCGCAGTGCGTTTCTTTTCTGGCGAAATGTTTGCCGCATTGCGTTTCTTTTCTGGTGAAATGTTTGGCCGCAGTGCGTTTCTTTTCTGGTGAAATGTCATGGCGTAAACACTGCTTTCTTATGCCTCGCTGTTACATCATTACGTTAGCTCCGCCCATACAATGTCATGGCCACGCCCATTTTTTCGGCCAGCCCCCCTCCCCCAGTCTTCGCCGCTGCGTGCTCCTCACTCCTTCCCACTTTTCGCCGCGGCGCGCTAAGCACGCCGCCCCTCCCCCCCCAGGTTGGACCCACAAAAATATGGTCACTCTAGCAGAAGATTCCTTTAAAGAAACACCACGCCTTTTCAGTGGCAGTTCCACAAATTGTGATCGGTTTCATGCTGAAATCGATTCACAATCTGTTTGCAGTAAAAGCAGCCATACGATCCCTCTCTGATCAGATTCGATCAGAGAAGGGATTTATCTGTTGGTCGATCTGATGGCAAATCGACCAGTGTATGGCCACCTTGGCTAGCTTTAGTGGCACATGGCAGGGCATTTACAGCAGTCACAGTCATACTCAATGACCCCTAAATGATCGCCTGCACTAGTGGTAAATGCGAGATCGGCTTGTCAGCGCCTGGTCAGCATTATGAGCTCCGCAGAGCTGCAGCAGGCCGCAGGTGACGCCGTTTCCATGGAGACGTGTGCATGGTGCGACGCAGTCCACGCTGTGATGTCACGGTGGCACGTCTCCCCCCCGCCTCCTCCTGCAGTAGTCTCTCCCGGCCACGTGACGCAGTGAGCCCCGCCCCCGGGTCAGGCCTGGCCAGCGGAGTGCGGTGACGGAGGAGAGAGGGATCCGGGGAGACATGCCGCTGCTGCTCCGCCTCTGTGCGCTGCTGCTGCTCGCGGTGCTGCTGGCGGAGGGGAAGGAGTGCGACAAGCCGTGTGTGCACGGAGTGTGCCCGCCCAACAGCGACAAGTGTGTGTGTGACCCGGGCTGGACCGGAGAGCAGTGCCAGCACTGCGGGGGCCGCTTCATGTGAGTGCTGCCGAGCCGCCCGACCCTGCCTGACTGCATCACTCGCTGCCTGTGTGCTGACTGACTGCCTGTGTACTTACTGACTGACTGCCTGTGTACTGACTGCCTGTGTACTGACTGACTGCCTGCCTGTGTACTGACTGACTGCCTGCCTGTGTACTGACTGCCTGCCTGTGTACTGACTGCCTGCCTGTGTACTGACTGACTGCCTGTGTACTGACTGACTGCCTGTGTACTGACTGACTGCCTGTGTACTGACTGACTGACTGCCTGTGTACTGACTGACTGCCTGTGTACTGACTGACTGACTGCCTGTGTACTGACTGCATCACTCACTGACTGTGTACTGACTACATCACTCATTTACTGTCTGTGTACTGACTGCATCACTCACTGACTGTCTGTGTACTGACTGCATCACTCACTGACTGTCTGTGTACTGACTGCATCACTCACTGACTGTCTGTGTACTGACTGCATCACTCACTGACTGTCTGTGTACTGACTGCATCACTCACTGACTGTCTGTGTACTGACTGCATCACTCACTGACTGTCTGTGTACTGACTGCATCACTCACTGACTGTCTGTGTACTGACTGCATCACTCACTGACTGTCTGTGTACTGACTGCATCACTCACTGACTGTGTACTGACTGCATCACTCACTGACTGTGTACTGACTGCATCACTCACTGACTGTGTACTGACTGCATCACTCACTGACTGTGTACTGACTGCATCACTCACTGACTGTGTACTGACTGCATCACTCACTGACTGTGTACTGACTGCATCACTCACTGACTGTGTACTGACTGCATCACTCACTGACTGTGTACTGACTGCATCACTCACTGACTGTGTACTGACTGCATCACTCACTGACTGTGTACTGACTGCATCACTCACTGACTGTGTACTGACTGCATCACTCACTGACTGTGTACTGACTGCATCACTCACTGACTGTGTACTGACTGCATCACTCACTGACTGTGTACTGACTGCATCACTCACTGACTGTGTACTGGCTGCATCACTCACTGACTGTGTACTGGCTGCATCACTCACTGACTGTGTACTGGCTGCATCACTCACTGACTGTGTACTGGCTGCATCACTCACTGACTGTGTACTGGCTGCATCACTCACTGACTGTGTACTGGCTGCATCACTCACTGACTGTGTACTGGCTGCATCACTCACTGACTGTGTACTGGCTGCATCACTCACTGACTGTGTACTGGCTGCATCACTCACTCACTGTGTACTGGCTGCATCACTCACTCACTGTGTACTGGCTGCATCACTCACTCACTGTGTACTGGCTGCATCACTCACTCACTGTGTACTGGCTGCATCACTCACTCACTGTGTACTGGCTGCATCACTCACTCACTGTGTACTGGCTGCATCACTCACTCACTGTGTACTGGCTGCATCACTCACTCACTGTGTACTGGCTGCATCACTCACTCACTGTGTACTGGCTGCATCACTCACTCACTGTGTACTGGCTGCATCACTCACTCACTGTGTACTGGCTGCATCACTCACTCACTGTGTACTGGCTGCATCACTCACTCACTCACTGACTGTCTGTGTACTAACTGCATCACTCACTGACGTACTGACTGCATCACTCACTGACTGTGTACTGGCTGCATCACTCACTGACTGTGTACTGGCTGCATCACTCACTGACTGTGTACTGGCTGCATCACTCACTGACTGTGTACTGGCTGCATCACTCACTCCCTGACTGACTGCCTGTGTACTGACTGCATCACTCACTGACTGACTGCCTGTGTACTGACTGCATCACTCACTGACTGACAGCCTGTGTACTGACTGCATCACTCACTGACTGACAGCCTGTGTACTGACTGCATCACTCACTGACTGACAGCCTGTGTACTGACTGCATCACTCACTGACTGACAGCCTGTGTACTGACTGCATCACTCACTATGAGACAGCCTGTGTACTGACTGCATCACTCACTATGAGACAGCCTGTGTACTGACTGCATCACTCACTGACTGACAGCCTGTGTACTGACTGCATCACTCACTGACTGACAGCCTGTGTACTGACTGCATCACTCACTGACTGACAGCCTGTGTACTGACTGCATCACTCACTGACTGACAGCCTGTGTACTGACTGCATCACTCACTATGAGACAGCCTGTGTACTGACTGCATCACTCACTATGAGACAGCCTGTGTACTGACTGCATCACTCACTGACTGACAGCCTGTGTACTGACTGCATCACTCACTGACTGACAGCCTGTGTACTGACTGCATCACTCACTGACTCACAGCCTGTGTACTGACTGCATCACTCACTGACTGACAGCCTGTGTACTGACTGCATCACTCACTGACTGCATCACTCACTGACTGACAGCCTGTGTACTGACTGCATCACTCACTGACTGACAGCCTGTGTACTGACTGCATCACTCACTGACTGACAGCCTGTGTACTGACTGCATCACTCACTGACTGACAGCCTGTGTACTGACTGCATCACTCACTGACTGACTGCATCACTCACTGACTGACTGCATCACTCACTGACTGACTGCATCACTCACTGACTGACTGCATCACTCACTGACTGACTGCATCACTCACTGACTGACTGCATCACTCACTGACTGACTGCATCACTCACTGACTGACTGCATCACTCACTGACTGACTGCATCACTCACTGACTGACTGCCTGTGTACTGACTGCATCACTCACTGACTGACTGACTGTCTGTACTGACTGCATCACTCACTGACTGACTGACTGTCTGTACTGACTGCATCACTCACTGACTGACTGACTGTCTGTACTGACTGCATCACTCACTGACTGACTGTCTGTACTGACTGCATCACTCACTGACTGACTGTCTGTACTGACTGCATCACTCACTGACTGACTGTCTGCCTGTGTACTGACTGCATCACTCACTGAATCACTCACTGACTGACTGCCTGTGTACTGATTGCATCACTCACTGACTGACTGCCTGTGTACTGACTGCATCACTCACTGACTGACTGCCTGTGTACTGACTGCATCACTCACTGACTGACTGTCTGTGTACTGACTGCATCACTCACTGACTGCCTGCCTGTGTACTGACTGCATCACTCACTGACTGCCTGCCTGTGTACTGACTGCATCACTCACTGACTGCCTGCCTGTGTACTGACTGCATCACTCACTGACTGCCTGCCTGTGTACTGACTGCATCACTCACTGACTGCCTGCCTGTGTACTGACGGCATTACTCACTGACTGCCTGCCTGTGTACTGACGGCATCACTCACTGACTGACTGCCTGCCTGTGTACTGAAGGCATCACTCACTGACTGACTGCCTGTGTACTGACTGCATCACTCACTGACTGCCTGCCTGTGTACTGACGGCATCACTCACTCACTGACTGCCTGTGTACTGACTGCATCACTCACTGACTGACTGCATCACTCACTGACTGAATGCATCACTCACTGACTGCCTGCCTGTGTACTGACTGCATCACTCACTCACTGACTGCCTGTGTACTGACTGCATCACTCACTCACTGCCTGCCTGTGTACTGACGGCATTACTCACTGACTGCCTGCCTGTGTACTGACGGCATCACTCACTGACTGACTGCCTGCCTGCCTGTGTACTGAAGGCATCACTCACTGACTGACTGCCTGTGTACTGACTGCATCACTCACTCACTGACTGCCTGTGTACTGACGGCATCACTCACTCACTGACTGCCTGTGTATTGACTGTTTCACTGACTGACTGCCTGTGTACTGACTGCTTCACTGACTGACTGACTGACTGTGTACTGACTGCATCACGCACTCACTCACTCACTCACTCACTCACTCACTCACTCACTCACTCACTCACTCACTCACTCACTCACTCACTCACTCACTCACTCACTGTGTACTGACTGCTTCACTGAGTGACTGACTGCCTGTGTACTGACTGCTTCACTGACTGAATGACTGCCTGTGTACTGACTGCATCACTCACTGACTGAATGACTGCCTGTGTACTGACTGCATCACTCACTGACTGACTGCCTGTGTACTGACTGCATCACTCACTGACTGACTGTGTACTGACTGCATCACTCACTGACTGTCTGCCTGTGTACTGACTGCATCACTCACTGACTGACTGCCTGTGTACTGACTGCATCACTCACTGACTGACTGCCTGTGTACTGACTGCATCACTCACTGACTGACTGCCTGTGTACTGACTGCATCACTCACTGACTGACTGCCTGTGTACTGACTGCATCACTCACTGACTGACTGCCTGTGTACTGACTGCATCACTCACTGACTGACTGCCTGTGTACTGACTGCATCACTCACTGACTGACTGCCTGTGCACTGACTGCATCACTCACTCACTGACTGACTGTATACTGTCTGCATACTGACTAACTGTATACTAACTGACACTGTACACTGACTGCCTATATACTAACTGACATTGTCTACTGACTGACAACCTGTCCACTGACTGAAACTGTCCACTGACTACTTTGCCTGTCTACTGACTACTTTGCCTGTCTACTGACTGAACTGACTGCCTGTATACTGACACTCTGTTAACTAACTGCCTCTGTATTGACTAACTGCCTGTCCACTGACTGCCTGCCCTGTGTTTACACTTACCTGCTGTTCACATACTGCCTGTCCACTGACAGCCTTGACTGTCTGTATACTGACGCAGTCCACTGACTGCCTGTATATTGCCTGCCCTGTCTGTACACTGATTAACTGCCTGTCCACTGACTGAAACTCCACTGCCTGAAACTGTCCACTAACTGTCGTCTCACTGCACTGCCTATCCACTCACTGCCTGTATACTGATAGCCTGTTGAACTACTGCCTTTTAACTGACTGCCTGTATACTGTCTGCATACTGACATACACTGTTCACATCCTGACTCTACCTGTATACTGACTAAAATGATTCACTGACTGACTGCCTGGATACTGACTAAAACTTTTAACTGACTGACTGCTTACGGACTGACACTATTCACTAACTGACTGCTTGTATACTGACTAAAACTATTTACTGACTGCCTGTATACTGATTGCCCTGTCTGTTTAAAAACTGCCTTTCAAATGACTCCCTGTATATTGTCAGACACTGTTCTTTGACTGACTCAGTATTTGGAGTCTCCGTATATAGTGGGTTTTTGTGTAGTTTGTGTATACACTGTATGATATTCAGAAGTGGGGTGTTGGGTACTACCTTCCATACAGCATGTGCTAACAAAATAGTTTTTATTGCACATTTTTTGCGATTTTTTTTTTTTTTTTTTTTTTTTTAGCGATCGCTATTTGCTTTTTTTTACCATTTCAATTGCAATCAATCGCTCTAAAATCGTGAAAAAGTGCTGCATGCTTGCGTTAACCGCTAATCGACGGCGATCACGGCAGTGAGATCACTGACATACTTTTAATTACACTAGTGCCTTTAAAAGCGCTAGCGATCGTCAGCAAACGCCCCAAAATGGCCCCAGTGTGAATTGGCCTTAAAAAGACACTGAAGCGGAAAAAAAAGATATTATGATTTGTATGTGTAGTACAGCTAAGAAATAAAACATTAAGCTCAGATACATCAGTCTAATTGTTTCCAGTACAGGAAGATTTAAGAAACTCCAGTTTTTATCTCTGTACAAAAAGCCATTAAGCTCTACGACTTTCAAAGTCATGGAGAGGGCTGTTTTCTTGCTTTTATTATCTCAACTGTTAGTTAATTTTTTACTTTTCCTCTGCCAGAGGAGAGGTCATTAGTTCACAGACTGCTCTGAAAGAATCATTTTGAATGCTGAGTGTTGTGTAATCTGCACATATTAGAGAATGATGCAATGTTAGAAAAAAACACTATATACCTGAAAATAAAAATATGAGAATTTTTTCTTTGCTGCTAATCTTCTAGTAATTATTCATAGTACACAACCAATTAATTATATCATATATTTTTTCACTTCAGTGTCTCTTTAAAGGATATCCAAAGTGAGAGGTAAATGGAGGCTGCCATATCCATTTCCTTTTAAACAATACCTGTTACCTGGCCGTCCTGCTGATTATCAGTAGAGTTTGAATCGCACACCTGAAATGCGCTTGCAGCTAATCCAGTCAAACATCTGATGTGCATGCTTGTTCAGGGGCAATTGCTACAAGTATTAAAGGGAAGGTTCAGGGAAACGTTTAAAAAAATAAAAATCCATATCCACTTACCTGGGGCTTCCTCCAGCCCGTGGCAGGCAGGAGGTGCCCTCGTCGCCGCTCCAGAGGCTTCCGGTCGTCTTCGGTGGCCGACCCGACCTGGCCAGGCCGGCTGCCAGGTCGGGCTCTTCTGCGCTCCAAGGACGGGCTCTTCTGCGACCCACGCGCATCGGACGTCCTCCGGGCTTTACTGCGCAGGCGGGACGTTTCCCTGAACCTTCCCTTTAAGGTGCGTACACCTGCCCCCCCCCCCCCCGCTGAGCGGATCGTTCAGGTACAGCCTTATCAGTCCGCGGACAGTGCGTACACACGCACCACTATCGGCTGAAAGTCCGCCCAGTGGGAGGGTCTGATGGACCCGTCGTTGGCTTCCGTAGTGCGCGTGTACTCACCTTTAGATACAGAGGATCAAAAGGACAGCCAAGCAATTTGGATTGTTTTAAAGGGGAACTGAAGTAAGAGGTATACAGAGGCTGCCATATTTATTTCCTTTTAATCAATACCAGTTGCCTGGCAGCCCTGCTGGTCTATTTCTCTGCAGTAGTATCTGAATAACACCAGAAACAAGCATGAAGCTAGTCTTGTCAGATCTGACTTTAAAGTCTGAAACACCTGATCTGCTGCATGCTTGTTCAGGGGCTATGGCTAATAGTATTAGAGGCAGAGGATCAGCAGGGCTGCCAGGCAACTGGTATTGCTTAAAAGGAAATAAACATGGCAGCCTTCATATACCTCTCTCTTCAGTTCCCCTTTAATGTGTACCTGAACTTGTGCACAAGGCAGAAGGAAATCCTAGAGAAAAGCACCATTTATGTACCGGTATTTAGAGTTTAGCCTGTCTAATTCTCCCTCATCTGTTACTAATCACAACTGTCATTTGATCTCATAGCTGTCAGCTGGCAGAGCAGATTGTTTGTATCACGGGATGTTACAGTAACTCTGTCTGCTTCCATGAAAGCAGGAAGTAGACACACTGCAGATTTATTGCAGGATTTGTATCAGCTGTAACAAATGTTTTTCTGTAAAGGTTATTATGCTGTTGCTTATCTTTTAGAGCAGAGAGGAAGTTGTGAGTTCAGATCGGCTTTAAATGAAATAAATGACAACTTCCATATCCCTCTCGCTTCAGACATTCTTATGTTCAAAACAGGATTGTACAATCTTTATTGGGCAATATGGTCCCTTTTTGAAAATATTAAATGTTTAATGGGGTTAATATATTCATAAAAATACTGTTTATCATATATACATAAATTACAAGTAATATAATACAGGTTTAATGAGTACCTGAAATGACCTGTTATAATGAGATAGACATGTACATATGTATAGTATTAATCCTACTTAGCACTTGCCTGTGTTTACAATCCAGTGCTTTATCTGTGCAGTCAGAAAAATGAATTCCATTGGAAGTTCACCTGTATCTGGCTGTGCAAACGCTCCTGATAGCTGAATAGTGCTGTGAAGTTCAAAAGGTCATCATTTCTCTGTGTGGGGGCTGAGTGAAGCAGATTGTAAATCACACTGACATGGCTTCTGTTTAGTGGAATAAAATGTACAAACAAGGCACTGAGGCATGTAACTATAATAATCATCCACCTCTGTGTCTCCTTGGCGCCACTTTCTTTCTCCTGGCTGGCAGCATTGTCCTCCCGAAATTTTTAAACAAACTTGCTAGTCAGATAATTGAAACTGGAAGGGGTATCTTGTGCCAGAATGACAATCTGGCAGCACACCCATTCCAGTATCTGATGCGCCCCTTGCCTGCTTCCTGTAAGCTCGCTTCCTAAAAAAGGTGCACGATAGGACCAGCTGAGCGTACCCGGCGCTTAGCTCTCGTGAGAGACGCTCGTAACTGTGCCGTGACCCGGAAGTACTTTCATGCCGTTTTGATTTACAAATGACCTTCTTCTACTGATGTGTGCTAGGAAGTTCAAAAGGTCTGAAGGTTCAAAAGGTGTAGTGCCTGAATGAAGTAGAGATGGGAAGTTCGGATCTTTTCAATGATCCGGATGATTCGAATCGGATCATTGAAGAGATCCGGATCTTTGATCCGAATCTCGGATCATTTTTACTACCGAAGCATTCAAGGGAGAAATGACTAGCAGGACAGGAGAAGGGGAGGGGGATGGACACACAGAGAAGGGGAGAAGATGGACAGAGGGCAGGGAGTGGACAGAGAAGGAAGGAGGGACGAGCAGAGAGCAGAAATGTTTGCTTGCACACAATACCCACATGCTGCAATCATATGCTTTACATGTATTTCACCTATATGCTCATCTGTGTACCTTGAATGTAAACGTCGCACAGTGAAAGGAAGCATTCGCCAAAGTATTCCCAGAAGTGAAGTGCAGCTGTTTATAGTGCAGGAGGATCATACTGCCCAGCAATCACAGTGCCTGCAAAGTTACTGAGCTGTGCTGTGCTGAGCCAAAAGCTTCCAATGTGTTCACTGTGCACAACTGCGGAACAGACAGCCTATAATGAGCAGCAGATTATAGCCAGTATGTGTGCTCTACACATATCTGGCAGTGGCACCGATGTCCCCTCTCTCTCATCTACCTGTCCCTGCAAGGCTGGCTCCCATCCAACAGGGCGATCCATCTTAGCTTTGCTTCCAGGACCCCGCTGCCCGCTGAGAGGGGGCGTGTCGCTCCGTGTCCCGCCCCTTTTTCGATCCAAATCACTCATTTTGATGATTTGGATGATTCGACTCACAAAATAGATTCGGATCAAAGATCCGAATCGTTCATGATCCGGACAACACTAGAATGAAGCAGATTGTGCATCACACTGACATGACTTCTGAATAAAGTGTACAAACAAGGCAATGAGGCATGTACCCATAATATTCATCCACCTCTGTGTCTCCTTTGCGCCTCTCTTTCCTCTGGGGTGTCAGCATTGTCACCCTGAAATTTCCAACAAGCAGCTTGACAGATAAATGAAACCGGAAGGGGCGTCCTGTGCCGGAATAGCAGTCCGGCAGCACACCCATTCCAATGTCTGAGATGCCCCTTCCCTGACTGCTGTAAGCTTGCTTTCCTAAAAAAGGTGCATGAGGAGCTCAGCTCTCGTGAGCAAAGTTCGTAAGCATGCCGTGACCTGGAAGTACTTCCAGGCCGTTGTAGTCTGAAAAAAGAAAGAGGTTTCATTTTTTTTTAATTGTTCCGCTATGATTGGGAATGGAAGTGTGGCAGTGGGCGCACATTTGGCCTCAGAAGACGTTACTTTGTTTTGTGTAACCGTTGCCAAGCCATGCACCCCTGGTTCCCACTGCCACACTTCCAGCACCAGTCATTCACAGTGTGTCGATGAGTATTCTATACTTTCACCATGAATATGATTTGTATTGTTTGCACTGCACTGAAGAATCAGTATATCACTCAGCAGTCCTAGATCTTCCTTGCCTTTTAAAGGGAACCTTAACTGAACGGGGGATAAAGAGTTTTACTTACCTGGGGCTATTACCAGCCCCCTGCAGCAATCCTGTGCCCTCGGCGCTGCTCTGGAATTCTCTGGTCCCCTGCTGTCACTTAGTTTCGTTTTTGACGACTCACCAGTCGCCGGCCGCCATGCGTATAATTGGACGCATTCACCAATGCAATTAGCGCTATTGCGGACCGCAACGCGTACAAAAATACGCGTTGCCACATATCTACGCGTGTGGAATGCGGCAACGCGTATTTTTGTAGGCGTTGCGGTCCGCAATAGCGCTAATTGCATTGGTGAATGCGTCCAATAATACGCATGGCGGCCGGCGACTGGTGAGTCGTCAAAAACGAAACTAAGTGACAGCAGGGGACCAGAGGATTCCAGAGCGGCGCCGAGGGCACAGGACTGCTGCAGGGGGCTGGTAATAGCCCCAGGTAAGTAAAACTCTTTACCCCCCGTTCAGTTAAGGTTCCCTTTAATACGCAAAAGTTATTTTAATATTTAGCATTATAAACTAGTGTTTACACCACCTACATGCTAGTGTGACTGCTTTAGGGGCAGATCAGGAGCATTAACTCACAGAATCTTGCATTGCAGGTGCTTTTAAAGGCTGAGAAAAGGGAAGGCATGATGCAAAGGCTTTATAACGACTAGTAGTGGTGCTCACTGATTAGGGCTGTGGAGTCGGAGTTGAGGAGTCAGAGCAATTTCTGGGTACCTGGAGTTGTCCCCTCTTGTTACAGTGTGGGTGGGTCAGTGCCACTTATCGGCCAGTTGGAAACAGCTTGGAGTAAAGCGGTCGTGATTTCGTCTGCGGCGCACAATAACCCATTTTAGCGAGTAATACCTGCGTTATTACACAAGACCTGTGAAGGAGAAATGAGTAGTTTAAATATTAGGTGCTCGGCAGTCATGCTGATCTCTTTGGTCTCTGTAGTGTCTGAGTCATGCGCTGAGAACAAGCATGCAGCCAATGGAGTGAGGACACCTAATTGCGTGTACATGGTCACAGTCAGTGGGTAGGAAATTAGTATATGAGAGACAGAGGATAAGAACAGCCAGGCAAGCTGACTTTCTGAAAGGAAATACAGCAACGGCTGCCTCTATGGTCTTCTGTGTAATGATACACATGATACAATTTTCTGACAGATTTACTGTCAGATCGATTTATTTGCAACAGGTCTGATCTGATTTCTGATTTTCCTGTTGATTTTCCGTTCACTTCTATGGAAAATCGATCAGAAATCAGATCGGACCTGTTGGAAATAATCGATCTGACTGAAAATTGTATCGTCTGTACCTAGCATAAGGTTTCCTGGAAACAAGTCAGTGCTGTTTTTTCCCAGGGAGGGGGTTGTCAGGTTTCATTGTTTTGACTCAGCTGGACAGATTTCTCCTCATTTCCCTGAGCTGTAGTAGCTGGAGCTGTGTGTGTGTGTGTGACAGAAAATGAGGGGAATTCCATATCTTCCCACAACAGCTAGAAAGGGAGTGACGGAGTCGGGATCACCTGTTGCGCAGACAGTCCTCATATTTGGGATTTTCCCTCCCTTCAGGATGTTTCCTTGGTATAACTTCCTGTTTGTGTCTGGGGAACAGGAAGTAGAGAGAATTCTCCTCGATGTGCAGAGCTGTAATGACTGACAGGGCTTTCAACTTGTCTCAGACAAGACACCGAGCATTTATATCGCACTTTTCTCCTGGCGGACTCAAAGCGCCAGACCTGCAGCCACTAGGGTGCGCTCCACAGGCTGAATGTAGTCAAAAACGGAGCAGTCCTTTTCAGCGCAGGAAGATTTGGGTGCAGCCGGCGCCACCATAGACTATAAAGGGAATTCCTTCTATAGCGGTGCTCAGTGAGTAACATCGGCGCCGTCAGAAGACAGAGCCGAACTTGCTTAAAAAACAATAATTTGGCCTCCGGCAGTCGCTGGAAGCCGAATTATATCATTCCCCCCACTATCCATGGCGGCCTGGAGGGGGAATAGTAATCAACACGGCCCGGACTTGTGCAGCAGCAGGATCAGCCATATACCGCTGTATCCTGCACCCAAGTCTACCGGTGCCGATATCATATGTATGCGACAAAAATATAGATTTGCCTCGTAAAAGAAAACCTAAAACGGAAAAAAGTATGACATAATGAATTGTAAGTGTAGTAGGCATAATCAATAGAACATTCGTAGCAAAGAAAAGTCTCATTTTTAATTTCAGTTACTGTATATAGCTTTATTTATAACATTGCATCGTTTTGTCACAGATGCACTTTTAAAATCTTGCTCTGTCTTTTAAACTATAAAACAAAGCAGATATAATGACCCTTTGGACTTTTCTACACTTGTAATCCCAAGTGTAATTTGATCACTGATGTGTCCGCACAGAAATTCAGCAGTCCTCTGCAGACACAGCTAACATGTTAACCCTCTTTCTACTTCCATGAAAGCAGGAAGTAGACACACTGCAGATTTGTTGCAGTAGTTCTGTGAACTGTAACAAAGAAATGTTTTTCTTTAAATAGACTTTGAATCAAGTCTACATTCACTTTTTTAACTTGTATTCATGTTAAGCACTATAAGTCCTGCTAAACCGCTGCATCCCTGCGGCAAAACGAGGAGTTTATACCCCCCAAATCCCCTCTACAAAATCCATGGCTTTCTTGGTGGTTGATTTTGCTGCCAGGGGAGGCAGAGCTTTGAGCTGCAACTCTGCCTCCATGCGTGTCAATCGCCGCACGGATCTCTGCCTCTCCTCGCCCCTCTCTGTGATGGCAGATTGAAAGGGGCGGGGAGAGGCGGTGATCAGCAGGGATTGATGGAAGAAGAGGCAGAGCTACAGCCATACGTTCTGCCTCATTCAGGAAGCACTCCCCGGACAAAGGAGAGGGGATTTGGGGGTATAAACCCCTCATTTTGCGGCCTGGGATGCGGTGGTTTAGCAGGGATTATAGTGCTCAACATGAATACAAGTTAAAGAGAGTCTGAAGCGAGAATAGATCTCGCTTCAGACCTCATAGCTAGCAGGGGCATGCGTGCCCCTGCTAAAACGCCGCTATAGCGCGGCTTAACGGGGGTCCCTGTCCCCCCAAACCCCCTCCGTGCAGCGGGGGAGCGCTTCCTGGTTGGGGCAGGGCTAACCGCCGCAGCCCTGCCCCATGCGCGTCTGTCAGACGCGTATCTCCGCCTCTCCCCCGCCCCTCTGTCTTCCTTCACTGAGAGGGGCGGGGGAGAGGCTGCGATGCGCGTCTGATAGACGCGCTGGGAGGCAGGGCTGCAGCCGTTAGCCCTGCCTCCAGGAAGAAGATTACCAGCGACCATTTTACGACCAACTTTTGCGGGGGGTGGGTTGGGGGTGAAGGGACCCCCGTTAAGCCGCGGGATAGCGGCGTTTTAGCAGGGGCACACGTGCCCCTGCTATATAGAAGACCTGAAGCGAGATTTATTCTCGCTTCAGTGTCTCTTTAAAGTGAATTTAGACTCGCTTGAGAGTCTCTTTAAAGGTTATTATGCTGTTGCTTATTTTTCAGAGCAGAGAGGAATTTCTGAGTTCAAGTCCAATTTAAAGTGTACCTGAGACAATTTTTTTTTAAAGCATTTATACTCACCTGGGGCTTCTTTCAGCCCTCTTTTGGCCGTTGGCTCCCTCACCGTCCTTCCTGGCCACTCCCATCACTCACTGACTGGCCCTGGCTTATGCTGTACTGTGCATGACCCATCGCACTCCCGTTGCCTGGAGAGTCCTGCGCAGTATTACTGCACACACTCAGCGCTTCCAGCAATGGGAGTGCGATGGCAGTGTGCAGCTGGGCCATGCATGCCAGTACAGCAGGACTCGCAGTGAGTAGAAGAAGAGACCATGCCGGCCAGATGACAATTGGAGTGGCCAGGAGGACGGTGAACCAACGGCCTAAAGTGGGCAGAGGGAAGCCCCTGGTTAATACGTCCTTTAAAAAGCCACAAAATTCACTATCAAAAGCGCCCAGCATTTGCGATAGCGCTTCGTAATTTCTAGTTGCTCCCAGCCCTTACTATACTTCACTTTCAGAGCCTTAATCTGAGTATTTGCTGTACTTGTTTCAACTTTCCAGCCTCCCGGTATTTCAATCCAGTCCAATCATCCCCATTGCTCTCCCAGCTCCCCCCCCAAGCATGTTTCAGCTTTGTTATAACTAACTATAGACTGTCTGAGGCCACCTGTGACTGACAAGGGGGGGGGGGGGCGATGGGGCTGCACTGTGACAGATGGGTGGTCGGGATAATCAGCTGGGTGGAGCACCTGTCATGTAGGGGCTGGCGAGAAGACTGCTTACTGTATATGTTTATTATGCGTTTATGCAGCCGTCTGCTGTCTGTATGTTTATGCTAGTAGAGTCAGGCTACTATTACACACGCATACTCATACTGTTTTCTTTTAGCTAGTCACATGATAGTCATCAATCACACAGCGGCTGTTGCATTAATAGACCAGTAACTATAATGATTGCATGGTCTGTGTTGCTTTGAGATGAGTAAAGTGTCTGAGGGTTGTTATGTAACCTGTTCTGACAGAAATAACAACAGCTTTGATCTGATTGGCTGTGTGAACAGCTCCGCTTCACTTCATACTGCGTTCCCAGTGGGGCATTGGACCATATACAGTGAGAACCCCAGAAACCAGCACAGGAGGGAATTGCCTGATACCGAATGGGTGTGCTTCTTCCTGGTTGCTTGAGAAGTCAAGCAGCCGGCCCAAAATAACACTTACCTCCCCCCATGCAGAGCGGTGCGCAGCAGAAGCGACTTACCGAACTCCTGGTGCCGTCATGTGCATTTCAGAAGAAGAAGAAAAAATGAGAAAATTGACTTAGAAGAACTTCATCAAGTTGAGATCCTTTGCATATAATGAGACCAATCTTGTAATTGATGTATATTAGCACAATGCTGGGAGCAAAAGATATTAGCCTGTGAAGAGTCTCACTGTTCCCACTGCAGCCAGCAGCGTATAACTGACTAGAATTAGCTGCAGTGAGGTTACAGGCTGGATAATCTTAATTAACCTGTCAGGCTGGCAATTAGGCAGAGCTGACCTCACCCTCTAATAGATGGCATTACAGAGAGCAGGCTGGGGTGTAACCAGCACCTCATGATATGTTTACTTGTGAAGGACAAGAGGAATTCCATACACTTTAATGCATGGAACTTGGTGACACTGCTGTGTTGGCAGTTTTGTGAAGTCTTTCCCCAGGTTCCCTGTATCAAGTCACTGGGGATGGTCAGTGAGATGCAAATTATTTTGAGTTGAAGGATGCATGCAAATGTATGCAGCTTGCCAATGGCATTTTACCTCAGCAAGATTTGATTGGTTGCTGTTCAAGCTGCAAACATTTGCATATAATATTTGCAAATTAATGCTGCATCAACTCGACATGATTTTCATCTCATTGACTATCTTTATAAGTCCCCACCATCTCGGCTGGCATTCTGCTTATAATGGAAGTCTATGGGACAGCCTGGCCATCGCTCCACAAGCAGTTCTAGTGCTTCATTGCCATTGTGTAACACAGCAAAATGACTTATGTAAGACAACCTACAAGGTGCATGTACAGAACATAAGTGACACAAAGAAATAGAGGCCTTATACAAAGTATGCCAAATATTTAGAAAATGTATACAGTAGACTCCCTTTATAGGACAACTGTAACAAGTGATATAGAGGCTGCTGTATTTATTACTTCTAAGCAATTCCAGTTACCTGGCTGTCCTGTTGATGCTCTGCCTCTAAGGGCTCGTTTCCACTATCGCGAATCTGCATGCGGATTCGCACATGGTATGCAAGTGGATGGGCCTGTTTCCACTGTTGCGTTGGTGATGTGCGTTTTTTTCAGCGGTGAAAAAACGCACAAAAGAGCCAACGATTTCGCCTGAGAGTGGAATGCATGTGAATCGCATGCAATGTATTTAATAGGGAAATCGCATGCGTTTTCCCCATGCGGTTTTTGCTGCGAATTCGCATAGGTACGATGTAAATTCACACAGGCAGTGACATGGTTAAAATCGCATATACCCTCACCTATGCGAATTCGCGGCAAAAAACGCATGGGGAATCGCATCCGCATGCTATTTTATCAGCGGTGGAATCCAGGCGATTCCGCACCGCAACAGTGGAAATGAGCCCTAATACTCTTAGCCATAGCCCCTGAACAAGCATGCAGCAGATCAGGTGTTTGACATTGTCAGATCTGACAAGATTAGCTGCATGCTTGTTTCTGGTGTTCTTCAGACACTACTGCAGCCAAATAGATCAGCAGGGCTGCCAGGAAACTGGTATTGTTTAAGAGGAAATAAATATGGCAGCCTGCATGTACCTCTCCCTACAGCTGTCCTTTAAAGTGAACTCCAAAGTATCAGGAAAAGTAGTTTACTATATTAGACGTTTACTATATCAGAATTGGTCATACATTGTATAGTTTACAGACACGTTTGCTGGGACCCGAGGACTGAGTTTACTATATCAGAGTTTACTATAAGGAGATTCTACTGTACAATGTTATGTGATTAGCAGCATAATTATTATTGCACACGTTAATGAATAGTTTGTAGCAAAAAACCAATATGACTTATTGCACACTGAATCGTGAGATTTTGCCCGCTGAAACGCGATCGCGGACCAGAATGTGATTGCTGGGAAGCGGTGTGCAAGCGCCCAATGTGAACCTGCCCTGACAGTTGATTAAGGTTGTGCGGAGTCATATTTTTGATTTTACGTCGTCCGCCCTTAGTAGTTACTTCACAAGAGGTAATAGGAACCTGTGGTGGGAGGGTTATGGATGCCTCTTTTGGACATCTCAAGCTCACTCCAACCTGAATTATCGCAAATTCTTCCTGTTTTAAGAAAGCAAACTTTAGTTTTTCTTTTGGAAGCGGGAGTCACCTGCTAAGTGCACCAGGCGTTGGGGCTCGGTGGTCCGGGTGCTGGGGCTCGGTGGTCCGGGTGCTGGGGCTCGGTGGTCCGGGTGCTGGGGCTCGGTGGTCCGGGCGCTGGGGCTCGGTGGTCCGGGCGCTGGGGCTCGGTGGTCCGGGCGCTGGGGCTCGGTGGTCCGGGCGCTGGGGCTCGGTGGTCCGGGCGCTGGGGCTCGGTGGTCCGCCGCAATCATTCCCTCCCTCCACAAAATGTAAGCACTTTTCTCATTCCTTTGCACCGCACTTTTTTAATCTTTTTAGATTGTTGATTCCAATGCTGTATTTTTCACTGGTTACTTACTGGATTTTTTTTTCAGGGGGGATTTTTAAAGCCATATTTATTGGCAGTCGTGAACTTTTATTTTTCTACCAGATTGTATCTATGTACTGTGCAAAGTATTTTTCCATGTAGTGTTGCACTTTATAGCTATTGCTTTGTATATTGGTAAGGAGGGTCAGGGGGATTTATTATTACTGTTACTTACTTTTATCTTGAACCTTCATTGCGGTCATCACTAGCCCATACCGCTTATTACGTGTAGCTTTTCTCAAAGTATATTCAGATTTACTAGCAGAGTGGTGCTTTTTATTGGGATTTTTTTTCTGTACCTATAAATAGGGTTATGGAGGCTGCCATATTTATTTCCTGTTAAACAGTACCAGTTGCCCGGCAGTCCTACTGATCTCTTTGGCTGCAGAAGTGTCTGAATCACACCTGAAACAAGCATTACTCTAGTCAGATCTCAGTCAGAAACATCTGATCTGGTTTAGGGTCTATGGCTAAACATATTAGAGGCAGAGGGTCAGCAGGACAGCCAGGCAATATGGCAGCCTCCATATCCCCTTCTCCTCAGGTGGGTACATGATTCAACACCTTGTCAGATTTACGCTCTCAGACATCAAATGCTAGTGCAGCTAACTTGTTCATCTCGTGACTAATATCCTAACAAAGACTTTCCTTTGGAGTTAATAGTTTTGAGTAACAGTCCTTCAAAATGTTTCAATTTTGCCAAAAATGGCATAAGCAAGTTTAATTTAAATTTGCTTAAAATGACACCTACCCTACCATTTATCTCAGCAGTATTAGTTACTTAAACTAAATACATCAACTACTACTCTTATTAACTAAAACAATAACTGGTATTGTTTAAAAGGAAATACGGCCTCCACATCCCTCTAACTTCAGGTGTCCTTAACCGAAACGCCAACATTTGGAAATCTTAAATGACCACTACAGTGAAAAAAGTAAGGAGTTGAAATCTGACAAACCTGACAGGTTTTGGAGTAGTCCATCTCCTCATAGGGGATTCTCAGGGTTTTCTTTGTTTTCAAAAGTATTTCCTGAACGTCAAGTTTAACTGCCCAAATAGTAAAATACCAGCCAGCCTCCCTAATCACTTGTACACTGTTTTGACAGACTTAGGGCGCGTTTCCACTTGAGCGGAAACCGCCGCGAATCCGCAGAGTTTCCCCGCAGGCGAATAGTGCGGGGAAATTCTGCCATAGGGTGCAATGGTAACGCCGGCTGAATTGCTACCGTTAGCGATTCGGCCGGCTTTTCCATCTGAATCGGCGCTGGAGGCTGCGGATCCCATAGCCGTGCATGGCACGGCTGATGGGATTCGTCTGCTTTCCCCGCAGACCTAGAAGAGCCGTCTCGCGTCTCGCAGACGCGCGCCGCTCAAGTGGAATCGCGCCCTTAAAGCGGACCCAAACCAAACATTTTTTTTTTAATGCAAAATATTTAGTTGCACCACTCTGACACATACAAATATAAATAAACACTCCTTTCAGCCTATGATCATTTCAGTGCATGCTTTTCACCCTCCTCTTTGCATAACTAGGGCTATACAGGTGGCAGCCATTAGCAATTCCTCCATTGCTGGACACCATCTACTCCACAAGTTTGCTGGATTATTTCCCGGCAATATGAAAGGAAGGGAGGGGTTTCTCCAACAAATGTAAAATATTTTATATTTGTCATCATGCAGCTGAAAAAAGGCTGCTATTTATTATTATAATTTAGAAAATAGATTTTATTTCTGAAAAATTGTATTTTTAGTTTGGGCCCACTTTAAACAAAGAAAACCCTCTGAATCCCCCATGAGGAAATGGACTAGTCCGAAACCTGTTGGTTCTGTCAGGTTTTAACTGCTTACTTTTTTTTTTGCTGTAGTGGTCCTTTTTAGGTTTAGCAGGATTGAATTTTACAGGTGAAGTTATTAAATTCTGAAAATGAGTTGCACGGATATTGTGTTCTCCTCAGAAATGTATTTGACGTGGATGAAGTAAGCTCTTGCTGTGGTCCATGGAGGATGGTGTCGTGTGAGATATTTAGTGTGCCAAAGTTCCAGCGCCCTCCCTTGTGTGGTGACTCTTATGTGCTGCTCAGATGTTGCAACACGCTGTACTTTCCTACAGCTAATCTGATGGGAAGTTGTATCATGTGTACATGTCCAAACTACTCCTGATCGATAACGGGATCAATTTTCTGATGATGACTTTGCAAAACCAATCAGTTTATCGATCAGAAACAGATTGGACAGGTTGGAAATAATAGTCTAATTCCTGTTAATCGGGCCAGAAGTTGTGTTCCCAGCATAACTGAAAGTAAAAATGAGACTTTTTCTTTGCTTGTAATGTTCTATTAATCATCCCTACTACACATACAATTCATTATATCAGAAGTTTATTTTTCACTTCAAATTTGCTGAACTGAAAATAAACTATAGAAATAATTCAGGCTGGGTTCACAAATGACATCGCATGAAAAAGTAGCATTTTAGAAAGGTGCGTTTGCGATTTTCTATTGAAATTTTTACTGCGTTTTTGGTGCGTTCTGTGTTTGCAGGGTTTTTACGCAGATGTTGTTCATGCGTTGTGTGTGCGTTTGCGGTTTGCTAATGTGAAACGCAGATGCGTTTTGTATGCTTTTTTTTTGTAATATATATACATTTATGCAAATCACTAGGAAGACCACAGGAAGCAGAAATACATCAGAGATCTTTATTTTTTTAATTAAAAAAAGCGCATGAAAAACGCTATGCATATGCGTTACCATAAACTTTCATTATGTGCGTTTTGGCAGCCATCCTGCATAATATGCAACATGCCAGCGTTTGCTGTGCAAACGCAGCCTCTGCGCCCCAGAGACCAACATTGCTGCATAAAATCAGTGTTTTACGCTACGCTAGCGTTTCTGCTTTGTGTGTAGGTAGCATTGGCGTATACAACATTCCTGGAGTCTCCTGTTACTTCAAGTGTAAATTCTAGCTGTGACATTTACAAAGCAGCCTTATCAGTGCGATGTAAAATATGGTTCATTCAGCTCTCAGCAAAAAGTAAGCAAATGTAACTTTTGAGCTGGTTAGCACTCTTTTGTCATTCGGATTGCATGTACAGCCAGAGTTATCAAACTATCTGATTTGTATACATAAACCACTAATCTATTAACGTTTGCAATTAAAGAAAAAAACACAGGAAAATTCTTATTAGGTTTATCTCATCATGTCCGTTCAGGTACGCTTTAATATCCATAAGGGCCCTTTTCCACTAGCAATCACAAATCACAAATGCCAGCGATTGCGATTTTTCATTTATTCTGTTATGCGATTGCGATTTTTTTCATGTGCGTTGCATTATCACTCTAAAAATCGCTCCAGAAAGCGATTGCGATTTCCAAATTGAATCACTATAGTGGAAAATAGTTCTCATGATTTCTATGATAAAGTAACAACCCTAGTGATTTAAAAATCACTAGCGATTTGCGATTTTGCGATTCAGCTGTGTAGTGGAAAAAGGCCCTAAGGGCCCTGTTCCATTAGCAATAGCTAGCGTTCGCGCTAAACTCTAGCGATTGCGATTCAGCAAAATGAACAAATTTTCCCAGCGTTTGCGATTGCGATTTTTCAATGCACTGCATAGCAAAATCGCGGCAAAAAATTGATCCGAGGCGCGATTGCGTTTGAGTAAAAAACTAATCGCGATAGTGGAAATAACCTACCGCGATTCCTATGTTAAAAAGCAAACCGTAGCGATTTTAAAATCCCTAGCGGTTTGTGATTCAGCATCGCAATCGCCGCTAGTGGAAAAGGACCCTAAGGTTGGGTTCACACTACTTCTCAGTCATAACGTGAATGGTACGATCCACTTTGTTGGTTGTAACGGATGCCTCCGGAACTCTCCGCTTCATCTTTGTTGAAAAATTATTTTTGTACTGACTCAACAGTCCTGTATATTGGATATTGTGTCCAATATGCTTTCTTTCTGTACCACAAAAGGTGGGTAGAGGGTCAGGAATTTCCTCTCTCCTATTTTCTCTACTAGTAGGAAGAAAGGATGTAGTCCATCTCAGTAGGTTTTCAGCAGACGGCTTTAAAGAGTAACTGTTGAGCATAAAATAAAAAATCTATTTATTTGTAGCTCGTAAACAAGTAATAATGATGCTAACCAGGCAATCCAAAAGTTTGAAGATCACGCTTACTTTTCTTGTTGATAAATGATCATCCCCCAGTTTACTTGACTCTTATTAGGTACACACAAAGTTTGCTACACAAAAAGGAATTAGCAGGGCATGCTTGGTTGTCATTTTTTGCTTCTCTATTTCCCCTCAGACTTAACTAATGCAGCCTGATTGGCTGAAGCCTCTTTCCCTCCTGTTTTCCCCTCCCACACCTCTGTTCCTCTCTGGCCAATATTTCTCATGTGGAGAAAATGCACTTTCTATAGTAGAGGGCGGGCAATGCATGCACAATCAGGCAGAGTAGAGTAAGGGAGGAAATGACATCATAATTGGCTTCAAAATAGCTACAGACAAAATGGGAAATTATAAGCAGGATTTTCTTTTTTTTAACTGTAGAAAAATCACTAAAATAAAAAACGTGGACGGTGCAATACATATGTTATGTAAGTAGAGCAAGTATTTATCTACTTATATATTGTACTAGTAAAAAGGCCTGCCCATAAAAAAACCGGGCGCTAGGTCACAGCGCTACCCCCCCCCCCCCCGCAATGTGCGCACATACGCGTCCCGCTTGCTCGTTCCCCACCACTCTCTGAAGTATATGCACACACGAAGCTGCTTGCATGGCAGTTGAAAAAAGCCGTTATTTCCCACAATGCAATGAGAACCTCTGAACCACACACAGCAAACTGTCAGATCCGGCCCTGTGTCCTAACTGCCCTGGCTGCGCACATGTCGCCCAGTACAAAAAAGCCAGGGACACAACCATTCAGTTGATGACGCAGGGACACTTGCATTTTATTGTATAGTGTGTGTGTGTGTGTATTTTTTTTTTTTTTTTCTGAGATAGTATAGCTGACAGCTCCTCTTTAAAGAACAAGCGACACCCATGCTAACCTAGAAATAAAAACCACATATATAAGTAGAAAAATACTGCTTCTACTTACATAACAGATGTATAGTGCTATCCACGTAATGATTCCTGTGAATTTTATAAAGGAAAAGCAGAAAATCCTAGACAGTGGCCATCTTGCCAAGCTAATGCTGACATCATATCCTCCCTGACTTCCGCCCCTCCCCTTCTCTTGCTCATTGTGTATGCATTAGCTGCCCTCCTCCCAGAGTCTTCAGACACTCCCAATGAGGTGTATACTAGGAACTACACTGTCTTATCCTCCAATCACTGAGTCACCTCAGCCTTGCTTGTAAACACAAGCAATCAGAAGGTGTCAGCAATCAGAAGCACTCAGAAGGTGTTTCTGATAAGCAGCTAGGCAGGGAAATAAATGGAAGAGGAGGAATATATTATAGATAAGAACTCCCAGCATTCAACTCTTTGGCACTAGGGCTAGTGCTCATAAAGTATGTGATAACCATACAAACCATAACAGCAGAACAAGCTTTGCAAGTTTTGAATGCAGGATTAGCTTTATCACTTAATACACTCAAACCAGTTGCTTTTGAAATTTGATTTTTATGGTGACAATACCGCTTTAAGGAGAGGACAGCGCCACCTGGGGATGGGGTCTGCTCTGCATGAATGATATGAGAGGCTATGCCTGTGGACCAGCTCAAAACAACCCAGGGTGGACCCCTGCTGTAGATAACATTGGATCCATTGACCTGTCCATTTATCCATTTAGCTCAGTTGTTGAAAACTGTACTCTGTTTTTGTGTGTAGTGTGAGCAAGCCCTAAAGCCTGAGTCTACCTGTGACAAATGCATGGTTTGCACTGTAACTGCCAGGAGGAGCACCTGACAAAAGAAGCTAAGGTTAAACTGGATGTCATTGCTAACCTTGGCACTCCAGCTGTGGTGAAACTACAAGTCCCATGAGTCATTGCAATACTCTGACAGCTCTAATGATAACTCGGGGAGGCAGGGGCATGATGGGATTTGTAGTTTTGTCACAGCTGGAGTGCCAAGGTTAGCCATCATTATCATAGCTGTATAGAAGCCCATGCGCTGCCAGGACCTGCGCTCTGTTGCTGCTGCTTCTCTGCTGTCAGATGTCTTCATGTACATTTGTGCCGTTTCCTGGTAATATTTCTTTTGGGTGTTATCAAGGCCACACTATGAAATGACTGCAGGCTTTTTATGTCAGTAGCCTGACGCATGAGGAAACGTCTACCTGCCAGAGGGACACACCTTCAGCAGGGCTGGTCACCTGGCTGGGGTGCGATAACACTGCACTCTCTCTAGGCTTGTCTCTTATCAATATTTATACTCTGCTAATCTCGGAGCTTAAATGTCCTGCGTGAGAATGTTTACTGCAGCTCTGCATAGCCATGTAGGCAGGTTCATCAGATGTCTTTGTGGATGGTACTATTAACCACTTCTATACCAAGACATTTTGTGCTGATCGGTGCTGCGTGGGCTCTCCAGCCCGCAGCACCGATCAGCTAGCAGCCAGGCCGATCAGACTTCCCCCCCCCCCCTTTTTTCCCCACTAGGGGGATGTCCTGCTGGGGGGGGTCTGATCGCCGCCGGCTGCTTGCGCTTGAGGGGGGGGGGCTCTTCAAAGCCCCCCTCCGCAGCGCTTTCTGGCCTCCTTTCCCTTCCCTCCCCCTGTGAGCGACCCAGGACGGGTTTCCGTCCTGCGCCTGATGGGATATGCTTCAGCCTATCAGATGCCGGTGATCCCCGGCCAATCAGAGGCCGGGGATCGCCGATCTCCTCTACGGCGCTGCTGCGCAGCAGCGCCGTATACATGTAAACACCGGGGAAGATCTTCCCCGTGTGTTTACATTTATCCTGCGAGCCGCCGATCGGCTCGCAGGGTGTTCACGGAGACACCCTCCGTGAACTGACATGGAACGCCCGCTCCCATGGAATAAACTTCAGGATTCAGGGGCGTATATATACGCACCGAGAATCCGGAAGTGGTTAGAGGGAATCCGAAGTAAGAGGGATATTTATTATATTTATTTCCTTGTAAATAATGGTAGTTGCCTGGCAGCCCTGTTATTCTTCTGGCTTTAGTAATGACTGAATCAAACCCCTGGAACAAGCATACGGCTGAGTCAGAGTACCTGATCTGCTGCATGCTTGTTCAGTGTCCATGGCTAAATGTATTTGAGACACAGGATCATCAGGATGTCAGGCAGCTAGTATTGTTTAAAAGGCAATGAATAAGGCAGCCTCCATATCCCTCTCCCATCGGGTTTCCTTAAATGATAATGCGTTCAATGTGGGCGAAAAAAAGTCTGAACTTTATAAAGTGGTTTGTCAGAGGAAAATCTAGATTGATGTTGGTATAGGGGACGGGCTGTTTGGTATGACCGTGTAGCATTATGTAAAAATCGAAAGGATTTGTGCAGTTTTCACAATCCCGGTTGTCTGAGACTCTACCAACCAGCAATGTCTACTGTCTGTTGATGGGCGGAGCTATGGGGGCGTGACATGTTGATTTTGCAAAGCAGCGTTCAGCAGAAACCAATTACAAAAGCACCAGGCAATTGTCCTCTTCATTTCTATAGCTGACAGCTACTCTGCTGCAATCTAATAAGGCTCCCAAGGTGTCACCTGACCTGCTTTGGGTCACGTGACATATCAGAGCCATACAGAGAGGATGCAGCAGAGCAGCTATAGAAATGAAGAGGACCAACATTTGGAGATTTGATAAGTGGCTTCTGCCAGGGCTGTGGAGTCAGAGTTGGAGCAATTTTGCAGGGCTGTGGAGTCGGTCCAAAAATCCACCGACTCCGACTCCTCAGTTTAGGATTCCACCGACTCCGACTCCACGACTCCTCTAATTTGCATATTACAATTTTGTTGATTAAAAGTATGTAACATGAAATTCGTCTCATAACTGCCAACGCTTAGGAATTTTACAAGACAACTGAAGTGAGAAGGATATGTAGACTACTATATTTATTCCCTTTAGACTAAAACTAGTCCTTGGTAAGAGTACTTGTAAAAGGTACAAACCGGAACAAAGAACATCTATCAGGCCCTAGGCAATGTAAGTGTGGGTACATGTAAGAATGATGTGCAGGTACTCTGCAGGGGAATGAGGAGATTGTAAACAGACAACACCTCTGTGTTCAATGTGCACAGCATTTTCAGTGGATTCCTGCAGCTCTGTGGGGAGTGCATATGTGGAGTATAGTACTACTGTGTAACAAAGTAAACCTGAGACAGATGAAATTAAAGTTTTATACATACCTGGGGTAACCTCCAGCCCCCTTCAGGCTAATCAGTCCCTCGTTGTCCTCCTCCACCACCTGGATCTTCTGCTATGAGTCCAGGTACTTGAGCCAGTCAGGCGTAGTGCGCATGCACACACTCCGCCGCCAGGAGCATACTACACCTGTGCAGCACTATTGCGCAGGTGCAGAATGTTCCTGGCTGTGGGAGCCGCTGACTGACTGAATTACCGGGACTCATAGCAGAAGATCCGGGTGGTGGAGGACAGTGAGGGACTGATTAGCCTGAAGGGGGCTGGAGGAAGCCCCAGGTATGTATCAAACTTTACTTTTCATCCGTCTCAGTTACCCTTTAATTTGTAGTCACCAAACCAAATTTTAATAACATATCAAATTATTTTATTTCATCAGCAAAGGGAGTGCATACATTTGCATAAATCAGCATCAATGCAGAATTATTTCCATCTTGTTGACCATCTCTATTAGTGACATAGCTACACATCAGGCTTTATTCTTACAGCATAGATGTTATTTAGTATATATAAGAGATTCCTGTGTACACATCATATATACAGTCACAATCAGATATGTACAGTATATCTGACCTTAAAAATACGTGGACTGCTTTATTGAAGCAGCACAAGTAACTAATTTTGATTGGTTTATTTCATTTTTGTATACTAAGCACAGCTATTACTGTATATATACTGTATATATACATTATTTTTAATGACTATTATCTGAGAAATAGAACATTTTATCATATTTTCTATTTTAATTACAGTTACAAATTCATTATGAGTCGGAGTCGGTGCATTTTTTCCCGACTCCGACTCCAGGCACCCAAAATTGCCCGACTCCACGACTCCGACTCCACGACTCCACAGCCCTGCAATTTTGGGTACCTAGAGTCTGGGTCGGAGGTTTCATAAACTGAGGAGTGGGAGTCGGATGATTTTTATACCAAATCCACAGCCCTGGTAAGTATTAGACTAAGGAGTCTGAGCCATTTTGGGTACCTGGAGTCTGAGTTGGAGTCAGTCTGTGGTTTCATAGACTGAGGAGTCGGATGGTTTATGTACAGATTTCACAGCCCTGGTTTCTGCTGAGCACTGCTCTACATTTGCTCTTTGGGAGAGGTTAGTGATTCATTTAGGCCCCAGTTGCTTGATTTCTCAGGAAACGTGAAATTACACATATCTGCCAACTGGCAATACCCGCCTGTGCCAGATAACCGAGACTTTACAGTACTAAGTTGTTTTTTTTTGTTTGGTTTTTTTTTTTGCCCTCAAATAACACCTCACATGATGAGGGGCATAACTACAAATTCCCTCAAAAAATGCCAGCACTGTGAGGTCCTTACTACCCTCCCTCCCCACAATAAACAAACAAATGAAGCCAAAGACTCCTCCCCTCACCGGTAACAAGTGTAGCCACCTTGAGTCCAATCTCTTTGGTACATTGGGGGGTAATATACACTGCTCCAGTGTGTAGGCAATCTTGTTGGTCCATCCTTCCTTTGTCGCTGACCTGCTGCTCCTCTCTTTTTGTATGTTTCATTATGTCACAGGATGCACAAGAAGTTGCAGGACACAGAAGTGTGACATCTGTCTCGGAGGGATTGTAAGAAATTGAATTGCCTTGGCCACTTTGGATATGTGGTAATTACACCGATTTGTGCAGTCTGGGCCCAGCTTTTAGTAATGATATTTTGGGGTGTGTCCTTACAGCAGTAGCACACAGGGAGACAACGTAGGTTGCTTACCCAGCTCTTCATTGACTCCTCCCCTTTACAAGCACTCCCACTCCCAGCCTTTTACTGCTGCTGTGTCATGTTCTATCAGGATGAAACTGAATTGTTGAGAATATCAGGTATCAATCAGATGAGGATCAGGCCCATCTGGACAGGTTACTCTGACCTCCCGCGTTCAGTAGAAGTAGCTGTGCTCAGACTGCACAATATGGGAATTTTGCATAGCGGTTTTTGAGCAACTGTAGGATCTAATTAAGACAATTACATGTAATACCAGGCAATTATATTTCAGCTTGGCCACACTCGAGACCGAACTATCCAGTTTGTGTGATTGGAGCTGCATTTTAAACTGTTAATTTGGAGTTAATTCCGTGTCGGTGCGTCCGAGGCTGTGGTAACTGAACTGGGGAAAATAGATGCGTGTTTTTGTTTGGAGTATCTGTGAGCAGATCTATCTCATCTGCTGAGAAGCACACTAATATGAAATGGAGATAATCGTGTTTCATGCGTTATGACTCATGGTTGGCTGGACAACTCTGCATGCATTCTTCATGGACATAAAGAAATAATGTATGGAAATAGAGAATATACTGAGACCCTGGCTGGCAAGGCTGGATTTATACTTTTGGTGCCCCTAGGCCAAGTATATTTCTTGTGTTGTAGCCCCCCAATTCCATGTGCAGCCCCCTCTTCCATGTATAATCCATGTACTGCAGTCCCTTTATTTCATGAACAGCTCCCTTGAGCATCAGTTTCCCTTTTTCACATGTTGATCCTCATTTTTAGCCTTTTCATATGTAGTAACCCCTCTTTCATGCCCAGGTGTCTGGCTGCAGCCTTTGTGGCCATTCCAGAAATCCGACCCTGCTAGTTGGATATTGGACCTGTCTGGATTAGTAGCTGTGAAAGAGGAACTATATAGTAGAATGCAGTAAATTAATTGTATACCCACTTTTATGGTAACTTTCCTGGTTTTAGCATCAGAAACACTTCCTATAGCTACAGTTGGGTCCATAAATATCTGGACAGAGACAACTTTTTTCTCATTTTGGTTCTGTACATTACCACAATGAATTTTAAATGAAAGAACTCTGGCACAGTTGAAGTGCAGAATTTCAGCTTTAACCACCTGAGCGGTCTGGACGAGCTGAGCTCGTCCAACACCGCCGGAGGTCGCCGCTCAGGCCCTGCTGGGCCGATTTTAATCAAATAAAAAGCAGCACACGCAGCCGGCACTTTGCCAGCCGCGTGTGCTGCCTGATCGCCGCAACTCTGCGGCGATTCGCCGCGAGCAGCGGCGAAAGAGGGCCCCCCTAGCCGCCTGAGCCCTGTGCAGCCGGAACAAAAAGTTCCGGCCAGCGCTAAGGGCTGGATCGGAGGCGGCTGACGTCAGGACGTCGGCTGACGTCGATGACGTCACTCCGCTCGTCGCTATGGCGACGATATAAGCAAAACAAGGAAGGCCGCTCATTGCGGCCTTCCTTGTTTATTCTGGGCGCCGGAGGAGATCGGAAGATCGCCTCCGGAGCGCCCTCTAGTGGGCTTTCATGCAGCCAACTTTCAGTTGGCTGCATGAAATAGTTTTTTTTTTATTTAAAAAAAACCCTCCCGCAGCCACCCTGGCGATTTAATCAGAACGCCAGGGTGGTTAATCCAGTGGGATGAACACAATGATTGCATAAAAATCTGAGGCAACTAAAGCTTTATTTTTAACATAATCCCTTCATTTCAGGGGCTCAAATATAATTAGACAAATTAAAAACCTGGAAATAAAATGTTAATTTCTAATACTTGGTTGAAAACTCATTGCTGGCAATGACAGCCTGAGGTCTTCAACTCCTGGACATCACCAGATGCTGGGTTTCCTCCTTTGTAAACGCTCTACCAGGGCTGTACTGCAGTGGCTTTCAGCTGATGTTTGATTGTAGGCCTTTCCGTCTGAAGTTTAGTCTTCAGCAAGTGAAATCCATGCTCAGGTTCAGATCAGGCGACTGACTTGACCATCCAAAACTTTTCCCACTTCTTTTCTCCTGTGTTGCTTTGGCTGTATGCTGTGGGCCATTGTCCATCTGTATCATGACATTCCGCCCAATCAATATGACGGCATTTACCTGGATTTGAGCAGACAGTATGTCTCTGAACACTTTAGAATTCATTTGGCTGCTTCTGTCGTGTCACATCATCAAACACTAGAGTGTGCTAGCTTTTTTTTTTTCTCAGGATGTACCAAACCATAGATTTAGCCACTCGTAATATTGTGGCAATTTCTCAGATCCTCTCTTTTTTTAGTTTTAGCAGCTTAAGGATGGCTTCTTTCACCTGTATGGAGAGCTTCTTTGACCACATGTTGTCAAATCAACTCCGGGTCTTTTACCTGCTTAATTAATAATAACCTAATGTTGGACTTGCCCACGCCTGGCCATGAAATAGCTTTTGCGTCACTTGTCAAATTACTGTATTTGCGGGGTGGCAGTGAGATGCAGCAGGAGACATTATGATGCAAGCTGATGTGGGGGTTCTCTGTATGTTGCATGGTGGTTTGTGGCTAGAGGAATGTGGACACTACCGGAATCAAAGCAACTCAGGGGGGCTACGGCTTCCTGCCTGTCTGTATGATGGGGGGGTCACAGAGCTCCAAAATTATAGACCCTTGCAGATGAGTTTGGTAGGGGGGGGGGGGGGCTAAAGTGTTAGGGACTTATAGGTAAGTTAGGGTTTTGGAGGAAGAGTCTAAAAAGAGAAAATATGCCGGCTGTGATTATGTAGTTTAATGAAACATTACGCAGCTTGGCATTGGACCAAGTGAAGTCATGTCCTGCTGATGGTCTTGGCACTTTTTGTAAACTATACCTATGTGGGTCATGTGACTTCTGCAGCCTTCTTTCTGCTATATTTAGTTTAGCGATTTGATCAGTTTCATGTCTGCTGATGGTTTTAACTGACACAGGAAGCAGAAGAGAGACATGATGGTGACAGCCAATCAGAGGCCTGCACATAAATCCTGCACGAAGCAGAGGCCTGCACGAATTATCATGTTTTTAAGCAACTTCGGCTCCGCCTTCTGACGGCGCCGACGTTACTCACTGAGCTCTTCAATAGGAATGATTCCTATTGTAGTCTATGGAGGCGCCGGCTGCGCCCAAATCTAGCAGCGCTGAAAAGCACTGCTCCGGTCTCATGGTCACTGCTACTCTTGTCTAACATAGTATTTAGATGTGTGTCTGTGTAGATAGATAGATAGATAGATAGATAGATAGATAGATAGATAGATAGATAGATAGATAGATATAGATAGATATAGATAGATATAGATATAGATAGATATAGATAGATATATATAGATATATATAGATATATATATATATATATATATATATATATATATATATATATATATATAATTTTTTTTATTTTTTATTTTTGCTATGCACGGGGTACTTTTTACTTCCAGAGATGAACCCTTCCACTCGATCCTTGATTGAGAAACATTTTGCTGCAGTTTCACTTTAATTTCAGTTAGATACAAGACATGAATTGCGTTTGCTTATTTCCTGATAGTTAACATTCTCGTTCTTGGTCTTAGAAATATCCGGCCTATTACTAAAGCTATAATTGTTGTTTTATAGTGCAGCCATGTTGATAGAGACACAGAGCAATCTGTAATCCTCAGCGCTGATACGTCACCCACTCCTGCTGCAACAGCCTGCAGTCACCCAGTGCTTATTAGGTACACAGTGTCCACCACCAAGGGACAAACAACAAGCCAGGCTTAGTAGTTTTCAGCAACAGGGGGTTACAATTTTTATTATCCCACAGTCTTCATCAAGATAAAACACATTACTTACATTGTGGGTCCATGCAAACTGGACCCGTACTGCATAAAATCGCACATAAGGTTTTTGCACTGACTGATATCAAGTGCACCTTATCACATGACTCAGTATTCGATGTATGAGAGAGCCCGTCTCTCCTTCCCTAGCAGGTTTCGGTGTGATGCCATCATCAGGGGATATCCCTGATCAGAGATTACAGATTGCAGTTTCTACAGTTCCATTGTGGATTGGAATCTATCTCTGGCAGCTAGTTGTATTAGTGTGGAGCGCTTGATAACTCTTTCGCAACAGAGACACAGAGCAGCCACTGATTATCTGCCTCTGAAGTTACCAATCAGCCGGCTGTGATGATGTAGTTCAATGAGAAACATTACGCAGCTTGGCAGTGGACCAAGTGAAGTCATGTGCTGCTGCTGATGGTCTTGACACTTTTTTTGTAAATTATACCTATGTGGGTCATGTGACTGCTACAGGCTTCTTTCTGCTATATTTAGTTTAGCGATTTGATCAGTTTCATTTCCGCTGATGGTTTTAACTGACACATGAAGCAGAAGAGAGACATGATGGTGACCAGCCAATCAGAGGCCTGCACATCAATCACCTGATCCTATTGATCACATCAGGTGCTAGGTCTCTGACGAAGCAGTATCGTACCGCAAAACTGCTCTCAGGCCGTTATTTCTTCACCCTCACTGCCTGTTTGATGTTTGTACCCAGCAGGTGTGTTTTTATGCATGCAGGGCCTTTCCCTCCCTCCATTGCTTGGACCTGATCACCTTGATCTCATGCTTTTCCCAGTTTCTTCTTGAAGAGAATTGACCCCTTCTATTAGTGATGTGGTGCTGTGGTAACTTCCTCAGAGCCCCAGGGTAGTAGCCACAGTGTTGCACCCTTTGAAGAAGGAGGCAGCCTGTAGTGGTCACATGACCATTGGTCTTATTTTATCACATGCATCTACAATTTCCTGTAGCGTTCCACACTATTGGTATGGCTCTCCATGGGTTCCTGATAAGTGGATTGGTCTGATCACCACTCTATATGGACCATTGTTGTGCCGTCGTAGAATTCAAATGTGCGCCTATGTCATTGGGCTGTCGCTAACCGTCCAGGATAGCTCGTTTTCTACATACTGCGGTGTAGCGTGTGTACGGAGCTTTAAGCAATGGAAAGTTCTGGACGGAGAACAGAGACGCCAGTAGAATAAAATTAGCTAAAACTTTTAATATTAGGAGAGGTAATGGTGGACTTACCTACTCCAAAGGGCAGGCAGTAAACGCAGTGTTGTTTCAACAATGTAAATTAATGTACACCACAAGAAAAAGGAGTGGTGAACAGGGGAGCGCATTGAAAAGTGGTACATTTTTTTCCAACTGAGCGCCAATTTCATAAATATGGAGTAGTAAAAAAGTCATTTTTAATCTGAAGAAATGACACCTTTTCTGGTGATAGGGCGGCTTAGTTCAACTGTTTTCTAAATAGGTCCCTGAAGTTTTTTGGGGGGCTATTTATGTAATTTCTCTAAGAATATTTTTTTTCCTTTTGTAGCACATATTTTAGATTGTGGTAGATGGTAGAATATGTTGACTTTTAAAAAGGGGGGCCTCGGTGTGTATCACTCTGCTGTAAAGCACTGTGGTGTTCCCCCACCCTCCCTAAATCAGATGGACTGGCCCACATATGTGTGTGCCTTATACATCATTTCATTATGCCTGACCCGCTCGTGAAGTAGATAAATGTTGTTCAAAATAAATATTGATTCATTCACAGTAAAATGGTCAGATATGCACGTGAGATTCTCACTTGGGCATCATCTGGAATACAAATATCTCTTTGATTAAAAATGTAAGGCGCAGGTCATTCCGCTAAAGACAAATTCATGTGAACCTGATACAGGAGAATACTTTAACTCCATGCCCTCAACATCCTGGCTTGGATGGGAACCTGGGACATCCTGGCTTGGATGGGAACCTGGGACATCCTGGCTTGGATGGGAACCTGGGACATCCTGGCTTGGATGGGAACCTGGGACATCCTGGCTTGGATGGGAACCTGGGACATCCTGGCTTGGATGGGAACCTGGGACATCCTGGCTTGGATGGGAACCTGGGACATCCTGGCTTGGATGGGAACCTGGGACATCCTGGCTTGGATGGGAACCTGGGACATCCTGGCTTGGATGGGAACCTGGGACATCCTGGCTTGGATGGGAACCTGGGACATCCTGGCTTGGATGGGAACCTGGGACATCCTGGCTTGGATGGGAACCTGGGACATCCTGGCTTGGATGGGAACCTGGGACATCCTGGCTTCGATGGGAACCTGGGACACCCTGGCTTGAATTGGAACCTGGTATGTCCTATCTTGAATTGGAACCTGGGACACCGTGGCTTGGATTAGAACCTGGGACACCATGGCGTGGATTGGAACCTGGGAGACATCCCGGCTTGGCTGGGAACCTGAGACACCTTGGCTTGGATTGGAACCTAAGACATCCTGGCTTGAATTAGAACCTGGGATAACCTGGCTTGGATTGGAACCTGGGATATCCTGGCTTGCAATGGAACCTGGGACATCCTGGCTTAGTTGGAACCCAGGGACATCCTGGCTTGGATGGGAACCTGGCAGAACCTGGCTTGGATGGGAACCTGGCAGAACCTGGCTTGGATGGGAACCTGGCAGATCCTGGGTTGGATTGGAACCTGGCAGATCCTGGGTTGGATTGGAACCTGGCAGACCCTGGGTTGGATTGGAACCTGGCAGACCCTGGGTTGGATTGGAACCTGGCAGACCCTGGGTTGGATTGGAACCTGGCAGACCCTGGGTTGGATTGGAACCTGGCAGACCCTGGCTTTGATTGGAACCTGGCAGACCCTGGCTTTGATTGGAACCTGGCAGACCCTGGGTTGGATTGGAACCTGGCAGACCCTGGGTTGGATTGGAACCTGGCAGACCCTGGGTTGGATTGGAACCTGGCAGACCCTGGGTTGGATTGGAACCTGGCAGACCCTGGGTTGGATTGGAACCTGGCAGACCCTGGGTTGGATTGGAACCTGGCAGACCCTGGCTTGGATTGGAACCTGGCAGACCCTGGCTTGGATTGGAACCTGGCAGACCCTGGCTTGGATTGGAACCTGGGACCTCCTGGCTTGGATTGGAACCTGGGACCTCCTGGCTTGGATTGGAACCTGGGACCTCCTGGCTTGGATTGGAACCTGGGACCTCCTGGCTTGGATTGGAACCTGGGACTGGGCTGGCTTTGATTGGAACCTGGGACCTCCTGGCTTGGATTGGAACCTGGGACCTCCTGGCTTGGATTGGAACCTGGGACCTCCTGGCTTGGATTGGAACCTGGGACCTCCTGGCTTGGATTGGAACCTGGGACCTCCTGGCTTGGATTGGAACCTGGGACCTCCTGGCTAGGATTGGAACCTGGGACCTCCTGGCTAGGATTGGAACCTGGGACCTCCTGGCTTGGATTGGAACCTGGGACCTCCTGGCTTGGATTGGAACCTGGGACCTCCTGGCTTGGATTGGAACCTGGGACCTCCTGGCTTGGATTGGAACCTGGGACCTCCTGGCTTGGATTGGAACCTGGGACCCACCCTGGCTTGGATTGGAACCTGGGACCCACCCTGGCTTGGATTGGAACCTGGGACCCACCCTGGCTTGGAACGGAACCTGGGACCCACCCTGGCTTGGAACGGAACCTGGGACCCACCCTGGCTTGGATTGGAACCTGGGACCCACCCTGGCTTGGATTGGAACCTGGGACCCACCCTGGCTTGGATTGGAACCTGGGACCCACCCTGGCTTGGATTGGAACCTGGGACCCACCCTGGCTTGGATTGGAACCTGGGACCCACCCTGGCTTGGATTGGAACCTGGGACCCACCCTGGCTTGGATTGGAACCTGGGACCCACCCTGGCTTGGATTGGAACCTGGGACCCACCCTGGCTTGGATTGGAACCTGGGACCCACCCTGGCTTGGATTGGAACCTGGGACCTCCTGGCTTGGATTGGAACCTGGGAGACACCCTGGCTTGGATTGGAACCTGGGAGACACCCTGGCTTGGATTGGAACCTGGGACTCACCCTGGCTTGGATTGGAACCTGGGACTCACCCTGGCTTGGATTGGAACCTGGGAGACACCCTGGCTTGGATTGGAACCTGGGAGACACCCTGGCTTGGATTGGAACCTGGGAGACACCCTGGCTTGGATTGGAACCTTTGTCCATTAGTTAGGGACTGGTGGTCAGAGGACGGTGGTGTAAGGCGGTGCTGATGAGCTGTAGCACTATGAACAGATTTCTTTTGACTGACTGAATTTCTTCCCGCTGCTCTTTCAGATCTGCAGTGGATCATTAATGGAAGCCTCGGATAAGTGCTGTGACTGTTGTATGCTGATCTCCTCCTACTATAAAGCAGCATGCGAGTGGACGGACGTGACCTGTGCGTTCTGTGTACTCACGGCTGACACAGGCTGCAGTGATTGGCAGTGGCTACGCCTCCGCTGTCAGCGTCTTTCTGTTTCTCAGAGGGCTGATAAGAACTGAACTCTTTCATTGCTGTGTTATTGGCTGCCAGCAGCCCTTTCAGGCATACTGATGTGGTGATGATGAGTCTATTGTTGTATTTAGTGTCTAATTTTATTCTCCTTTCAATACAGATAGGAAGTGGGGAACTTTCTTCACGCCACTTGTGATCACTGACAAATGACCTCAGTATTACAGCGGGGCGGTGGAGCTATGTATAAAACAAACAGCGGCATGAAAGGGTGGACTTTGTCTCCACTGGCGGCGTTTCAGGCGGCGGCGACAGAGCGTGGCGAATATGAAATACAAAAGCTTCAGTCATCATGTATTACAAAACAACCTAAGTAATTCAAAATGCAGTTTGAGTCAATAACCTAGTTTTTAATCTTTGCGCGATTTCTTGAAGGGAAAAAAAAAACACTAATACCCACATCGCTTCTCTAAAAATGAATTGCCCCCTTAGGCACTCATTCACCCAGTGATCATGGCTTAAGTTAGACCAGGCACATGCCAGCTTGATTGTTGCCAGCTTTGTTGATTGTAAACCTCACATAAATAGTATCATACCAGCAAACTAAGGAAAACAAAAGTTTGCTTTCCTAAAACAGAATTTGCGATAATTCAGGTTGGAGTGAGCTTGAGATGTCTCCCAGTGCATCACTGCTGAATATATGCAAAGTAACCATTGTTACCCTTAGCAGCTAAACACACCTCCAGAACCGCTGGAATGCAATGATGTGTCAGCTTGTTAATATGTACAGAGCCATAATAATCCAACATGCATACAGACTATTTCGGATTGTTTGATCCTCATCAGTGCATGGCATGCATTCATTTGGCTCTATGGAGTAGGTCTTGTAACACCGAGAGGTACAGACTAACCAGCAAGCTCATGGTGAACCAGAATGCAACACGTACGATCGCACGCCATCTGTGTTACTATGTGCTGCGCTGCATATCCCATTCCCGAAAATGCATGCAGCAATCACACTACTGCACAGCGCATATGATGGGAACGGTATGCTGTCTATGCCCTTCTACCATTCTTGCATGTCGCACACTCTGCGCACTGCCAAAATGTGTACGGCAGCGCATGTAGTCTGAACGAGCTCTTCAAGTGGACCAGAACTCTTCCACAGGACAGAATGAAAACAGAAATGCACAATGTATGTATTTAGACAGTTTAGCTTGTCTAATTCCTCCTCATCTGTGACTAATCACAAGTTGTTATTTGATCTCTCAGCTGTGTCAGCTGGCTGCCTCGACAGAGATGGCAGATAAGCACTTCATGCTTCCATGAATCAGGAAGTAGACACGGTGCAGATTTATTTTAGGATTTGTATCAGCTGTAACAAAGAAATGTTTTTGTTTAAAGGTTATTTTGCTATTTTTGTTTTTGAGCTGAGGGGACGTTCTGAGTTCAGGTCCGCTTTAACCTCCCCGGCGTTCAATTTTCCCAGGATTTCTTTGCAAAAGGGGATAAAATTTATTTTTAAAACTTTTTTTTTTCCTGTAACTTGCCAAAATGTGTCAAGCAAGGGTCTAGTATACAGTGCAGGAGAGTATTGATGTGTATGCACGTTTATACTGTTCACAGCATGTTTTTATGGATGGACATTTCTGTCCATACCGCTGGGGAGGTTAAAGACCTGAACCTACATCTTGGTTCCTTGTGTGCTGCAGAACCGCAGTTCAAAGCAGCTACAGTGATGTTGCTCACCACCGCTGTGCATGCTGGGAGATGTAGTCCATTAATGCCACTATATTTCTTTGCTGGGGATGTAATGTAATTCATCTGTCGAATGTAGTTCTAGAACTGTGCTGGCTTTGTTTTAGATTTAGCCCACTCTAGCCGGTCTTTCCTTGAGGCTCATGAGTGACTAGCTGATGACCCGGCGTTGCCCTGGGTATGTATTTAGCTGCTGTTGGCTGTGCCCACTTTTTCTAACCCCAACACACAATTACTCAGTGACCAAGTTTGTGAGGTTTGTGGTCTTTGGCATCAACAATTTGCATTGAAATGAAACAAATCTGATAGGCTGTTTTTGGCTCCACCCCCTTTTCTGGATTTAAACCCCAGTCACCCAATGATCAACTGTACCAGGTTTGAGGCTTGTGCCATTAACCGTGCAAGAGTGGCAGCAATTACATATTCCCCCTGAAAATCACAAGTTGAATTTTGATTGGCTTTTTTAGGGCTCGTTTCCACTATCGCGAATCCGCATGCGTCCAATACATGCGGATTCGCACATGTAATGCAAGTGGATGGGCCTGTTTCCACTGTAGCGTTGTTGAGGTGTGTTTTTTTTTCAGCGGTGAAAAAACGCACAAAAGAGCCGCAGAAGTGGAATGCATGCGAATCGCATGCGAATTGCATGCAATGTATTTAATAGGGAAATCGCATGCGTTTTCCCCATGCGTTTTTTGCCGCGAATTCGCATAGGTACCAATGTAAATTCACACAGGCAGTGACATGGTTAAAATCGCATATACCCTCACCTATGCGAATTCGTGGCAAAAAACGCATGGGGAATTGCATCCGCATGCGATTTCATCAGTGGTGGAATCCAGGCAATTCCGCACCGCAATAGTGGAAACGAGCCCTCAGGCTCCACCCACTTTTCTGAGTATTAATCCCAGTCACCCAGTGACCAACTGTGCAAAGTTTGAGAACCCTGCCATTAACCGTGTAAGAATGGCTGCTGTTTACATTTTCCCAGTGAAATTTGTATTCGCCACCTTTTTGGTTATCGGAATAAAAAGTATCCGATATGTTATTCCAGGTAATGTACTATGTGTGTGCCAAATTTCATTCAAATCCGTTCAGCCATTGCTGTGTGATTAACAAACATCCAAACATCTGATTTATAATCTTAGTAGGATTTATACCGTGTGGTGAATCCTCTGTATTTGCTTTGTGTTCTCTTTATGGTAGACTTGGAGATTGAGATGCATATCTCCAGTAGTGTAGCTTAGGTGCTCTGGGCCCCAGTGCAAATTTTGCATCACGCAAAGGGAGTAGGAGGAGCCCAGAAGTAGATAAAACAGAGTTAAAAATAGCTAAAAATAGATAAGGCTTACCTTAATATTGACAAGCACATATAAACATGAACTGTAATAAGCACAGGCAGCACGTTTCGTGCATCTGTGCCCACTTCCTCAGGCCAAATAAAGTGCCAGAGTTGTATCCAGGGCTGTGGAGTCGGAGTCTCGTAGTCGGGGCAATTTTGGGCACCCGGAGTCGGAGTTGGAGTCGTGGTTTCATAAGCTGAGGAGTCGGGAGAGAGTCGGATTATTTTTGTACAAAATCCACAGCCCTGTTAACTGTTAGACTAAGGAGTCGGAGCCATTTTGGGTACCCGGAGTTAGTCGTGGTTTCATAAACTGAGCAATCTGAGTTGCAGTCGGAACATTTTTGTACCGACTCCCCAGCCCTGGTTGTATGAAAGCCAGGTACAGAACGCCACTAAGATGGTCAAGTCTAGGAGAACTCATTGAGAAGCATGTGATTTGTTTGACCATCTGATAGATTTGCAATGCTCTGACTTTCAGTGATCCCATCCTGCTTCAGCACATGATCATGACTAGCAATCAGAGACTTGTATATATCACTTGACCAAACTGATCACATGCTTCTCCATGAGTTCTCCTAGACACGACCACCACTATGCTTCTTCATTTACTTTTTGGTACAGTTCTTTCTCAATTGCTGAGTGCTGAAAAGTAATTCTAAACGGAAGATGAAAAATGATCTCCCAGGAGAAAACATTGGAGAAATGTGAATTGAAGAAGGGCCTATGGGCCATATGCAATTCACTTTTTCTCCTAAGGTTGCTCCTAGGAGATAATTTATCTTGTTTGTAAAACAACTTTTTAGCACTCTGCAATTGAAAAAAAAAAAGTACTGTACTGTGAACATGATCTGATTATTTTCTTGTTTGCTGGTGGCTTAAATGGGATGTTATTGCTGGATTGTGAAAATATCACCTAGGAGAAATAGTTATTTGCATATGGGCCTATCTGTGTTTTTGCCTTATAATTTTAAGTGAGCTGCTTTTCATTATTTCATTCTGGGAATGCAATTTAAGAGAAGTCATAAGAGTTTCATAGCCTTTTGTAGATGAATGTTTAGTAGAGACAGTCACTGTGTAAGCTTACAAAGCATGCTGGGTTACTAGGACGAGACTGTGTACTGCCAGGAGGCACTTTGGTAGTAAACAGCGCAGAATTACGCCAGTGGGAGAAGCCAGCCTTGTCTGAGTCACTCTGTGAAGTCTGATCTCCCTGCACAGTAACGGAAGGGGAGATAATTGGCCTCTTTGCCTGGCCACTCCAACAAGCTGCCTGCTACAGTTGGCAAATGTGGAATCCTTTCATTATCACATCAGACATTTGTAACTCCTATGCTGAGTTACAGAAATCTGTGCCAATATGTTGACTCTTGTGTTTCATCCTGATAAAGTTGGCATTGCACAGCACCTCATGGCTCCTGGCAGCAGTACCTGCTGTCATCCTCACAGCTTCTGTTTAATGGCAATATAGCTTGGTTTGTGGCCAGCTTAACAACCACCGTCTGTACATGAAGAATATTTTGCCATCTGTCCCCCCCCCCCCCAGTGAGATAAATCTCTGACATAATTCAATAAACATTTGTTTTCCTACTTTTTATTTCCTACAGTTACCTTATTTGCATCTGTGCACAAGTGATATTGTTGTACATTTACAAATTACAAGCTCCCAAAGTACAGTTTATCTGCTCTGAAAGCTGCCATTGCATTTTATTCATCGCTGCTTTTAAAATATTTTTATAAAATTTCCAGTGTGCTCTTGCCAACTGTGTGCGTGCTTGAAGTAGAGAGTGGGCTCCTTTTTTCGGCACAGCTAAGAATGTAACAACTGAGGAATGTTAACAAAAGATAATGTTATCTCCTCCTTCAGATAGGGATCATATGCTAAAATGGCTTTCCACTACACAACAAAGTGCTGTGTTTAACTGTTTGAATGCATTTTGTGCTAGGTTTGTGCTAGGTTTGTGCTAGGTTTAAGTCTGTAAGTAATCCTTTAGAGGAAAGAAGAAATGCGGAGTGTCAGACCACTTTAAGCCTTGTACGCATGCCTGATTTAAAGTGTACCTGAAACGAGGGGAATTAAGTTTCATACATACCTGGGGATTCCTCCATCCCCCTCCGTGCAGATCGCTCCCTTGCCGTGGTGCAAAGCCTCCTAGATCCTCTGGTAGCCGCCAGGTTCTCGGCAGCCAGTCGGCGCATGCGCAGTGCGGCCAAGTGCACTCGCCTGTTTCTCTTCTACAGATGGGAGTGTTCTGCGCCTGTGTAGCAGTACTGTGCAGGCATAGTGGTGGCTGGATAGTGTACTGGTTAACGTCTCTGCCTTTGACATGGGAGACCAGGGTTCGGATCCTGGCTAGATCAAGTACCTATTCAGTAAGGAGTTCAAGGCAAGACTACCTAACACTGCAGGGGGGCCTCTTGAGCGCGTCCCAGTGGCTGCAGCTCTTGAGCGCTTTGAGTGCGACAGGAAAAAAGCACTACACAAATGTTTGGATTATAGAACGTTCCCGACGACAGGAGCGGGTGCTCGTGGCCGGGCTGCGCATGCGTTGTACGCCCGACTGGCTGCTATGGGAGGCTTTGGACCGCAGCGAGGGAGCAATCTGCGCGGAGGAGGCTAAAGGAAGCCCCAGGTATGTACAAAACTTTTATTTCTCCTCGTCTCAGGTTCATTTTAAGTCAGTTGAGGTGGCCGATTAACTATTGCCTCAGCCGACAATAAGACGTGTGTAAGGCACCTGACAACACCCGATGCCCAAACAACGAGTAATCTTCCGGATGGCTCTTCCCAACCCCAGCGACGCCAATACCTCCCACCGATTCCATTGTTTGCACTGCTTGTGGTCCCTTCCATCGCCTTTTGCTCAATCGCATATTACGGCTAAGCAGAGCGTGGGACAAGTGGTGCTGGAGGGTGAGGATGGTGCTGTGACATGTCACAGCATAACAGGTAAAACCATTAACGGTATGTTCAGCAGCACCCAGTTCAGGGGTACTGTAACAATGCTATATTATATGGGGAAGCCAGTTCACTTATCTGTGTGTGTTTTTGGAATGTGGGAGAAAACCCATGCAGACATTAGGAGAATATTCAAATCGGGGACCCAGCACTGCAAGGCAAAGTTCTGCCCATCTTTTGCCTGTTCAGCAATGCTGCATCATGGGAGTTTTTGGTTGTTGTGTGCTCACATAGGGCTGAATAGTTGCAAATACCGGTACTTTGTATTAAGAAGGTAATTTTGCTGTATGGAGTAACGCTTTAGAGATCTGCGATGTCTGTAGATTGTTGGCCTTTTAGATCTAGTCTGTATCAGCAGGCCTGCTTTCTAGGCTTTGCAGCCACCCAGCACTGCTCTTGGTACAAGGCCCGGTATAGCAGTAACAAGCCATATAACACCGTTGGACATTGACCATGTTATCGCAGAGTGAAAGTGTTTTATTGCGACCTGTCTTGGACTGTCATAATGTTTGTGACGCATGCCTGAGCCTTTCATAACTGCTTTTACAATTGGCAATGAGCCATAAAGCACGGAATTGTTTCTGTTTATAGACCTTTTCCTAGCGTCAGTGATTACTGTGGCAGGAATCAGTTGAAGAGGTTATCCAGTAAAATGTACTATTTATCGTATTGTATTTACTATTGTTAACAATGCTGGTACAGGCTTTGTTTGTATGCATTCTGTGTGGAATATAGCATTATTTTCATGGCATTTTGTGAATTTCTTATAAACAGTTTTCTGCATTTTTTTTTAATGTGTATTATTTCTCCTTGTGTCAGTGTGTGGCTGGGCTAAAACAGCAGGCCGTGTTCAGGTCAAACTCCATCCCCCATCCTATTATGTTACAGCAGTCAGTCAGGGAGGAGCTATCTCTACCCACTCCCTGCTTGCTCTCTGCAGCATGGAGCAAATGGGAGGGGCTGGGGGTCATCCCTTACAGGAGGCAGTCAGGGAGAAGCGATCTCTGCCCACTCCATGCCTGTTCTCTGCAGCAAAGAACAAGAGGGGCTGAGGGTCATCTCTTACAGGAGGCAGCCAGGGAGGAGCTATCTCTACCCATTCCCTGCTTGTGGTCTGCAGCATGGAGCAAAGGGAGGGGCTGAGGGTCATCCCTTACAGGAGGCAGCCAGGGAGGAGCTATCTCTGCCAATTCCCTGCTTGTGGTCTGCAGCAGGGAGTAAAGGGAGGTGCTGAGGTCATCCCTTACAGGAGGTAGTCAGGGAGGAGCTATCTCTGCCCATTCCCTGCTTGTGCTCTGCAGCAGGGAGTAAAGGGAGGGGCTGAGGTCATCCCTTACAGGAGGCAGCCAGGGAGGAGCTATCTCTGTCAATTCCCTGCTTGTGCTCTGCAGCAGGGAGTAAAGAGAGGGGCTGGGGGCTTTTCCCCAATTTCTGTATCCTGTAGAGTATTTTAACTGCAGCTGTGCCCTTACCGGTTTGTCATTCTTCATGCAGAGGCCGGTCTGGTCTGGCTGATGACCAGCCGATGAGAGTGTGTGATTGGAATGATTAGCAGGCATCCACGGCCTATTAGGAACACCAGTCTACGAGCATTTTTATTTTTTTAAATTTTAGCTTGAAATCTGTGCAACCGATTGCTCTGTGACTCTTGCACGCTGAAGCTGACATGGTTTCTTTCTGCTGTTTGTCAGTGGACAGATGTGAGCTTATCCTGGTTATGCAATGAGCTTGGGGAGGGGGTGGAGCTTGGGGAAGGTTGCATGAGAGAGCTTGTGGTAGAGAGAATGTATGAGGTATGTGGTGTGAGGTGGTATTTGTTTGTTCTTGCGGTGTTCTTATAATGTCATGACTAGACTACTTACAATGCATTTATGATGATTGAACTATTAAAGTATTCATTGGTAAATAAAAAAATACTTTCCCAACAACAGGAGGGCTCTGATGAAGCCAAATCTATAGCTGGGACAAAGTGTGTTGGCACAGCTGATAGTTTACTGGGAAAAATAAAAAGCAGATATGGCTACGGGAGAAAAATAAAAAAGAGCAGATATGGCTGTGCCCATGTACTTGGAGACACCACAAACGCGTGTAGTAATATGTAATACGTTATTCAGTATACCCAGTTTTATGTTAATTATCCTATTTTTAGCATCAGAAACACTTCCTATATGTATATATTGCTGTCTATTGGTATTTAATCCCTGCCCTCCCAGTGATGTTTTGCCTAGGCTATTTAGTTAAGCAGTCTTCTGCCCCAGAGCGCTCTGGGAGGCTAGGTGTTGTTTCTGCTCACTTCGGACCACTCAACAGGCAAACTTTATACAGTGATGCACCTGCCAGCAGTAAAGATGTGGCTTTTAAGGCTTACAATCTGTGTTTGCACATTAGACTAGTGTGGTAGCTCATGGTGACCGAGAACGTCGGATTGATGTGGCTCTGTAAAATAGTAAGTCTATGGCTTATAAATACACCAGCGGTTCTGGATGTGAGCCTGGCTTCAGGAGCATAAAGAGATCAGTTGCATATTCAGAAGTGATGCATCATTGGAAACAGCTGCTTGCTTAAAGGGGACCTTAAGGAGGATTTAGGGAGAAATTTATACATATCTGGGGCTTTCTCCAGCTCCCTCCAGACGGGTCAGTTCCCTTGTCGTCCTCCTGTGTGCTGCCTGGATCCTCCTCATTTTAGCCAGGAAAGCCCTTCGGTCTGGGGTGTGCTACACATGCCTTGCTGCGCGCGTCCCTGTCGCACTCTCATTGCCTGTAGCGTTCTGTGCCTGCGCCGGCTAACCCCGATTGAAGGACTTTCCGGGCTGAATTGCTAAGGATACAGGCGGTGCAGGAGGACAGTGAGGGAGCGATCAGCCTGGAGGGGGCTGGAGGAAGCCCCAGGTGTGTATACATTTTATGTCTAATGGTACTGATATACGGTACAATAGAAACCTTTGATTTTCACTTTTTTTGACCAAAATGATCGAATCCAGTTGAAGTCCAAAATAATTTTTGTTTTGATCAAGAAATTCGAACGATTATCCCGTTTTTTTTATCAATAAAAATTTGATCGGACATGTTGGAAAAATCTTTATTTTTGATCTGATGGAATAATCGAATGAAATTATCTGATAGAAAAGAATGAAAAAATTGTACCATGTATGGGCACCACTAGGTGCACTTTATGGCTGAATTATTGCAAATACCTTCTGCTATACAGTTAGTCCCCGGTTAGCGAACGAGATAGGGACTGTAGGTTCGTTCGTTAACTTGAATCTGTTCTTAAAGGGAACCTAAACAGAGGGATATGGATGTTTCATTTTAAACAATACCAGTTGCTTGGTAGTCCTGCTGATCTCTTGGTCTGCAGTAGTGGCTGAATCACACACCTGAAACAAGCATGCAGATAATCCAGTCTGACTTCAGTCAGAGCACCTGATCTGCTGCCTGCTTGTTAAAGAGAACCCGAGGTGGCTTTGTATAACGTTAGTGGGGCACAGAGGCTGGTTGGGCACACTAACACCAGCCTCTGTTGCCCCATGGTGTGTGTCAAAGACCCCCCTGCTCGCCGCTATCCTTCCCGCAGTGCTGGCGACACGCAGCGCGTCGCCAGCACAATGTTTACCCTAGCGCTGTCTGTCAGCGCCGCTCCCCCGCCTCCTCCGCATCGCCGCTACCCGCCCTCGTCCCTTCCCTCCAATCAGCGTGAGGGAAGGGACGAGGGCGGGTAGCGGCGATGCGGAGGAGGCGGCGGAGCGGCGCTGACAGACAGCGCTAGGGTAAACATTGTGCTGGCGACACGCTGCGTGTCGCCAGCATTGCGGGGGTATAGCGGCGAGCAGGGGGGTCTTTGACACACACCATGGGGCAACAGAGGCTGGTGTTAGTGTGCCCCACTAACGTTATACAAAGCCACCTCGGGTTCTCTTTAAGGGGCAATGGCTGAAAGTATTAGAGACACAGGATCAGCAGGAGAATCAGGCAACTGGTATTAAAAGGAAACATCCATTTTCTTCTCAGTTTAGGAAAAAAATTTGCTTTCTTAAAACAGAAAGAATTTGCGATTAATTCAGGTTGGAGTGAGCTCCGAGAGGTCTCCCACAATGCACCACTGCTGAATATATGCAAATTAACCATTGTTGCCCTAAGGCCCTGTTCAGACTATGCGCGTTCCTAGCCGTTTTTACAGAACGCGTACGGGCAGACTTTGCGCATAGGAACTGCTGCTTATGTTTTGTAATGGCCTCGGTTACATGTATGCGTATGAGACGCATGCGTTTCTCATCCGCATTGCTGCACGCAGTTCTGTGCGTCACGCACAGAAACTGACGCAATCAAAGTCTATGGACGCGTATCAAACAAATCATACTATTGCGTTTTAGCGTACGTTTCCCTCTGCGTTTCCCATTGTTTCCTGTGTGACGCACTTCCTTTCAACATTCAAAAACGCAATACACAACGCAAGAAAAACGCATATAAACACATGCGTTTTTCAACTTGCGTTTTCTTTGCTTTTCTATGCGTTCTGCAAACGCTGACAGTATGAACAGGGCCTTAGAAGCTAAACACACCTCCAGAACCGCTGGAATGCAATGATGTGTCAGCTTGTTAACTTGTACAGAGCCAGAATAATCCAACATGCATACAGACTGTTTCGGATTGGTTTAAGTTTAGGTTCCCTTTAAGTCAGAACACAGTGCCATCTCTGTCCCCTGTACCACCCCTGTGCCTCCAGTGTCCCCCTCTGTTTCACCTCTGCCCTCTGTACCTGCTTATACAAGTTTAAAAACCATTTTTCTTTGAAAAAAAAAAATCAATCTATTTTCTCAAAAACTACAAGTCCAAATTGAAAAATAGTTTTGTTTTTTTTACTTGTTCCCACGGAAACACAGAATCTAATCCGTTCATATCGGCGGGTCTTTCGTAAATCGGGGACTACCTGTATTGACCTAATTATATTGAAGCTAGTATGGTGTCATCCTATTATCCTTAAAAATTAGAAAAAAGTCCTATGCGCAATGCCATACACTCTTCAATTCAATCCACTCCCAATTGTTGCCGATCCTTAAAGGGATACTTAAGTCTGGGCAAAAAAATGAGTTTAACTCACCTGGGGCGTCCCTCAGCCCCCTGCAGCTGATCGGTGCCCTCGCAGCTCCGCTCCGATGCTCCCGGACCCGCCGGCGACGACTTCCAGGTTTCGCCGTCACCGGCCGACAGGCATGGGAACGCGAGTGATTGTTCGCGTTCCCAGCCACAATAGCACCCCCTATGCGACTATTGCAGCCTTCTTACCTACTTATCATTTTTTTGCCCAGACTTAAGTATCCCTTTAATTGATGCTCTGTTCTCAATCTTCCTCAAAATAGTCTATGATGATCAGCGCAAGAAACCAATCTTCATAATCCACCACACCGATATAAAACGCACTCACCAGCTCCTCTGATCATACAAAATGATCATATGCGCTCAGTCAATAACAATCCCTTTCCTTCCGATCAATATTGGTCTGCTTCCTCCTCCTCTTCATAAGCTCACTAGCAACATGAAACATATAAAATTCTCCACATAGCGTAATCCAATTTCAATAAGTTGATTCCTCTTTAAAATCAAGTAAAAACACACTTACGTGTTAACCATGTATGTCCATAACAGGCATACAGGTAAGCGCAGATTTGGCAGCGGAATAAAGACGGCCGTTCACTCCACGCAACCCCGCCGTCCCGTCGATGTCCACAAACACCTCGGAAGGAACCTCTTGAGAAAGTCACGTGGACGAAACCGGTCGGGGAGGAGCTACAGGAGAGCCGGCGAGGCGGAGGTGTTTGCGGACATTGGCGGGGTTGCGTGGAGCGAACGGCCGTCTTTAGTCCACTGCCTCCAAATCTGCGCTCACCTGTATGCCTGTTATGGACATACATGGTTAACACGTGAGTGTGTTTTTACTCGATTTTAAAGAGGAATCAACTTATTGAAATTGGATTACGCTATGTGGAGCAGTTTATATGTTTCATGTTGCTAATGAGCTTATGAAGAGGAGGAGGAAGCGGACCAATATTGATCGGAAGGAAAGGGATGGTTATTGACTGAGCGTATATGATCATTTTGTATGATCAGAGGAGCTGGTGAGTGCGTTTTATATCGGTGTGGTGGATTATGAAGATTGGTTTCTTGCGCTGATCATCATAGACAAAGGCAATGAGTCTAGCAAAGGCAGTGAGTCCCACTCTGCAGAAACAGCAATTCAGTTTCAGAATTGCAACCTTTTACCAACCAATGAAGGTTTCTCCCAGCTGTGATGGAGAGGGTTCAGCAGAATTGGTGTTGCTCTCCCCATAGAGATGTCTCCTCACCTGCTCCCTGCCTTCTGTGTGTTGCTTGGCAGACACTTCCTGCGAGTCTTCCCATTTCAGCATGGCTGACTGGAAAACGCTAGAAAGCATGAGGCAGCAGCACCACTGAGCTAATTGACCATCTAGTGTTTACTTTGGCTTACAAGAGGAGCCAAATGTTTAACTGGCAACATGAATATTTTATACACTTTCACCCATGTTTTCCTCTATTACAAATCTCTTTTCTAGGATCTTTATAGATGTTTATACTGTTTGCTGAAAGACAATCCATCTCAAGTGTACCAGCCTCTAGGAAAAGCTCTGTTTATTTTACATGTGGAGAGGGAGGTGCCTTTAGTGCTGCCTTTATTCTCCTATGGGAGAGTATTCTTCTCTTAAAGAGGAGCTGTCAGCCATGCTATCGCCGAACAAAAAACACATAAGTAGATAAATATGATTTTTTTTTTCACAGTAACAAAAGAGAAAATCCTTAGCATTTCCCATTTTAACTGTGGCTATTTTGAAGCCAATACTGACGTCCTTTCCTCCCTTACTCTCCTCTGCCTGATTCTGTATGCATTGCCCGCTCTTCACTATAGAAAGTGCATTGTCTCCGCATGAGAAATTCTGGCCAATCAGAGAGGAACAGAGGGAAAACTGGAGGGAAAGAGGCTTCAGCCAATCAGGCGGGATTAATTAAGTCTGAGGGGAAATAGAGAAGCAAAAAAGGACAACTTCCTTTTTGTGTACCAAATTTTGTGTCTACCAAATAAGTCGGGTAAACCAGGGGATGATCATCAAAAGAAAAGTAATAGTGATTTTAACTTTTGGATTGCCTGGTTAGCATCCTTATTACTTGTTTACCAGATAAAAATAAAGAATTGATTTTTGATGTTCTGCCCGACAGTTACACTTTGAATACTATTTCTCCTCCTAGTTGTAGCAACTCAGAAGTAGAAGTAATTCAGGGTCTGGCGATCACCGGCAATTACACTGCTGCACGGCCAAAGACATAACATTAAAGTGAACCAGAGACTAAGCACCCTCGTGTATTTTACCATATATATCAGTGGGAACATTATGCTGGGAATACACGCCGGATCGACTCCTGCCGCGTCCCCGCGGCCGCCCGGATCGATTCCCGCTCGTCCCTGCGGGCGCTTCCTTATCTTCCGCTCGATACCCTGCTATTGTCCACACACGGGGATCGAGCGGGGAATTGATCCGCGCAGTGATCGGACCCGTTGGATATTATCAATCAAGCTATCAGCGGCTCGATTGATAAGGAAAAACTCACCGTGTATGCCCAGCTTTAGAGGAAACTTCTACCCTGTTCTCTGTTTCATTATTTACTGTTCAGATTGCGTCTTATCACCCCTGATAAAATCCCAGACTGAGCATTCAGTCTGGCCTTGTTCAGGAATCTTTATAGCTGAGTCTGTCTTCTGTGCTGTTTTTTCAAGCCCAAGCCTGCCCCCTTGTGGATCTGCTCAGGAATCATTATAGCTGAGTCATTATAGCAAAGCCAGACTGAATGCTCAGTCGGGGATTTTACCAGGGCTGCTAAGAAGCAATCTGAACAGTAAATAATGAAACAGAGAGCAGGGTAGGTGTTTTCTCTAATATTCCCACTGATATATATGGTAAAATACATGAGGGTGCTTCATCTCTGGTTCACTTTAAGTCTATGGTGGCGCCCAGGCCAGGTGTAGCGCGGTGAAGAGCGTGCGCTGAAATGACCTGCTTCGCCTTGTGCTGTGTGCAGGAGGCGAGAGCAAGGTATGTGGGGGTTAACTCACCTGGCCACACTCTACATTCTGATGTGTTATATGCTGCGTTTCATCTTCTTACACTTTCCCCTTCTAAGCTGGAAGTTCTGCTCTAAAGGCTGCAATGGCCAGGTGAGTTATAGGACAACTAAAGTGAGGGGTATATGGAGGCTGCCATACTTATTTCCTTTTAAGCAATACCAGTTGCCTGGCAGTCCTGCTGATCCTCTGCCTCTAATACGTTTAGCCATAAGGTGCGTACACACGCAGTATTGTAACAAGCGACGGGTCCGTCAGACCCTCCAACGGGGCGGTCGTTCTGCTGAAAGTAGTAAGTGAGTACAGGCTGTTGGCAGACTGAACTGTCTGGTCTTCTCAGTCTGCCGACAGCCTTTACTCGCGTACTATTGTTGGCAGAACGACTGCCCCGCAGGAGGGTCTGACGGACCCTTCGTTTGTTACAATACGGAGTGTGTACGCACCTATAGACCCTGAACAAGCATTTAGCAGATCAGGTGTTTCTGACATTGTCAGATTGTCAGACAAGCTTAGCTGCATGCTTGTTTCTGGTGTTATTCAGACACTGCTGCAGTCAAATAGATCAGCAGAGGTGCCAGAACACGGGTATTGTTTTAATAGGAATCTCATGTGTTTCCCCACAGCGCATAACGGAAAACGCATGCAAATCTGGTAATTGTAACCCTGGCCTAAAAGAAACCTGAGATGGAATTGGCTAAATCATTTATACTTACCTAGGTCTTCCTCCTGCCCCCTTTAGGCAATTGGCTCCCTCACCCGTCCTCACAGGCCGCTCTGATCGTCCGCTGGCCACCCCATCTCTTCCTCAAGTCACCGTAGTACTGCACATATTTATCCAGAGATACTCCGCAACCCGCTCTCTACACCCATCCATCTAATTACGCATTTCCACCCCTCGATCACTTGCCCAATCATGAGGTTCCAGGACATCTCCAGAGAGCCCCCTACTCTATGGACCCTCCCCCTCCACCCCACCATCAAGCTTGCACCAACCTTTAATTCAATGAGTCAGGCTTTAAAGACCCATCTTTTCACCATTGCTTACCCACCATCATCATAGCTCAAACCTCCTCCTGGGGACTTGCACCCCCCGCCCTTACATGTCTCTCCCTTTCCCCTTACAGTATAAGCCTATTTAGCAGGGCCCTCCTACCTGTGTTCTCTTCCCCACCACCATATGGACTCAATGACTTGTCTGCTATACTTATCCCTACCTTGCAATTAGTACACCATTGATTAATGGCGTCACTATTTTGTGTACCATTGTTTAACGCCGTAGTGTCCGTGTAACTTTGTTTAATAATGTCTCCCCTATTTTGGCACTTTAGGAAGTTCAACAAAAATAAAGAGAATGGAATGGACGTTATCGATCACCCTTCGGAGCAGAAATGGTCAAACTTGCCATAAAGCGTTCAATTTGTTAAATGAACTACAGGCAAATAAAAAGGACCCCTAAAAGGAGCTGACCTCTCACCTCATGAGGTCAGGGCACAGCGGTGGCTACATCACACAGCTGGAATGTACAGGACTGTAATCAGCTGACCTCTCACCTCCTGGGGTCAGGGGATAGTGGTGGCTGCAGTGCACGGCTGGAGTGTACAGGAGGACTGTAACCAGCTGTGACCTCTCCTCTCCTGAGATCAGGGGAAAGCGGTGACTGCAGCGGACAGCTGGAGTGTACAGGAGGACTGTAATTGGCTGACCTCTCACCTCCCGAGATCAGGGGACAGCGGTGGCTGCAGCGGACAGCTGGAGTGTACAGGACTGTAACCGGCTGACATCTCACCTCCCAAGGTCAGGGGACAGCGGTGACTGCAGCGTACAGGAGGACTGTAACCAGCTGGAGTGTACATGAAGACTGTAACCAGCTGTGACCTCTCCTCTCCTGAGGTCAGGGGAAACCGGTGACTGCAGCGGACAGCTGGAGTGTACAGGACGACTGTAACAGCTGACCTCTCCTCTCCTGAGGTCAGAGGACAGCGGTGGCTGCAGCGTACAGCTGGAGTGTACAAGGAGGGCTGTAACCAGCTGACCTCTCACCTCCCAAGGTCTGGGGACAGCGGTGGCTGCAGCGCACAGCTGGAGTGTACAGGAGGACTGTAACCAGCTGACCTCTCACCTCCTGGGGTCAGGAGACATCGGTGGCTGCAGCGCACAGCTGGAGTGTACTGGAGTACTGTAACCAGCTGACCTCTCCGCTCCCAAGGTCAGGGGACAGCGGTGGCTGCAGTGCACAGCTGGAGTGTACAGGAGGACTGTAACCAGCTGACCTCTCACCTCCTGGGGTCAGGAGACATCGGTGGCTAAAGCGGACAGCTGGAGTGTACAGGAGGGCTGTAATTGGCTGACCTCTCACCTTCTGAGGTCAGGGGACAGCGGTGACTGCAGCGCACAGCTGGAGTGTACAGGAGAACTGTAACCAGCTGTGACCTCTCCTCTGCTGAGGTCAGGGGACAGCGGTGGCTGCAGTGCACAGCTGGAGTGTACAGGAGGGCTGTAACCAGCTGACCTCTCACCTCCCAAGATCAGGGGACAGCGGTGGCTGCAGCGCTCAGCTGGAGTGTACAGGAGGACTGTAACCAGCTGACCTCTCACCTCCTGGGGTCAGGAGACAGCGGTGGCTGCAGCGCACAGCTGGAGTGTACAGGAGGACTGTAACCAGCTGACCTCTCACCTCCCAAGGTCAGGGGACAGCGGTGGCTGCAGCGCACAGCTGGAGTGTACAGGAGGGCTGTAACCAGCTGACCTCTCACCTCCCAAGGTCAGGGGACAGCGGTGGCTGCAGCGCACAGCTGGAGTGTACAGGGCGGCTGTAACCAGCTGACCTCTCACCTCCCAAGGTCAGGGGACAGCGGTGGCTGCAGCGCTCAGCTGGAGTGTACAGGAGGACTGTAACTAGAGAAGCAGCGGCTCTCAGTCACTTGCCAGGAAACACAGCTCATTCACAAGAGAAGCATTTAACTTTCTAATTGGCTGGGGTAACCTGATCCCTCGGGCTATTCACTGATGTGGAACACCAAGTGTGCCTTGCATACAGAAGATCTCATGTAGCTATGCAATCAGCTAGGCCTGTGCTTTTATTCCTGTTCTAATACTGGGCAACAGGAAAAGACAGAAAACACTGACCCGGCATAGCATGAACGTTTCCCATAGGCTGTCACAGACACTTCTCAAGTGGTGGTGGTAGTATTAACTCTTTCTGGACTGGACAGCACTGGACCCTTTTATTATAATTATTTAGTATTTGTATATCGCCAACATTATCCACAGAGCTTCACAAAGTATATACAGTGGGATGCGAAAATTTTGGACAACCAATCTTTATGATTTTCCAGTATAAATCGTTGGTTGTTACAATATTAAAATTAGGCAGGTGCATAACTTTGGACACTGTTGTCATTTTATTGGTTCCAATACCTTTAGAACTAATTATTGGAACTCAAATTGGCTTGGTAAGCTCAGTAACCCCTGACCTACATACACAGGTGAATCCAATTATCAGAGTATTTAAGGGGGGTCAGTTGTTTCCCTCCTCTTTTAATTGTCTCTGAAGAGTAGCAACATGGGGGTCTCAAAACAACTCTTAAATGACCTGAAGACAAAGATTGTTCACTATCATGGTTTAGGGGAAGAATACAGAAAGCTGTCTCATAGATTTCAGCTGTCTGTTTCCACAGTTAGGAACATATTGTGGAAATGGAAGACCACAGGCTCAGTTCAAGTTAAGGCTCGAAGTGGCAGACCAAGAAAAAGCTCAGATAGACAGAAGCGACGAATGGTGGGAACAGTCAAGAGTCAACCCACAGACTAACACCAAAGACCTACAACATCCTCTTACTTTAGATGGAGTCACTGTGCATTGTTCAACCATTTGGCGCACTTTACAAATGTAGATGCTGTATGCGGGAGTAATGCAGAGAAAGCCTTTTCTCCGCCCACAGCACAAACGGACCCGCTTGAGGTATGCTAAAGTACATGTGCACAAGCCAGCTTCATTTTGGAATAAGGTGCTGTGGACTGATGAAACTAAAATTGAGTTATTTGGGCATAACAAGAGGCGTTATGCATGGAGGAAAAAGAACACAGCATGAGAGACACATGGATTCCACTCAGTATCAGCAGATTCTGGAGACCAATGTCCAGGGATCAGTGACAAAGCTGAAGCTGCGCCGGGGCTGGAACTTTCAACAAGACAACGACCCTAAACACTGCTCAAAATCCACTAAGGTATTCATGCAGAAGAAAAAGTACAACATTCTGGAATGGCCATATCAGTCCCCAGACCTGAATATAATTGAAAATCTGTGGTGTGAGTTAGAGAGCTGCCCATGCTCGGAAGCCATCAAACCTGAATTAACTAGAGATGTTTTTGTAAAGAGGAATGGTCCAAAATAACTTCAGTGAGAATCCAAACTCTCATTGGACCCTACAAGAAGCGTTTAAAGGGCGGTCATTTCTGCAAAAGGAGGCTCTACTACATAATTTCATTCATTTTTTTTGTGGTGCCCAAATTTATGCACCTGCCTATTTTTGTTTAAAGAGGAGCTGTCAGCCATACTATCTCAAGAAAAAAAACAACAAATATATAAGTAGCCTAATTTTATTTAAACAATTATTGCACACTTTCTGTAAATCCAATAAACTTTTTTTCACTTCCCAAATATCACAGTGCAGCAAAGTGAACGGCGGCGTGAGCTGTGAGAGCGGCGAGACTACACGGCGGGGAAGATTGGAATCTACGCCCTGGCAGGAATAAGCAGCCACAAACGAGTTTTTTTTATTTCAATCAGGAAAGCTGACAAAGCGGACCTGAGCTCTGAACTTCCTCTCCGATTTTAAAAGATATGCAACAGCGTAAAAACTTTAAAGAAAAACATTTTTGTTTCAGCTGCTAATTCCTGCAATAAATCTACAGTGTCTCTACTTCCTGCTTTCATAGAAGCAGACAGAGGGTTAACATCTTCTGTTTAAAACATAGCTTCCCTGCCGAAGCAGATGAGATTCCTGAGCTGACATAGCTGTGAGATCAAAATACAGTTGTGATTAATCACAGATGAGGAGGAAATAGACAGGCTAAACTCTCTAAATACTTACAGGGTGCATTTCTCTAGTCTTTCCTTCTGTCCTGTGCAAGAGTTCAGGTCCACTTTAAGAATTGTACTGATAAAATACTAGATTGCAGTCAGACTACATACAGCCAAAATGCAGCCCCATGCGCCAACCAACACTAGTTTAAAGCAGAACTCCAGAAAGCGCTAAAAGCATCTCCCTCGTTAAATACTGCTTCTCATTTTGAACACCTGTTTCCCTTGTTTATACTTTGCTTTAAAAGGACTGTGAGAACAGCCATATTAGTCAGTGTAGAGAGGCTGTCGTAGCCCCAGTTTAAATGGATTAAACAAAAGTTAATTTACACCACTGTTAATGATGAGCAGTTTCTTCCAACAAGAACTCGGCCATTCCATTAACATTACACAGTGCTCTCCAGAGGGGTGCTTGGCCAGGCAGACTGCCTGACTCACTGTGAGCTGCATCTAACAATGTATATTGGGTGATGCCATTGCAGCCAAGGGGAGAGCAGGGGTGGGGGGAAGGTAAACGATGACGCCTGCTTCAGGGGCATCTATGAAAGACAGCAAGTCCAGCAGGGGAAAACTCATCTATACATCTTTATATAACATGGCACCTGGAAGAGTTGAGCGTTGCAGACTTGCTGCAGGAAGTGCAGGGATAGAAAAAGGCATGCAGCAAGAACTGGGGAAGTGCTGCTGGAGGGAGTACAGTGAGAGGAAGTGGCATGCAGCAAGAACTGGGGAAGTGCTGCTGCAGGGAGTACAGTGAGAGGAAGTGGCATGTAGCAAGAACTGGGGAAGTGTTGCTGCAGGAGTGCAGTGAGAGGAAGTGGCATGCAGCAAGAACTGGAGAAGTGTTGCTGCAGAGAGAGGAAGTAGCATGCAGCAAGAACTGGGGAAGTGCTGCTGCAGGGAGAGCAGTGAGAGGAAGTGGCATGTAGCAAGTACTGGGGAAGTGCTGCTGCAGGGAGAGCAGTGAGAGGAAGTTGCATGCAGCAAGAACTGGGGGAAGGGTTGCTGCTGAAAAAGCAAGTGGCTTGCAGCAAGAACTGGGGGAAGGGTTGCTGCTGAGAAAGCAAGTGGCTTGCAGCAAGAACTGGGGAAGGGTTGCTGCAGGGAGTGCAGTGAGAGGAAGTGGCACGCAGCAAGAACTAGGGAAGTGCTGCTGCAGGGAATGTAGTGAGAGGAAGTGGCCTGCAGCAAGAACTGGGGAAGTATTCCATACCAAACTTTAGAATAAGGAAATCTAATTTCCTATTTATAATATGACAAATAACCTAATCTGGTAGCTGCATGTGCATCAGTGTTTCCACACTTAAAAAACACATTGCAGAAAGTTCAACATTTGCCGAGCAATAATGGAATAAGTGATATCAGATGTTATACCGAGAGCTAGCAGCCCAGAATGACAGGGGGTTCTTTGATACACTTGCTGTGCAGACAGATAAAAACCAACACAAACACATAAAGAGCTAAACAAACAAACCACAAATTAAACATGAAAGCCTAGCAACAATGTCCACCATTCAGAATGCTAATGTGACAGAGCTGTCAAGCTTTGCTTTATTTCCTATGTACTATATGGCAGGAGTGCATATACCATGCATACAGGGACGGGTTCTGCAGAACAATAGCTGACACAGGATGGTACAGAGGGCGTCACTTCTATAGCCAACAACAAAAGTAAATCGCCGTCCTCAAACCAATCTGCATTGTTTTAAAGTCCACTCTCACTGAGAGAGCTTTCACACTTGTGTGGTGCTGTCCATTGTGACAGGGCGCGACACACAAGGTAACTCCAGGGGGCTCCAAAAATATATGTAAACCTTTTTTTTTTTTACTTACTAAAATAGGTCCCTATGTCGGCCTCAATTCACTAAGCAGTTTAGACTAGACTAGTCTACAGAGGGTTTTTAGCCTACTGATGGTTTGGTGTAATGTTTTAGACCTGTTTTTAGACCTGGTCTATACATTCAGTAATTACCCAATTCACAAAGACAAACAAGGAGTAACCACGCCCACTTTTTCTGACAGAGATTAGACTAGCTGATTTCTGTTGGTAAAGTAATTCTGTGAGGTATTTTCGATGTGGAGATTGAACCTTTTGAATTAATTATGCAGGAGTTTAATTGTATGCAGAGGAGAGCTCATCAGAGAAGGATGTCAGTCATAGCTACTCGTTTGTCAATTGCATCTTTTGATCATTTCCCCTGCTTTACCCACCTAATTACCAAATGGTTTAGACCAGGTCTAAAAACAGGTCTAAAACATTTGGTAATAGTGAATTCCCCTTTGATGCAGCTGACCATCAGTAGACTAAAAACCATCAGTAGACTAGTCTAAACTGCTTAGTGAATTGAGGCCATGTACTGTATGTCCCCAAATGTTTTTTTTATTTTTATCTGGTCTGAGTGCCCTTACCTAACTGCAGGAACTGTGCAGTGCCAAGTGAAAAGCACTTGGCTAATGTATTTGAATGGGATGAAGCACACCAGAGCGATGTGAATTTCTCCCTAAGGGCTGGTTCAGACGGACGTCTGCGTGGCGTCGCGTCTGGGGGGCGTTGCGGCGGCTGCGCGGTCAGGCTTTCAGTAGCCTTCGGTCGCGTCGTGATGCGGTCACGTTTTTTCCTTCCCCTAGGGGAACATTAGCCGTCGCGGTTGGCCGCTCCCTGGAAGCAACATGTCGCTTCCAGGGGCAGCCCGAACGCTCGCGAAAATCGGGACTCGAACGCCGCGTTCGGGTAAAAGCGCGCAAAAGCTCGGTGTAAACGCTCCCATTTACTTGAAAGGGAGCGTTTACCGCGACGTTCCGAACGCTTGCGGTAGACGCTCCGCAAGCGTCCGTCTGAACCAGCCCTAACGCAAACGCGGGTCCTGCAGCATTTCTGCTGATTTCTGAGTCGATTCGGCCTCACTGTTAAGTATAGGAAAGTGGAAAATCGCCCTAAAAAAACACTAGATCAGAGAGATTTTCAAAGGGTTTTTGTTACAGAAGCTGTTCAGTTATAGCTCTATTGTACCAAAAAATAACAAACGCTCCAAAAATCACTAGCCATGATTAGAAAATCGCTAGGCACATGCCTAGAGTTGCTTAGAAAAATCACTTCAAAAAGCACTGAGCGTTTGCGATTACGCCAGCGCTTTTTAATGTGCACTGGCCCTCTCTTGGCAGGCTGACTGTTGCAGGTGTGGGCTTCGGAAACCACAAAATCCAACAAATCAGCATGGCATCAGAGAAAACTGCTACTTCTTAAAAGTTCCTCTTCAGGGCCCTAGTGCAGTGCATTGTGAAAAAGCTCTTCAGTTCTTCAGCATGTAGTGTGAAAGAGGCCAGAGGGAAACATGGACACTGGACTGCAAATCAGTTGTGCTTTCAGTTACTGATAAATACACCGCCACAGAATGTGTTAGAGCTTTTATAAATCAATAATAATAATCTACTGTAGAAGGACTCCAAGTCTGTAATGTACATTCTTCACTCATTGAAGGTTCCTATTAAAAGACCACTAATCGAAAAAAGTAAGCAGTTAAAATCTGACAGAACTGACTAGTTTTAGACTAGTTCATCTCCTCAAAGTGGAACTGAACTCTTACACAGGACAGAAGGAAAACAGATAAATTTATTTATCTGTGTATTTGAGAGTTTAGCTTATTTTATTCCCCCCTCATTTGTGTCTAATCACAAGTCGTAATTTGATCTCTCCCCTGTGTCACGACTGTCATGGCAGATGAGCAGATAAACCCATTTGAAAGCACAGGCTGTTAACAATATGTCTGCTTACATGAATCAGGAAGTAGAAACAGTGCAGGTTTATTTTAGGATTCGTATCGGCTGTAACAAAGAAATACATTTTTAGTTGAAAGTTTATTATGCTGTTGCGTATCTTGTAGAGCGAAGAGGACGTTCTGAGTTCAGGTCCACTTTAACTGCCAAAATAGTATGATACCAGCCAGCCTCCCTACTCACTTCTGCACAATTTTGACAGTTAGGCCCCATTCACACTTGCGTTTTGCCTTGCAAACGGACCGGATCCTGATCGGATCAGGACCTGATCCTGATCGGAACCGTACGCCATCAGGCTGCCATCAGGATCCGTGGGCAAAAAATAGCGAAATTAAATAAAAAAATGTTGGGGTCAGCAGAAGGTGCACCTGGTGCACCTGTAGAATCAGGTTCCTCCGCTGTAGGCCTCACCTCCACCTCCGACATTCTGCCAAAACAGCTCCAGCACGTCTGTCACTGCTGCTCCACTCCAGACATGCTTGGCCCATGTGTCCCCATCCGAAATGGCCGCTTGGATACGCATAGGAAGTGGGGTAGAATGTCAGGTTTTTGTAGGCAGTGTGTTCTGTGCCTTCCGTTCCCCATTGGTTTCTGTGTTCCGGATGGTGCTTTTAGGCTCCGGTCAGGCTCCGGTCAGGATGCGTGGGCCGGAGATCCGGACCCAAAAAAATAGCGCATGTTGGAAAAGAGTCCGGATCCGATCCGGCTCCGGTACGTACGGAACGGACGCATGTGAACGTCCGCATAGACATTACATTGCTATGCGGAACGTACGTTCCGTTTGTACAGTATGCGTTCCGGATCCGATCCGGAAAATCCTGATAGCGAACGCTAATGTGAACCGGGCCTTAGACTTTGCAACTGCTGTTCAGGAAATGCTTTTGAAAACAAACAAAAATCTGAGAATCCCCCATGAGGAGATGGACTAGTGCAAAGCCTGTCAGTTTTGTGAGATTTTACACTGCTTGCTTTTTTCACAGGAGTGGCTGTTTAAAAGGAAAGAAGTAACATGTAGATGGGTAATGTCAGTTGATCTGAGCCACTCCTTTGATGCAATAAAATGCTGTCAACAGTAGCCAGGTGTAGCGTTTTAATGGTGTTCTTTTCCTGTTTCCAAAACAAAAGAAATAAAAAATAAAATAAACAGAGGCTGTGCTCACTATTCCAAGCTGCACTCCTTGTGACTTTAATTGTTGTTTGTGCAAAGTCTTTGGCCTCATTAACTTTTCTCATGAGTTTTCACAGAGGAGACAGAAGTGTACTCGAGGTGACGTGACATTATTATTATTTAGTACTAGTTGACCTAAGCCCATTTAAAAACTGGCTCTAGGTCTCTTCACGCCGCCAGTCAGTGCGCGCGCCCGTCCGCCGCATGCACATCTGCCTGCTCGGTCAGCCCGCCTGCCCTGCGTCCTGTCCCAACAGCTGTCAGTGCTTGACGTGCGCAGTAGCGCAAAACACTGACTCAGGGACAGACGCAGGGACACTTGCATTTTATTATATAGGATTTATATATGGCCGACATATTACACAGCGCTGTACAGAGTATATTGTCTTGTCACTTAGCTGTCCCTCAGAGGAGCTCACAATCTAAACCTTACCATAGTCCTATCTCTATGTATGTATCGTGTAGTGTATGCATCGTAGTCTAGGGGCCAATTTAGGGGGAAGCCAATTAACTTATCTGTATGTTTTGGGATGGGGGAGGGAACCGGAGTGCCTGGAGGAAACCTACACAGACACGGGGAGAACATACAAACTCTGTGCCACCTTGCTGCCTGACATAATGAAATAAAGTGACAGCTTCTGGTACCTTGTTGGGAATATAGTGACAACTCACCCTGCTGCCACTGAATTTGCTAGCGCTGTAAAATGCTCTGAGTTGTAACAATTCAGAGGGATCCGTAATTTGGGGTATGGCGATCGATATAATCCTGAATTGCCGTGCATGAGGTGTGCACTATAGCACTAGTACTACTGCCCAGGTCAGGCGCTATGCTGCCGGCACAGTGCCCCAATGGCACTTGCTTCACCGAATTATGCCAAATACCGGACTTCAGCACCTAAGCTAGCAGACAGGGTAATGGCTATTGCACTGCGCTTTACACCTTGCTTCACCTGACTTTAATGCTTTCTCTTTCTGGCTCGGTAGGATTGTGAATCCATGTGTGGACCGCAACCCCATAACCCTGTCATCCAGCTTGGATGCTATAGACTCCGCCCTAATGAGTCACGAGATGTGACAAAACTAGTGGGGAGGAGCCTGACACTGAATCGGGTGGCAGGGAATCTGCGTGGAGCGGTCAGCGCAGTACACATCGTGGCTGTCAGCCCAGGCGACCGCGCAGGGTGGAGCCCACTCTAACCATGCCATAAACCATATATGGCCTGCCACTAAATATGAGTGTTTATTTTAACCTCCTTAGCAGTAATCCGGAGTCAGGCTCGAGACTGAAATCTGCAGTTTGGAGCGGTAAGCCCGAGTTGGATCCATGGGAGGTGTGTAATGTACAGTCTAAAAGCTTGTGAAACCATTGCACCGATTTAGAAACCTAAAATCTGAAAATAATCATAATGCCAGGGAGGTTAAGTAAAGTTACTTTTAAGGAACTGCATTGCACAATGAAAGCAGTTTTGCTTCTAATTGGGGTTTTGATGAAGCATTGATTCCAAAACATGGATTGGAGAGGTGGCAAAGAGGTAATCTTCGCAAATACCGGTACATCTGCCTGGTATTGAGCATCTACCTGGTACGGAGAGGGATCGTGAGAGGAGAAGGGAGCCTATTTAATGCGCCACAGGCTTGATTGGGCTACTGCATTGCATAGTCTTCCCCCAGTGTTCTCCCCTTGCTCCTTTAGCCGGGTGCTCCATCCGGCTAATTTTGGTGAGCACCCGGCTGCCATTGGCTTGCTTCCACATCCTCCTCCTGTTCTGTAAATAGAGTTGCACAGAGAAGCACCGGCCCTGTGTTGCCCCGTTGTGCCGTCCTGCTACTTTTTTCATGCCACTCGGCCAGGGAAAAATTCTGGGGAGAACAGTGACCCCAATCGGGAAGTTTGATTCCTTGTGGGGGGACCATCTTCTTCTCTTGCTGGAGGATCTTTCTTATCGTTGATGTGGAAGCATCTGTGTATTCACTGTACAGTTGCTAGGGTCTGCTGCCACTCTGGAGTAAAGATGGTCAATGAGATGAAAATCATTCTGAGTTGATGCAGCTAGGCCTGAATGATATATCGTCTGGGGACCGAAATCGCGATCACGGAAATGACTATTCCGTGATCGTCAAAGTGCCGATTTTCACACTCCCTCTGCACTCTGCAAGTGCAACCAGTCTGTTCTCCCAGTGTGCGGAGCTCGCTGCTCCATACAGCGGTGGCTCTCATTTGCGGCAGCGGCTCACACTCTCCTAACGTGCAGGCTCTCACTTTCAGTGGCCTCTAACTCCGCCTAGCGCCTATGTCACAGCTGAGTGGTCCGCCCACATGCCTATCAGGCTGTCAATCAGGAGTTTGGCCACAGGCTCTCCTCTACACTCGGCGGCAGCTCACTCCGCCTAGCGCCTCTTACGTCACAGTTGGGCGGGCAGCAGACGGAGCAGTGCTTTTCAGCGTTGCTAGATTTGGGCGCAGCCAGCGCCGCCATAGACTATAATGGCAATCAGTGTATAGCGGTGCTCAGTGAATAACGTCGGCGCCGTCAGAAGACGGAGCCGGGGTTGCTTAAAAATCATAATAATTCGGCTTCCAGCAATAGCTGGAAGCCGAATTATTTCATTCCCCCACTATCCATGGCGGCCTGGAGGGGGAATAGTAATTAATTCGGCCCGGACTTGTGCAGAAGCAGGATCATCCATATAACAGCTGGATCCTGCGCCCAACTCTTCCGGCGCCGAATTCAAATGTACTCTGCAGCAGACTCCTCCCGCATGTCTGTGTCAGGCTGTCAATCAAGAGCTTGGCCAGTGGCCTCAAAGGCCGATTATCAAGCCTGCTCCGCCTCCTTTGCACAGAGGAAGTCTGGAGGAGAGTCAGTGTGCCATTGTCACTGATGACTGTGGTGATCAGCAGTTCAGTTCTGCATACTGAAAAGCTGCTTTTGTCTGCTGCTGGGCACTGTGTGTGCATTTGTGCAAAGAAGCTGAGTGGGATCACTTAATCCTAAGCAGACTGGCTGAAGCTTGACTAACACAGTGTAGAGTCAGACTCTCTTAGAGAGCTTTAGTGAATTTAGTGCTAAAGCTTGATTTGAAAAAAAAATCGTGAATTGAAATTGCAATTTTTGACAAAAATCGTGCAATTCAATTTTTTCCTAAAATCGTTCAGGCCTAGATGCAGCATTATGCAACGTTTGTATGCACACTTGTACAGCTTAATACAGCTTTGCTGAGGTCAAATTCGATTGGTCCATTTTCAAGCTGCATAACTTTACATTCAAAAATTGCATAATCCTGCATCAACTCGGAACTATTTGCATCTCATTGACCATCCCTACTCTGGAGCAGGGATGTGCAGTGCTTCAGTGCTTGTCTTCTTGAGTCCACGGCTTAAAGTGTAACTGTTGGGCATAAAATCAAAAAATCAATTCTTTATTTTTATCTGATAAGGATGCTAACCAGGCAACCCAAAAGGTAAAATCACTGTTACTTGTTGATAAATGAGCATCCCCCAGTTTATCTGACTCTTATTTGGTACGCAAAAAGGAAGTTGCAGGGCATGCTGGGTTGTCCTTTTTTGCTTCTCTCATTCCCCTCAGACTTAACTAATGCAGCCTGATTGGCTGAAGCCTCTTTCCCTCCTGTTTTCCCCTTCCACGCCTCTGTTCCTCTCTGATTGGCCAATACTTCTCATGCTGAGACAATTCACTTTCTATAGTGAAGAGCGGGCAATGCAAATGCTATGTAAGTGAAGCAAGTATTTATCTACTTATATATGTGTTTGTTTGTTTTTCTGAGATAGTATGGCTGACAGCTCCTCTTTAAAAACCTGACCTGCGCACATTTCGTGCAATACTCATCCAATGGATTCCATCCATTGGACATAATTGCCCCTCAACACATGCACACTGTGCTATCATGATAATGAAATGAACACTCCTTATGGTTGTTCCATGTCTCTTTGATCTGTTGGGTTACATTTGTTAAAACTGTCACATTACTGAAAACTGTAGTTGGACAAATCCCAGAAGCCTTAATGTAAAGGCCTTAAATATGACAGCTGACGACTCTACTTTTGAGTTCCTTTCCTGTTTATTGCAAATTGATTTGTCCTCGGCGGCTGCAAGTTGCATAGGTCACCATCCACCATGTTGCAGCTGTCCCTGGTGTGAACACATGGCCGGCACTAGATGGGTACACCTGTATTGTAGGTCCTTCAGAGCTCACCAGACTGGCATTTGTGTCAGCCCACCTGTCAGAGGTCCTCAGGGTCCAGTATGTGACCGAGGACCAATTCTACAACAGCAGTGAGGAGGAGGAAGAGAATCCTGACTCATATTGTTCAGTTTGTATGTTGGTGTGTGTGTGGGGGCGTTTTCACACTCAGGCCAGGAGTTTCAGATAAAAGTGAATCTAGCATATATTTACAATGTGAATATAGTGATTATACTGCTTTATTTGCCATCATCTTATCTTACTTGTGCCACTGATTTATGAGACCCAAAAAGCTCAGAGCTTCCAGGCTTGGATTCCAGCCATGCAACACTTGTGAAATCCACTTCAGGTGTGTATAAAGTAACCTGCAGTGAGACGGATGTGGAGGCTGCCATATTTATTTCCCTATAAAAAGTATCAGTTGCCTGGCTTCCTGCTGATCTGTAACTCTGGGCTCTCATTTAATCCACATATTATCACATCAACAACTTCCTGCTACTTCCTTACACACAAGTCTACTAAAATGCTTATACATGCTCAGAGCTTATCCCGTCTTGACTACTGTAAAGGTAGCCATACACTGGTCGATTTGCCATTAGATCGACCAGCTGACAGATCCCTCTCTGATCGAATCTGATCAGAGAGGGATCATATGGCTGCCTTTACTGCAAACAGATTGTGAATTGATTTCAGCATGAAACCGATCACAATCTGTGGAGCCGCCGCTGCCGCCTGCCCCCCCCCCCGCGCATACATTACCTGACGCTGGCTCCCGGGCATCTTCTCCGCATCTTCTCCACGCTGCACCCGCTCCATCCCGGCGCTTCCTGTGTCACTCCGTGACCAGGAAGGTCAAGTAGAGCGCCCTCTATTTGAACTTCCTGGTCACTGCAGTGACAGGAAGCGCCGGGATGGAGCTGGTGCAGCGCGGAGAAGATGCGGAGAAGACGCCCGGGAGCCAGCGTCAGGTAATGTATACCGGATCGGCCGCCGCTAGCGACGCGCTCCCTACCCGCAGGCGATCGAGGGTAATTTCCCGCACGGCGCGATCGACGGACCGATCCGATTTCGGGAGGAAATCGGATCGGCGGGTGCGTTTAGCGCGAACGATTGGCAGCAGATTCGATCCCAGGACTGTATTTGCACAGCAGTGAAATGGCCGATACGTGATACGAACTGGTTAATGCATTTCTATTGTACGTGTTGTGCGTCTGTCTCACACTCTGTCTATGCCATGTGCACCACAAATAATTCCGATTACAGCTCTTGCTGTACTTGGCGAAATAAAGTGATTCTGATTCTTTACCGAAAGCCTTGTGCACATTAATGTCACCCTCAACTATTGTTGATCGACAGTTGTTAGGATGACAATCGCTGTATAGTCTTGCTGTTTGGCCATAGTCAAGCTTTGTGTACTATTCAAGGGGAGGTAGGGCATTGGGTGGTGCACTGCATAAGTCACTGCATAATGATGTTATGGGACAGCTGTACATATGCTTGAGTCTCAGCCAAGGCTTTGCAGAACAGTTGTTGAGCTTTTCCTTCTGGAGAGGGGGAGGAGGATTAAATTATCCGTAAGCTTTTGAGATGCGGTAATGCTCAGAAGAAACCCATGCAAGCGCTGAGAAAACAGAAAACCATACAGATTTATTGTGAAGCGTGAGAGCACTCCTTTTGCCCCTGAAGCCAGGCTTACAACCATAACCGCTGGTGTATAGCAAGCCTCTAGCTGAGTGATGGGCAAACTACGGCCCGTGGGCCAAACATGGTCCACCTGCGCTATTAATCTGGCCCACTGACAGGCGGCCCGGATTCCTCTCCTCCCTGCAGAGTCACGAGTGGGAGGAAACAGCGCCACGTCACATGGCATGAAATTGGGACGTGCCTGTGTTTTACACTGCCAGTCGTGTGTGTGTGTGGGGGGGGGGGGGGGGATTTAAGGAATTTGGTCCACAGCATGCCGGCCGGGCCGTGAATTATTTGCCCAACCCTGCTATGGCTTATAAATGTTACAGAACCCCATCAGCCCCGCATGCAGAGATCCTGTTTCAGACTGCTGGTCCTCATGCATGGCAGGGATTGATATGGCTCTATGGGATAGGCCTTGGACCAATTAGTACAACAGAATACCCAAGCAGCTCGGGGTGACCCAGAACCAATAGGATATTATAGGGTACTACAAGAGACCGAAAACTCTCCTGAAAGCAATGCAGAAAGAGTTGATTTTCATATTAAAGAGTGATGCATCATGGGTAACCACAATTGTTCACTTAAAGCTGCATTATCGCAAATACCTTCTGAGTGTCACTTTTTAGTAGGAGGACTTTTCGGTTCATGTCCACTATACTTTCCTAGTGGTCTTGAGTCACCCCGAGCTGCTTGGGCATTTTTCTGAGTATGATGTGGGTGAAGGGGTATGAAGGAGTACTTTTACTTGACAATTGGGGGAAATTAGTGCTCTCCCCCACCCACCCAAGGAAGAAATAAAGAAAGCAAAGAAAAGATCCCGGCTGTGTTTGCTGCTATCTGATGCAGTGCTGGTTGCTGACATGTATGTGAGGTCAGTGTTGGCTCCAGGGTGTTCAGTGACTGGCACCGTACTCTGAGTCACCTGACTGTCCTAATAAGTATGTATGGCTGCCCCGTGCGCCGGTGTCGTGCTGTTATTCCTGTCAGCCCTCTACCACCTCTGCACAGGAGCTCTATGTATAGCGGAGTGCATCTCTGCCCAGGCTTACCATTTTTTAAGTTCTAAGTCATAACACAAAGCAAAGGTTGCATTGTCTGTGTAGCGCTGACACTCGTTAACTCCTCATTAGGCCCTGGTAGGTTGGTCCTTGCTCGGAAAAGGTTAAGTGCCTTTTGTAGATTGGATATGAAATGGCTCTTTTTCAAGTGGCTCGGTCTTGTGATCTCCGCCGTAAATATAGAACCGTATTTCTCGCATAGCTCTACGTGGGGCTAGTGGGGAGACGAAATGAATAAAGGGTTAACTAACTGCGCACCAAATTTAAAGGACAACTCCACCGTTACATAAAGTAAGGTGTCCTCCCTGAACTCTTGCAGAGGGCAGAAGGAAACCATAGAGAAATGCACCCTGTATGTATTCAGAGAGTTTAGCCTGTTCAATGCCCCCTCATTTCTATCTAATCACAAGTTGTAATTTGATCTCTCCGTGTCACATGACTGCCATGGCAGGGATGGCAGATAAGCTCATTTGAAAGCACAGGCTGTTAACAATCTGTCTGCTTCCATGAATCAGGAAGTAGAAACAATGCAGATTTATTTTTAGAATTGTATCAGCTGTAACAAAGAAATGTTTTTGTATAAAAGTTATTAAGCTGTTGCTTGTCTTTTAGAGTAGAGAGGACCGTCTGAGTTCAGGTCCACTTTAAAGGACAACTGTAGTGAGAGGTATTTGGAGGCGGCCATATTTATTTCCCATTAAAGGGACTCCGAGGAGTGCCTGCATTTAAAAGAATACACTTACCTTCTTCCAGCTCACTGTAGGCGGCGAGGTCCCGCGGCGTCCCCCTGTCTCATCTCCTTCAGCTTCCGCCGGCCCCCTCGTTATCGGCGTCACCCGGCGACACCTGGGCCTGTTGTCGGCCGGCTCTTCCTGGTTAATGACTTAATGCGTTATCACGCCGGCCGCTTCACTAGGCCCGGGTGTCGCAGGGTGATGCCGATAACGGGGGGCCGGCGGAGGCTGAAAGAGATGAGACAGGAGGACGCCGCGGGACCTCGCCGCCTACGGTGAGCTGGAAGAGGACCCAGCTAAGTGTATTCTTTTACATTCAGGTACTCCTCGGAGTCCCTTTAAACAATACCAGTTGCCTGGCAGCTCTGCTGGTCTATTTGGCTGCAGTAGTGTCTGAATGACACCAGAAAGAAGCATGTAGCTAATCATGTAATATCTGAAAACAAAGTCAGAAACATCTGATCTGCGGCATGCTTGTTTAAGGTCTATGGAGGCAGAGGATCAGCAGGACAGCCAGGTAATGGGCATTGTGTAAAAGAAAAAAATATGGCACCCTCCATATACCTCTCACTACAGGTGTCTTTTAAAGGGAACCTAAACTGAGCAGGATATGGACTTTTCCTTTTAAAATACCAGTTGCCTGACTCTCCTGCTGATCCTGTGTCTCTAATACTGTTAGCCACAGCCCCTGAACAAGCATGCACATCAGGTGCTCTGACTGAAGTCAGACTGGAATAGCTGCATGCTTGTTTCAGGTATGAGATCCAGATACTACTGCAGCCAAAGAGATCAGCAGGACTGCTCCATATCCCTCAGTTTAGGTTCACTTTAAGAATGAACCACATCTTTCCTCTTTTAATATTTTAATCTTTTAATCTTTTAATTTAAATCTTTTTAATCTTTTAACATTTAAACTGACAGCTATTTTTTTTAAGAAAACCAAGGAAGTTGCATGCCAGTGGCAGTTATGTTTGCGCTGTGTTTTAAATGCCTTCCCCAAATTTACATTAAGGGCTTTTTCCACTAGGAAACGCAATAGAGCTGTGACGCGATCGCGGTTTCTGCTAATTTCCACTACTGTGATTGCACGCCTATACTCAATTTGAGGACAGGACAATGATTGCGCTCGGGAGAAAATCGTAATGCAGACGGATTGCACTAATGAAGTGGTCCCTGCAGTTTCCATTAGTTAAACCGTACAGCTTTGCCAACCGTTAGCGATCAGAATCAGATTGCAAAACGCATAGTGGAGAAGAGCCCTTACCACTGTCCACATTAGTCAGTAGGGATTGTCATTGAGGAGCAAACAAATTTGAGATGATTGAAAATTATGCTAATTATGATACCGAATTATGCAAATTATGAAAATCTATTGTAACATGGACTAATCAAATCTTGCATTGGCATGGTCCATTTTCAAGCACCATAGATTTGCATTAAAGTATGCATAATTCTGTAACAACTTAGAATTATTTGCTTATTTCAAGTAAAGTACTAAAGAGTGCACTTTGTACTAAACACCTTTTAAATGTCCATGGCACAGGAATATAGGGTAACAAAAACACCTATAGATGTCCGCTGCAGGTGGAAGTAGATTTTTTTCCCCCCTAAAATGCCTTTAGATAGCACATGGATGCGAAAACTAATACTTCTAAATGTCTGTGGCAGTCAAGGGTTAACGTTTGCTGTTCTGCTCATCCTCAGCCTGTAATATTTTTTGCCACAGACCCTGAACCAGCATGCATATCAGATTGACTTGATTAGCTGGATGCTTGTTTCAGGGTTGTGATTCAGGCACTACTGCAGCCAAAGAGATCAGCAGGACTGCCAGGCAACTGGAAATAAATATGGCAGTCTCCTTATCCATCCCACTTTCGGTGTCCTTTAAAAGTTTTGGAGAGAGTTCAGAACACACTAAGTTCCTGTTTAGTGGAGTTGTGCTAAGCTACGATGAAATAGTGACAAGCTGACTATAAATGACAGAAAACCCTATTGCTGCATGCTTGTTTCAGCCGCTACTAATTCATGAATGTTCAGCAGGACAGCCAGGCAACTGGTATTGTTTAAATGGAAATAAATACAGCAGCCTCCATATTCCAATCACTTCATGTGTTCTTAATAAAAAAAAAGTATTTGAGAGAGTTTAGGACACACCCAGCTCCTATGCATTGGAGTTGTGCCAAGTTATGACGAAAACACAATTGCCGCATGCTTGTTTCAGCCACTACGAATACGTGAAAGGTCAGCAGGACAGCCAGGCAACTGGTATTGCTTAAAAGGAAATCAGTGCATCAGCCTCCATATTCTACTCACTTTAGGAGTCCTTAACCCATTAGCAGCCAATTTATTTAGAGGCTTGCAAGTGCTCCAGGCCAATTTATTTTACTACATTTCTTTTTTTCTTACATTCCCTTGCTACTAAATAGTACTGCTGTAATGTGTATTTATGACCACTTGTCACTAGGTGGCAGTGTGAGACAATAACAGAGGTCTTCTGCTTTCTCTCTATTTTCTGCCAGCAGAGAGACATCAAAGCATTCCAAGAATTTACAGCACAGCGAGTTCTGCCGACTGAGGGCAAAAGCAGTGCACCCAGTTCCTGTTTAGGGCAGTTGTGCCAAGTTATGATAAGATCATGAAATGATGTTAAGTAACAGACACTGTTTTGATTTTATTTTTTTCTTAAATATGATCGGTGAATCTTGTGTTGTGAAGGAGGGAAGGGGGAGAGAGGTGGTTAAACTCTCTCCATACAGGGAACACCAGCACCAGAGGACACTGCTGAGAAATGTGTATGCCTTTTTATGTGTATTAGTCCAGTAATAAGCCAGGCAGTAAATAGTTGTTGAAGCAGTGTTGTAATTATTGCCGGTTTTGCCTTCTTTTCAGGTTAACGGGGCCGAGCGGCTTTGTGACAGACGGACCCGGGAATTACAAGTACAAGACCAAATGCACCTGGCTGATAGAGGGAAGGTAAAATTAATCTCATTGTAACCTTTCTGCCGATTGCCGCATCTCTCGCCCCCCCCCCCCCCCCCGCCCCGCTGCCACTTCTCTCTATTCAGTTTCTCTGATCAGTATTCCGCTCCAGGCAGAACGTGTGTGGAGAATATGTGGCAGCCATTTACCTTATCTGTGGATAGAATCACATCTCATCTGTATCCATGAATACCAAATGCAATGTAAGATGGGAGATTGCTCGCCGTCTCTCGCTGAGCCACCAGAAATCAGGGTGATAATTGATACTTTTCATGCGCTCCCTGCGATCCTGGCAGACAGGAGCGGAGGGGGGTGTGGGGACAGATTTTTTTTGGAAAATGAAGGAACGGAAGAAAGAGAACCTGTCTGTTCAACAAAACCACACCATTATATCCCGAAGGGAACGTTTCTTCATGCGTTGTCCAAAAATTAACAGCTAATCAAAGCGATCGATTCTGGGTCACTTATGTTTAAAGTAAAACTGAAGAGAAAAAAAATACAGATACTTACCTATGGAGAGGCTCTGGATTCTATTGAGCCTCCCCTGTCCCCTCTTGGTCCCCTTGTTCCAGCGCTGTCATCTCTCTTAGAGCTATTTGACCACCTCTGTTAGCCCTCGGAAGTCTTCAGGAGCATTCATGTCCCTGAGTGCTCCCAATGACTGGCGGCTCCGTACCATGCAATGGCGAGTGCACATGAGCAGTACAGAGCTGGACATCTTCAAGAGCGTTTGAGGTGCGAGTGCTACCAATGCTTTATCTGGGCTCACAGAGGCATCCAATTCAAATGGGGCAGCACTGGAACAGGGAACCTGAGGGAGCAACGGGAAGGCTCTGAAGGACCCAGAGCCTTCCCTCTCCACAGGTGAGTATCTGACTTATTTTTTTTTTCACTACAGATTTGCTTTAAAGGATATCCGAAGTGACATGTGACATGAGAAAGACATGTGTATGTACAGTGCCTAGCACACAAATAACTATGCTGTTCCTTTTTTTTTTTCTCTGCCTGAAAGAGTTAAATATCAGGTAGTGTGACCCTCACTTAGAGATTACAACTGTAAAACCCTTTCCTATCAGAAAATGGCCTCTGAGAGCGGGAAAGAGATAAACCGAGTCAATAGTTCATAGATATTTTTTTAAAGATATTCCACAGTTTTCATTAAACTGGAATATCTTAAAAAGTCCTTTTTAGGAGGAGGAGGACAGATACAATTGTCTATTTCATTAGTTTTTCACCTAGGGTAAAAGAGTGATTGTAGTGAAAATAATTTATTACATACTGTATTCCTTTATAAATTATTTGCCCATAAAGTGTTTGCCCATTGCAAAATCTCTCCTCATCCTGATTTATATTTTGAAATGTATCACCTGGCAACATTTTTATCTTGACAGGCGATCTCTTTGGAATGTTCCTATATTTAGGGGAAGACAAAGCTATTACCTTGCCTTGGGCCTCATTTCATCTTTATCTCTGCGTTGGAGTGAATAAGACAGGGGAGCTTGTGCAGGGATGCTAGGAGCGCTTGTGCAGGGATGCTAGGAGCGCTTGTGCAGGGATGCTAGGAGCGCTTGTGCAGGGATGCTAGGAGCGCTTGTGCAGGGATGCTAGGAGCGCTTGTGCAGGGATGCTAGGAGCGCTTGTGCAGGGATGCTAGGAGCGCTTGTGCAGGGATGCTAGGGGCGCTTGTGCAGGGATGCTAGGATGCAGATTCCTTCTAACTCTATTGTAAAATAGGAGGAGCTAGGAAAGTCTTTCAGACAGTGCAGTGTGTGAGGGAAAATGCTGTTGCTGAGGTAACCAATACATCTGCTGTATTGATACCAGCAGGCTCTGATCAGGAATTCAACAGGGGGGAGGAGCACATCACAAATCATCTGTAGAACTGCTATCAAGCACTTCTTAATTTGCACCAGTTTAGGGATGGATTTGCACTTTTCTTAACTGTAGTGTAGCTCTAGAAATTCATGCTTAACTGCCACTAATACCTAGGGTTTAAGAAGGTTCTTATCATGCAGAACTGTTCTCCCTGCTGGTTAGAACAGATTAAGTAGAAAAAACTGTAATGCTTTGATAAATCTGGCCCAGTGAATCTTACCCCCGAATCCATGGCGCCCTAGAGGGGGAATAGTAATCTACACCACCTGGAAATTTGCAACTGAGCATGCACAGTGCTCAGACTGGAAGGCAGCTTTTGGGCAGCGTAATCAGACCCTGCACCAGCTGCTAAAAATGGGTCTTCGAAGAGCCTGCTGGAGTGCTGGTTAGGTATGTCCCTTCCAGCTCTTTATCAGCCTTCTCTTTCAGCACCTATGCCGGTTGAAGTTTGGCGTCGGAGAAGCTAGCGCAGGAGATGTCTGTAGCACTGGGCAGACCATTACGGCAGGACCTTATCGGAAGAATCACCTGCAATGCTAGCCTGTTAGATCTCACTGGGGCCTCCGTGCCGGTTGTGCAGCCCCATGTCTGCGGTTGGAGATATACTGTAATCAGCAGTCTTTATATAACCAGCGATGGCAGTACACTGGTGATATTGGTGGGTTTCCTGCGCTGCTGGAGTTGTCAGCCTGCTGTTGGTCCACAGTAGGAAGAGGACATCTGTCACAGGCAGAGCGGTAATCACCGCTGAGTGTGCACGTTGTCACGCTCCATGTAATGCTCACAGCTTGCTGTACAGCTGTAATTGCACCCAGCAGACACATTCATCACACAGGGAAGCAGATCTATCTCGCTCCTCTTCACCTTTACACCATGAGCGGCAATTTCACGTGTTGTGTAACTTGCTGTTTCTGGGTTTGACAAATGCAGCTGTACTTGTTGCTGAATAAGGAATGGAGTGCATGTAAGGCTGCAGGAATCTCCTGGTAGTCCGATAGTAAGGCTCCTGGAATCTCCTGGAAGTCCGATAGATCCAGCCATTGTGTCTTGTATATCAATAAAGATCATAGTTTAACCTCCGTTGCGGTATTGACTGTTATACACATAAATACAAAACATGCTGTGAACAGTATTGCTGTGCATACACATTAATACTCTCCTGCACAGTATACTAGACCTTTGCTTGCCAAATGTTGGTAAGTTAGAGGGAAAAAAAGGTTATAAAAAGTAATTGGATCACTTTTTGCACAGACATTCTAGGGAAATTGAACACCAGGGAGGTTCAAGTGAACCAGAGATTAAAATAAACTGAGATAAGAAATTGGATCTGTCCTTCTACTCCTAAAAATGACCTTTTTTAGCTATCTCAGTGCTTTCTTTTATGTATAAATGTTTACAAAGCAGATTTAATGTTTCATAGTCTCTGCTCAATTGCAGTGTCTTAAGTGTCCCAGAGTGAAAATACATGCTTTTAACCTTTTTATCCTCTCCCCTTACAGTAAAAAGCCCAGGAATCTGCTTAGGCCTCTTTCACATCTATCAATGCATGCAGGAGCCGTTTCCTGCACGCGTTATGTGTCCTGCAGCGTGTTGTCAGGATGTAGCGGTCCGACGCAATCAGCGGTGTTAGCTATTAATTGAACCCGAGGGAAACCGCCGGCTATCGGCGGATCGACGCTCCCGGGTGCGTCGGAACCGCAACGCACCGAACCGCAGCATCGGGTGTGAAAGGTAAAATGAAAGTCTATGGACTTTCATTTTACCTTGGTTACTGCAAAGAACTGCCTTTGCCTTACAACGCAGTAAAGGGCTCTGGTGTGAAAGAGCCCTTAGGAAAGTGTTTTATAGCTGTAATTTGTGTAATTTGTTATCAGTGAGCCAACTGGGTCCTGACTGGAGAATAAGGCCTGGTGCACACCAGAGGAGTTTTTCTGAGCGTTTTGAGTTTTTAAATCTGCTGCTAATGTTATCCTATGTGTCTGTGCACACTGGAGCAATGAGGTTTTGTAAAAAAAAACCCATAGCATTACATTGGGAAGAGCTTTTAAAGGTTTCAAAAGCTCTTCCCAATGTAATGCTATGGGGTTTTTTACAAAACCTCATTGCTCCAGTGTGCACAGACACATAGGATAACCTTAGCAGCAGATTAAAAAATTCAAAACGCTCAGAAAAACTCCTCTGGTGTGCACCAGGCCTAACTCAGTTCTATAGCTAATTATAAACTTTCAGGCAATGAAAAAAGAAAAGTACAGCATAAGTGTCTGTATGCACTGTATATACACGTCTATTTCATCATGTCACATGTCATCTCTGCTACACTTTAACTTCTTCCATACCAGCTGTTTCTGGCCCCTTAAGGACCAGAGACTGCTGGTACCACAAAACGGCGCTTACCGACGAATTGCCGCACAGACTCGTCACTCCTGCCGGTGACGCTGCTCTCCCATCACCACAGGTCCCTCTCTCTGCCGTCCCTATTGCTTGTGATGTGTGATGCAGGCTGGCAGGTAACTGGAACAGTAACAGCAGCCTCTCGCCCTGTGTCTGACAGCTCTGCTGATGGTGCGACAGTCCTACTAATGGTGTGCTAGAATTACAAACAGGAGGCACACAAAGGTGGAAGGTACTTCAGCGCTCAATGCAGAAGTACAGAATCATAAATAATAGAAAAAAACTGATCCATCCTTAAAGAGACCCTGAGGTAAGTTCTGACTATGCTATCATCATACAGAGGCTGGGTCTGCTTATATTGCCCAGCCTCTGTTGCTATCTCAATCCCCCCCAAGTTCCCCCTGCGCTCTGCTATGTCCCATAAATCACAGCCGCGCTGTCGACACGCAGCAGGCTGTGTTTACCTATGTAGTTTCAATGTCGAAGCTCCCCCCACCTCCTGCATAGCTCCGGTCCCCACCCGCGTCCCTTCCCTGTCCGCTGATTGGAGGGAAGGGACGAGACCGGAGCTATGCAGGAGGTGGGGGAGCTGCGAGAGTGACACTTCATAGGTAAACACAGCCAGCTGCGTGTCGACAGTGCGGCTGTGATTTATGGGGCATAGCAGAGCGCAGGGGGAACTGGGGGGGAGGGGGAATAAGATACCAACAGAGGCTGGGCAATATAAGCAGACCCAGCCTCTGTATTGTGATAGCATTGTCAGAACCCACCTCGGGTTCTCTTTAAGAAGGAGGCTCAAAGTACGTTATTATACAGTAAGAGGTTTAATCTTTTTTTCAGCTCTTAGAATTAAGTGCTGAATAAAAGTTTAAACCTTTTTTTAAAATAATGTACTTTGAGCCTCCTTTCCAAAGTACACCGGTAACAAGAAAACTCAGGCCCTATGGGGTACTTAACTTGAAAGGGATCCTAATGAAGCTTCCCCTGTGCTCTGCAGCTTTGGTAATCCAGCGCTGGCAGCCCCTAAAAATCCCCCGACAAGCACTGTGCAGGCGCAGCAATATTTACCTTCAGTGCTCCGGCGCAGTAGAGTGGACCTAGAAGTAGTACTTGCGCCTGCGCGGTAGAGTGGACCTGATTGGGCTCTGCTGTTTCCGACTGAGCACGATCGGAAACCCGCTACTGCGCCTGCGTTGGATGGTGGTAGGTGAATACTTAACTCCCTAGTGTGGTTCCAGCACTGGATTGCCGGGACACCGGTGGAGGATGGGGAAGCCTCAGTAGGATCCAGAGGCTTCCCCCTCCCGAGGTAAGTACTCCACAGGGATTGAGGATCAGTTTTATTTATGGGGACGGTACTTCCCCACACCCATATGAGTGGTTACCTCTTGGAGCCACCCACAATTGTGAGTATATCTTCTAGCTACCCTATTTTATCCATTACCTGGCGATATTACACAAATACAGGCTCCCGTTGTCCATGCGTCCTTTTTTTCTTCTTTTTCTAGCATTGATGCTATAATGGTGTCTCTTTCTCTCCCCAGTAATAACACAGTGCTCCGCCTCCGCTTCATCCACTTTGCTACGGAGTGCAGCTGGGATCACCTCTATGTGTACGATGGAGACTCCATCTACGCTCCTCTGGTCGCTGCCTTCAGGTAAGCTTCTTGCTGAGGATCGCCCCTCTCATTTCATCACTCCACACCTCCTCCTGGACACACAGCACCTCTCCAGCTAATAATGTCAAATTCAGATTTCAAACGTCACTTTTGTGTTGAATTTGCACATGTGACCTGGAGCAGCAGAACTGAGTGTGTTAAGCGTTGGCGATGTGGGTGGAGCTGTTGCTTGGTTCAGCAGCAAGGGGCTGGGAAATTAAACCCCTTAAAGCGGAATATACCCCAGCATTTCATCCTTAATGTCCAGCATATTATATGCAACCAGCATTTTTTTTTTTTTACTAGACCAGCATTCGAAGGGTTACACACAGAGCTTGAAAGTTCAGTGCAGTGAAATGTGGAAGCATCAGAAGTTGTTACTTAAATGTATCAAGTGAGGAATGTGACACATTCTCTGACTGTGGAGAAGACACAGGCAGAGTGTCAAAGCATGTCTGCCTTTAATACATAATGAATAGAGCCAGTTATTAATAAAATGCAAAGTCAGCTCACAAAGCAAAAAACTGTACTTTTGGAAACCTATAACTTCTAAATGAAGAATAATACTTATGCACAAATGCAAGTATGATAACCGAATGGCATATAAAAAGTAGGAAAACCATGTTTTTATTGAATATTATGTCAGGGTTTTAAACCGATTCAAAGGAAACCAGAGATTTCCGCTTTGGCACAAAATAAACATATCCCCCCGATAGATTTTACAAAATAAATGTTATACCTGGTATTTCCGCCGCATATTTTTTAGTGGGCTGTGTGCAAAACGAAATCATCATTTCTAAAAACCTCTTATGACTAACAAATATAGATAAAAAACATTTTTCAATATACCCTTACATTAGCAGACACAGGCATAGCTCCTTCCTCGGCACCAGCAGCTCCTCCCATCTCATCACAGCTCTGTGATGCTGCAAGTATACAGAACAGGAAAGCAGAGCCAGAAGGGGGCAGGCTTGTGCTTGAAAAGACATCAGAGAAGACAGACTCGGCTATAATGATTCCTGAGCAAAGCCAGACTGAATGCTCAGTCAGAGATTTTATCAGGGCTGATAACAAGCAGGATGAGCAGTGAAGGATGATTTTCTGGTACACTTTAAGAATATTGCACTCTGTGGGGAAGGGTTCTCTGGCCAGGTACTTCAAATGGATTCATTTGTCAACTTCTTAGCAAAATATGCTTCTGAAAGGCCTACACGGGACTTTTTGGATGTTTGTCCCGGGGTTGAGCTTTATAGCACACCTGAATGGGTACAAAAAAAGTTGATTTTTACTCACTTGGGGCTTCTTCCCTCAGAGGCTCCCCAATGTCTCCTGGATCTCCTTTGTGCTGCTGTCGCCCCTTATAAAAGCTCTGATCAGGCTGGGTCACAGCAATTGCGCATGCGTGGTCCCATCCATGTGCATCCTCGATTCTGGAGGGGGGGGGGGGGTGTGTTTTGTATATGTGAGGTTAAAGTTCTTTTGCTAATTACGCATGGCAAGTCCAGTTCCAGCTATGGGAGCAGGATCAAGGAGGCGCGGGGACAACACTGTGCATGCGCTGTAGCTGCATGCTTTTTATGAGTGGTGACAGCAGTGAAACGGAGGGAACACAGAAGGCACTGTGGGCCCTCAAAGACTACTTGAGGCTAGAAGAAAAGCAAAATAAAACTTTTTTGCACCGGTTAAGCGGCAGTTATCTGCAAACTTGGCTCTCCAGCTGTTAAGGAACTACAAGTCCCACAATGCATTGCGGGAGTTTGATGGCTACAGTCATGATTCATAAAGACAAATGCATTGTGGGACTTGTAGTTCCTTAACAGCTGGAGAGCCAAGTTTGCAGATCACTGGGTTAAGGTGTGCTCAGGTTTTTAAAGTTAGCCCAAAGCAAAAATGTTTGTATGCAGGAGATTGGGTGGTGATTTCTGAGATCCTTGCATTATGTCTGTCACAAAAAAAAAAAAAAGCAGGGAGTGACTTAATTGCTTGTACACATTAGACAGTCGTGGTGACAGGTGACACAGTATCCTGTTGGAGGAAGCTGATCCCCGGGCCGGTAGTGGCAGGAGAGATCTTCTCACTCTCATTGCTGCGTCACTAGAAGAGGGTTCACTGATGGCACAGCGGGTGAATGTAGCTAGAGGAGGTTTGCATGTGTGCCCTGTGCCAGGATCATGCCAGATAGCGTGTCACTAAGTGGCTGTTTACAAGCTGGGCTTGTTCAGTGCTGGTTTACAATGGACGGCTTCCAGCTAAGGCGTCAGCTTACTCACATCATGCTGATGTATTCTAGGGCTTCATGGGAACTTTATATTGCAATGGCAGATGATTAAATTACAGCAAATGGCTAAGCAGATAGTGCCGGGAACGCTCAGCTCTGAGTTCTTGTAGGTGATATGGTGTACGGTGTACCTGTGCATCTCACAGGGAATAACACAACAGCAAGGTGACCTCACACAGCGGAAGAAACAACCATAGAGTAGAGTGGCAAAAAAGCAGATAGCAGGAAAAGTGCACTATTACAAAAGGCACAGTGCCATCTTGTGGCTGTTCAGCATACACACAGTCTAAGTATGAAAGCTGTTGCCGGTATACATTTCAATACTCAGATCAATCATCCAAATTTAGAATACTAGATCTTCCTATTAGTCAGTGTATACTCACCCAATGAAACCGTTTGTGTTGCTCATGAACTTGCATGCAACAGCATGTAACATATGAGTCAGACATTGGCAGCCTCCATTATAGAGCTATTGAGCTTGTACTTTCTTTCCAGGCACAAGCATGTGGGAAACCTGTGCTAAACACCCCCCCCCCCCCTTCCAGCAGCCTTGTAAAAGTAGGTTAGAATGTTAAATCCCCGTAATCATATAGTAACCCACCGCTACTACTTGTGTCTGGCATTATGCAGGCAGGCTCCATTCAGACCTGCGGCCTGATCCTATCTCCCCCTCCCCATTCCTTACTGGCTATGCCTTTTCCCAGCAGTTACCCCAGTGGTGGTGGCAGGGACAGCTTGACCACGCCCCTCAACCTCCTCCTGAAAGAGCAGGTGAGTAACAGCCTAATTACTGCATCTTGGCCTCAATTCACTAAGCTTATCTCCTGTCTTTAATAACGTTTCTAGAGTTATCACCGTGGTGATGAGGCATGTTGGATTCAGGAAACATTTTACCTCAGGCAAACCTAAAGTTAACTCTTCTGTCTTTAAGTTAACTCTTCGATCCTTAAAATAACTCCAGAATTCTAAAGTTAAAGACAGGCTGTTAATTAGCTGCGTGTTAAACTAACTACAGAGGAGGTAACTTAACTACAGAGGAGGTAACTTAAGGAATGAAGAGATAAGATAACTCTCACTGTGTGGAGGTAAGTTTTCTCTTGCCTTATTATCTCCAGCATGATCTTAGTGAATTGAGGCCATATTTACCCAGGACATTAAAGGACAACTGAAGTGAGAGGGGTATGGAGACTACCAAATGTATTTACTACTAAGCCATACCAGTTGCCTGGCAGCCCTGCTAATCCTCTGCCTGTAATACTGTTAGCCATTGCCCCTGAACAAGCATTCAGCAGATCAGGTGTTTCTGGCATTATTGTCAGATCTGACAAGATTAGCTGCATGATTGTTTCAGGTGTGATTCAGACCCTACTGCAGCCAAATAGATCATCAGGGCTGCCAGGCAACTGGTATTTCTTAACAGAAAATAAATATCCCTCCATATCCCTCCCAGTTCAGTTGTCCGTTAATCTACTATCACAAGGCTGTAAGAAAAGGAGGGAGACAGAAACTAAAATATAAAATGTTTGCAGGGAAATGAAATAAGCCCGCTGAAATGATAAAGTGTGCGGTTGTGCTGATCACACTTGTGTATGGTCCACCCACAAGCATTTCTTCGACGGTTTTCCTTGGGTTCCTAGCAGCCAAAGAAAATCGCAAAACGCAATTGCCAAAAAATTGCAGCGCAGAATCACAAAAAAAGCAGTGCTATTGCGTTTTGTGATTTGCAGTGTACAAAGTTGCCAGGGCAGTGTACAGTTATTATTGTTTAGTATTTATATAGTGCCGACATCTTCCACTGTACACGTAACACACTACACATTGTACCGGCATTACTTCCGCTGTGTACGCGTTGATACTAATTAGAAAGTGTTCCTAATAAATACCGGTAATAGTCAAATGCTCAGTGGCAGGATTGCTCCGGAGAGCTTTGGCAGGGAGGGCGTACGTACTGTTTCAGTTGGCTGTATTTTGGGAGCGGGAAGAAGTTGAGAGACAGCTCTCCTTACGCTAGGTAATATACGGGGGTATAAAAATGTATTCCCCTACTGATTTAAATTCCCACTGCGCTGCTATAGCCGTAGTTAACATTACAGTGTATAGCTGTGCCCAAGTCATGCAATGCAGTGCAGGTGCTGAAGCGACCTGACTCGGGTTGGAGGTGACTGCAGGTTGTATGCAGCTTGGAAATGGGCCAATCAGAGACCACAGGAAGTGCTTTTGATTGGCTCACTTTAAAGGGAACCTAAACTGAGAGGGATATGGAGGTTTCCGTTTAAACAATACCAGTTGCCTGCCAGTCCTGCTGATCTCTTTGCCTGCAGCAGTGGCTGAAACAAGCATGCAGTTAATCCAGTCTGACTTAAGTGGGCTGTGGCTAAATGTATTAAAGACACAGGATCAGCAGGAGTGTCAGGCTACTGGTAGTATTTTAAAAGAAAAAAAATCCATATCCTTCTCAGTTTAGGTTCCCTTTAAAGCTGGATGCAGTTAGCGACTCATTGACCATCTCTTATATGTATCGCTATATCATCAACATGGGTCTCAGCATCAACATGGGTTTACTAAAGACAGGTCCTGTTTGACTAACATGCTCAGCTTTTATGAGGTAGTGAATGCTAATATGGATATTGGGAATGCTGTAGATGTGATATACTTGGACTTTGCAAAGGCCTTCGACACTGTTCCCCACAGAAGTCTGGTGCAAAAGTTGAGGATGCAAGGACTGGGGAAGAGTTTGTGTGCATGGATAGGGAACTGGCTAATGGACAGAAAACAAAGAGTTGTGGTCAATGGATCGTACTCAAAATGGGAGACTGTTAGCAGTGGGGTCCCACAGGGGTCTGTACTGGGTCCAGTGCTCTTCAATTTATTTATTAATGACCTAGTAGATGCAGTAGTGAGCAATGTTGCTATTTTTGCAGATGATACAAAATTGTGCAGAATCATCAACTCTCAGGAAGATAGTGTCATATTGCAACAGGATCTGGATAGGATGGCTATATGGGCACATACATGGCAGATGAAATTCAATGTTGACAAATGTAAAGTCATGCATTTTGGTCGTACCAATGGTCTAGCACCATACAAAATAAATGGGATACAGTTGGGAACATCAAACTTGGAGAAGGACTTAGGAGTACTCATCGACAACAAGTTAAATAATCGTACTCAATGCCAAGCCGATGCAGCTTAAAGCGAACAAAATTTTGGGATGCATTAAAAGGGAAATAAAAACTCGAGATGCTAGCATAATATTGCCCCTGTTTAACTCTCTAGTAAGGCCACATCTGGAATATGGAATTCAGTTCTGGGCACCACATTACAAAAAAGATATTGCAGTTTTAGAGCAGGTGCAGAGACGAGCTACAAAATTGATACGTGGGATGGAAGGTCTCGCTTACCAAGAAAGGTTAGATAAACTGGGTTTATTTAGTCTAGAGAAAAGACGCCTTAGAGGAGATCTAATTAACATGTATAAATACATTAGAGGGCAATATAATAGCTTGGCGGATGAGCTTTTTGTCCCTAGGCCTTCTCAAAGGACTAGAGGACATGAGCTGCGCATGGAGGAAAAACGTTTTAGTCATTTATTTAGGAAAGGGTTCTTTACAGTAAGAGTGGTTAAGATGTGGAATGCATTGCCACAGGAAGTCGTTATGGCAAACTCTATACCTGCATTTAAAGGGGGCTTAGATGCTTTCCTTGCGTTGAAAGACATCCATGGCTACAATTACTAGGTTATGCCTAATGATGTTGATCCAGGGATTTTATCTGATTGCCATCTGGAGTCAGGAAGGAATTTTTCCCATTTGGGGCTAATTGGACCATGCCTGGTGGGGGTTTTTTCGCCTTCCTCTGGATCAACAGGGGTATGTGGGGGACGGGCTGGAGTTGTACTTTGTACTGGTTGAACTCGATGGACGTATGTCTTTTTTCAACCAAAATAACTATGTATACTATGTATACTATGTATGTATGTATCATGCAGTTGCCTAAATCAGCCAGGCCAACATCAGGCGGAGTTCTTCTTCAATAGTGAATGCGAGGCTAATGGAAGGTTAGTTTGGGGTGAGTGCTTCATGGCCACACTTGTATATGGCCCTGAGGCAGCCTTCCTGTTACCAGCTGTCATTACATGGGAGCGTGGCCTGTGGCAGATGCTGGGAACTGTAGTTATCCAGCTGGAGAGCATCTCCATCTCCTGACATCCTTCACTTCAGTGTCTCTGTATCGCTTGTCCCCAGTCGAGCCGGTAAATTACTTGATGATTTGTTTATGTGTGCCGTTTGCTATTTATATGCTGGTTTAATGAAGAGGATGGGAATATCACGTAATAGAATTATGTTTGCTCGTGTTGCTATGGAAAGTAGGATCTGCAGTAATAAATAGCCCAGAAGTTTGTAGTTGTACCCTTTTGCTTTTTTTTATATACCGTACCACAATTTAAAGAGAAACTTTAAACAAGGATTGAACTTCATCCCAATCAGTAGCTGATGCCCCCTTTCCCATGAGAAATCTTTACCTTTTCTCCAATAGATCAGGGGGGGAGGGGGGGGGGGGGTCTGTATGGCTGATATTGTGGTAAAACCCCTCCCACATTGTGATGTCAGGACTATGGCCCTGACCGTTTCCAGTCTGTGAACTTTGTTGCCTTGCAGAAAACAGCTGTTTTTAACTGCAAAGCAAGCAGTATCTCCCTCTGTGCATATATAATAACCTGTATAATATCTGTAACCTAAACTAATGTCCAGCGCTGCGTAATATGTTGGCGCTTTATGAATACAATAAATAAATATATACATATATCACACAAAATCGGTCATAGCTTGAGCTATATTTTATTTTTTTACTTCTTAATCTGCAATATATTTTTATTTTCATTCCATACTACTATCTTCCAAGAAAGTTCCTTTTTAAAGCAAATCTCAAGCGAAAATAAACTTGTGATATAATGAATTGTATGTGTAGTACATATAATTAATAGAACATTAGTAGCAAAGAAGAGAGTCCCATATCTTTATTTTCAGTTATGCAGCTATATTTAGAACGTTGCATCAGACTTTCACTGCTGCATTTTAGAATTCACACTCTGTATTTTGAGCTGTGAAACAAAGCAGAGCTAATGACCGTTTGAACTTTCCGGCAGTAAAACCATATGTCAAGTTTTTGCTTCAGATTTGATTTATGCTGAACAGATTCATGAACCAATGTAGGTTTATTGATGGCTCAGTTCTCCAGTGGTTCTGATACTTCTTGTCTGGAAATACACAGAATATGCCTGGGATCTTAGCTGTCCAGCCTTTACCAGTAAAGTATGGTGGGCCCCAGGACTCAATCCTTTCCACTTTGCTATTCATACTGTTCATTCCAGCAACTAGGCAAACACATCCTTATACACAGAGAGAGAAAAAAACACTGCTGATGCCACACAGCTATATTTATCATTCAAACCTGGCATGATAGGCCCAGCCTCAACCATAAACACCCGCTTAGCTGAGGTGCAAGTGTGGCTGAGGGACAACTGGCAGAAACGAAATGCTGACTGAAGCTCTTGTCATGGAAGGTCAGCACCTGGCAGCATGAGGGGGAGGGCCACAGATCTCCATAGCTCTGGACATGTGGGCATCTTGGGGGTATTAATTCATGGCAAGAGTCAGTTTTTATATGCAGTTGTGTGATCCACCAATCACATTGTTATGAGCAGTTCGGGTTTTTCTAATGTTGCCCCCTTTTATTTTTAACACAGTAGCATCTTATATTAACTTTAAAGGACACCCGAGGGGAAAATGAAAAAATGAAATAAACGATTGTATCTATCTTCCTTCTTCTAAAAATGACTTTTTAAGATATTCCACAGTTTTATTTTATGTTTAAATCTACTTTTTAAGTTTCAACTGTTTTATTGTTTTTGCTCAATGACACATTCATTGAAGTATGCCAGAGCTAAAATCTATGAACTATTGGCCCTTTTTTATCTCTTTCCTGCTCTCAGAAGCCATTTTCTGCTAGGAAAGTGTTTTATAGTTGGAATTTCTTATCAGTGAGGGTCACACTGTAGTCCCTTCCTGTCTGAGTCAGGACTGAGTCAGCCACTTGCATACCTGATATTTAACTCTTTCAGGCAGAGAAAGAAAAAAAGAAAAGGAACACAGCCTAGTTATTTGTGCTAGGCACTGTACATACCCATGTCTATCTCATCATGTCACGTCACCTCAGGTATCCTTTAAATAGAGACTCTGTAACAAAATGTTGAGCCTTATTTCTTCTATCCTATAAGTTCGTATGCCTGTTCTAATGCCATCTGTCTTACTGCAGCCTTTCCTAGTTGCACTGTCTCTGTAATAAATCATATCTTCTTTCCTCTGTCTCTGTCGGGCTGAGGCTGAAATGTGTGGAATGTGCAGCACTGCTTGTCATTGGCAGAAGCTATACACACCCTCTCCAAGCTCTGTATGAGTCACACAGTGAGCTGTTCTCAGAGTGGTTAGAAGCCATGTCTTTTGTTTGTAAACACTGCATAAAACTGGCAATTACAAGCCAGGATTGCAGCAGGGAGTGTCAGAAACAGCACAGAGGGGCCCAGGAGAACATAAGGAATAGAATGGTATGCTTTTTATTGTAAGAATTTTAGAGTACAGATTCTCTTTAAAGAGTCACTGTGGTGATATACAGTAGAATGCTTCAAGAATGTAGTAAATTATTCGGAAGACTCACTTTTACGATAATTTTTCTTGGTTTTAGATTCAGTAACACTGCCTATATTTATATATTGCTGCATATTGGTACGTAGCCCCGCCCTCCCAAGGACGATTAGCTGTGTGGAATCCCCCCTCCCCAGCAATCTGGGAGAGCAGGTACATTTTGTACTGGCCTCGGAACTCTAGGTAAACATTTTGCAGAGATCACCCGACAGGACTGAAGATGTCACGACCTGTGATAAGTTTGAGAATGTAAATCGGGGAGAAGAAAGAGTTTACAATGAGCAAACATTGCCTGAATAAATGGATATTGTAAAAATTAAAAATAAAAAAATAGCGATTTTATTCGTTGTTAATTTCACTACAGTTCCTCTTAGCGAAGAGAGAGAGAAGCCGGCACCATCAAGTGTATTTATGCTCTTTAACCTCCTTGCCGGTTCAATTCCTCCGGCAAGGAGGCAGCGCAGGAGTTTTTTTTTTTTTTTTTTTTTAAATCATGTAGCGAGCCCTCGGCCGCTGAGCGGCGGCATTCCCCCACCCACTCCGATCGCCTTCGGCGATCAGAGTATGCAGGAAATCCCGTTGAGAACGGGATTTCCTGCAACGCTTCCCCGGTCGCCATGGCGATGGGGCGGGATGACGTTACCGACGTCATGGACGTCGGGACGTCATGGGGAATCCCAATCCGCCCCTCAACGCTGCCTGGCACTTATTGGCCAGGCAGCGCAGGGGTATGGGGCGGGGGGGGGAGCGGCGCGGCGGATTGCGGCAGATAGGCGGCGAGCGGCGGCGATCGGAAGTTACAAGCAGCTAGCAAAGTGCTAGTTGCTTGTAACAAAAAAAAAAAATTATGCAAATCGGCCCAGCGGGGCCTGAGCAATCCTCCTGCGCAGGTTACCCCGAACTGAGTTCGGGATAACCGGCAAGGAGGTTAATCAGATAAAAACATGCATACAGCCAATATGCGACGTTTCGAGGCGGATAGCCTCTTTCTCAAGCTAAGCTGTGCATGACCAAGTAAATAATGAACAAACAGTCTTTTTATACCCACAACATGGACATAAGGCAGCCAATCAGCGTTACTAACATGAACGTCAACCAATAACATCAGGTCCTACCTAGTGGACCTGATAGAAAACCATAGTGCTGCCTACCTGATAGGGTCGTTTGAAATGGAGTCCCACCACTTCCTCACACGCGCTTGTCCCAAGTGAGGCAAACTGCTACTCTTTGCTGGGCTGACATGCCTCACTTGGGACAAGCGCGTGTGAGGAAGTGGTGGGACTCCATTTCAAACGACCCTATCAGGTAGGCAGCACTATGGTTTTCTATCAGGTCCACTAGGTAGGACCTGATGTTATTGGTTGACGTTCATGTTAGTAACGCTGATTGGCTGCCTTATGTCCATGTTGTGGGTATACAAAGACTGTTTGTTCATTATTTACTTGGTCATGCACAGCTTAGCTTGAGAAAGAGGCTATCCGCCTCGAAACGTCGCATATTGGCTGTATGCATGTTTTTATCTGATTAAAGAGCATAAATACACTTGATGGTTCCGGCTTCTCTCTCTCTCTTCGCTACCAAGATTCTGGAGTGTTGCCAGAATAGCCAAGGCACTCTACTACAGTTGCTCTTTAACAACAAACAGACCAAACAAACACAGAACACTTATATCGTGCTTTTCTCCTGGCAGATTCAAAGCGCCAGAGCTGCAGCCACAAGGACGCGCTCTATAGGCTGTAGCAGTGTTAGGGAGTCTTGCCCAAGGTCTTCTACTCAATAGGTGCTGGCTTACTGAACAGGCAGAGCCGAGATTCGAACCCTGGTCTCCCATGTCAGAGGCAGAGCCCTTAACCATTACACTATCCAGTCTCTTTAAATGTATTGATAACAGCCACTGGATTTGCCTTGGAGGGTAGTGTGATATCGCATTATGTGCTCAGAATAGTGCAGGGTAGACTATCTTTCTTTTTTGTGGTGTTGATTCACAGCTTATCTCGACAGCATTTCTATCCTCTTACGTCTTATTGGCCAGCGCACAACTGCAATGAGTGAGATGGAGCTCCTTGTAAGCCTCAGGTACCGTTGTCATTATGTGCTGGCCGTACATGGGGGTGACACAACCGGTTTCTCAGATACAGTGTGGCGCGACCGGCTATATTTTAAATTCAGGTTGACCTTTTGCATTGCATTTGAAGCCATTTTACCACTTATGCCAAGTATAAAGACATTTCACCACTAATGCAGTTGTGTTCCCCAGTTCAAGTGATCCACCCATTTGAACCAACCATATTTAGCTAAGAAATGTCCTGAAGAAACCCATCAGAATTTGACTTATTTTCTTTTAGTTATACTATTATTGGATAATTGAAGCCCTTTGTATTAAATTTATTGTGTACTTTGTAGTCATAATGACCACATTTATTAAAAAATGAATGTTCATCTGTAATATAAAAAATACTAGTAGATCCAAGCCCATTAAAAAATGGGCTCTGTCTCTTTTCTTTGACTGCGCGCACACGCCCACCCGGCACACTGGCCCCGTCCTCGAGTCCCAACTGCTTTCCGGGTCCGTGCTGAGCACGGACCCGGCTACACAGAGACAGCGCAATGCAGGGACACTGGTTTTATTATAGAGGATTGTGGTCTACCAGAAGCTGGTGAGGTAATTTGAGGCCAGGCTGCTTCCATTTCCCAGTGTGGCCTATGTCCAGATGTCCATCCTCCCACCTATTATAGCAGCCGTGGTCCTAGATGTGTTCCAGTAGTTTTGTGTAGAGTGGGTGCCCCCATCCAGGTTTTTTTGCTCTCTGTCTTCCCATTATGGTGAGCTTCCCTTGCGCTCTGTCCTTAGAATCCTCGTGGAGCACCGGGACTCACTCCCTAATATGGGGGTTGTCAGGCATGGGTGAGAGGAAGTGAGGGACATCCATTAAAACTTGGACGAGGTTCTAACTCTTCCCCGCTTTGCCAAAATGTTTTGTTGTCCTTCGGTAGACTAGGTCACTTCCTATCAACACTGTTAAGAGCACAGACTATAGCAAAAACCACAAGGGGTTCTTACCCCATTCTGTACTACCCATTGATTAACATTGGTTGCACTTTTCCTGTGCAGAAAATGCACAGAAAAACTGACGAGTGGCGACGGGCCCTTAGGGCCAGTTTCCACTAAGCGTGTATTCGCAATGCAGTTATTCACATTGAAACTAAAACTATTGCAGGTCAGTGGAGTATTTAACATTGAATGCGAATTTGCAATTGTGGTGCAATGCAGAAAAAATATGTATTGCTTGCTGCAGATTTCTGCGGCATGCATCCGTTTCCCACAGCTTGATAGCCGCATATGGATTTCCGCATGAACAATCGCGGGAAAAACCCGGAACTCTGCATACTGGAAAATGTATGCGGAATGCAACATACTAATGAAAATAGTCCTTAAAACACAGCATTTACTACTTCAGTGGAAAGCTTGTTGCCGAATCTGAGGGGGTGATTACATTCTTGAATGCTATGTCAGTTTTATCCCACTTTAAAGGACTACTGTAGGGGGAAAAAAGAGTTGAACTTACCTGGGGCTTCTAATGGTCCACCGCAGACGTCCTGTGCCCACGCGTCCACTCACTGGTGCTCTGGCCCCGCCTCTGGTTCACTTCTGGAATTTCCAACTTTAAGGTGGGACAACCACTGCGCCTGCACAGCTGCGCCCTCGCTCCCACTGACGTCACCAGGAGAGTACTGCGCAGGCGCAGACTGTACTGGGCCTGCGCAATACACTCCTGGTGACGTTAGGGAGAGGAGCGAGGGCACGGCCGCGCAGGCGTAGTGGTTTCCCGACTTTAAAGTCAGAAACTCCAGAGGTGAACTGGAGGGGAACAGGAGCATTGGTGAGTGGCTGCGCGGGCACAGGGCGACTGCAGGGGACCATTAGAAGCCCCGGGTAAGTTTAACTGCTTTCCCCCTACAGTAGTCCTTTAAAGAGCAACTTTAACTCCGGATTGGAGTTCGTTCCAATTCGTAACCGATACGCCCTTTCCCACAAGAAATCTTTCCCTTTTGTGTATTAGTTCACCAACGATGTCTGTGTGGCTTATATTGAGGTCAATCCCCTTCTACAGTGTGATGTTTCTGCTTAGGCTATGACAGTTTCCTGCCTGTGAACCTCACTGCATGGAGGGAGGTGATGTGCTGTTGCAAATTACTAAGCAAGCAGTACCTCCCTTTATGCATTACAACATTTTTATTTTTTTTTTATTCTCACTTTGCAATGTATTGATATATTTTCCATCTACTATTATCTTTTGGTAAAATGTGTGACTGCAGTTCAGCAATACGTGAGGTATTTGGTGAGAGGCTAGCCTTGGTGTTGTGTGGCCTGTAGTTGCAGCGCTGTGGCCATGGCATGATGTCATCATCAGTTTGTGTCTTTTGCTTCCAGCGGACTCATTGTTCCAGAGAAGGAGAGTAACGAGTCTGAGCCGGAAGTGGCGGTTACCTCCGGTTACGCTCTGCTGCATTTCTTCAGCGATGCCGCCTACAACCTGACTGGGTTTAACATAAGCTACAGGTAAGATACCACAGATGGATGTGTGGAACTGTGCATCCCTAGTGCTTCTTTATCTGTGCTTCAACTCTGTCTCTGACTGACTACTCGGGAGGGAGCGGATGAAGCAGGAAATTTGGGAGCCGCCATAGGGGCCTATTGAATTATTGCTAAGAAAATTCCCGATTATTTAGCGGGTTTCCAAATTTTCCCTCTTTACCAATAATTCAGTGGGATCTTTTGATGGTTCCAGAAAATTAACGTTCTTGGCCTTTTTTTTGCGTCGGTGTGGACAGTTAAAGATGACCTAAATTCTTCCACAAGAGAGAAGGAAAACACAGAGAAACCTGCCCTTTGTGTATTTAGAGATAACAGCCTGTCTAAGGCCTCGTACATACGCCTGACTTAAGTTGGCTGCAGTAAGCCGTCGCCGACCCAGAAGTAGCTTTGGGTGGCCTGTACAAGATAACGGGAGACCGAGAAGAATGGGGAGAGCAATGGGCATCAGGAATGCTCGCTACACATGCCTGTTCCCTCTGTTTTTAGAATTCCTGAAAGCTAAGGGGTCCTTTAAAGCTAGCCATTGGGGGGCTTTTAGGGTAGCAGTGGGGTGGGAGGGTGGTTAAGGTTAGGCCCCGCAGGGTAGCAGGGTTAAAGTTAGCCATGGGGGGAAGAGGGTTTTGGTTGGCCATGGGGGGGGGGGGGGGGGGGGGGCTGGTTAAGGTTAGATATTTTTTGGGTGGTGGTAAGGTTAGGTATAGTTAGTGAGAGGCTCCAGTGTGAGAATATGCTGAGATTTAGCTGCAGTTTAGCTGTTGGGTATTATTTGTATTTCATACCGATATTTTACTATCGATTTTTCCACTTAATTCACTAAATTAACAGATATCCTACTATCTGCTTTTCTGGGTGGCCACATTTCCAGGCGCCCTATTTTGATGTACGCAGGAGGGGATTCGGGGGAGTTAAGTATTATTGTATCTCTGCAGTGTCTATCCTGTTTCATGGTAACGGTCATGGTGTTACATGCATGGTGTCTTATGCTTGTCTTGCAGCATTGATACGTGTCCCAACAACTGCTCTGGAAGAGGGACGTGTGTTCCGGGGAACAGTACCGGGGTGTACTGTGAGTGCTTCGAGCAGTGGAAGGGAGAGTCATGTGACATTCCATTCTGCCCGGACAGTTGTGGAGGTCCTGAACATGGCCAGTGCGTTCACAACAGCACCAAAGGCTGCGCCTGTCAGTCAGGCTGGCAAGGTAATAATTCACATACATCTGACTCTACAAGGCAGCCACGGCTTGCTAATAACACCAGATGAGAGGAAGCGTGCTTATTGTACATCAGATTGTTGTTGGACTTAGGGCTGTCAAAATTAAAGGGAACCTAAAGTAAAAAGCTCATGGGGTCTGCCGTATTAATTTCTTTTTGAACAGGACCAGTTGCCTGGCATCCTGCTGATATCTCTCTAGAACGACCCTCAAACAGTGAAAGTTTTTATCATCTGTATGTAGCTATTGACTTCGGGAAGGAGTTCCACATAGTCAGGGATGCATACACTCACCTAAAGGATTATTAGGAACACCATACTAATACGGCGTTTGACCCCCTTTCGCCTTCAGAACGGCCTTAATTAATTGATTCCACAAGGTGCTGAAAGCATCCTTTAGAAATGTTGGCCCATATTGATAGGATAGCATCTTGCAGTTGATGGAGATTTGTGGGATGCACATCCAGGGCACAAAGCTCCAGTTCCATCACATCCCAAAGATGCTCTATTGGGTTGAGATCTGGTGGCTGTGGGCCCATTTTAGTACAGTTAACTCATTGTCATGTTCAAGAAACCAATTTGAAATGATTCGAGCTTTGTGACATGGTGCATTATCCTGCTGGAAGTAGCCGTCAGAGGGATGGGTACATGGGGGTCATGAAGGCATGGACATGGTCAGAAACAATGCTCAGGTAGCCCATGGCATTTAAACAATGCCCAATTGGCACTAAGGGGCTTAAAGTGTGCCAAGAAAACATCTCCCACCATTACACCATCACCACCACCATTACACCACCACCACCACCAAGGCATGATGGATCCATGTTTTCATTCTGTTTACGCCAAATTCTGACTCTATCGAGACTCATCAGACCAGGCAACATTTTTCCAGTCTTCAACTGTCCAATTTTGGTGAGCTTGTGCAAATTTTGTATTGGATATGAATGGTATCCGGTGTGGTCTTTCAGTCAATGCTACTCTATCAGCTTGAATCAGTCGGCCCATTCTCCTCTGACCTCTAGCATCAACAAGGCATTTTCGCCCCCACAGGGCTGCCGCATATTCAGATGTTTTTCCCTTTTCACACCATTCTTTGTAAACCCTAGAAATGGTTGTGCGTGAAAATCCCAGTAACCGAGCAGATTGTGAAATACTCAGACCGGCCCATCTGGCACCAACAACCATGCCATGCTCAAAAGTACTTAAATCACCCTTCTTTCCCATTCTGACATTCAGTTTGGAGTTCAGGAGATTGTCTTGACCAGGACCACACCCCTAAATGCATCGAAGCAACTGCCATGTGATTGGTTAATTAGATAATTGCATTAATGACAAATTGAACAGGTGTTCCTAATAATCCTTTAGGTGAGTGTATAAGAAGGTCCATGCATCTTAAAAGAGAAACGGTGACCAAGAATTGAACTTCATCCCAATCAGTAGCTGATACCCCCTTTCCCATGAGAAATCTCTTCCTCTTCTCAAACGGATCATCAGGGGGGGGTCTCTATAGCTGATATTGTGGTGAAACCCCTCCCACAGTGTGATGTCAGGACCATGCTCCTGACAGTTTCCTGTATGTGAACCTCATTGTGTTGTGGGTGAGCGAGGTTGGGGAACAATCAGACCCCACCAACAGAGAGCTCTGTTGGTGGGGATAAAGGGGGGGAATCACTTGTGTGCTGAGTTGTGCGGCCCTGTAGCTAGGCCTTAAAGCTGCAGTGGCCCAATTTCAGAAACATGGCCTGGTCTTTAGGGGGTTTAACACTGTGGTCCTCAAGTGGTTAAAGTAAAGATGAGGCTGACACTACATTGCAACCAGGGAGTCCAATGTCCATGCAAAAAAAATTGTCTGGTGCTCCACTTGGATTTGAATAGCAAATTGCTTCTTTTTAGTTCAAAGCTGCAAACCTGTCAGAAAGTACACAGCGTTTCAGGCGCAGTGACAACTTGATAAAAGTCAATCAGACCAAAACATTGACATGTTCACAACTTTGAGTTGAGGCAGAGGTCACAATTGAGTCTGTGGTAAAACGGAAGCGTTTTCACTTTCGTTTTCAGCAAAGGAATCTGCACTGTTGGTCAATAGCAGCTGAGCGCAGCTGACTGTCGGCAATAGGGAATCGCACGCGATTTGTGACAAAAGCAGCAGCAGGGCTGTGGAGTCAGTAGAAAAATCATCCAACTGCGACTTACCAGTTTATGAAACCACCAACTATGACTCGATACCCAAAATTAGTCCGACTCCTTGACTCAGATTCCGCAGCCCTTGCAGGGATATATGGTGTGGGTACAAAAATCATCTGGCGCCACAGTTTATGAAACCACCGACTCCAGGTACCCAAAATTGCTTCATCATCTTGACTCCGACTCCACAGCCCCGAGCAGCAGTGCCAGTATTTTCACCATTGTGGGTAATCACACATTGCTCCTACAGCGCTGTGATTGTGCATAGGGAAGCATGTGTGTTTTTACATTGCAAAAACGCACACCGTTCTCGACAAGTTTGACCCCTGCCCAAAAAGTAGCCTTGTGCTGTTCAAATCCAGGTGGAGTCCCGGACTTTTTTTTTTTCTTTGCTAGAACCATTAAGACAGATGCTTGTTAGTGAAATGGATCAGCTGCTAGATGCTCTGATTGGCTGATTCTTATGCTTCTGGAGTGCCCCACTCCAGAAGCAGAAGAATCAGCCAAGCCTGCTTTGCACACTGGAATGTTCTGCTCATCACTTGTGTGTATGTAAAGTATACCTGATGCTGTGTGGACTGTAATCTGTTTCTGGCGCTATGTTGCACCCGTTGACTTCTTGTTTATTTCAGGTCCAGGCTGCTTAGTCCCCGTTCCGGCCAATCAGTCGTTTTGGACGCGAGAGGAGTTTCCCATCTCACAAATGGCCCGAGCGTCCCACAAGGCTGCACTGCTGGATGATGTCATGTGGATTGTTGGCGGCTACATGTTCAACCATTCCAATTCCCAGATGGTTATGGCGTGAGCACCACATTTATTTCTCATATCCTTATACCAGGCTTTCTCAACCAGGGTTGCCTGGTTGAGAAAGTCAGGCAGCAATGTTTAGAACATCATGAATGTTTTTTTTCGCATTATCTCTGAATAAATCTTTTCTGATGCTCTGAAGTTGTTAAAGAGAACCCGAGCTGGGGTTCTCACAACAAAATCCCCATACAGAGGCTGGCTCTGCCTATCCAGCCCAGCCTCTGTTGCTAATCAGATCCCCCCTAAATCCCCCCTGCGCTCAGCTAGACCCCATAAATCTCAGCCGTGCTGCCGACACGCAGCGTGTCGCAGCGGGCTGTGTTTAGCTTCCTAACGTCAGTCTCTGCTCTCCCCCGCCTCCTGTATCGCTCCGGTCCCCACCCACGTCCCTTCCCTCCACGCTGATTGGAGGGAAGGGACGCGGGCGGGTACTGGAGCTCTGCAGGAGGCGGGGGGAGCACCGAGACTGACGTTAAGAAGGTAAACATAGCCGCATAGCGCGGCTATGATTTATGGGGTCTGGCTGAGTTTAGGGGGATCTGATTAACAACAGAGGCTGGGCTCGATAGGCAGAGCCAGCCTCTGTATGGGGATTTTGTTGTGAGAACCCCACCTCGGGTTCTCTTTAAATACTGCAAAACAAATATTGTCCTTTTTAAATAAGTAACGTTCCAGTGCCTTTGCACTGGTAATAAAACTAAGAAAAAAACTCAGAATCCAGTCTCCTCACCTTAAGCTAGGGTATTTAAATATTTTATTATGTAATGAAGGGGGGTTCTGGAGGGGGTGTGGCAAACAAAACCGCAAAGTAAATGAACCCTCCCCACACTCACTCAAGTGAAAAAATTAGAGTATTCAGACACAGAAATAAGAGCAGAATGGAGGAAGTGTGATATAATAATTACACTGGACTGCCACTAAGTCATGTAAAGGATATGTCATGTGACGAGCGCTGTGTGTCATTAGGACTTATGAACGCGCTGGGCCTCCCGTCCTGATCCGTACATAGTGAGCTCTGCATAGTGAGGCTGCAGCCTTCAGTCACACATCCCCAGACATTTACGTAATGTGCCCTGAAAGGTTTATTTGTCCCTGCAGAATCAGGCGCAGTGGCCTCCTAATGCTGCGTTATGAACTGATATCATCAGGGAGCAGACAGAATGTGTTCCTGTAACTAATGCTGATCTCTCCTGCCTTCCACCGTGCAGCTACATAATACGTTATGTTATCGCCCTATCACTAGAGACTAGCCATACGGCTGTAACCCTCTCTTATCACTAGCCACAGAGCTGCACCACCAGACTGCATGGAGAGCATCACTGGCTTCTGTACCTCTGCCTCCCTGTTCCCACTGCATGAGGCAACTGCAGTGCATGCCAGTTACAGGGCACATGAAGTGAGAGGGATATGGAGTCTGCTATAACCATACCAGTTGCCTGGCAGCCCTGGTGATCTTTCATGCATCAGTAGTGTCTGAATCACACACCTGAAACAAGCATGCAGATAATCTAGTCAGATTTGTGTCATAAACATCTGATCTGCATGCTTGTTCAGGGTCTATGACTAAAAGTATTAGAGGCAGAGAGTCAGCAGGACAGCCAGGTAGTCTGCATTGTTTAAAAGGAAATACTATATATACTTGCGTATAAGCCTAATTTTGCAGCCAAAAAAATGTGCTGAAACGTTACCCCCTCTGCTTATATGCAAATCAGTGGAGCAGAACAGATGGTGGAGCAGGTTTTATTACTGGCAGAGGAGCGTAAGGATCGTGCACTAGTGACCCTGCTCTTACCAGCTGGCTCCCTGCTGTGTCCGTTCCCATCATCCCCCGCAACACAGTGTGCAGAGTGCGCTGCTCAAGATTACCTGTGTCCTTGGCTTGTGGAGCGGAGCGTGCAAGCAACGTGTCTGATATCTATGACGCCATCTAATGGCTTCTTGAGACACCGCTGTATGACACTGGAGCACATCTCGCTATGGGGAGAGGGGCTGACTTGTACTGGGGCACATCTGGCTACTGTGGAGTGGGCTACATCAGGGAGGGGACTTATACATGAAACTGGTTCCTGAGGGAATTGTAGGTACCTCTGCTTATACATGGGTCGGCTTATATGAGAGTATATACGGGGAACTGTCAACTTCCATATCTCTTTCACTTCAAGTGTGCTTTATGACAACAAAAAAATGTCCGTTTTGAAATCCCCAAATTACAGAGGCTCACACATGTAAAACCTCATATAAATATGGCAGCCTTCATTTCCCTTCACTATGGAGTACTGTAAAGGACAATTAAAGTGAGAGGACTATGGAGGCTGCCATATTTATTTCCTTGTAAAAAAAACAAAAACCAGTTGCCTGGCAGCCCTGCTGCTGCCTTTAGCTGCAATAGTTTCTGAATCACACCTGAAACAAGCATGTGGTTAATCCAGTTAGAAACGCCTAATCTGCATGCTTGTTCAGGGTCTATGGCTAAAGGTATTAGAAGCAGAGGATCAGCACAGGACAGCCAGGCAATCTGCATTGTTTAAAAGGGAATACCTTTGTTGGCCTCCTTTGTTGGAACCCCTTATCTGTAGTGTGGAATACATTCAAAGCATAGCTACAATTTCCACAAACAGGCAGGGTAATTGATTTCTCTGTCTTTAGAGTAGAACAAGGAAGAGCTGAGAGGTCTGAGTTTGATGATCTGTATGATCTCAGTGTATTAGTAATGTCTGATTTGGTTATCGCCGCTCTTACAGCAGAACCTATGTCTTTATGTTGTGATTTGCAGTAACAGGGCTGTGCTTTATACAGGTACGATCTGCTCTCAGAAAAGTGGCTATCTCTGAACGGCTCGGCCAACTCTATCGTTGTACGATATGGACATTCCCTGGCAGTGTACAAGGTATATAACCCCAGAGGTCACCGCTTCCTGCACCTGCTGTAAATAATTGCTAGAAATAGCTTGTCTGCAGGTTTCCTAGAAGGCTGAGGCTTATGTAACTTCTTCTGAATGGCAAACTGTCACATGCATTGCATTTTATTTTCTACAAAAAGCTTTAAGGCTCGTTCAGACTATACACGCTGCCATGCGCATTTCCTCAGCGTGTATAGTGTGCGACACGCACAGACAGCACTTCTACCGTTATCATCATATGCGCTGTGCAACAGATTTTCGGGAGTTGCAGTGCTGACCCATTCACTGTAGTAAGTGGGATCAGCAGCGCAGCGCATAATAGCACAGATGGCGTGCAATTGTATGCATGCGTTCCGATCGCACAGCCATCTCCGCTTATGTGAACGATGCCATAGATTGAGATGAACAGCGCAAACATACCATGTTGGTTTTGCTCTTAAATGATGGTAAAAGGCAGAGCTGGGACAAGTTTCTCCCGCAGAGATTCCAAAGTGCCCACTTCAGTTAGGCAAATGTACTCCCAGTATTTCCTCAGGTCAATACCCGTGTTTCCCTGAAAATAAGACACTGTCTTATGCTGGGAATAGACGGGTCGACCGGCGGCTCGATTAGCTGCCGGATCGACCCCAGCCGCGTCCCCGCGAATCGATTACCGCTCGTCCCCACCGGCGCTTCCTTATCAGCGCTCAATTCCCTGCTATTGTCCGCCGGCGGGGGTCGAGCGGCTTGATCGGGCCAGCTGAATATTATCAGCTGGCCGATACACGGTACAGAAACGTACGGTGTATCCCCAGCATTATAGTAATTTTTTGTGCTAGGGCTTTTTTTCGGGGAGGTCTTATATTTTGTGGGGGTAGCCAGATCCCCTGTAGTGTATATAATCAGATTATCCGTGTCATACCCTTCCCCCACCGTATATAGTCAGATTTCCGACTGTAAATAATGTAAATAGATTCCGCCTTGTATATTGCAGGCAGTATCAGCAATAAGGGCAGCGGAGGTCCGCATAGTCAGGTTATTTTAGGTGTAGGTCTTATATTTTGAACATACTCAAAATATAAGATAGGTCTTATTTTCAGGGGATGTCTTAAATTAGGGGAAACACAGTAGTTGTACCAAGTGAATCAACAAACTGAGCTCTGAGCGCCTCTCTCGGTTCATTGATTCACTTGGCACAACTATTGGCCTGAGGAAATGGGCAGAGACCCACAAAACCGGTTGCCAGTGCTAAATAAATCTTTATTTGTATCCATTCTAGTGTCGCCCTTGAGGTAAGCCACCTCTTTTCCATGTAATCTGGAGGACCTCTAGAACAGATTCTTGTTGTCAGTTTACACTACCTCTCTGACAACAATATTAAACAGTTTGTCCCTGGAGAACCCTCAGGGCTGATTCACACTGGGCGCTTTTGCAGCGCTTTGCTGATAGCCAGCGATCAGCAAAGCGCTGCTGCTAATGTATCCCTATGGATACATTCTCATTGCAGCGTTTGCGATCAATCGCAAACACGCTGCATGTAGTGAATTGGGGACGATCGCATTGGGATTCTCGTTCTATTGATTGGGAATCACAAGCGCAAATCCTGGTAAAACGTGATGATTTTGCCTGTCTTATTACGATCGCGATTCATCCTCCAATGTAAACTAGCCCGCTGCTCGAGGAATGGAAGGGATGCCTGCAAGCAATTTTTTTAGAAACCTTTTTTTTTTGTTTTCTACCAATAAACCACCTTTGTCTTGTCTTCCCTTTAGGACAAGTTGTATATGTACGGGGGTAAGATTGATGCCACAGGGAACGTCACCAACCAGCTGTGGGTATTCCACGTCCAGAATCAGTCGTGGGTTCAGCTCTTCCCAAACGCCAAGTATCAGTACGCCGTGGTGGGTCACTCCGCCCACATTGTGAGTCCCAATGGCAGTGCTCCGGTCATGCTTGTTTTCTTTGGTCATTGTCCACTCTATGGCTACATCAGCAGCATCCAGCAGTACAACCTTGGTGAGTGTGCCTATACCACTGCTGATGGAGGTATTTGTATTCTGCATGACTGAAGAGCAATTACATGTCTGTAATAGACGTTTGTGTGAAAGTGGAGTAAAGGTGCCCATATATCACTTCCATCAAGAGATCCATTGTTGCCTTTCTTTTTTTCTGTGCCACCACCTGTTTGTTATAATTGTCACTGTCGCCTTTGTGTTCCTCCACCACTGCTGGCACCGCTTCTTGTGTCCACTGCACGGGAGAAGCGCCAATATACAGATTACAGCCCCAGCAGAATCATTGAGGCTTCACATTGGATTGCAACAGACCAATACGACTCCTCCCTCAAGCCATGGAGGATTCTCATTGGTCTGTTGCTGTCTTTTGGTAGCCTGAAGCTTCTGATGTAGCTGGAAACTGTGTACTGGCATTTCTCCTGTGCAGCGGACCGAGTGGTGGAGGAATGCAAATGTGACAGCGGCAGGTGAGTAATATTTTTCAAAACGTGCAGCGACCAGCCTGGTGAGAATGGACGCCACCTCATTGCTTCCATTTAGGCCTGAAAGATGAATCGAATTTAAATCGAAATCGCGATCACCAAGATCACAATTTCAGAATCGTCAAAGCGGTGAATATCGCGATCACGTCATTTCCACATGAGGAAGTTTGAAGAAGCGCCTTCAGGATCCGCAGCGTTGGACATACCTTCCATCCTCTATCGCCCTCTGCCGTCTCTTGTGCTTGGCAAAACTTCGGGGTCCTGTATGTCACATGATATGCAGGAAGTATACCGTGCATTAGAGCCTACAGGAGGCAAAGTGGATAGACAGGCATCGCTGGACTCGTGCTTGAAGCAAGGACTGATGCAACTTGGGGGACAGAGGAGGCACAGAGAAAGACAGCGTGGGCACAGAGACACAAAGGAGGCAAGAGAGAGACCCAGAGGAGGCAGGAAGAGGCAAAGCAGGCACAATGAGAGACAGGGACAGAGGGGTAACAGACAGGCACAAAGGGGGGGAACAAAGCTTGATTTTAAGGAAATCGTAAATCGAATCGAAATCGTAATTTTGGACAGAAATCGCTCAATTCAATTTTTTCCTAAAATCGTTCAGGCCTACTTCCATTTATTGTCAGCATTTAGGAAAAATTTTGGACCGCACATCCTTGTATTTCTTCTTGTTGGAACAGAGCAAATGGATTCCGAGTCGTCTGAGTTGAACAGATCCTATTGCTTTGCATAGGATCCGGTTTATTTTTTTACGCACTGAACATTTTTTCTATGCTTGTGTGAACCGGACCTTATTCTGACTGGGCTTCCTTAGGTAAGCAACGCTATAGCTAAAAGTTTTACTACTTGTACATTCTAACCAGGGCTGTGGAGTTGGAGAAATTTTAGGGTACTTGGAATCGGAGTCAGAGGTTTCATAAACTGAGCTGTAGCAGGATGCGGATAATTTTTGTACCCCCCCCACAGCCCTGCAACGTCGTGGAGTCGGGAGTCGAGGAGTCAGAGCAATTTTGGATACCTGGAGTTGGGGTTGGTGGTATCAGAAACTGAGTTGTCTGAATTGGAGTCGCATGATTTTTGTGCCGACTCCACAGTCCTGTTTCAAACATCATGTTGGCAATGAAAGCGTCCATTATTTTGTTTACAGAAGAATGTTCCCCCGTCTCTCTCTGTCTCAGTGGGGCGGGGCTGGACTGGCTGCTGTACTCTTGCCACTCGTGAGAAGCTACGCTCTGCTAGACCGATTAACCTCTGCCCAACATTGCTGGTGAAGAGAGCTGGCTTGATTACATGTATTATAGACACGCAGTCAGTTCTTAGAACACTGCTTCCTGGACACGGCTTACCCAGAACACTATTTTCTACAAATTCTGATCAATCTGGAATGTGGACATAATTTATGGCTTATTGAAGTCATGCCCGTGACCCAGTGACCTGACCGGGTGGCTGATGGGCATCTTGTTGTTTTTCTTTTTGTTTGGAGCACTTGAAGAGAACCCGAGGTGGCATTTTCAAATCTTAATAGGACACAAAGGCATGTCTTGTGCACAATGACATGCCTCTGTGTCACTTTGCTGCAACTGCTATCCCCCCTCAGCTCTGCTTTCACCCCCCCCCCCCAACAAAATACCACCAGGCTAGCGACAATCTGCTACCCAGTACTTCCCGGGTCATAGCTTGGCTTCCGATTGGAGGAAGCCAGCGGGGAGCCTGTAATGAGTGACATTTGCAGGTAAATATCAGGCTAGCAACAAGCAGATTGCCACTAGCCAGTCAGTGTTTTTTTGGGGGTTGGGGGGGGGGTAGGACAGCAGAGCCCAAGGGGGGCTGGCGGCTGCAGCCAAATGACAAAGGCGTGTCATTGTGCACAGGACATGCCTCTGTGTCCTATTAGGATCAAATTAACTAAAATTGTAAATTCCACATATATTTCCATTAATTTATATCAAATAGCAATTCAAAGGCTTTTTTTCATCTTTTCAATATTGTGTGAAGAAAAAATGACATTTACAGAGAACCATTATCACTGTGGGCATTACTTTAGAGGACTGTGTCCAGCACATCCGGCATACAGAAACAATCTTCACCGGCAGTAATCCAGTGACTGAATATTAGAAAGCAGAAATATAGCATCAATATAATGTGTAAATAACTCATCCCCTTCTCCTGTGTCTCTTTCTTCTTACACAGTGTAAAGTAAACAGAGTTTACAGCCAGGAAGTACTCATTCTTATTGGGGAAGGGTGGGTGGTAGTAAACAGGAATAAAGTACAGCCTCCTCTTCACATCCTTTCTCTGTAGCTGAAAAATCCCTCGGCTGTTCTCATATGATCTGTGAAAAAGCAGTGTGTGTGTGGGCAGAAACTGTGAATAGTGACAGAGAAGTGGAACCTATCTACATGGTACAGCCCCTGCCTTCCCAAACGCTGACTTTGTTTCAAAAGCTGATAAACACAGGCTGTGATCAGAGACTTCTGAAAAGCTTTCTATTGTAGCTGGCTAAAAGCTCTATAGGTGTGTTGGGTTTACAGAAGGACAGTCTCTTTGATAGTTCCTCTTTAAATTGCAATGAATATTTTAATACTTTTGCAGACTGTTGCAGAGTATACAGTCTTGTCCCTCAGAGAGAGGCTCACAAGCTAATCCCAACCATAGTCCAATGTCCATTCTTGTCTAGGGGCTTTTTAGGGGGAAACCGATGAACGTATCTGTATGTTTTTGGGATGAGAAAGGAAAGCAGAGTTCCTGGAGGAAACCCACGCAGACACTGGGAGGATATGCAAATCGCATGCAGATAGTGCCCTGCCTGGGTTTCAAAGTGGGGACCCAGCACCGCAAGGCAAGAGTGTCACTATACCACTGTGCTGCCCCCCAGTCATCCCTTTTGTGCATGTGCGGTCCATCCACACATGTGCAGAAGAGTGCAACTGGTGAAGTTGAGCCAGTTACCAGGACTCCTACCAGGCGAGCGGAGGCATTCTGGAGGACGGCGAGGGACGTATGGGTGCTCATGGGAGTGGAGGAAGTATTGGGTAAGTATAAAATCTTTTTTAGTGTGCCCATCTCAGGTTTACTTTAAAGTTTCAAAAGCTTGAAAAGAAATGTTATACAGTTAGTGATTAAATGCATCACCTGAACAACTTTTGTTATGTCTTTGGATTCTCTCCATGATGAATACTGAACCACACGCTCTTGCTGGTGTGATTGTAGTGTATGTGGAATCCTTTTTTTTCTCTCCCGGGTAATATTGTGTAAACCTATGCTTCCTCTGCCTGCAGCTACAAACGCCTGGGACATTGTGGAGACGCAGGGAGCGCTGGTGCAAGGCGGCTACGGACACAGCAGTGTGTATGATGAGAATACCAGATCCATCTACATTCACGGGGGTTACAAAGCCTTCACTGCCAATAAGTACAGACTGGCTGATGACCTGTACAAGTATGAAGTGGATTTTCACAGGTGGTAAGTGGATTTACAGCCCTTACCCACGCCAGGCAACAGCTGATGAGTGCATAATTTCTATCAGTCTGATCCTTTGACTTTTTCTCAAATAATCAAGTAAACCGCGCTTTGTTGAAAGTAAACATTGTGCCTTGGTTTGTCTGCACTTCCCATGCCTGAGCAGATGGACCATGAGATGCGAATAATTCTGTCCTCCGAACTTCCGAAGGGAGGTTAGAAAATGGAATGTGCTGTGGTTGGGGGGGGGGGGGCGGGGAGGTGGCGGCGCAGATTTGCAGGCCTGCTCATTAATTCCCAGTCTATATGGTGGCATTCATCTTCTTCCAGAGAGACCCGCAGGTGCCACGGTTTAACCCCGTAGCATACAAATGAAGTAGAACTTTATTTGGCACCAAGGCCGAGTTTTTCCTGCTTCCCCCAACCTGTCAGGCTCGGTAGGGTATGTGGCGGCAGGGTACGGTTGGTGACAGGAGATCCCATACATACCTGCCTAGACGACTGGCTCGCTTCTTCCTCCACCGCGACGGCGACATAGTCCCGGTGTAATGTCTGGTTGCGCTGCCCGGATGCTCCCTTCCACACTGAGTAGCACGCATGCTCAGTGTGAAGTTAATTATGCTGCTGATGGTAAAATAATAAATATCTCCGCTTCCACACATCATACACTCACCAAATTTTCAGGGTAGGGAGAGGATCCCCCGAATGACCTCTATGCCAAATTGCAGCCCCCGAGCCCCGCTGGTTCAGGAGATAGATTAGAGAAACCTATCTCTGGAACCAGTGGGTCTCGGGGGCTGCAATTTGGCATAGAGGTAGTTCGGGGGGTCCCCTCCCTACCCTGACAATTTGGGGAGTGTAGGATGTGAAGAAGCAGAGATATTTAGTATTTTGCCATAAGCAGCATAATTAAATAGGAACTGTGGCCGCACAGTCTCCTACTGCGCATGCGGGGCAGCGCAAATCCAAAGGCAGCGTAATCAGACACAACACCGGAAAGGTCTCCTTGTTTCCGATCACATGGTATGACGAGTTCCAGGAGACTGTCAGCAGTACAGCGCCACCCTGTGGTGGAAGAGGGGTCGTGGAAGAGTGGTGATGGAAGAGTCTCTTCCATATCTTCCATCACTCCTCTTCCACCACCGGTGGCACGATCTCCTGGATCCTGATCACATGCCGTATCATATGATCGGAATTGACCAGGACCCCGAAGACCTGCCGAGAGAGTTTAGAATTGCTCGTGGAGGAAGAGAAGAAGCCGCCTGGAACAGGTAAATATAGCTTCTTACTCACACCCACTCGTTTGGTTGCACTAGTCGGCCTAACGAGTTATCCCGACAGAGGCTGCCACTCAAAAGCAGCTTCTAACGAGGCATCTCCCTTGATTCCCCCATAAAGTCAGTGGGCTAGTGAGAAGCCACCAAAGGTGAGTATTGCCTGCCAAATCCTTCCTTCGCACATATCACTTACGAACTTCCCTAAGGCCCGAGACTCACTGCAGAGTGCTTTTTGATCCTTCAGCACTGCATTTGCTCCCATTGACTCGCGTTTGCTCCCATTGGCTTGCATAAAACTACTGCAAAATCCCCACGATTTTTAAAAAAATTGCAATCACTGATTTTTATGCGAGTCAGTAGGGAGTGGTATTTCAAAACAAAAACGCAGCACTGACGGATGAAAAAGGGTTCTGCAGTATATCTCTGGCATGAAGGTTATATAGGGTCCTTTTTTTTTTTTTCCCGCAAAGCATTTTATTTTGTAACAAGAAACATGTCAGAGTATAACACAATAAAACAGTGTCATAAAATTGCAAGAATACAAAGTACATATAACTTCTGCCTTGGGTTGCTGTCATATACAGCGGTTTGATGGTGCATGGTAATCATACCATGCACAATTGCGTATTATCGGTTTTCAGGGGGCAGGGCGATGCAGTGGCGGGCACACGAACGGCGGAGGGTGAAACAAATGCTTGCTGGGATCCTACTCGCGTGTACTAATTGCTTCTTCCTCCTTCCTGTTCTTGCGTTCCATCTCCCTGTAACAGCGGAACGCACGCACAGGAAGAAGAAAGAAGTATGTACACGTGTGCTGGACCCCGGTATTTGTTTCACCCCGCCGCAGCGTTCCCTCCCCCCACCTGGCTTTCTATACTGGCTGCACCTATCCTGGCTACCTATACTGCGGCCACCTCTTGCTGGCTACACCTATTCCTGACTACCTATACTGTGGCCTCCTATTACTGGCTACACCTATTCTTGGCTACCTATTACTGGCTATACCTATTCTTGGCTACCTATGCTGCAGCCACCTCTTGCAGGCTACACCTGTTCCTGGCTACCTATGCTGTGGCCTCCTATTACTGGCTACACCTATTCTTGGCTACCTATTACTGGCTACACCTATTCTTGGCTACCTATGCTGCAGCCACTTCTTGCTGGCTACACCTATTCCTGGCTACCTATACGGCAGCCACCCGTAACTGGCTGCACCTATTCCTGGCTACGCATACTGGGGGCACCTATACCAAACTAGATATACTGGAGGCACCTTTAACTGGCTCTGGTTACCATACGGGGAAGATTGAGTGAGTGGAGCTCTGTTAAAGCAGCACCAGAGATTTGGGCGCAGCTGGCGCCGCCATAGGCTGTAATATGAATTACGGCTATAGTGGCACTCAGTGAGTCATTTGGGCACAGTCAAAAGACAGAGCACAAATTACTATAAAAACACTGTTATTTGGCTGCCAGCAATAGCTGGAAGCCGAAATTCATCTTTCACCACTATTCATGGCGACCTGGAGGGGGAATAGTATTTAACACCGCCAGGACTTGGGAAGGAGCAGGGAGAGCCGTTTCACAGCTTTACCCTGTGTACCTGGCAGCACAGCTTTACCCTGGGCTTCCCTGGTCCTAATAATTGTGTTATACTGTATACCGGCATTCCGTGGTATTTAGACAGTATCATACTGTGGAAATTCATAATGGTGCAACCCTACTTCCGCATACAGCAGAGACATTTTTCACAGAAATTACAATGAGATGTCGGTAGCACAAAGGCATGAAATTCAGACACCTTAACAAAGTCTGCGTTTAGCACATGATTTGCGCTCATGTTGAGGACCACCGTGCAACTCAGGTCCTTTTCAAAGGGAACCTGAAGTGAGAGGAATATTGAGGCTGCCGTGTTTATTCTGTTATAAACCATGCCAGTTCCCTGGCTGTCATTCTGAGCTTTTGGCAATAATTGTTCGAGTCACACACCCCTGCTACAAGCATGCAGCCAGTGTGATCACATCATCTGATCTGCGTGCTCATTCTTGGCCGGTGACTTATAGTATTAGAGGCGGAGCATCAGCACAGAGGTTGGGTAACTGGCATTGTTTATTCGGCCTGGGGCCACCTGGGGATAGCTGCTGCACTTGCAATTGCACAAGCACTTTATGCAGTGAACTCCGGCATGGTTTTCTTGGCGATGAAAAGGGCTGTACAATCTACTGCAGGCATTTCCCCCCCCCCCCCCCCCCCCCCCCCCCAACCTTTGAAAATGAAGTTTAAAATACCAGGTCTCACAAGGTTAATTTCTGCCAGCTTCTGGCGCATAGCCCCGCCCCTAGCACTAGAGGTTGTAGATTCTTCTCTGTATTCCAATAGAGAAACCCTGATGACGTCTTGTGCTAGGGGCGAGGTCACACACTGGAAACCGGACTTTGGGAGATCCAGAAGGGTTGTTATTATTTAAACCAGAGGATCATCCACTACGTTTTTGCCAAATCAATTTTGAAAAGCGATTCAGAAGTGATTTTGCAGCTCTCCTTTTAGCATTGCTCCAAAATGTTGCAGGACCTGCAAATAAGATTTGGCCAAATTATATTCGCCCGTTGGGTTCCCTTCCATTTACAGCTGAAATGACTCACTTGGGCTCCTAGCTTGTACAGAATGACGGTGGCCGCCTCTGTATTCCTGTCCTCTCAGGTTCCCTTTTATGATATATCGTGAATTAACAAATCAAAGTAAGTCCTTTGATGGAGAGTTTAAGTAGCGGGGAGAGAATTTGTTGCTAGCACTAAGTTTGGGTAATGTAATAAGACTGCCTTACTGGGGGTTGTACAGACTGATGATGTGCAGAACTTGGGCAGTATAATTAACAGGAGCAAGTTTCTCATTATAAGATAAGCTTCTTCCAGTTGCTGGATAGTGTATTAGTTAAGGGCTCTGCCTCTGACTCAGGAGACCAGTGTTCCAGTCTTGACTCTTGTTCAGTAGGCCAGCACCTATTTAGCGAGGAGTCCTTGGGCAAAGCTCCCTAACACTGCTACTGCCTATAAAGCACACCCTAGTGGCTGTAGCTGACGCTTTGAATCCGCCAGGAAAAAAGCACAATATAAATGTTCTGTGCCTTGTCTTGTCTTCATAGCTGATTTATTAAGACCGGTGCATGGAAACCTGGAGCAAAAATGGAGCAGCTGCCCAGAAAGTCCTCTCGGGTTTGACATGCTACCTGAAACAAGGATTCTGATTGGTTGCTCCATTTTTCTTTGCAGCGGACTTGACAGATTGGTGTCATGGTAGAGATTCAGATTATTGCACTTTCCTATCTGTGGTTACGGTACTCCTTACTAAATCACCTTCTAATCTCTTTGTGCCGCCTTGCAGGACGATCCTAAAAGACAGCCGGTACTTCCGCTACCTGCACACGGCGGTGATCATCAGCGGCACCATGCTGGTGTTCGGAGGGAACACCCACAACGACACGTCAATGAGTCACGGGGCAAAGTGCTTCTCTGCGGACTTCATGGCGTATGACATTGGTGAGTGTCAGTTGTAACATTCACGTTTCAATAAAGTAACTGAGGTATCAGTACATTCGTGTGGTGCCGACCCTTCTATTGATATCACTGCATTGCGACCCTGAGGTACAAGGGTGTCAGGGTTGTGGCGCATGCTTTATCTCTGCCTGTTTGAGTTCTCCTGGACCCACGTTTTACTATTGGTGACCAGTACAGCTGGGCATACATTACTCCTCCCCATATTATCATAGTGGCAAGAGACTTTGTGGCAGATTTATCAAGCCGGGTATAAGGAACTCTGCAGCAAGAGTGGAACAGCTGCCCGGAGCAGTCAATCAGAAGGCCGGAACTGATCCAAGTTTGATGGCACCTGGCTTAAAGTGAATCTGAGGTGAGAGGGATATGGACGCTGCTGTATTTATTTCTTTTTAAGCAATACCAGTTGCCTGGCTATCCTGCTGATCCTCTGCCGCTAATACTTTTAGACATAGACCCTGAACAAGCATGCAGCAGATCAGGGGTTTCTGACATTATTAGCTGCATTCTCTTTTCTGGTGTGATTCAGACACTCCTGCTGCCAAATAGACCAGCAGGGCTCCCAGGAAACTGGTAGTGTTTAAAATTAAATAAATATGGCAGCCTCCATATTAATCTCACCTCAGAGAGGCATGACACAGTGACTGTATACGAATTGCGCTCCCGGCCACGGGTGTACGCTGTAGGACGCGCACAGACCAGCGCCTGTGCAGTATGCCCAACCCTGGCAGCCAGAAGAGGATCCTGGGAGGCTTTTAGGTGAGCTTCAGGGGGCAGTTTCGCCAAACATTTTGAGCTCTGGTATCCTTTAAAGCAAACTGTGAAGTTAGCTTGATATGTACAACTCAAACCAACAAATGTTGATTCCAGTAATACCTGTAAAGGGGTTCTGTGGGGTATAAAAAACAAGAAGCGTCACTTACCTGGGGTTTCTACTGGCCCCCTGCAGCTATTGAGTCCTGCGTCGTCACTGAAGCCCCCCCTCCATTCGTCGTCACCGGTGACATGCTTATTATTTGTCTAACTGCGCAGGCGCAGTACAAGAAAACTTCGCTCTGCACAGTAAGCTCCTGATGACGAGGATGCGCACAGCCGCAGTACTGTTCATCTAGTTAGACGAATAATTAGCAGGTCACCGGCGGCGAGGAACGGAGGGGTCTTCAATGACGGCGCGGGACTTAATAGCTGCAGGGGGGCCAGTAGAAACACCAGGCAAGTAACACTTTTTTTTTTTTTTTTTTTTTTATGCCCCACAGAACCCCTTTAATGACTATACATGGATCATTGCCAAATTGGGTATTACCAGAATCCACATTTGTTGGGTTGATGTCTGATTTTCTGCTCCACAACGAACACCGGACAATATTTGAATTATTTCAGGCATGATAGATCCATCCCATTGTTCCTGTGCCATTCTTATGCGGGGAATTAGTTTTTTGGGCATATTTACTGTCTGATCAATTGTCCATTCACATGTATGAGAAAATCGATCAGAAAAACATTCAAAATCCGATCGTACCTGTCAGAAATGATCTATTAAGCCATCTGTCTGCCAAAAAAAACCCTTGTGTATTCCTGGCATAAGTTGAAATGATTTGACCTGCCAGTTGTTCTGTACTCCTAGGACAAGGATGCTAAAGCGGACCTGAGTAGAGATGTAGCGAGCAGTTTGCAGAACTGCTGGCTGCGAAGCTATGGGCAGCATGACCCCTGTACTACTTCCGTCTCCCAATGACCCGCTGTAGTACGCATGTCCTGAGCCAGATGCGTTCATTAGTACATATGCCCTGGCCTTGCAGTGCGCGTCCTTGATTGCACGCCTGTGGCCGAGCACGCTCTGTACATAAGTGTGACGTCATGAAGCGTGCCGAGCCACAGGCGCTATCAAGGACGCACATCGCTGGGCCAGGGCATGCATACTACAGCGGGTCATTGCGAGACGGAAGTAGTACAGGGGTCAGGCTGCCAGTAGCTATTCGCTGGCAAAGTGTTCTTTCCACACGCAGCACTAGACCTGAACTCAGAACTTCCTCTCCGCTCTAAAAGATAAGCAACAGCATAATCTTTAAAGAGAAACATTTCTTTGTTACAGCTGATACAAATCCTGTAATAAATCTGCAGTGTATCTACTTCCTGCTTTCATGGAAGCAGACATATTACCATCCTATGTTTACCAATTAGCTCTCTGCCGTGGCAGTCAGCTGACACTGAGGAATCAAATGACAGCTTGTGATTAGTCACAGATGAGGGGTGATAAGACAGGCTAAACTCTCTGAATACATACAGGGTGCATTTCTCTGTTTTCCTTCTGTCCTGTGCAAGAGTTCAGGTCCACTTTAAACTCCACCTCTCAAGGGCTACATCCATACCAGTGTTTAGGATGGTCTGAGAAATGGAGAAATGTGTTTGACCTGATGAACCACAAATTTCTTGTATCAGTCCCTTTCCTGGAATAGTACGGCTGACTCTGTTGCTTTAAAAAGCTCTGGTACTGTGAAGCAGCCCTATTGCTAGGTACACACCATACAATTTTCTGGCAGATTTACCTGCCAGATCGATTATTTCCAACATGTCCAATCTGAATTTCGACCGATTTTTCGTTTTTCCGATCGATTTCCATAGCGGTAAACGAAAATCGATCAGATAAATTGAAATTCAGATTGGACATGTTGGACGTAATCGATCTGGCAGGAAATCTGCCTGAAATCTCACCGTGTGTACTAGACATAATTCTGTTTTGCGGTGAGCTTAGAGAGCGCAGACTTGCTGATTGCAGCTCTTGTTAGATAACAGAATCTTATTAGAACACCTCTGATGTGATCGGGACAAGCGGGAGGCTTCAGATCTCTTATTAAGCTGCTGCACACGGACCTTCTCTGCAGCATTGCCTGCTAATTACTCCATCAGTGAGCAGCTTCCCTCTCAGGCTGGACGTTTTAATATCACTCCTTATTACTTTCTCTGTACTCAAGAGAATATCACTGATGATGTAATTCCAATCCTTCTAGCAAGCAGAACTCAGGCTGGCAGGAGAACTCCCGGGCGTGCGAGATTAAAACTATCTCCATAGGTGCATCACTCATTACAGTTATTATTTTTCTCCCCCTGCTTATAATCTATAAATGTTTTCTAAAACATCCATTTCAGCTCCTGCAAAGATGTGGGATAATTAGGGAATGTTGTTAAAATGCAAAGTTCAGCAAGAACTGGAATTTGCAGGGCTAGATTGCAACGTTACTGATTTTGTTGAATTTGGTAGCTGCCGATTAGGAATGGTCCTTGAATTGCAAATAAGGCCCGGTTCACATTAGTGTTTTTTTGCGGATCAGAACCGGACCATATACTGTACAAAAGTAACGGATGCGAACGGATCCAATGTTAATCTATGGGACTGTACACTTCCAGCCGTCTAGACACGGTACCTACGTTCCGGTCCCCGGATCGAAAAAATGCTGCAGGTCTTAATTTTCCGGACCGTTGCGGACCTGAAACGGAAGGTTTTGCAGGGCAATAGGAACCAATAGAAAACGGAACTTAACAACACACTGGCCTCAATTCACTAAGCTTTATCAAACACTTTATCAAACGTTTGATAATTTACTTCATGGGTAAAATCTAATTTTGAATTCTCTAAGGCAGGGGTCTCAAACTCGCGGCCCGCGGGCCATTTGCGGCCCGCGATACAATATTTTGTGGCCCCAGGGCCCCAGAGCTTGTAGGGGCCCCCAGTGGCTACAAGAGGAAAAAAAAAATTTTCAAATCGGCCTTATAGTTTTTGAGAAAATCGATTTTAAAGTTGCAAAGGAAAAAAATACACATTTAAAAACCCGCCGACTTTAATGGTTAATAGCAAATCCACCTTAAATGCTAGAAACCCTAAATTTGCAGGATATGTTAAGGAGATCATTAGGAATAAGAGGAAAAAACAATTTTTCAAAAAGACCTTATAGTTCTTGAGAAAATCGATTTTAAAGTTCCGAAGGAAAATAGTATACTTTTAAATGCGGTAAATGTCACTTTTAGTAGCAAGCCTAACGGTAGTGTAATTTTACATGTATCAAAAGAAAGAGCAATACATTTCCTGACAGAGTTTCCAGGGGGTCCATACGCAGCCGCAGCGCTTTGGCCAGGGATCGCTATACAGCCGTAATATGGCTGTATGAAGATTCCGGGCATTTTTTCCTATTTTCCCAATTTTTTTTTTTATGTTTAGAGTGGGCGGGCAGAGGCGGCGATCCGCCGCGATTGACGTCAGGAGGGGCAGAGCTGAAGCTGAAAGCTCTGCCCCTTCCAGGAAATGCCGGCGGATTGCCCCCGGGGCGATTTGGGGGCTCTGCAGCCCTCGTTTTGCGGCGGGGACACGTGAACTCCCTTATGCGGCCCAGCCTCATCCTGACTTTGCCTCCTGCGGCCCCCGGGTAAATTGAGTTTGAGACCCCTGCTCTAAGGTGTTATATATTTATTGAATGTTTTATCGATAAACACCTTAGTGAATTCAAAATTAGATTGTACCCATTAGGTAAATTCTCAAACGTTTGATAAAGTGTTTGATAAAGCTTAGTGAATTGAGATCATTGGCTATAAAAACAGACCTTTCTAGCCGCTTCCTGTGTACTCTCTATGGTACAGCGGCCATCTTGGCTTGTTTGGCACATGGGCCTAGCAGTGCTGCAGGAGTGGGATCCATCCCAGTTCATTGATTTCTGGGAAGAGATAGAAGACATAGGGCCATACAGCATCTAGGACCTGATTGTCCAAGTGCAGGGGCAACCTTTCATGGAGTAGACTGTTCACCCACCATCTCCTGCGAAGAGCAGGCCTCCATCCCACATAGTAGTAGGTGAAAATTAAAAACGAGGCTATTCCAAGGCAGAAGCTGTAGAAATACACTGGATCCATAGTCCAAACAGCAAGCTCTCTCCTTAACAATGACCACAATGTATTTACTGATCATTCAGAGCTCTGGTGTATATATAGCTTATCTTTCATTCTAATTTTAGAACTTCCCCTTTAAAACGGAAACTGATACAAAACGTATGCAAACCGGATGCAAACAGAACTGAAACGGACTGGAAGCAGATTTAAACCGGTCCGCAACAGATCCGTTCGAACGGACAACTGATCCGTTGAAGCTAACAGTTTTGGCACAAAAAGCTAATGTGAACCTGGCCTAATTCTTAGTTGCAGATTTCATGCTAATTATGTGCAAGTTTATGTAGTTTTTAAATTAAACCAACCACATGCCACAGCAGCATAGATGGCTTAAGATGGAGTCAGGGCCCCTAGCCTTGGCACCTTGTTATGGTCCTTTTAGTAAGCTAAGTTGGAGACGGGTCAGAGAAGATTGCAGGTCGGCTCCTTGACACCCACTAGGCCCCAGGCACCTGCCTAGGTTGCCTGGTGGATGGTCCTGCTCTGTACAGCAGCATGTACTCAGTCCACTTAAAGGTCAACTGAAGTGAGATAGATATGGAGGCTGCCATATTTATTTTCTTTTAAGCAATGCCAGTTGCCTGGCTGTCCTGCTGATCCCCTGCCTCCAATTATTTTAGCCATAGCCCCTGAACAAGCATGCAGTAGATTAGGCGTTTCTGACATTGTCAGATCTCACAAGATTAGCTACATGCTTGTTTCTGAGATTATTATTATTATTATTATCTGAGATTATTCAGACGCTACTGCAGCCAAATACATCAGCAGGGCTGACAGGCAACTGTTTAAAATGAAATGAAAATGGCAGCCTCCATGTACCACTCACTACAGTTCTTTAAAGGAAATCCAAGGTAAAAAAAATAAATTAAAAAGCTTTACTTATCTGGGGCTTCTGTTAGCCCCTAGAAGTGTATGGCATCCATTACTGACGTTTCATCTCCTCCAGGGTCCCACTTTAACTTTCGGAAGCTTGGCGATCCAGGCCCGGGACGTGGGCTTCTGCGAATGCCCATAAGTACATGACCTAGCCAAATAGGAGTCCAGGCTAGCACACCATACAAGTTGCAATAGTCTTCTTTTATTGCTACATCAGCACATTAAAGTGACAATTGTTTCGGGGCCAATGACAGGTCCCCTTCATCAGACAGTGCAGACAAATGTTTGTCTGCACTGTCTGAAGGGGACCTGTCATTGGCCCCGAAACAATGTGCTGATGTAGCAATAAAAGAAGACTATTGCAACTTGTATGGTGTGCTAGCCTGGACTCCTATTTGGCTAGTGGGATTTGGTGCGTGGGCTCAGCACAGACAGGCTATGCACCCACCTTACGGGTAAGGTGTGCCACCACCACTTTCCTTCTGCTAAGTACATGACCTCGGCCTGGTTCCTCACACTTCCCAAAGTTGAAGTGGGACCCTGGAGGAGACGGAACATCAATGAGTAAATAAGCAAAGTTCCAAATGCTAGACCCCAGCTCCTGCAGATGTGATGGTGGGGTGAGGTACTTGTGGGGGTGTTAGATGGATAAAGGTGGGAATTTCTAATTACTGTCCTTTAATAAAGCAGACCTGAACTCCGCTCTAAAAGATAAGCAACATCATAATAACCTTTAAATAAAAACCTTTCTTTGTTACAGCTGATACAAATCCTGCAATAGATCTGCAGTGGGTCTACTTCCTGCTCTCATGGAAGCAGACATAGGGTTAGCATTCTGTGGTTACAAATTAGCTGCTCTGCCGAGGCAGCCAGCTGACACAGCTGAGAGATCAAATTACACCTTGTGATTAGTCACAGATGAAGCGGAGTTAGACAAGCTAAACTCTCTAAATACACACAGGAAGCATTTGTCTAGGTTTTCCTTCTGCCCTGTGCAAGAGTTCAGGTCCACTTTAAAGAAAATCCGTAATGAAAAAACCTCCCATGGGTGGTACTCACCTCGGGTGGGGGAAGCCTCCGGATCCTATTGAGGCTTCCCCCGTCCTCCTCGGTCCCACAGCGGCGGAGAAAAGCTCCCGGAGCGACAGTGATGTAAATATTTCCCTCTTGACTCCAGCGCAGGCGCAGTATCTGCTCTTCCCACGGAGATAGGCGAAAATAGCTGATTTCCGTCGGGCTGCTCTACTGTGCAGGCGCACGTCTCCTGCACAGTAGATCAGACCCGACGGAGATCGGCTATTTTCACCTATTTCCGTGGGAAGAGCCACAACAGCGCCCCCACTGGAGCCAGAAAAGGTGAATATTGCACAGCTCGACAATTATCGGCTGTGCGTTCCGGGGGCTGCAGCGAGACCGCCATGGGACACAGGAGGACTGGGGAAACCTCGATAGGGTCCAGCGGCTTCCCCCTACTGAGGTGAGTACCCCCCAGGGGAACTTTTTTTCAGTACAGGTTTTCTTTAAATATAGGTATCTCGCATGCTGGTCATGGCTTCCCCAACTCCCCTTTAGAAGCCTCCATTATCTGATCCAGCCTTCTGCATCCGCAGGTAGCAGTCACATATAGCTACTCATCACCTGTAGTACCACATTATTGTTGTATTTCACCTCCCCATTGCTGCTGTGTCTGAGAGATCCTCCCTCAGTTCTCAGCCTGACAGGAAATCTGTTTCTCTCTGCTATTCTGTGCTGTAGATAAACTGTTGGTTTAAGTTAGTAATGTTGATCTCTTTCCCGCTCAGCTTGTGACACGTGGAGTCTGCTGCCTCCGCCCACACTTCACCACGACGTCAACCGTTTTGGACATTCTGCAGTCCTGAAAAATGGGTAAAACACTTTCATAAAAGCTTTTACTTTTTGTTTTTAATAAAAATGATTTGTAAAGGCTGTCCAAGGCTTCTGGCATTTGTTGATTTTTCTACTTCTATTAATGCACCTTCATTTCTTTTCAGCACCATGTTGGTGTTTGGTGGATTCAACAGCCTCCTCCTCAGCGACGTCCTGATGTACACCTCCAAGAATTGTGAAGCCTTTACCAGTAACTCCAGCTGCGTGGGGGCGGGGCCAGGCATCCGCTGTGTCTGGGACAATGGCACATCGCAGTGCTTGTCCTGGGAGCAGGCCTCTTCTGAGCAACAGAACGCTGTCATTGGCTCGTGTCCGAAAGTCCCATGTACGTATTCTGTACACTCTGAAGGGTTCTTCTATTGGCCTCCTAGTTATCGGGGACTTGAGATACCTGACTTTTCAGGCTGCAGATGCATAGATTGAAGCTACCTGCACAATTTACATTTTCCTTACTTGAAATAACATTCCTGATCATTGTGGGTGATAGTTTACCCCGATCATTGCTCAAACATGCTTCTTGGGTTAGCAGTGTGTCTTTTTCTGTAGCGTGTGTTGGAAGAGGGCAAGCAGGAAGTCAGATACTCACCTATTTAGAGGGCAGGCCCCGGATTCCCGTGTCCTCGCTCCAGCACTGTCCCCTGTTCAAAAGTAGCACCTTCAGAACTCCTCAGAAGGCTGCAGAAGCACTTGTGTCCCTGAATGCTTCCAAAGACAGGTGCATGCGCAAACTGGGACTCGCGCATGGGTAGTACAGATCTGCTCTTCTTTGGAAGTACTGGGGGACACACAGGGCCGGATTTAAGCCAAGGCCACATGGGCCATGGCCTAGAGCACCACCAGATCCAGGGCGGGTGGGCAGCAGGCTATACTAGGGGGAAGGAAAGGGTCACCTGGCTACCTATACTGGAGGGAGGGGGATCATCAGGCTCTCTATATGGAAGGGGGAGGAGGGTCAAATGGTTTGTTGTACTAGAGGAAAGGGGGGGCATCAGGATAACTATACTGAAGGAAGGGAGGGGGTCATCACTCTCTATATGGAAGGGGGAGGAGGGTCAAATGGTTTGTTGTACTAGAGGAAAGGGGAGGGGCTATCAGGATACCTATACCGAGGAGGGGGGGGGGGGGGGGTAATCAGGCTAAATCTAAACTGGAGGAGGAGAGGAAGTGTCATCTGACTATCTATATTGGAGGGAAGAGTCCATGGGCTACCAATACTGCAGGGATGAGGAAGGGTCATCTGGCTATCTATATTGGAGGGAAGAGTCCATGGGCTACCAATACTGCAGGGATGAGGAAGGGTCATCTGGCTATCTATATTGGAGGGAAGAGTCCATGGGCTACCAATACTGCAGGGATGAGGAAGGGTCATCTGGCTATCTATATTGGAGGGAAGAGTCCATGGGCTACCAATACTGCAGGGATGAGGAAGGGTCATCTGGCTATCTATATTGGAGGGAAGAGTCCATGGGCTACCAATACTGCAGGGATGAGGAAGGGTCATCTGACTATCTATATTGGAGGGAAGAGTCCATGGGCTACCAATACTGCAGGGATGAGGAAGGGTCATCTGGCTATCTATATTGGAGGGAAGAGTCCATGGGCTACCAATACTGCAGGGATGAGGAAGGGTCATCTGGTTACCTATACTGCTGGGTCGTGTCACCTGGCTATCTATACTGAAGAGGGGTGGCTGCTGACATTGGCTTTGGATGGTAAAGGGTCAAATCCGGCCCTGGGGACACAGGTACCTCCAAGGTCAACCCAAGGAGAGCAGGAGACATATTTGACTTTCAGGTCAAATAATTTATAGAGCGGGTTGGACAGGGCTGGAATGAGGACACAGAGAGGGGACCGGGAAGGCTCTGAGATCCTCTAGATAGGGGGGTATCTAACTTGTTGTACAGCTCTCTTTGGGGTCACTTTAAACTGTTCATATTCTCTCTTATTTCATCTCTTCTCTGTTGCAGACTCTGACAGCGATAGTAAGTGTGACCAGTATACAGACTGCTTCAGCTGCGTTATGAACACCAATGGCTGCCGATGGTGTAATGACCAATGCATCTCTCTGAATAGCAACTGCACAGGGAGCCAGGTCAGTCACTCCAAACCACATCCATCTCATCCATCTATATCAGAACATTCATATATAAAGCCAAACTCCAGGACTTCTTTTTTTCCTTTTTTAGTTTCCGATTGTGTAGAAGGAAGTTAGAAACCTTTGGGGCTGGTATTGCTGTCGGCGTACTCACTGCAGGGACATAGCTTCACTTCTCTGGGATTTCTATGTGAAAGTTAGAAGTCACAGGGATAAAAATAAAAACGTGTTTGGTATTCGGTGCCGGTCGAGTTGAGGGAACTCCGCAGGAAATCTAATAGACCAACAACCGCTCCCTGCACAAGGCATTTTGGTTGTGTTCACTGATTTTTAAGGAATAGGGAACCCAGCAGGAAACACTATAAAATTGCACACCAGGACCTTTGCCTGCAGCCTTTGCGTGACTTTACTAAACCTAATTTGGTTGGTGGCATGGATAGTGTTTCCTGCTGGGTCCTCCATTTCTTACAAATTGGCTGCAGGGATTCTAACTCTGACCCACTGGACAAAATGTTTTGCTGTCTGTCACTATTAGTAACTCAAAGGGGTGGAGAGCGCTCAGTGGCGTAGCTAAGGAGCTGTGGGCCCTGGTGCAGGTTTTACATAGGGCCCCCCCAAGACCTTTATACATAGCAATTGATACAGCGCACCAAAACTTGCCAAGGACAACCACAGTGTCAGAGGTGCAAGAAGGGCATTGGAAACAGTGTGTTAAGGATTACTACTATTCAAAGCATCTATAGAAGTGATTATTACCAGTACAGGACCAATAGAGAGCTAATACTGTGATAGAGGGTGGACCCTTCGGGGCCCCTATGGCCCAAGGGCCCCGGTGCGGTCGCTACCTCTGCACCCCCTATTGCTACGCCCCTGAGAGCGCTTATTATGGGAATCCCTTTGTATAATTGTTTAGCCCGCAGCTAACCAGTAAAGTGTGGGTACCCACTCTACCACACAAGAAAAAAAATACATATATCCAGGCACATCACATCTAGTTAGGACATTAAATAAGTTATTAAGGAAAGGGAGGTGCTGAAGGGGGTGTGGCTAGAAAACAGCAAAAATCTATTAACCCCTCGCACTCTCTCACTCTCGCATGCAAATGTTCAAACAAATGAATTCACAGATTCACTCATCCAGGCACAACTTTTATCCCTACAGCTAAGTTAAAAGCCAGGGTTTTAGTTCACAGAAGAATGCATTCTTATGCTTAGTCACCTATACTGCGCAGAAGTACCCAGGTAAACATAGGTGTCCTAACTCTAGCCCTATAACATGCATAGTGTAAACATGCAAACACATTTATTGCATCAAACCTATCAATGGATTAGGAGCACACATCCTGACGTCCTTTCCTGGGACAGATAGTGCATCTTACCAATCGCACAAGGGAGCTAACGTTATGTGTCCATGTGCACCATGCACATACACCAGCATAACCTGTGTGCATGCTGACAAACACATACAGGGGAAGGAGGGAGTGCACTGAATTAGACCCTAGTCACAGGGGTCAGTAACAAGAAAAAAAATACATATATCCAGGCACATGGCATCTAGTTAGGACATTAAATAAGTTATTAAGGAAAGGGAGGTGCTGAAGGGGGTGTGGATAGAAAACAGCAAAAATCTATTAACCCCTCGCACTCTCGCATGCAAATGTTAACTTATTTAATATCCTAACTAGATGTGATGTGCCTGGATATATGTATTTTTCTTAAAGAACAAGTGACACCCATGCTAACCTAGTAATAAAAAACACATATATGAGTAGATAAATACTGCTTCTACTTACATAATATATGTATTGTGCTATCCACGTAATGATTTCTGTGAATTTTATAAAGGAATAGCAGAAAATGCTGTTCTAGGCAGTGGCCATCTTGCCAAGCTAATGCTGACATCATATCCTCCCTGACTCTTGTTTCCCCCCCTACTTTCTCTTGCTCATTGTGTATTCATCAGCTGCCTTCCTCCCAGACTCTTCAGACACTCCCACTGAGGTGTATACTAGGAACTGCAGTAACTTTTTTTTTTCTTTTCTCCAATCACTGATTCACCTCAGCCTTGCTTGCAAACACAAGTGAGCAGAGGTGTTTCAGATAAGAAGCTAGGCAGGGAAATAAATGGAAGAGGAGCAATATATTATAGATAAAAAGAACCCCCAGCATTCAACTGTATGGCACTGACTACTAACGGGCCAGGGCTCCTAAAGTATGTGATAACGCCAAACCATAACAGCAGAAAAAGTTTTGCAAGTTTTGAATGCAGCAAGAAAAATACTGTCCGCAACACTGAGCAATATATAGAGATTAGGAGCGTGCTAGGGCCCAAAAGAACAATATTGAAAAAAGGAGAGAAAGAGAGCCCACAACAACAGCACCGCTCAAGGATAAGCAAATTTTATTGATACATGATTACAATCTTTATAGGACATCAATTGAATATTCAAATTAATAAAAACACTCAAATTAATAAAAACACTAAAAACAGACCACATATTCCCATTCTTGACAGCTGCAATCAATCCTGCCAAATAAATAAACAACCTATACAATGGGGTGCATACATGTATATATGTGTATATAAACCATTGGATCACATATGTGTATAGGTCAGGTCTAATTGTACTGAATAAATAATTAAATAAATACACCTTTGTGGGCATCAAAGAGAGCCCATCAATGGTTGAACCCGGGTTCAGTAAAGTGCAAATAGTGAAAAAGCATGTATTGTACAAAAATTAGATCACATGAATTACATATACCACAAAGTGCATAATACAAAACACAAGTGAAAAAATGCCAAATGGCTGCAAAACAATTGAACAATAATACATATAGGAGCAGCCTATATCTAAAGTGCATAAGAGGAATGTGCAAAGGAAGATACTTAGCCCAGGGAGCAATGAAAAAGGACCAGGCAGTGCAGCTGAAGATGGGAAAGGGGTCCCCTCAGAACATTCCCAGCAGCTCCGCGGGCGTCACCCCGCTTTGAAAGGAGGAGAGGACCTGTGAGGTGTGCAACGCCAGAACGGCGTTTAAATGTAACTGGAGGGCGGGCAGCTGTAACTGGTTTCTGGGCTGCTGCCCGCCCTCCAGTTACATTTAAACGCCGTTCTGGCGTTGCACACCTCACAGGTCCTCTCCTCCTTTCAAAGCGGGGTGACGCCCGCGGAGCTGCTGGGAATGTTCTGAGGGGACCCCTTTCCCATCTTCAGCTGCACTGCCTGGTCCTTTTTCATTGCTCCCTGGGCTAAGTATCTTCCTTTGCACATTCCTCTTATGCACTTTAGATATAGGCTGCTCCTATATGTATTATTGTTCAATTGTTTTGCAGCCATTTGGCATTTTTTCACTTGTGTTTTGTATTATGCACTTTGTGGTATATGTAATTCATGTGATCTAATTTTTGTACAATACATGCTTTTTCACTATTTGCACTTTACTGAACCCGGGTTCAACCATTGATGGGCTCTCTTTGATGCCCACAAAGGTGTATTTATTTAATTATTTATTCAGTACAATTAGACCTGACCTATACACATATGTGATCCAATGGTTTATATACACATATATACATGTATGCACCCCATTGTATAGGTTGTTTATTTATTTGGCAGGATTGATTGCAGCTGTCAAGAATGGGAATATGTGGTCTGTTTTTAGTGTTTTTATTAATTTGAGTGTTTTTATTAATTTGAATATTCAATTGATGTCCTATAAAGATTGTAATCATGTATCAATAAAATTTGCTTATCCTTGAGCGGTGCTGTTGTTGTGGGCTCTCAAGTTTTGAATGCAGGATTAGCATCTTTATCACTTAATACACTCAGACCAGTTGCTGTTGAAATTAGATTTTTATGGTGACAATACCGCTTTAAAGGGAACCTTAACTGAGAGGGTTATCGATGTTTCCTTTTGAAACAATACCAGTTGCCTGTCAGCCCTGCTGATCACTTTGGCAGCAGTAGTGGCTGATTCACAACCCTGAAACAAGCATTCAGCTATTCCAGTCTGACTTCAGTCAGAGCACCTAATCTGCATGCCTGTTCAGGGGCTGTGGCTAAACGTATTCGAGACACAGGATCAGCAGGAGTGTCAGGCAACTGCCATTATTTTAAAAGGAAAAATCCATATCCTTCTCAGTTTAGGTTCCTTTTAAAGGGACTCAGAGCTCAATGAATCAAAAAGTTTTATACATACCTGGGGCTTCCTCCAGCCCCATACGCACGGATTGCTCCCACGCTGCCGTCCACCGCTGCCTGCAGCTACGAGAACCGGGCCCCCGCACTTCCGTCAGTCGGAGCCAGTCTACGCAGGATAAGTGCGCTCTTTGCATATCTCTCCAGCAGCCGTGGCCTAATTAGTGGCCGAGAGCTGTTGGCAAGCTGTGGCTATACAGACGGAGGCTTCTGAAGTGCTTCAGCAAAATTCGAAAACATGACTGCAACTGCACTGCTGAAGAGGGGGAGCAGAGGGTCACCTGTGCTAGAATTACAGCCAATCAGGTAAGGGAGACCCCTCCCAATCCTGCATCATTAAAAGGAACCCTATGGCCTCAAGTCACTAAGATTTATCAAACACTTTATCAAACGTTTGATAATTTACCTCATGGGTAAAATCTAATTTTGAGTTCACGAAGGTGTTCTATATCTATCAAATGTTTTATTGATAAAATGTTCAATAAATCTATAACAGCTTAGTGAATTCAAAATTAGATTTTACACATGAGGTAAATTATCAAACATTTGATAAAGTGTTTGATAAAGCTGAATTGAGGCCATGTGTGAGACATACAGAGGCTGCCGTATTTATTTACATTCAAAAAATTAGTTGTCCTGCAGCCCTGCTGACCTGAAACAAGCATGCAGCTAATCTTGTTAAATTTGTCATAGACATCTAATCTGCATGCTTGTTCAGGATCTATGGCTAGAAGTATTAGAGGCAGAGGATCAGCAGGTCAGCCAGGCAGTGTGCAATATTTAAAAGGAAATAAACATGTCAGCCTCCATATCCTTCTCACCTCGGGTTCAGAGCCTAGCATGGTAGATTTGTGAGAGGGCCCCGACTACTAGCCTTCCCTTTCACCAATAAAGGGGCCCTTCCTTCAGATCTGGTGTTGTTGTAGCAGCTACAACAACACCAGATCTGAAGGAAGGGCCCCCAAATCTGACCATGATAATGTTCACGCCTGTAACAGAGGTAGCTACAATGTAGCTACCTCTGTTACAGGCGTGAACATTATCATGGTCAGACTTGTTTTAGGTCCCTTGTGAGATGGGCCCTCAGGCTATGAGGGTCACCAGGGGAGGCAAGGAAAGGGGTGTGAACATTGGGAGCCCCAATAAAGTTTTTCTGGGCCCCCCATGATTTGTAGTTAAGCCCCTGGATGCCCTATAAATATAGGCCAGGTTATGATGGGACAGAGTTCCTGGCATGCAGCCTTCGGCAAGCAGTCACTTTCTGTAAGGGGGGGGAGTGCCGCAGCAGTTGTATTATCACTTGGCTGGGATGATCTGCTCTGAATAAATAAGGAAGTCTGGGATTGTTTTAGCTGAGCTCACACTATCTGTTCATCACTGGGACTGTTTACACAGTGTGTGAAGTGCCTGATCCTGCTGATGATACTTCCTTTATTTAGCATTACAGGGTTTACAAGCAGGGGGAGCACTTCCCCTTTCCCAAGTACATTTGCCTTTTTTTTTATAAGCAGTATCCTAGTTACACATGATACAAAAGCTTACTACCGGTATGGCTTCAAATGACTAATCATTGCCAGGTGCTTTAATGCAGAAAACAACTGATTTTACCAAACATTTTGTGAAATGTCAATTCACTAAACCTACAGGTGAAACTCACCAAATTAGAATATTGTGCAAAAGTCCATTTATTTCAGTAAGTCAACTTAAAAGGTGAAATAACTTATGAAATAGACTCATTACATGCAAAGCGAGAAATCTCAAGCCTTTATATGTTCTAATGATGATGATTATGGCTTACAGCTTATGAGAACCCCAAAATCAGAATCTCAGACCATTAGAATATTGTGAAAAGGTTCAATATTCTAGGTTCAATGTGTCAGACTCTAATCAGCTAATTCATCCAAAACACCTGCAAAGGGTTCCTGTTTCATATGTTAGTTTCACCTTTTAGGTTGAATTACTGAAATGGACCTTCTCATGATATTCTAATTTTTCGAGTTTCACCTGTATAACTGCATGGAAAAATGAAATGACTGACTAGTGAGGTAAACGCCTCATAAATGTCTTATCACCAAGAGCAAAAAAAAAGTGAGGTATTTGGTATCTCCAGCCGGGAGCTGTCGGGAACTAACAAACAGCCATTTGTGAGGTAATAGAAGGCAGGAGGAGCAGAGAAAAGGTGAAAACTAGATAAACTAGGCAGGAAAATAAAGTTAATTTCATATTATTTAGTACGGTAATTAAAAATGGTTAGTAAGATACTAATGGTTTTGAGCTGATACATATGTTAATAAAGTTAATTTCATGCAGCTTGGACATGCACTTTACTTGTCAGTGCAGTAGAGTCTCTGTTATCCGGCACTGATGAGGATCGGCTGATGTGTGGGCTTTCTGGTTGTTTAACCACTTCAGCCTTCAGTGTTTTTTCACCTTATGCATCTATATCTTGTTTTTTCTGCCACCAATCAGGCATTCTTTGGGTGTGACATTTTGCTAAGAAATATTTTATTCGGTACTTATCCGTTAGCCGGGCGCATCCTCTAGGTGGCGACAAAACTCCACCAGAGTTACATCTTTCCCTACTATCCATGTCGGCCTGGAGGGGGAATAGTAATTAGCGCCACCTGCCGGATGCGCCCGGCTAACGGATAAGTACCTTTTATTCTAAATTATCAAGAGAAAAATGGAAAAAAATCATGATTTGTCAGTTTTTGGCCATTATAGCTTTAAAGAGACTTTGAAGCGAGTCTAAATTATCTTTATTAACTTATATTTATTTGAGTAACCATAATCCCTGCCAAACCGCTGCTATCCCACGGCAAAATGAGAGGTTTATACCCTCCAAATCCCATCTGCAAAATCCACGACTTTCTTGGTCATGGATTTTGCTGCTCGTGGAGACAGAGCTATGAGCTGCAGCTCTGCCTCCATGAGTGTCACTCTGCTGGCGGATATCCACCTCTCCCCACCCCTCTCAGTGAAAAAAGACTGAGAGGGGCGGGGAGAGGCGGTGATGAGTGGGGAGTGACGAGCCAAAGTGCAGAGCTACAGCCATAAGCTCTGCCCCAAGCAGGAAGTGCTCCCCGGACACAGGAGAGGGGATTTGGGGGGTATAAACCATACCAAAGGTGCATTTTTTTCAGTTTTGCATCCATCACTATTTACAAGCTTATAATTTAAAAAAATATTAGTAACTTAACCTCTTGACATACATATTAAAAAAGTTCAGACCCTTAGGTAACTATGTTTTTTTATTGTAATTTTTTTAATTAAAAATTTAATTTAAATATTTTTGGGTGTGTGGGAGGTAAACCGTTAATTTTAAATGTAAAAATGTCTATTCATTTTAATAAAAATGTATGTAGATGTAGTTTTACTAATTTTTTTTGGCTTCCTGTAAGCGTTCTTACAGGAAGTGAAGAGGGGATGTGTAACAGAACAATCGCGGCTTCTCCATAGCCAGCGATCATTCTAAGGGACTTAGATCCATGAATGGGAACTGCTTTTTCATTCATTGACCTCTGGGCTAATGGGCAGCCCGCGCACCCCGGCGGTGTCGGCCCTGCGAACCCCAGTGGCTCGGTTTTCTCATGGACGTAGCTCCTACGTCCAGAATGCATATTTGGACGTAGGAGCTACGTCCTGAAGGCTAAAGTGGTTAAAGTCTAGTTAATACAGCAATATACTCCACTCTATGTGCATGCCACTCTGTATAAAATGTTAAAATACAGTAATTGAAAGTATATAAACCTTGGAACCCAGTCTTTAAGGGGCAGCTATCAATAAGCAAGTGTTCCAAAACTACAATGTACAAGTTATGTCTAAGTTTTTTTAATAGCTGTGTAAGCAGGTTCCTTTTTTTTATGTTAAAAATGTGGTTTGTGTAGAATAGATTTTAGCTGCATCCATTAGCAGAGGTTTTTTTTTTTAATTTGAAATGTAACATCACAGCCACTGCTGGTCTCTGCATCTCTCTAAAACACAGAATGCAGTATTTTACCAACCCTTTATTTTTTTTTTTTACTGAACATGTCTCAGTGAATTGAAGCTGTAGTGTTGTGTGTTGATGTACAGTCTTGTAACAAGTGTCTAATGTTGGGCAGGGGCCAATTACATCATATGACCAGTGTCCCAAGAACAATTATGGCTTCTACTGTAACAAGAAGACCAGCTGCAAGAGCTGCGCCATGGACCAGAACTGCCAGTGGGAACCTCGGAACCAGGAATGTATAGGATTGCCAGGTAATTTATCACCTGCTTACCATATTGGGTGGCAATGCTCAGAACTCATGGAGAAGCATGTGATCAGTTTGATCAGCTGATAGATTTGTAAGGTTTTGATTTGCTGGTCACGATCATGCATTAAACCAGGAAGTCATCACAGTAAATCAGAACCTCACAAGCATCTGAAGCTCTTATTTTATCTCCTTCAGAAAACATCTGTGGTGCCAACTGGCAACTGGTAGAGAGCTCATGCCTGAAGATTGCCATCACCCAGGAGAACTACGACAACTCCAAGCTGGCCTGCCGCACCCAGAATGCCATGCTGGCATCCCTCACCACCCAGAAGAAAGTAGAATTTGTGGTGAAACAGCTGCAAAGCATGCAGGTAATTTCTTATGCCAACTAATAAGGGCTGGTTCACGTGGGCTTCTGCGGAACGGCTATCGGCGGCACGTTTAGCTGATGCTACATGTTTTTCTGCTGCTGAGCAGAAAAGCGTTCGGATTGGTTTCCGTTGTTTCGCTGTTGCGTCTTGTTTTGAGCTCTTAGGGGACAAAGGAACCGTGCTAACACTGCATACTATACACAGCATCCATGAGAAGTTGACTGCATCTGCAGTCACTGTCGTTTAAAAAACTGCTCCTGTTAATTTGAATAGAATGGTGGTCGATTGCAAGAGTTATTTACCTAAAGAGAGGGAAGCCTCAGGATTCTGTTGAGGCTTCCCTCCCAGCTCCGATGGCCCTCCTTACACTCAGTGCATCCTCCCTCCACATGGAAGCTGTGCTCTTCTCCTGTTACAAGTGCGGCCGTGCAGTAGCCGCTCATGAGTAGTAGCACAGAGTGGCTCCGGCTATGAGCTGCTCCGGCATGCTTGCACGGCCACTGATGGAAGAGGAGGTGCACGGCCCAGATATGATTAGCGACAATGCCTTGTCGCCAGTCTTCCGGGGTCTGCGCTCAGTGAGGGGGGACATCAGAGCACTGAGAAAAGTCTCAATAGGATCCTGAGGCTACCCTCTCTTTAGGTAAGTATCTCATTTAGTACCCGAGCTTCGGCTTCAGTACACTTTAAACAGTGCTTTTGTCGCCCTCTGACAAAAAGCACTTTCACCGTTCTGTGAACCAGCTCCATGTCACCACATCCGTTCAGCAAAATACACACTGATAAGCTGGGATGCAAGTTAGTCACATTGGTTGTTGGGGGAGAATGAGGGACAATTGCCTGGTATAGCACAAGTGAGGGGAAAAGCAGACGATGTAAAGTGATGTAGTTATTTACAGTCAAAAACTTGTTGTGCTTTAACTGGCTACGTAGACACAATCAGAAACACTTTGCTTCTCTTAAAGGGGAACTGAAGAGAGAGGTATATGGAGGCTGTCATGTTTATTTCCTTTTAATCAATACCAGTTGCCTGGCAGCCCTGCTGGTCTATTTCTCTGCAGTAGTATCTGATTAAAACCAGAAACAAGCATGCAGCTAGTCTTGTCAGATCAGACTTATAAGTCTGAACCACTGAAACACCTGATCTGCTACATGCTTGTTCAGGGGCTATGGCTAATAGTATTAGAGGCAGAGGATCAGCAGGGCTGCCAGGCAACTGGTATTGTCTAAAAGGAAATAAACATGACAGCCTCCATATACCTCTCTTCAGTTCCCCTTTAACTTATCAAGTTATAAGGGGGTAAACCTGAGCACACTGGCACACATTTTAATGTTTCAGCCGAACTCCTGTGTTACCTTCTTTGTCCCATCCTCATCCTCTCCTTCCCTTTTCCTTGCCGCCCCACCTCTCTCTCAGCCTCTCCCTCTCTTCTATTTCCTCATCCTCACCCTTTTCCATTTCAACATCCTCTCCCTCTCTTCCATTTCCTTATTCTCTCCGTCTTCCATTTCATCATCCTCTCTCTTTTCAATTTCCTCATCCTCTCTTTCACTTCCATTTCCTTATCCTCTCCCTCTTCCATTTCCTCTTCCCATCCCTCTTGCTTCCATTTCCCCTTCCTCTCCTTGCTTTTCTCTTCCTTTCCCTCTTCTCCTCCCCATCTTTTTATCTCATCTTTCCCTCCCTCCTTCCTTTTGATCTTCTATCCCCCTTTTCCATTTCCTTTACCCCTCTTCCTCTCTCCCTCTTCCGTTCCCTCTACCCCTCCATGCCTGTACTTTGTCCCCTTTGCATGTTGTGGGGGATTACAGTAGTGACGGTACTTGGCATACTTCATGAAAGAACGTTATAGCCAGGCGTATTTTCCAGTGTTTATGTGCTGACATATTTTTCAATACTTTACCGTATAGAAAATTTTGGCTGTAGCTAAAACAGAAATACTATTGCGCTTACTGAACTCAGTACAGTCACAGGACACATGTAAATATCACAAAAGTAAAATATGCACATGAATGAGGATCCCCTTTGTATGTTCTGCTTTTAAGGGGCCCGTCGATTGGTCGATTTCAGCGATCGATCGATTCTATAGAATCTATCAATCAGAAATGGATTCTTTAAAATCTATTGATCGATTTGTTGCCGATTTCGATCGATTTCTATGTAATTGATCTATCTGACAGGATGGAAAATCTAGGTCCATCTGATGCTGGCAGCAGATCGATGGCCCATAGAGTTCCATTGGATCCAATGGTCCAATAATGCATTTAGATAGATTTCCAATAGATTTCATTTTGAAATCTATTGGAAATCTGTTCCTAGCGTGTGGCACACATCAGATAGATTCCTGTCAGATTGGACTTGACAGGCATCTGCCACAAATCTATCTGATGGTTGAATCTGCTGCAAATCTATAAGTGTATGGCCACCTTTATGAGCGTTTCCCCTTTGATTACAGCCAAAGCCGGAGCTCACCCCCTGGGTGGGGCTCAGGAAGATCAATGTGTCGTACTGGTGCTGGGAGGACATGTCACCCTTTGCCAACACTACCCTGCAGTGGCAGGCCGGGGAGCCCAGTGACGCCGGCTTCTGTGGGTATCTGGCCGAACCGTCCACCACGGGCCTGAAAGCAGCGACCTGCATCCATCCCATCAATGGCAGCGTCTGTGAGAAGCCAGGTGAGGACATGGAGGTCCATCTGCATCTCCATCTCTGCTGGAATCTGTAAACTGCTATGCAGGGGTGCTAATAGAGAAAGGATCACTTCGGTACATTCTGTTCACCTCAAATGAGTTCAGATCCGGTTCTTCAGGACTCAAAATATACTTTTTTTTTATCATAACTCGAGAAATAATGGCTATAGTAAAATATAGCATCACACTCCTTGCATCTTAAAAAGATTGGCCAGTGTCCAGCTATAATTTTTTCCATTGTCCATAGCCATGCAGTCTGTGAGACTGGAGCACTGAAGCCTCCATGTTTAAAAAGGAACCCAAGCTAAGAGACATGTGGAGGCTGCCATATTTATTTTTAAACAATTCCAGTTGCCTGGCATCCTTCTGGCCATTCTGTCATCAGTAGTGTCTGAGTCACACACCTGAAACAAGCATGCAGCCAATCCAGTCAGATTTTTTTTGAAACATCTGATCTGCATGCTTGTTAAGGTCTATGGCTAGAAGTATTAGGCTCTATTCACACCTGCGTCTTCAAAACGTTTTGCAGGAGTGATTTCCGCGATTTGATGCGGAAAAATCACTGAACAGTGCGTCAATTTTGTGGCGATCGCGTTTAGCGATTCTATAGCACTGAAACGCGATCGCCGGGAAATCGCCTGAAAATGGTACAGACTACGCGTTTGCATTTGGCATTTTTGCCTGTTTTTGGGCGATTAGCGCAAATCGCCCAAGTAAGAACGGGCCCATAGGGTTTCATTACGCTATCGCTTTTAAAAAGTGCTAGCGTTTGAGTGTTTTGCCGAAATCGCGGCAAAACGCTCTAGTGTGAATGGGGCCTAAGAGACAGAGGATCAGCAGGACAGCCAGGCAATCTGCATTGTTTAACAGGCAATAAATATGTCATCCTCCATATGTCTCTGTCCTCGGGTTCCCTTTAAGAGACGCTTGTTTGCAGTTTCCAGTAACAGGAAGAATGTTGGGCTCAGTTGATGTCTCAGTAGTGACTGCCTCCCCTAAATAAAAACACTACATGCAGTAACAGATGTAGCTAAGCACTTTGCCTCCTTAGTTGGTTCTGGTAAAAAGAAGTTGGCCATTTAGACAGACTATTTGTTACTCCAAATAAATCTGACAAGGGCTTGTCAGATGGAAAATTCGGGTCACTCCTCTTCAGGACAGCCGCGCTCTTCAGCAGGACAGCGCAGTGTGCGCCTTAAGCCAGAGACGCTCGTGGGGCTTCGTGCTACTGTGGAGGCGCGGTTGTGCTGGTGCATGAAAATAAATGTGGCCCAGATCTTCTGTAGGGTCCCAGCAAGCAGCAGGAGGGACACGGTATGCCTCTATAGCGAGGGTCAGGAACCTTTTTGGCTGAGAGCCATAAGCACCACATATTTTAAAATGTAATTCTGTGAGAGCCATACAATACGTTTCAAACTGGGAGAGTGCGCATGCGCAGCAAAGAGCTGTCCCTGTTGTCATGGTGATGTGTATACAGTTGATCCACTGGGCAGTGGAAGGTCAGACGTCTTCAGCTTCTCTTGGGTTTCAGCAACATCAGCAATTTCCCTGAGAGCCAGACAGGAGAAATACCGACTAACAGCTTGTACAATTAGTTAGCTGACTTGGGGGTTGATTCACTTTGTGGGACCAGATCCCCACACTTTTTGCCCAATAGGCTGCCTGTCAAGTGACAGACATTCTATTGGGCAATCACAGTGCAGGGATCTCGTCCTAAAAGTCACTGTACCTGACAGGATCCAGAGTGGGACAATTGCAGCAGCTGTTCGTTTTGGAGTAGCGTGAGTAAGTTAGCAGTACATGCTACAGCAGTAGCGTACCTACTTTGAAAATGTTATTTGCGCTGCTTGAGCAGTGTAGCTTAGTGAATCAACTCTTAACTGTGAGCCAGATGTAGCCATCAAAAGCCACATCTGGCTCCCCAGCCATAGGTTCCCTGCCCCTGATCTAGAGTATCCAGAGGCTTTCCTGTTCTTCGGTTGGTTTGTGTTTCCTTACCCGAGGCTCCTCACTCTGTTAGCAATTTGTCTAACAATGTCAGCAGTTTTTGGTGGGAAGCCATACTTAGCCTATGACCTATGTGGCAGATTCTATGAGAGCCTTGTTTTTGTAGGGCGTGTAGGAGAGGCTGTAAATTATATTTCATTTCACTCTGGGTTGAGTTTGTATATTTTAGTGTTAGTCTCATTAAATGACACTTTTTTGTTTGTTTTGCTTTTCAGCTAATCACAGCGCCAAGCAGTGCCGCACCCCTTGTGCCTCCAGGGGGCAGTGCTCAGAGTGCACCAGCGCCAGTTCCGAGTGCATGTGGTGCAGTAACATGAAGCAGTGTGTGGACTCGAACGCTTACGTGGCTTCCTTCCCCTATGGACAGTGTATGGAGTGGTACACAATGAGCAACTGCCCACGTATGTATATCCATTTCCAGGTGTAACAGCAACAGGTCTGTCTTCCTTAATGCAGGTCTCATGTTGCTGCAGAGCCATGAATGAAGGTTTTTTGGGGTTTTTGTGGCCCCTTTTCACATGATGTGTGATCTTTGGTTACAGCAATATGATAAATGTATCAGCCATGAGTCCTCCTTCACAAGCTCCAGAGCCATTAGGACTGCTTAGCTTGGCTCATGTATGGACTGTTGTTTCAGACTTAAAGGACAGCTGAAGCAAGAAGAATATGGAGGCTGCCATATTTATTTTCTGTTGAGCAATGCCAGTTGCCTGGCAGCCCTGCTGATCTATTTGGCTGCAGTTGTGTCTGAATAACACCAGAACCAAGCATGCAGCTAATCTTGTCAGATCTGACAATAATGTCAGAAGCACCTGATATGCTGCATGCTTGTTCAGGGTCTATGGCTAGAAGTATTAGAGGCAGAGGATCAGCAGGAGAGCCAGGCAACTGGTATTGCTTAAAAGGAGAAATAAATATGGCAGCCTCCATATCCCTCTCACTACTGTTGTCCTTTTAAAGAGAGACTGAAGCGAGTTAAAATCCATGTTTTTAACTTTTATTTATGTAAAGCACTATTGTGCTAAAACACCGCATCCTGCAGCAAAACGAGGGGTTTATACCCCCCAAATCCCCTGGGCTAATTGCGGGGAGCACTTCCTGATTGAGGCAGAGCTTATGGCTGTAGCTCTGCCTCCTCCACAGTCAATCCCCGCTGATTGCCGCCTCTCCCCGCCCCTCTCAAGGGGTGGGGGAGAGGCGGAAATTTGCGGTGCATTGACGTGAATGGAGGCAGAGCTGCAGCTCAAAGCTTTGCCTCCCTGGGCAGCAAAATCCACCACCAAGAAAGCTGTGGATTTTTGCACTGCGATTAGGAGGGTATAAACACTTCGTTTTGCAGCGGGATGCAACGATTTAGCACCAGCTATAGTGCTTATCATACATAAAAGTTAAAAACATGGATTTTAACTCGCTTCAGAGTCTCTTTAGGGACTATCATCACAAAAATTAGTAAAATTTAAAATACATGTATATTAATTGTACATTTATCCCAGAGTTAAATGCACTATACATCTCTTTTTTTTTCCCCTATAGTTGCTAGTAAAAATCTGACAGATTTTCGGACTAGCCTATATCCTTAGGCGGATTTTCAGTATTTTATTTCTTTGTAAAAGCACTCCCTGGAAAGGACATTTATAATGGTGCTGGAAAGCCAGTTTCCCCTGCACACACTATTCTGGCAGTTAGGATGTGCTATTGTCAATGGTGCTGGAAAGCCAGTTTCCCTGCACACACTATTCTGGCAGTTAGGGTGTGCTATTGTCACTGGTGCTGGAAAGCCAGTTTCCCCTGCACACACTATTCTGGCAGTTAGGATGTGCTATTGGCAATGCCAGTTTCCCCTGCACACACTATTCTGGCAGTTAGGATGTGCTATTGGCAATGGTGCTGGAAAGCCAGTTTCCCCTGCACACACTATTCTGGCAGTTAGGATGTGCTATTGGCAATGGTGCTGGAAAGCCAGTTTCCCCTGCACACACTATTCTGGCAGTTAGGATGTGCTATTGGCAATGGTGCTGGAAAGCCAGTTTCCCCTGCACACACTATTCTGGCAGTTAGGATGTGCTATTGGCAATGGTGCTGGAAAGCCAGTTTCCCCTGCACACACTATTCTGGCAGTTAGGATGTGCTATTGGCAATGGTGCTGGAAAGCCAGTTTCCCCTGCACACACTATTCTGGCAGTTAGGATGTGCTATTGGCAATGGTGCTGGAAAGCCAGTTTCCCCTGCACACACTATTCTGGCAGTTAGGATGTGCTATTGGCAATGGTGCTGGAAAGCCAGTTTCCCCTGCACACACTATTCTGGCAGTTAGGATGTGCTATTGGCAATGGTGCTGGAAAGCCAGTTTCCCCTGCACACACTATTCTGGCAGTTAGGATGTGCTATTGGCAATGGTGCTGGAAAGCCAGTTTCCCTGCACACACTATTCTGGCACTTAGGATGTGCTATTGGCAATGGTGCTGGAAAGCCAGTTTCCCCTGCACACACTATTCTGGCAGTTAGGATGTGCTATTGGCAATGGTGCTGGAAAGCCAGTTTCCCCTGCACACACTATTCTGGCAGTTAGGATGTGCTATTGGCAATGGTGCTGGAAAGCCAGTTTCCCTGCACACACTATTCTGGCAGTTAGGGTGTGCTATTGTCAATGGTGCTGGAAAGCCAGTTTCCCTGCACACACTATTCTGGCAGTTAGGGTGTGCTATTGTCAATGGTGCTGGAAAGCCAGTTTCCCTGCACACACTATTCTGGCAGTTAGGATGTGCTATTGTCAATGGTGCTGGAAAGCCAGTTTCCCCTGCACACACTATTCTGGCAGTTAGGATGTGCTATTGGCAATGGTGCTGGAAAGCCAGTTTCCCTGCACACACTATTCTGGCAGTTAGGGTGTGCTATTGTCACTGGTGCTGGAAAGCCAGTTTCCCCTGCACACACTATTCTGGCAGTTAGGATGTGCTATTGGCAATGGTGCTGGAAAGCCAGTTTCCCCTGCACACACTATTCTGGCAGTTAGGATGTGCTATTGGCAATGGTGCTGGAAAGCCAGTTTCCCCTGCACACACTATTCTGGCAGTTAGGATGTGCTATTGGCAATGGTGCTGGGAAGCCAGTTTCCCCTGCACACACTATTCTGGCAGTTAGGATGTGCTATTGGCAATGGTGCTGGAAAGCCAGTTTCCCCTGCACACACTATTCTGGCAGTTAGGATGTGCTATTGGCAATGGTGCTGGAAAGCCAGTTTCCCTGCACACACTATTCTGGCAGTTAGGATGTGCTATTGGCAATGGTGCTGGAAAGCCAGTTTCCCCTGCACACACTATTCTGGCAGTTAGGATGTGCTATTGGCAATAGTGCTGGAAAGCCAGTTTCCCCTGCACACACTATTCTGGCAGTTAGGATGTGCTATTGGCAATGGTGCTGGAAAGCCAGTTTCCCCTGCACACACTATTCTGGCAGTTAGGGTGTGCTATTGTCACTAGTGCTGGAAAGCCAGTTTCCCCTGCACACACTATTCTGGCAGTTAGGATGTGCTATTGGCAATGGTGCTGGAAAGCCAGTTTCCCCTGCACACACTATTCTGGCAGTTAGGGTGTGCTATTGTCACTAGTGCTGGAAAGCCAGTTTCCCCTGCACACACTATTCTGGCAGTTAGGGTGTGCTATTGGCAATGGTGCTGGAAAGCCAGTTTCCCTGCACACACTATTCTGGCAGTTAGGATGTGCTATTGGCAATGGTGCTGGAAAGCCAGTTTCCCCTGCACACACTATTCTGGCAGTTAGGATGTGCTATTGGCAATGGTGCTGGAAAGCCAGTTTCCCCTGCACACACTATTCTGGCAGTTAGGATGTGCTATTGGCAATGGTGCTGGAAAGCCAGTTTCCCCTGCACACACTATTCTGGCAGTTAGGATGTGCTATTGTCAATGGGGCTGGAAAGCCAGTTTCCCTGCACACACTATTCTGGCAGTTAGGGTGTGCTATTGTCACTGGTGCTGGAAAGCCAGTTTCCCCTGCACACACTATTCTGGCAGTTAGGATGTGCTATTGGCAATGGTGCTGGAAAGCCAGTTTCCCCTGCACACACTATTCTGGCAGTTAGGATGTGCTATTGGCAATGGTGCTGGAAAGCCAGTTTCCCCTGCACACACTATTCTGGCAGTTAGGATGTGCTATTGGCAATGGTGCTGGAAAGCCAGTTTCCCCTGCACACACTATTCTGGCAGTTAGGATGTGCTATTGGCAATGGTGCTGGAAAGCCAGTTTCCCCTGCACACACTATTCTGGCAGTTAGGATGTGCTATTGGCAATGGTGCTGGAAAGCCAGTTTCCCCTGCACACACTATTCTAGCAGTTAGGATGTGCTATTGGCAATGGTGCTGGAAAGCCAGTTTCCCCTGCACACACTATTCTGGCAGTTAGGATGTGCTATTGGCAATAGTGCTGGAAAGCCAGTTTCCCCTGCACACACTATTCTGGCAGTTAGGATGTGCTATTGGCAATGGTGCTGGAAAGCCAGTTTCCCCTGCACACACTATTCTGGCAGTTAGGATGTGCTATTGGCAATGGTGCTGGAAAGCCAGTTTCCCCTGCACACACTATTCTGGCAGTTAGGATGTGCTATTGGCAATGGTGCTGGAAAGCCAGTTTCCCCTGCACACACTATTCTGGCAGTTAGGATGTGCTATTGTCACTGGTGCTGGAAAGCCAGTTTCCCCTGCACACACTATTCTGGCAGTTAGGATGTGCTATTGGCAATGGTGCTGGAAAGCCAGTTTCCCCTGCACACACTATTCTGGCAGTTAGGATGTGCTATTGTCACTGGTGCTGGAAAGCCAGTTTCCCCTGCACACACTATTCTGGCAGTTAGGATGTGCTATTGTCAATGGTGCTGGAAAGCCAGTTTCCCCTGCACACACTATTCTGGCAGTTAGGATGTGCTATTGGCAATGGTGCTGGAAAGCCAGTTTCCCCTGCACACACTATTCTGGCAGTTAGGATGTGCTATTGTCAATGGTGCTGGAAAGCCAGTTTCCCTGCACACACTATTCTGGCAGTTAGGGTGTGCTATTGTCACTGGTGCTGGAAAGCCAGTTTCCCCTGCACACACTATTCTGGCAGTTAGGATGTGCTATTGGCAATGGTGCTGGAAAGCCAGTTTCCCCTGCACACACTATTCTGGCAGTTAGGATGTGCTATTGTCAATGGTGCTGGAAAGCCAGTTTCCCTGCACACACTATTCTGGTAGTTAGGGTGTGCTATTGTCACTGGTGCTGGAAAGCCAGTTTCCCCTGCACACACTATTCTGGCAGTTAGGATGTGCTATTGGCAATGGTGCTGGAAAGCCAGTTTCCCCTGCACACACTATTCTGGCAGTTAGGATGTGCTATTGGCAATGGTGCTGGAAAGCCAGTTTCCCCTGCACACACTATTCTGGCAGTTAGGGTGTGCTATTGGCAATGGTGCTGGAAAGCCAGTTTCCCCTGCACACACTATTCTGGCAGTTAGGATGTGCTATTGTCAATGGGGCTGGAAAGCCAGTTTCCCCTGCACACACTATTCTGGCAGTTAGGATGTGCTATTGGCAATGGTGCTGGAAAGCCAGTTTCCCCTGCACACACTATTCTGGCAGTTAGGATGTGCTATTGGCAATGGTGCTGGAAAGCCAGTTTCCCCTGCACACACTATTCTGGCAGTTAGGATGTGCTATTGGCAATGGTGCTGGAAAGCCAGTTTCCCTGCACACACTATTCTGGCAGTTAGGGTGTGCTATTGTCACTGGTGCTGGAAAGCCAGTTTCCCCTGCACACACTATTCTGGCAGTTAGGATGTGCTATTGGCAATGGTGCTGGAAAGCCAGTTTCCCCTGCACACACTATTCTGGCAGTTAGGATGTGCTATTGGCAATGGTGCTGGAAAGCCAGTTTCCCTGCACACACTATTCTGGCTGTTAGGGTGTGCTATTGTCAATGGTGCTGGAAAGCCAGTTTCCCTGCACACACTATTCTGGCAGTTAGGGTGTGCTATTGTCACTGGTGCTGGAAAGCCAGTTTCCCCTGCACACACTATTCTGGCAGTTAGGATGTGCTATTGTCAATGGTGCTGGAAAGCCAGTTTCCCCTGCACACACTATTCTGGCTTTTAGGGTGTGCTATTGTCAATGGTGCTGGAAACCCAGTTTCCCTGCACACACTATTCTGGCAGTTAGGGTGTGCTATTGTCACTGGTGCTGGAAAGCCAGTTTCCCCTGCACACACTATTCTGGCAGTTAGGATGTGCTATTGGCAATGGTGCTGGAAAGCCAGTTTCCCCTGCACACACTATTCTGGCAGTTAGGATGTGCTATTGGCAATGGTGCTGGAAAGCCAGTTTCCCCTGCACACACTATTCTGGCAGTTAGGATGTGCTATTGGCAATGGTGCTGGAAAGCCAGTTTCCCCTGCACACACTATTCTGGCAGTTAGGATGTGCTATTGGCAATGGTGCTGGAAAGCCAGTTTCCCCTGCACACACTATTCTGGCAGTTAGGATGTGCTATTGGCAATGGTGCTGGAAAGCCAGTTTCCCTGCACACACTATTCTGGCAGTTAGAATGTGCTATTGTCAATGGTGCTGGAAAGCCACCATTTTGTACTAGTGTTCATATTTGATGTATATCATTGTCTGTATCATTATGTATCCCTTGTTTGTTTTCTTACATTGTACAGCGCCACAGAATACGTTGGCGCTTTATAAATAAATAATAATAATTGTCAACCAAGGGAGTGCTTTTGAATATAAAGGAATTCCTGAGAATCCCCTATAAGGAGATGGATTAGTCCAAAAGCGTTCAGATCTGTCACATTTCTGCTGCCTCCTGTAGCTGACAGGAACGTAGGAAAATATTAATTTATGCTGCATTTTACTCTGAGAACAATGTACACCTAATATGTGTGCATTTTACATGTCTGTGGGTACCAGTCTGCCAGTGTAATGATGACCATACACGTAACGATTTTTCCCGATCGCTCTAATTAGCCAGAATTCGGTGCTGCAATTTTGGGAAGGGGGACGCACACTGATGGCAGTGGAGCTTACACTCACCTGTTCACCGGCATGCTTCCCGTGTCTTCTCTCCATAGCCAGCAGCATTTCTTCCTGTCGCTTCTCTCCCAGGGCACCTGTGTCTCGTAAGGACCGCTAGAGGCCTCTAGTGGTCACATACAGTATGTGCCAGTGGGCCTTCAGTGTTCGGACTTTCTTATCACAAGACACAGGTGCCCCAGGAGAGAAGAGACAGGGAGGAGCACCAGCAGCTATTGTAAGAAATTTGAAATCTACTGAAAATCTATGTACAGTGAGTGGAAGGGTTCAATCTCTATCATATCAGATTTGATTTAAGAGGGATCTTCCTGGGGCCATCTATTTAGTGTATGGCCAACTTAACCGTACTGTAGCTAATAAGAAAACTGAATTACACGCACAAAAGCAGAAGGTCAACAGCGTGTAAAGACGATCTTTTGCGGTCCCGGACAACCGCTGATGCACATGCCGCCTTGCTTCCTGGTGTCTCCTACAACTGCCGGTCATGTGATGCGCAGCTCCGCCCTACGCATTTAGTCATAGTATGACTCATCAAGGGAGTGCAATTCAGTTTTCTTACTTTTTTAATAAATTATTTTACACTACATGGAGATTTTTAAGCCTAGAAACCCATGAGGTGACGAAGCGACCAGTGAATGTGCCTACCCCCTATGCGATATATCTGTACCTCCGGATTGAAGGGAGGCTTGTTAAGTGAGTGCGGACGCTCTAGAGGGGAGTGTGTCACTGCACTAGGTGTTGGGTTGTGTCGCACTGAGTTGCATTGGAGAGGAGGTGACGGTTACTGAGTTAATAATTGGATTACGCTATGTGCCTTCCCTTTTCTCTTACATGACATGTTAACTGGATTCCATGAAGTCATCTGGTCTCCTGGAATTGAACTATACGGACACAGTTTGACTGGTGACAGTTGAACTGAACATTATGGCTATCTCAGTTTATGAGCGCAGTTAATTTCTTTATGATGCACCGTGCATGTGCCAGAAATTATTCTTCTGCTCTCAGTTGATAATGCATCAGCTTTTTGAGTTTTTCTATTTTAGTAGAGATAGTGAGCTGACCAGACACAGATTTCATGCTACTTACAGAGGGGACACGGCACTCCCTGTGCGACAGAGGCAATAAACAGCTGGTACTCCGGCCTACAGAAAGCAGCATTGTTGGTAGTTTGTGTGACGGACGCAGGAAGTCTGGGAATAAGGAAATCCTTTGATAACCGTCACATAGACGTCAGCAGATAATTGCAGTTAATCAATGAAATTGAGACTTGCGGTAGATTGTATTAAGGGTTATCTCCCTGATGTAAGTTGTTTTCTCGGTGTAACGATTTGAACAGTATTAGATCACATTGCAGCAGAAATCTAATACAGTATATCACTCCACTGCTGGCATTGTACAGCTCAAAGCAGATTAAAGGGCATCTATTGTGAATAACTTTTTTTTTTTTTTTTTTTAATCCTACATAATAAATTGCAAGTGTCTCTGCGTCCCTTGTCCCTGTGTCAGTGCTTTTAGGTTGACTAGTACTGTATATTGGGGCACAGATCACCGCCAGTACTAGTAGCATGTTCTTTGCACACACAGCTCTCTCTGCCTAGAAATCAATCAGTTCAGAGGTTTGCTTTAAAGCATGTGTGTGTGTTGCTGTCACTTACAGTAGGTAGTAGAAATCTGACAGAAGCGACAGGTTTTGGGTTAGTTCATCTCTTCATGGGGGATTCTCAGCAAGGCTTTTATTCTTTATAAAGGTATTCCCTAAAAGGGATTTAAACAATGATGCTGGCCAGCTTCCCTGCTCCCTACACACTTTTTTGACAGTTGGACAGAGCAACTGCCATTCACTAAGTGCTTTTGAAAATAAGTAAATCCCTGAGAATCCCCTATGAAGAGATGGACTAGTCCAAAACCTGTCACTTTTGTTAGATTTCTACTACCTACTGTAAGTGACCGCAACATAGGAGAAAAGTAATTTATGGCTCATTTTACTCTGGAAAAAACAAACTTCTTATTTGTACGTTTGCACATATTTGAAATTTTAAATGTTTTCGCTATAGTGCCTCTTTAAAGCACATCATTTTACAAATAAAGGGTAATACATCAAGGAGCCACACCCGACCAGTCTTAAGTTGCTAGATATGGCATCCTCCATATACCTCTCACTTCAGGTTCCCTTTAAGGCAGAGGCAGTTGAGCAGAGTTACAGAATGTTGTATGCTTACTTCTTGTGCTCCTCTCCATCCTCCTGTGATGCTTATCCTTCTCTTCCCCAGCTGAGAACTGTTCGGGGTATCGGACGTGTGCACAGTGCCTGGAGCAGCCCGGGTGTGGCTGGTGTACAGATCCCAGCAATACAGGCAAAGGACAATGTATGGAGGCTTCATATAGAGGACCGATGAAACTGCCCACTCCACCGCCCACCACCAAATCCAGCTACTCCGAACCAGTCCTGGATGTCAGCATGTGCCCTGCAGAAAATCATTACAACTGGTCCTTCATCATGTGCCCAGGTATCACTGTACATAACTGACCCATATTCTCACATTTGCCACCAGTTTGCCCTACTGTTCCATTTGCCTACATACATTGTACTGTCATCTTATGTGTGAAGTGTAGTGAGGGTATCTTTGATGTGCACCTTTCTCTAAGACACACGTTTGGAACTCCAGGCCTGGAGGGCCACATCCATGCCAGTGTTTAGGATGGGCTGAGAAAGAGAGGAATGTGTTCTACCTGATGGACTTCACCTTTCCTGATTCAGTCCCATCAATTTATTTGAGCTGTATACAAAATGTGTGAGGATCTCGGCCCTCGTAGGACCGGTTTGACACACCTGCTCTAAGCGCACAAGAAGAACACGTTTACATTAAAAAATATCCTTTAATTTCAAAGATCTTCGCTGATGCTAGATACCAAAGTCTAACATCATGTGACAGTAGTAGTTTTGGGCCACCCCGAGCTGCTTTGGTATTCTGTAGTACTGGTCCAATCCCCTATCCCATAGAGCCATATCAATCCCTGCAATGCACTGAGGAGAACCAACAGTTTGAAACAGGCTGTCTGCATGTTGGGTTGATGTGGCTCTGGAAATTTTATAACCTGCAGGTGTGCTATACAACAACGGTTATGGATGTAAGCCGTGGTTCAGGGGTATAAAGAGATCATTTGCATGTTTAGTGGTGATGCATTTTGGGTAACTGCAGTCACTCACTTAGAGAAACAGTGACTACAAATTCAACTTCATCCTAATCCGTAGCTGATACCCCCTTTCTCATGAGAAATCTTCCTTTTCACAAACGGATCATCAGGGTGCTCTGTATGGCTGATATTGTGGTGAAACCCCTTCTACAGTGGGATGTCAGGACCATGGCCCTGACAGTTTCCGGTCTGTGAACCCTGTTGCATGGTGGGAAATACCAGCTGTTTACAGCTGGTCCAACTGCCAAAAAAAAAAAGCAAGCAGCATCTCCTTCCATTGACATCACCTGCCAGCAGTTAAAATGTCACCATCTGGTAAATGTCAGAATGTAACTTGGAGAGGAAAGATTTTACAATGGGCAAACACTGACTAAATCATTTATACATAATTATTGTAAAAACAAAGTACTTTTTTTTATTACATTTTCACTGGAGTTCCTCTTTAAAGCTGAATTATCACAAATATCTTTGTTAAGGCCAATTACATTAATTGTTGCTTTTTAGTAGGAGAACTTTTCTTTCTCTTTTAGTCACCTATACTTTCCTAGTAATTTTGGATCACTCCAAGTTGCTTGGTTGCTCTGTGGCAGTAGTAATATCCTTCATCAAGTTGGTCATCAACCCATTTGGGTACAATGTGTATCAGCACACTCCCCAGCTTTAGCTGTAGGTGCAGAAGGAAATTGCAGCGCTTCCAAACAGACGCTGCACCTGAATTGACTACCTGCACAAGTATGCAGAGCTCGACTAACGGGCAGGTTACACACCTTGCATTCAAAACAGGTACAGTAAAGGGGGCCTTAGCTTCAGCATAAGTTGTGCACAAATTATCCCTAATAGACTCTCCTACGGCGGTGACGTGCCCCAACAGGAGAGAAACTAACCACTAATCTAGCAGTGAAACATATCAAAAAGTGAAGCATGTTCAAACAATGAAAATTGTCCAAAAAAGAAAAAAGGGTTAAAACCTCAAACTAATGTAACAGTGAAGCATATTCAACAGTGAACCCTAGCTAGTCTAAAATTAAAATCATAATCCTTACCTGGTGCAGCTAGCCATAAATGGTATACACATTTGTTCAAAAGACAGCAAGCAATGGGCAGCGCTCACAGGCTGCAAGTGAAGTGAAAACTCCAGAGATATGCCCAGCCCCTTGGGGCTAAATACATACCTTGAATACAAGTCAGATGCAAATTATGTGCTAACACTAATCTAAATTCTAAAATTTGAATGCAAGCTGACACCCCTGGAGGCAGCTAGCCTGAAGTATACTTAAATTTTGTACAGCAGAAGGAAATGGCAGCGCTTCCAAACAGCCGCTGCACCTGAATTGACTACCTGCACAGGTATGCAGAGCTCGACTAACGGGCAGGTTACACACCTTGCATTCAAAACAGGTACAGTAAAGGGGGCGCAGTTAGTCAATTCAGGTGCAGCGGCTGTTTGGAAGCGCTGCCATTTCCTTCTGCTGTACAAAATTTAAGTATACTTCAGGCTAGCTGCCTCCAGGGGTGTCAGCTTGCATTCAAATTTTAGAATTTAGATTAGTGTTAGCACATAATTTGCATCTGACTTGTATTCAAGGTATGTATTTAGCCCCAAGGGGCTGGGCATATCTCTGGAGTTTTCACTTCACTTGCAGCCTGTGAGCGCTGCCCATTGCTTGCTGTCTTTAGCTGTAGGTGGCCACACACAATACAATAAAAACATTCCCATTTCACAGCAATTGGATGAATAGGATTGAATGCACAGAAAAAAATGGACGATTTCTGTCAGTAAAACATGATGGGGAGTGCTGGGTATTTCTGTACAATCAGTAGATTGAATGGTGTAGGATAGATTGTCAATCTCTTGATTTATAGACCCGAGAAACGAGTATTTCACAATTGGGAAAAATGTAAACATTTTGTCAGATTTTGGTTGGATTTTTCAAATGTCACTATCAAGCAGAAAATTAATTGTACTTCTCAAATTGGAAAGAAATAGAAGGATAAAAAATGGTATCATGTGTGGCCACCTTTTGGAGAATGGCTTGAACTGAAATTAGGGTTTCACCACTAATAAAATCCTTATACTGTGTTTAAAGAGAACCTGAGATGGCATTCTAGGCTATATTTATACTAACCTGCAGCCCCATGAGACCCGTGGGCTCCCTTGCCATGCTCTCCGGCCCCTCCATTCTCTACTACAGCAATTCTCTCCAGTAACCCGGTCGGCCGCACATGCTGTCATGCCAGACATGGGAGCGCATATGCTGCCGGGCCTGGCATGCAACGGAGCGCATGCACATGACTGGCCAGATTCCCGGGGAAAACTAGAAAAGAATGGAGGGGCCTGAGAGGACGGCGAAGGAGCCCATGAGCTTCATGGTGCTGGAGGAAGACCCAGGTAAGTATAAATATACGAGAAAATAGTTGCAGCGAGGCTCTGCTCCTTAACCCTTTCGGGACCGGCTGCCTAATCCCCTTAAAGGGAATGTCCAAGCAAAATAAAAAAATTTGTTTCACTTACCTGGGGCTTCTACCAGCCCCATGCAGCCATTCTGTGCCCTCGTAGTCACTCACTGCTGCTCCAGTCCCCCGCTGGCAGCTTGCCGACCTCGGAGGTCGGCGGGACGCATTGCATACATTTTTACGCGTTACTGGTTCAATGCGTACATTTTTACGCATTGAATCAGTAATGCGTAAAATGTATGTGTTAATGTTCCTGCACTAGCGGGAATGCGTAAAAATGTATGCAATGCGTCCCGCCGACCTCCGAGGTCGGCAAGCTGCCAGCGGGGGACTGGAGCAGCAGTGAGTGACTACGAGGGCACAGGATTACTGCATGGGGCTGGTAGAAGCCCCAGGTAAGTGAAACTCATTTTTTTATTTTGCTTGGACATTCCCTTTAAGGACCAGACGATTTTGCATTGGGGGGGGGGTGGGGGGGGGGGTAGTGGCGTGTTTGGGGGGTGGTTTCAGGCAGCCGGATCCCGAGTGTGGCCTACTGAGCATGGTGTCCCCCCTGTTGCCAGATGTCCCCGCTGTAGCCAGCAGCCGTTACCTCCCAAGCTCCAGCGATGAGCCGCTGTGGACCCTTCCGCTCTGGCTGGCATCCCCACTAGTACTGCTGCTCAGTCCCGGGTCGCGGCTTGATGACATCCAGCCGGGACCCGATAGTTATGTCAGAGCGAGCGGGGATGCCGGCCAGAGCGGAGAGGAGCGCCAATCACCGGGGGAACGGCAGGAAGGTGAGTGGATCCTCCTCTTTCCCCCTACTGCCACATCACTAACCGTGATCACTACGATCCGCTGGCAGTCATAGTGATCATGTGATCAGAAGCCATACACGATGGGTCCTGATCACTGAGGGGAGATGTCAGCGGTCATATGACGGCTTAATCTCCCCTCTCGGGTGCACACGATCGCTGTGGAATGCTTCGTTTTCATGGAAGTTGAAACTACGTCCTGTCAGGGAGGCAGCACCACCTGCTGGACGTAGATTCGTACTGCGTCGCCATTAGGTTAAAAACCCTTTATTTCCAGTCGGGTGAACGCAGTGGTACAAAGACAGGGGGGGAGAGTCAAGTGCCTGGCTAAACCTGCTTCTTCAGAGGCAAAATCTAGGTACATCTTGGGGAGCCTTCAAAGGAACCTGTATTTAGAGAAATATGGGGGTGTCATCTTCGTTCCCTCATAAACAATGCCTGTTTCCTGGCTGTCATGCTAAGCTCTTTTTTTGAGTCGCACACCAGCAACAAGCATGCAGCCAGTGGGGTCACAGCATCTGCATGCTCATTCCGGTCCAGTGACTTATACTATAAGAGCCTGAGCACCAGCATACAAGTACGGCAACTGCCATTGCTTACTAAAGCTTGAAGATAGCAGCCTCTGTATTTCTCTCACTTTAGGTTCCCTTTAATGTGGAGAGTTGTTTTTCTGCCTTCCAGTAATAGGAGTTACCGTAGTTTAGAAATGTTGTAATAAATGAGTGTTTGGGTGTGTACCCATGGCAACCAGGTATGTGAATTCATTGGCTGTGTGGGAGATTTACAAATCACATACAAATGTGTGGCCTATGAGGAAGTAATGCAGGGCCTGCGATGTTTACCTGAGATATATTTTGCATGTGGTTTGCATAATGTTTATCTCCTCAGTCATATGCTGGAGCCTCTCCTGCCTGGCATGGATATTAAGCTGCTGTGCTTTGTGTTTCTAGCCTGCCAGTGTAACGGCCACAGCAAGTGCATCAACGAGAGCATCTGTGAGAAGTGCGAGAACCTGACCACAGGGAAGAACTGCGACACCTGCATCTCCGGCTTCTATGGGGACCCCACCAACGGAGGATCCTGTCAGCGTGAGTACTGCAATCTCCTCTGCCTGTTATCACCGTTACTGACTGACTGTATTGCTGAGTGACAAACAGCTGAGGAAGCAGCAGAACATTACAAATAGTGGAGATGGGACACAATAATATTGGGCAGCATGGTGCCATAGTGGTTAGCACTCTCCCTTGCAGCGCTGGGTCCACAGTCTCAAAACCCCAGCCAGGGCACTATATGCAAGGAGTTTCTCCCTGTTTCTGCGTGGGTTTCCCCTGGGCACTTTGGTTTCATCTCACATCCTAAAAACATACAGATAAGTTAATTGGCTTCCCCCTAAATTGGCCCTAGACTATGATACATACACTACACAATACATGCATAGACCTGACTATGGTAGGGATTAGATTGTGAGCTTCTCTGAGGGACATTTACTGACAAGACAATATACTCTGTACAGCGCTGCGGAAGATGTTGGCGCTATGTAAATATTAAATAATAATGTGACATTGGAAGATCAGACGATCGCTTCCCAATCTGACGGTGATAATTTGTCTCTACAAGCATCTCCCAGCATAGTGGGTGCCTATTTTAAGCTTCTCATGCAGCTACCAATTTTGCCAGCCCAATCGAACATTCGAATAGATCATTTTATTGAATTGGATGAAAATCGGTTCTGCAACAAGCATGCCTGATCGACTATTCAACCTATTTCGGCCTGGAGTGGAATCGCCAATCGAGCATGCTTGTTGCAGCACCGATTTTCTTCTGAATCGACCAGACCTGCTGAAAAAGATCTTAATTGTATGCGCTATGGTAACTGAGGTTGCTATCGCAGCAGCCAATGGACACCACCTGCCTGGACGCCCTCCCCTCAGGCCGTGGGGTGTAAAATCTCACCTCTCCTGGTGGTACAACTCCCGGCCTCCTCCGCATGTCCTCACCACGTGGGACGCGTGTAACTTCACACAGACACAGCCGTCACTGGACCGATTCCGCATAGATTTCATGCTGAATTCTCTGGGGAATCGGCCTGCGGTGTATGGGCGGCCAACAGAACTCTCTCCAGTCACAGAGAGATCCGTGTCTTGGTCGATCTGCCCAAACATCGCTAGGTGTATGGGCACCTTTACATTACAGGTAGTGCAAACTGCAGGGTTGTGTTTCCCTGGAAGTCTCATCCTGCATTACCTTCTACCGTTCTTCACAGAGTACCTGGTTAAGGGTGCGTACACACATCCAACTTTGATTGGCCAATTTTACAACTTTCATGAAGCATGAGAGGGCTACTTACAGTCTGTTCATAGCATTCAAAATCTGTTGGCTCTCATACCACATACCTCCTGGTCTAATTGGCTGCAGAAGTGTCTGAATTCCACCAGAAACAAGCATGCAGCTAATATTGTCAGATCTGACAACAATGTCAGAAACACCTGATCTGCTGCATTCAAGGTCTATGGCTAAAAGTATTAGAGGCAGAAGATCAGCAACAGGTATTGCTTAAAAGGAAATGAATATGGCAGCCTATATATCCCTCTCGATACAGTTGTCCTTTAACTTTCTATTTCAAACTTTGGTTCCCCATTGAAAACTTCCTCATTGAAAAGGGGTGAAAGTGTAGAAGGAGAGGGCAGTTGTTTCCCCGACTTTAATTCCATTTGTCTATATGTTCATGGCTCACACTTGTTTGTTACTTCCACAGCCTGTAAATGTAACAACCATGCCTCCATGTGTAACACCAACAGCGGCAAGTGTTTCTGCACAACCAAAGGGATCAAAGGAGACGAGTGCCAGCTGTGAGTATATGGGCCACCCCTCTACAGGAATAGTTCCTGTTGTTTATTTGTTTTTATGAATGTTACCATAGTTACAGTGGAATGTCATAGTTATGTGAGCGTATCCATGTTCTCAGTGTTATGAAGTAAAAATGAGAAATAGGCTCACATGCAGTGCGCTCTCATCCCAGGTACCAAAAGCTCTGGCTACAAAATCAATGCTGCTAGCGGGAGATATGTGTGCTTGCGGCTGTTTTTAACAGCTCAGGACTAATTGATTAACAGCTGGAGGCTTTGATTTGCTAAGCACTGCTTCTACTTTCTGGGTGAGGGAAATTTTGTGGCTTTGATTTGCTAGGCACTGCTTACACTTCCTGGGTGAGGGACATTTGTGTGGCTTTGATTTGCTAGGCACTGCTTACAGTTCCTGGGTGAGGGACATTTGTGTGGCTTTGATTTGCTAGGCACTGCTTACACTTCCTGGGTGAGGGAAATTTGTGTGGCTTTGATTTGCTAGGCACTGTTTATACTTCCTGGGTGAGGGAAATGTGTGTGGCTTTGATTTGCTAGGCACTGCTTATACTTCCTGGGTGAGGGAAATTTGTGTGGCTTTGATTTGCTAGGCACTGCTTACACTTCCTGGGTGAGGGAAATTTGTGTGGCTTTGATTTGCTAGGCACTGTTTATACTTCCTGGGTGAGGGAAATGTGTGTGGCTTTGATTTGCTAGGCACTGCTTATACTTCCTGGGTGAGGGAAATTTGTGTGGCTTTGATTTGCTAGGCACTGCTTATACTTCCTGGGTGAGGGAAATGTGTGTGGCTTTGATTTGCTAGGCACTGCTTATACTTCCTGGGTGAGGGAAATTTGTGTGGCTTTGATTTGCTAGGCGATTTTTTTTACGTGTACAATATATAACCAAGATCACGCTACTGCTTTAGGCAAGTCCTTGCTACCATATACATGGATCAATTGTCCATACAGACTTATCAAGTCCAATATAATTATTCAAGCGATAATAGTGGGCATTTAATATTGCGTGGGTTTCTGTGTGCAAGTCACCTCCACCACACCCTCAAGACTGGGCACTCACCCTGATCCACAGACCCTCAGTTAGATGGGTCTATTGCGCCTTGGGATATTCTCAGGCGATCCCCAGCCTCAAACGATCCACAGCTTGAATAGTATGCAACTTCTTCATAAAGCAAACACCTCAAAATAAAAGCACATGGCCTCTCATAGGGTAAAACCGTTCAGTAATTTAATAAAATGTTAAAATTGCACACTCACATGTCCATAAAGTAATACAGCGCATAGAGTTTTATGAATGGGCTCTCCCCCATGTGGTGTGGCCACCAAGCTGGGCTTAGACTGATATCGAAATCCCGAAATCGTCATCCCCCTCGCCATCTGTGGAAGTAGTCCAGCGTGGTGCACAGACGGCGAGGGGGATTTCAGGATTTCGGTTGATGAGATGCGTCAGGTCCGATTTTGCCGCCGCCGATTCCCTGCTCGTTCCCCACGAGGGGACAATGGCAGGGAATCGAGAGGAAGATAAGCGGCGCGGGGGACGAGGGCGGATCGAATCTGACGCACGGGCGAGCGGGGACGCGGCGGGTAGGCGCGGGGATGCGGAAGAGGTGATACGGCGGCTAATCGAGCCGCCGGATCGCCTTGTGTAGATCCGCCTTGTGTAATTAGCTGGGTAAAGCAGGGGAAATGATCAAAAGATGCAATTCACAAACAAGTAGCTATGACTGACATCCTTATTTTCTGATGAGCTCTCCTCTGCATACAATACCTCACAGAATTACTTGCTGGTCTAATCTCTGTCAGAAAAAGAGGGCGTGGTTACTCCTTGTTTGCCTTTGTGAATTGCATATTTTGATCTCCCCTGCTTTACCGACCAAATGACCGAATGTTTTAGACCAGGTCTAAAACATTACACCAAACCATTAGTACACTAAAAACCATCAGCAGACTAGTCTAAACTGCTTAGTGAATTGAGGCCATACATGATGAAAAAAGAAAAATCCTAGCAGTGAGTATGCAACAGAGCCATTGCTGTAATCTTTATTTAAAATGTACTGACCTTATGATATGATGTTCATCTTTAACCTGTGGTAATGTTTACATATTTTAAAAATCCAAAAAACAAAATCGTCAGTCTGCTATTGTATCCTTTTTCAAGATAAGGCAGCTATGTGACACATTGTGAAATAGAAGCTCCGCCCACACGGAATTTTACCTTTTTATTTCCTGAAGAAGCCGGAGTGTTTATATTGTTTCTTTCATTTTTTTAGGTGTGAGGTTGAAAATCGATACCAAGGCAACCCTTTGAAAGGAACGTGTTATTGTAAGTGAAAATCACCAATATAAAGTACTTTTACTGCCACTATACCTGATCTGAGGTTTTAGGTTGTACGCTATCCAGGACGCTGGGTTTCCACCAGAGCACCTTGCTCACCAAAGTTCATGTCCAGTATGGATCCTGGGTGGCAGCACTGAGGCATTCCTGCACATAACACCACAGACTGACTCACATAGGAGAGATGCACTGTTCCATCTTCTCTCATAGCAGAGAAATGACTAAACACCAGTAAATGATTATCATGAAATAAGGACCTAGGCGATATAGTAAATGCAGCTCCTCTTGCTGGCCACCTTGACTTATTTGATAATTCAAGATGTAGAATGGGGATCAGAAAAAAAGTGCCAGCCAGGCCCCTGGACACCCATTAGGGCCTAGGCACTTGCCAAAGTTGCCTGTTGGATTATCTGATTCTGATACAGACCAGTGTGCAGTGTCAAGCTGTTATAGCAGGAAACCCGTCATGTTGGAAGCCAGTTACTTTGCACACATCCCTGCCTTAAATACTTGTTTCAAGGTTTTCAATGTGGTCTGTGTCTCGAATGGAGAGCATGCCTTCTCTGCCTGGGGGAGGTTTAGAATTTGTTGTGGTGTTTTTCTTTTAAATTGCTGTCTGGGATCCAGCTTAGTGATTTCTCGTTGGATCAGTCCCAGTGACAAGATGACGGGCAAAGGAGACAGCCAGTAGGAGGAGCCACTTCATCCTGCTACTTAGTCCATATGATCGATGCACTGCTGGATGGGACATCAGAAAGTAAAAAAAACATGAGCAGGAGACATTAATAAGAGTATGTTGTTGGGCTATTGTATCCCTTTAGAATTGCAGATCTGTAGACTGATACAAGGGGGGGGGATGACTTTTGCTCTTGAAGCTGTCACAGGTAATATGCAGGAATGGCAGACCACTATCACTGTAGCTGGACACAGCTTGCTGCAGAGACCAACTCCACAGCAGGGTAGACTTCTGCTACATTTTACAGAGCAGGTCTTGGTGAATTGAAGCAACATGTTTCAGTAAATTACCAAACTATTACCGCATGTGTGGAAATCTTTAGTGAGTGCTGGAAAAAAAATCAAAAATATCAAATGCGGTATTTTGACAAACAGCCTTCAGTTAATTGAGACCTTTGTGCAGTTTGCATTGTCCCTTTAACTGATGTGCCATCATGAGCTCTGCTAACATGAGTGCAGCAGTGACATCTGTAGCCTGGCTTGGGTACTACACCTCATGTGTAGAATGATCAACAAGCAAGGTTTATAAGAGAACACTCATTTTAGTTGCATATATATTGCACAATTTGTTATAATCAAGTCAAGAATCGAGTTGATGAAAAAGAACAGGACGTTTAAACAGTCATTCTGATTATCCACTGAAGTCCCTTGACTTTAGCAAAGACCTGAACGATTGGTCGTGGCGTGATTCGGCATGACGGTGCCCAATATGCACAATTGTCGTAGGATGTTACCCATTGTTAATTTTTTTTTTTTTCAATTGTTAAGCGATATTATGAAACAATCATTTATCACAAAAAAATTGTTCCTTGGCTATGGACTTTCACCCTCCCCATTCTCCTCTCTATCTCCTTCTCCCTTTCCCTTCTTGCTCCACCATCTCTCCCCCCCCCCCCCCAACTCCCCCATCCTGTGCTGTCAGAGTTTATAAGCGTTTATAAACCATCCTAATGTTTGTTTTGTCTTTGTTTGCACAGATACGTTATTGATAGACTATCAGTTTACCTTCAGCCTTTCCCAGGAGGACGATCGCTACTACACAGCAATTAACTTTGTGGCCACGCCGGAAGAGGTGAGTGTGCCGGGTGTGCGGCACAGATCCCCCTTTGTATTGGGGGGGGGGGGGTGATTTGAAGCATTGTACAGAGCTGCTCTTCCTGTGTCTGCTGGATCTGGTGAGGCAGCTCACTGTACTCTGCAGCAGGAAGAGGTGAGACTGCCAGGTGTGCGGCACAGATCCCCCTTTGTATGGGGGGTGATTGGAAGCAATCTACAGAGCTGCTGTGTCTGCTGGATCTGGTGAGGTCACTGTACTCTGCAGCAGGAAGAGGTGGGGGGGAATTGGAAGCATTGTATGATGCTGCTGAGCTGCTCTTCCTGGGTTTACAGGATCTGGTGGGGAAGCTTATTGTACTCTGCGTCACTCTTGCAGCAGCTGCTCCTCGAAGGGGTCACACAGGGGAGTGCTAGCGGCTTCTCTCTGCTTCCAACTCTACTATGTACTATATCAACATGTGATTAGATAATGGGCTTGATTCACAAAGCGGTGCTAACTGTTAGCACGCCTGTGAAAACCCCCTTAGCACGTCTAAACAAGCTTTTCGCGCGCAAAACGTTATGCGTGCAAAACTTTACGCGCGCACTGCACAGGGCGCTCCACGCGAAGTGCCCATTAAAGCCTATGGGACTTAGTGCGCATAGGACTTTGCTCGCGCAAAACTTTGCGCCTGCAAAGCTGGCGCGCGATCTGATTTAAAAATCCAGGTCTTACCTACTTAGCACCCTGGTTAGCACGTCTAAAGACTTTAGACATGCTAAGTAGGTTAGCACCGCTTTGTAAATCAAGCCCCATGAATCTTACTCAGGGCTGTGCAGTCGGTACAAGAATACTCCGACTCCAGGTACCCAAAATTGCTCCAACTCAACTCCACAGCCCTGATGTTACTACCAGCAGCCCCAGCATGTTAATTAGAAACTGGCATGAGAATGCGCTGTACATGGGGTTAAGCTTTGTGAGAGTGAGCACTGCAGGGCCACCAGGCATAGAGGTCGGCAGGACTGCCAGGCAACTGATACTACAGGCATAGAGGTCGGCAGGACTGCCAGACAACTGATACTACAGCCATAGAGGTCGGCAGGAATGCCAGCCAACTGGAACTACAGGCATAGAGGTCAGCAGGACTCCCAGACAACTGATACTACAGGCATAGAGGTCAGCAGGACTGCCAGACAACTGATACTACAGGCATAGAGGTCAGCAGGACTGCCAGACAACTGATACTACAGGCATAGAGGTCATTAGGACTGCCAGACAACTGATACTACAGGCATAGAGGTCAGCAGGATTGCCAGGCAACTGATACTACAGGCATAGAGGTCAGTAGGACTGCCAGACAACTGGTGCTACAGGCATAGAGGTCAGCAAGACTGCCAGACAACTGATACTACAGCCATAGAGGTCAGCAGGATTGCCAGGCAACTGATACTACAGGCATAGAGGTCAGCAAGACTGCCAGACAACTGATACTACAGCCATAGAGGTCAGCAGGATTGCCAGGCAACTGATACTACAGGCATAGAGGTCAGCAGGATTGCCAGGCAACTGATACTACAGCCATAGAGGTCAACAGGACTGCCAGGCAACTGGTACTACAGGCATAGAGGTCAGCAAGACTGCCAGACAACTGATACTACAGCCATAGAGGTCAGCAGGATTGCCAGGCAACTGATACTACAGGCATAGAGGTCAGCAGGATTGCCAGGCAACTGATACTACAGGCATAGAGGTCAGCAAGACTGCCAGACAACTGATACTACAGGCATAGAGGTCAGCAGGATTGCCAGGCAACTGATACTACAGGCATAGAGGTCAGCAAGACTGCCAGACAACTGATACTACAGCCATAGAGGTCAGCAGGATTGCCAGGCAACTGATACTACAGGCATAGAGGTCAGCAAGACTGCCAGACAACTGATACTACAGGCATAGAGGTCAGCAAGACTGCCAGACAACTGATACTACAGCCATAGAGGTTAGCTGGATTGCCAGGCAACTGATACTACAGGCATAGAGGTCAGCAAGACTGCCAGACAACTGATACTACAGGCATAGAGGTCAGCAAGACTGCCAGACAACTGATACTACAGGCATAGAGGTCAGCAAGACTGCCAGACAACTGATACTACAGGCATAGAGGTCAGCAAGACTGCCAGACAACTGATACTACAGGCATAGAGGTCAGCAAGACTGCCAGACAACTGATACTACAGCCATAGAGGTCAGCAGGAATGCCAGCCAACTGGTACTACAGGCATAGAGGTCAACAGGACTACCAGGCAACTGGTACTACAGGCATAGAGGTCAGTAGGACTGCCAGACAACTGGTGCTACAGGCATAGAGGTCAGCAGGACTGCCAGGCAACTGATACTACAGGCATAGAGGTCAGTAGGACTGCCAGACAACTGGTGCTACAGGCATAGAGGTCAGCAGGATTGCCAGGCAACTGATACTACAGGCATAGAGGTCAGCAAGACTGCCAGGCAACTGATACTACAGCCATCGAGGTCAGCAGGATTGCCAGGCAACTGATACTACAGGCATAGAGGTCAGCAGGATTGCCAGGCAACTAATACTACAGGCATAGAGGTCAGCAAGACTGCCAGACAACTGATACTACAGGCATAGAGGTCAGCAGGAATGCCAGCCAACTGGTACTACAGGCATAGAGGTCAGTAGGACTGCCAGACAACTGATACTACAGCCATAGAGGTCATTAGGACTGCCAGACAACTGATACTACAGGCATAGAGGTCAGCAGGACTGCCAGACAACTGATACTACAGGCATAGAGGTCAGCAGGATTGCCAGACAACTGATACTACAGGCATAGAGGTCAGCAGGAATGCCAGCCAACTGGTACTACAGGCATAGAGGTCAGTAGGACTGCCAGACAACTGTTGCTACAGGCATAGAGGTCAGCAGGACTGCCAGGCAACTGGCATTACAGGCATAGAGGTCATTAGGACTGCCAGACAACTGATACTACAGCCATAGAGGTCATTAGGAATGCCAAACAATTGGCACTACAGGCATAGAGGTCATTAGGAATGCCAGACAACTGGTACTATTTACAATAAGAGGAAATAAACGTCAGCCTACATATCCTTCTCTCCTCTGGTTCTCTTCAAGATAGAACGCTAGGCAAACTATTCCGTTATAGTACTGGATAACATGAGGCAAGATTTCAAATTGGCCACGTCTACGTCTTTCAGGGATACAGGGTGTGCAGAATTATTAGGCAAGTGGTCTTTTTGAGGAATAATTTTATTATTGAACAACCATGTTCTCAATGAACCCAAAAAACTCATTAATATCAAAGCTGAATATTTTTGAAAGTAGTTTTTAGTTTGTTTTTAGTTTTAGCTATTTTAGGGGGATATCTGTGTGTGCAGGTGACTATTACTGTGCATAATTATTAGGCAACTTAACAAAAAACAAATATATACCCATTTCAATTATTTATTTTTACCAGTGAAACCAATATAACATCTCAACATTCACAAATATACATTTCTGACATTCAAAAACAAAACAAAAACAAAACAAAAACAAATCAGTGACCAATATAGCCACCTTTCTTTGCAAGGACACTCAAAAGCCTGCCATCCATGGATTCTGGCAGTGTTTTGATCTGTTCACCATCAACATTGCGTGCAGCAACAACCACAGCCTCCCAGACACTGTTCAGAGAGGTGTACTGTTTTCCCTCCTTGTAAATCTCACATTTTATGATGGACCCCAGGTTCTCAATGGGGTTCAGATCCGGTGAACAAGGAGGCCATGTCATTAGTTTTCCTTCCTTTATACCCTTCCTTGCCAGCCATGCTGTGGAGTACTTGGACGCATGTGATGGAGCATTGTCCTGCATGAAAATCATGTTTTTCTTGAAGGATGCAGACTTCTTCCTGTACCACTGCTTGAAGAAGGTGTCTTCCAGAAACTGGCAGTAGGACTGGAAGTTGAGCTTGACTCCATCCTCAACCCGAAAAGGCCCCACAAGCTCATCTTTGATGATACCAGTACTCCACCTCCACCTTGCTGGCATCTGAGTCGGACTGGAGCTCTCTGCCCTTTACCAATCCAGCCACGGGCCCATCCATCTGGCCCATCAAGACTCACTCTCATTTCATCCGTCCATAAAACCTTAGAAAAATCAGTCTTGAGATATTTCTTGGCCCAGTCTTGACATTTCAGCTTGTGTGTCTTGTTCAGTGGTGGTCGTCTTTAGAGCCTTTCTTACCTTGGCCATGTCTGAGTATTGCACACCTTGTGCTTTTGGGCACTCCAGTGATGTTGCAGCTCTGAAATATGGCCAAACTGGTGGCAAGTGGCATCTTGGCAGCTGCACGCTTGACTTTTCTCAGTTCATGGGCAGTTATTTTGCGCCTTGGTTTTTCCACACGCTTCTTGCGACCCTGTTGACTATTTTGAATGAAACGCTTGATTGTTCGATGATCACGCTTCAGAAACTTTGCCATTTTAAGAGTTCTGCATCCCTTTGCAAGATATTTCACTATTTTTGACTTTTCTGAGCCTGTCAAGTCCTTCTTTTGACCCATTTTGCCAAAGGAAAGGAAGTTGCCTAATAATTATGCACACCTGATATAGGGTGATGTCATTAGACCACACCCCTTCTCATTACAGAGATGCACATCACCTAATATGCTTAATTGGTAGTAGTCTTTGGAGCCTATACAGCTTGGAGTAAGACAACATGCATAAAGAGGATGATGTGGTCAAAATACTCATTTGCCTAATAATTCTGCACTCCCTGTAGTTGTTCGGGGTGATGCTATCGTAATGTGACAACCTAACTCTTCAGCTAGTGCATGCTGGCCATCGGATTGGCTAGCTGAAATCATACACACGTGCACTTTCATATCTGCTCTGTACACGACCGACATAGATTATGCAGGGCTTGAATGTCCTCTGTTAGAGATGGTCAATGAAATGCCACTAATTTCAGGATCGGGCAGAATTTTTAATTCTATTCAAATGTGTCCTTTTTCAAAATGCACCAATCACATAAAGTAGCTGATCACTGTGGTTGGCCGATCTTCTAACTGGCCTAATAAAGTACGATTCTGACTAGTCCAGCCCCAAGCTGAATATATTTTCATACGGCTAGGTAATAAATATTGGGACAGACTACTTTTTTTTTTTACCTGATTTTGGTTCTATACGTACATTACCATAGTGAATTGTAAATGAAACATTTCAGAGGCAGGGGAAGTCAGCTTTAATGCAGTGGGGTCAGGGTGAACAAAACGATTGCATAAAATGTTAGGCAACTAAAGCATTTTTATTAGAAAATTAGAAAAAAGTTGTCTCTATCCAAATATTTATGGACCGAACTGTAAATAAATATTAAAATGGCATCAGCTGGAAGTTTTTAGCATCTCATCAACCATCTCTGTTCATAGACAGATAATCTATTAGAGCAGGGGTAGGGAACCTATGGCTCGGGAGGCAGATGTGGCTCTTTTGATGGCTACGTCTGGTTCACAGACAAATCAGTTGGGGGTTGATTCACTAAGCTACACTGCTCAAGCAGCGCAAGTAAAATGTTTAAAGTAGGCACGCTTTTGCTGTAGCATGCACTACTAACTTACTCACGCTTCCCCCAAAACTAACGGCCGCTCCAGTTGTCCCACCCTGGATCCTGTCAGATCCAAGTGACTTTGTAGGACGAGATCCCCACACTTTGATTGGCCCAATAGGCTGCCTGTCACTTGACAGGCAGCCTATTGGGCAAAAGTGCGGGGATCTCGTCCTACAAAGTGAATCAACCCCCAAGGGACAGCCCTTTGCTGCGCATGCACACTGTGCCATTTTTAAACATATTGTATGGCTCTGACAGAATTACATTTTAAAATATGTGGCTTTTATGGCTCTTGCAACAAACACAATTGCTAACTTCCAGTCAGAGCAATATCCTGCCTCTATCTGGCCAGCAGACGCTTGTCAGCCAATCAGGTGCACTGTCATACACCCTTTGCCTGCTGTACCATACCTAGCAGGAATTACATAGATTAGCATTCAGGTGGGAGGCTTCGGTTGGACGCAATCGTGAATTGCGTCGTTTAACAGGGACATCTCCCACACGGTCCCCTCCCTAACCACTCACCTGTCAACCGCATCGTAGAAGCTGCAAAAAATAAAATTTAAAATCACAAACACTGGTCCACATGACAGCCCAGGGGCCCCAGGTCTCTCTCACTCACTGGGGCCCCCAAACCACCATGCTCTCTCAGCCAAAAAAGTTCCTGACCCCTGGATTAGAGAAAAGGTAACGATTTCTCGTGGGAATGGGGGTATCAGCTACTGATTGAGATGAAGTTCAATCCAGGGTTAGAGTTCCTCTTTAGTACTGGGCCACAAGTAGCTCAAAAGTAATGCACGGTACAGTTAACCTTCTTTAGATAGAATGTATAGGGCTGGAAGGAGGAGCTTTTTTTAACCTTATTTTTTTTCTTTATTTCTCTGCAGCAAAATCGGGATCTGGACATGTTCATTAATGCATCTAAAAACTTCAACCTGAATATAACGTGGGCAACAAGCTTTGCAGGTAATGGCATTCCTTACTCTGTATTCACAGTATTGAGAGAGCTGTAAAGAATGCTTGTGGATATGACATGTGGAGCAAGAAGGTGCTCAATGCCCTCCACAGCACTATAATAGCTTTTATCTGTGGAGGTGGAACCCCAGGAATCTCCAATGCAGCATGTACAGCTCTGCGGCACCAGCAGTGATGAGCAGAGGGTTCTGTAACTACAACAAAACATTTCCAAACTTCTTTTCTCCCATAGGATCAAAAGGGCATACGCTTGTCTCATACCAGTACATAGTTGCAATTCTAAACTCAGAACTTCCTTTCTGAGGAAGAGATGAGTAACAGCATAACCTGTAGAGAAGACATTTCTTTGTTACAGCTGATCCAAATCCCATGATAAATCTGCAGGGTGTCTACTTCCTGCTTTCATGGAAGCAGACATATTGTTAACATACTGTGCTTTTAAAGGAGCTATCAGATGACACAGGTTAGAGATTGAATTACAACTTGTGATTAGTCACAGATGAGGAGGAAGTAGATAGGCTAAACTCTAAATACACACAGGGTGCATTTCTCTGTTTTCCTTCTTTCCCGTGCAAGAGCTCAGGTCCACTTTAAAGCGGAATATAACCCAGCATTGCAACTTTGCTCTAAAATATTATTTACAGCAAATTATATCCAAAAAGCATTTTTTTTTTACTAGACCAGCATCGGAAGGGTTAAACACAGAGGTTTAAAGTTCCGTGGAGAGATATGCAGAAGTTCAGATTGTTACATTCGATTTAGTTACATGTATCTATTGATAAATGTTACACACTCTTTGGCTGTCCTCCAAGCTCCTTCTCAAGGTGGCCACACACGATACAATAAAATGATCCGATTTTACAGCAATTCGATAAAAACGATCGGATCTCCCGAAAACATCGAAAGCTTTTTTTTCATTCGACTGAAAAATCCGATCGGATTTCCCATTTTCTTCGATTTTTATCTGTCCGGAATGCCAGATATGTTTCTTCAATTTCTCTAAAGATTGTATGGTGTGTGTTAGATTGTCAATTTATTAATATACACACCCAAGCAATTTTCTCAGTTTCCAATCATTTTTATCATAATTGGGGAAAAATTGAACATAGGTGTGTGGTACATTGGTCATATTTTTGAAATGTTACAATCCGTTAGAAAAATTGCTTGCAATTCTTAAATTGAACAGATAAATAAAAGATTGTATGGTGTGTGGCCACCTTCAGTCAGAGAGATGAGTCACATTCAACACTCAGATACATTTATGTAAACAAAATGTATCTATGTCAGCTTCGGATGCGTCTGCAGAAATCTCCAGGAACTTTAAAGCCCTGTGTAACCCTTCCAATGCTGGTCTAGTAAAAAAAAATGCTGGTTGCATATAAAATACTGTAAATAATGTTTTAGAGCAAAGTTGAAATGCAGGGTTATATTCTGCTTTAAAGGGAAAAAACTGCTGTTAAGTGCTTTTGGAAATCAAGAAAACCCTGAGAAACCCCCCTGAGGAGATGGTCCAAATATGTCATTTATTTCTTTACTTACTGTAAGTGATAGCAGCATAGGAAAAAAGTAATTTATGGTGTATTTTACTCTAGGAGAAATTTACATTTTACAATTTTTGGTGAGTGGTCCTTTAAGCCTGGCACACACATTCAGTTTGACCACTTCCCTGTAATATGAGAGCTCCGCTACTCATTCTGTTCATAGTGTTTAAACACTGACGGACCTCATACCACATGGAGGTGGTAACATTGACCAATTATTGGCCAATTAAAGTTGAGCGTGTGCAGACCAGGCTTTAGGCTTGGGATCTCTTTCAGCTTGATTACCAGTCTTCTGATTGGCCGATGATCACATGACCTATCAGCGTTATGAGAAGATAGGAATGCTGTTGTGTGGATGAGTAGATCTGTAAGTGGCTATCTGAGCACAGTGGGCTGTGACCTCTCAGGGACATGTGACTGTATTTGTTCAGGTGTTCTGTGTTACTGGTAGCCTGTGTGCCAGCAGGTAGAGCTCGGCCAGCATCTGCTTCTAATGGTAACACAATCGGGCGCAGAGAGGAAATGACTATGCGTGCATTTTCCATCAGCTCGTTCTTCTCATTACTCGCACATTACTTTCCCTGACTCTGAGCCTGCAGGGCTGCCTCCATTACTGGCTGTATAACTTCAGCTCCACAGACCTCTTTCCTGGAAGACTTGCGAAAAGCACCCCGCCTGGACCAAACCCCACGCTGCCTTCTCACAGGCTGATGGCTGCATGCACTGGGGATCTCAACATCCAGCACTACTGTTCTTAATTTATTTGTGATCATGAAGGGAAACTCAGATCAATAAGGCTTTTAAAGTGGGCCTGAACTCTAGCTCTAGCTTGAGCAGAAGGGAAACATAGAGGAATGCACCCTGTACGTATTTAGAGAGTTTAGCCTGTCTAATTCCCCCTCATCTGTGACTAATCACAACTGTTATTTGATCTCTCATCTGTGTCAGCTGGCTGCCTCGGCAGAGCAACTAATTTATAAACACAGGATGTTAACAATATGTCTGCTTCCATGGAAGCAGGAAGTAGACACTGCAGATTTATTGCAGGATTTGTATCAGCTGTAACAAAGAAACGTTTTTCTGTAAAGGTTATTATGCTGTTGCTTATCTTTTAGAGCAGAGAGGAAGTTCTGAGTTGAGTTCCGCTATAAGGACATCATAAGTTGTGCTGCAGCAGTGTTGATGAACATAGAGGCAGTTCATTTGAGAGCTGCACATCAGGCAGGATTTGGTCGCCACCATAGGCTATAGCAGCACCCCTTGACTAATCTGGGCACCGGCCACAGCTAGCGGCCGAATAATTATTATTATTTTTTATTTATATAGCGCCAACATAATCTGCATGCTTTACAAAGCATAATAAGATGACAAGGGGAACGTGGATGCAACCAAAAAATGTGCAGCAGCGTCTCAAGCAGCACAAATATTGCAACAAAAACTGTAAACATTAGGAGGATGAGATTATGATAGAAATGGGGTAATTCGGGCGCCGGTAATAGCTGGAGCCCGAGTTACAGGGGCAAATAAATAGTAGGAGAATAGAATATGAGGGCATGAGTATAGTTAGATCAGGTGAGCTGTGATTCGGCTTCACCTAGCACCCAAACTTACCCGTGCCATTTGTGAATGTACACATTATCATTACTAAGCATTTCCCCCTAAATGGGAGATGGGGTTTCCCTGTTGTGGGCGACATCTCTTCAAGTAATGAGAAGGCGGGACTTATTGGAGAAAACCCTGATGCTGGGAAAGAGTGAGGGCAAGAGGAGAATAAAATGGCAAGGTAGTATTATGGAAGCAACAAACATTAGCTAGGACAAGCAGGAGGGGATAGAGAGGCCTGGTGTGCTGTGCTACATGGGATTGTGAGGAGTCAGACATGACTGAATAGCGACTGAACACCCACAGTTCCCATGTAGGGGAGTAGATCACGGTTTTCCATTTTGAAATCTCTGACTAGCATTCATGTCTTCCTGCCTTCCATCTTGCAATCCCTGAATATATGACATCCGTTCCAGGTTTGTCTTTCACTCTGAGATTGATGAACACAAGTGCGTGACAGACACAAGTTGCACTGCTTACTTGGCAAGTTACACTTCTCCAGCTCAGGACAACATTATTTGAACAGTGTATTTGATGAGTTAGAACAAATACGGCTAATATGGACACAGTAGTCAATCATTATTAGCCATGCTGCTAAAATTGTACTAAAGGAGAGAAATCCGGGAAATAAAGAGGGTCATCCTCTGGAAGCATAGGTACAGGGAGTCTGGCTGTTACCATCATAATATATTCTCTGTTTATAACAGCTGATGTTCATAAGGAAGAATAAATATAAAAATATCCACGGCGGCCATTTTATAGATCCCCAATAATTGCTTCAGTAAGTGTGAGGGAGAGGGAGGCGCATTTCCCACTTTTGCTGCTGATCGCCATTTTAAAAAGTGACAGTCTGGGGCTGTACTTGTAAGAGTCAGCATCATTTTTATTTTGACCAATGATCAGTGTAGTTTGTCTCCTTAAAGTGGATCCGAGGTGAACTTTTACTCATTGCATAATTGTGTTCCTTTCCTATTGTTTATAGGGCATTCCTCAAGCCAAATACTTTTTTGTTTTTGTTTTAATACTCTAATTCCCTATAAACTAAACAAGCCACGCCCACAGGTTTTCAGAGAGCCAAGGCACTTTCAGACAGTAGCAAGGGCTCATGGGAGCTCAGTCTGGGCAGGAGGAGGGGGAGGTATTACTAGCCATTGAATTTAGAGGCGGAGGGAAGAGGGGGGATTAGGTTTTTTCCACAGGCTGAGTGCTCAAGATGCAGATAAGCCTGCCTCTGTGTAATGTTTACAAACAACATGGCTGCTGTCATTGTATCACAGGAAGAAATAATCATATTCTATTGAAGCTGTTTGCAGCTAGATTTGCTATGTAAACTATCTAAACTTTATATAAAATATATAGACAAGTTACTTCTTATAGTTAGTTTTTCATTTCGGATCTGCTTTAAAATAGAAGGTATTTGCGATAATTCAGCTTTAACTGAGTGAGTGTGGTCTCCCACAATGCATCACTACTGAATATGCAAATGATCTCTTTATGCCCCTGAAGCCAGGCTTACATCCAGAACTGCTGGTGTATAGCTAGCCTATAGCTTATATAATTCACAGAGCTAGATCAGCCCAACATGCAGGCAGCCTGTTTCGGACTGTTGGTCCTCCTCAGTGCATGGCAGAGATGATATGGTGCTTTGGGAAAGGGGCTTGGCCCAGAACACGGTATTTGCGATAATTCAGCTTTAAGTGAGATAATTTGCATATTCAGCAGTGATGCATTGTGGGGGACCACAGTTGCTCACTTAACCACCCTGGCGTTCTGATTATATCGCCAGGGTGGCTGCGGGAGGGTTTTTTTTGAATAAAAAAAAAACTATTTCATGCAGCCAACTGAAAGTTGGCTGCATGAAAGCCCACTAGAGGGCGCTCCGGAGGCGATCTTCCGATCGCCTCCGGCGCCCAGAATAAACAAGGAAGGCCGCAATAAGCGGCCTTCCTTGTTTTGCTTATATCGTCGCCATAGCGACGAGCGGAGTGACGTCATCGACGTCAGCCGACGTCCTGACGTCAGCCGCCTCCGATCCAGCCCTTAGCGCTGGCCGGAACTTTTTGTTCCGGCTACGCTGGGCTCAGGCGGCTGGGGGGACCCTCTTTCGCCGCTGCTCGCGGCGAATCGCCGCAGAGCGGCGGCGATCAGGCAGCACACGCGGCTGGCAAAGTGCCGGCTGCGTGTGCTGCTTTTTATTTGATTAAAATCGGCCCAGCAGGGCCTGAGCGGCGACCTCCGGCGGTGTTGGACGAGCTCAGCTCGTCCAGACCGCTCAGGTGGTTAAAGAGACACTGAAGCGAAAAAAAAAATATGATATAGTGAATTGGTTGTGTACTATGAATAATTACTAGAAGATTAGCAGCAAAGAAAATATGCTCATATTTTTATTTTCAGGTATATAGTGTTTTTTCTAACATTGCATCATTCTATAATATGTGCAGATTACACCACACTTAGCATTCAAAATGAGTCTTTCAGAGCAGTCTGTGAACTAATGACCCCTCCTCTGGCAGAGGAAAAGAAAACAGTTGAGATAATAAAAGTCAGATAACAGCCCTCTCCACCACTAAACTTAGTCAGAGAGTTAATGGCTTGTTTGCATAGAGATAACTGGAGTTTCTTAACTCTTCCTGTACTGGAAACAATTAGACTGATGTATCTGATCTTAATGTTTTATTTCTTAGCTGTACTACACATACAAATCATAATATCATACATTTTTTTTCGCTTCAGTGTCTCTTTAAAGCTGACTTACCGCAAATACAGTACCTTCTGTTTTATCAAGGCAAACCACTCTATCCCATTGCTTTTTAGTAGGAGGGCTTTTTGATCATCTCTTTTAGTTCCCGATATTTTCCGAGTATTTTTAGATCACCCCGAGCTGATTGGTTATTCTGTTATTTTGACCAAATAAGCTTCAACTTACAAGGCATTTCATTTGGCAGTTGCTTAACGAACACAGACAATATTATACAATGAAAGGCAGTATAGGAATTAAAACACAGTAATTGAGAAATGGGATGAAGCATTAGTTTTCCAGTTTAAGTTCTATGCAATAATGCTTAGCAGTTTCAGAATTAGGGCTGGTTCAGACGGACGTTTGGAGGCGTCGCGTTCGTTGGCGTCGCGGTGGCGGGCTTTCAGCAGCGTTTGTGTTGCGTTCGGATGCGGTCACGTTTTTTCTTCCCCTAGAGGGACATAGCCGTCGCGATTAACTGCCCCTGGAAGCTACATGTAGCTTCTAGGGGCTCATTGAACGCCAGGGAAAAATCGGGACCCGAACGCCGCGTTCGTGTAAACGCGCTTGAAAGCTTGGTACAAACGCTCCCATCCACTTGAATGGGAGCGTTTAACACCAAGCCCCGAACGCTGGCTGTAGACGCTCTGCAAGTGTCCGTCTGAACCAGCCCTTAGTGTGGTTCTGCCTTAGAGGGAGCCTAAACTGAGAAGGATATGGATTTTTCCTTTTAAAATAATACCAGTAGCATAAAGTATGTAAGGACCATTTCCATTAGCTAAAGTAAGTAAGGATCACTTCTGAGAAAACTTTCAACTCTGATAACCTTTAAAGGGAACCTAAACTGAGAAGGATATGGATTTTTCCTTTTAAAATAATACCAGTTGCCTGACTCTCCTGCTGATCCTGTGTCTCTAATACTTTTAGCCACAGCCCCTCAACAAGCATGCAGATCAGGTGCCCTGACTGAAGTCAGACTGTATTAGATGCATGCTTGTTTCAGGGTTGTGATCCAGCCACTACTGCAGACCAAAGAGATCAGCAGGGCTGACAAGCAACTGGTATTGTTTAAAAGGAAACATCCATATCCCTCTCAGTTTAGGTTTCCTTTAAAGGTTATCAGAGTTGAAAGTTTTCTCAGAAGTGGTCCTTACTTACTTTAGCTAATGGTAATGGTCCTTACATACTTTATGTAATATCTCCACACCAGGATAGCTGCCTCTGGGCCCTGGGCTGTGTTGTAGAAGTCAGATTCTGATCCCCCTCTGAGGTGCAATAAGTGATGTATGCTGACTGATATTCTCTGTAAAGTACCACAGAAGAAAGGTTTAATGCAGTAATACATTACCTGTGGCTGTGATTCACAGGAAATGCTAAAGACTACTTATATGCACCTTTACAAAAGAGGAGAAAATTAAAGCAACCCGAGGTAAGAGGGATGCGGAGGCTGACATGTTTATTCCATTTTAAACAAAACACATTGCCTGGCTATCCTGCTGATCCTCTGCCTCTAATACTTTCAGCCATAGATCAAGCATGCAGCAGATCAGGTGTCTCTGACAAGATTAGCTGCATGCTTGTTACAGGTGTGTGATTTAGACCTAACAGGCCTGAAAGAACAACAGGACTGCCAAGCAACTGGTATTGTTTAAGAGGAAATAAATCACCTCCATAGGTCTCACACCCCAGGATCCTTTTAACCACCTAACGACCAGTTAACGCCGATAGGTGTATTTCCATTCCTGTTCGTTCACGGCGGGGAGCTCTGTGAACAGCCTGCGAGCCTTCGATCGTGGCTCGCAGGCTAAATGTAAACACTCGGGGAAGTAATCCCCGGTGTTTACAGCGTACGGCGCTGTAAAGGAGATCGGCGATCCCCAGCCTCTGATTGGCCGGGGAAGCCTATCTGAGTCGGTACAGGACGGAGCACTGTCCTGTACCGCCCATAGTGAGGAGGAGAGGAGAGGGGGGGGGGGGGATAGCGCTGCGGAGCCCCCCCCTCTAGGCCTCTAGGCACAACAAGCCGGCGGCGATCAGATCCCCCCAGCAGGACATCCCCCTAGTGGGAAAAATAGGGGGGGGGGGGGGGAGTGATGAGCCTGCCTGCCACCTGATCTGTGCTGGGGGCTGAAGAGCCCACGCAGCACAGATCATTCAAAAAGGGGCTGTTCCTTAAGTGGTTAAAGCAGACCTAAACTCAGAACTTCCTCTCTTCTCAAAAAAGATAAGCAACAGCATAATAACCTTTAAAGAAAAACATTTAGTTAAAGCTGATACGAATCTTGCAATAAATCTGCAGTGTTTCTACTTCCTGCTTTCATGGAAGAAAACGTAGGGTTAACATCCTGTATTTACCAATTAGCTCTCTGCCATGGCAGTCAGCTGGCACAGCTGAGGGATCAAACTACAACTTGTGCTTAGTGACAGATGAGGGGGAATTAGACAGGCTAAAATACATACAGGGGGCATTTCTCTGTTTTCCTTCTGTCCTGTGCAAGAATTTAGGTCCACTTTAAGGGAAATGCGTTTTGGGGTGGGGCAGTATAGAAATGATAATGCAGAGGAGAACGTGTTGGGTGGTGCGTCTGCTGCTCATTTGTACACTTCAGACAGAATGTGAGCGAACATAAAGCAGTTTTCATAGGCAGTGATGTACAAGTGGGAAATCTCTCCGAGATAAAAGCGTAAGACCAAACTCCAGATAAACATCCCTGTGGGAGGAAGATGCTGTGTGATCGGTCACTGTTCATGTGTGAAATCCTCCTCGGTAAGAATGCTGTCTCAGCAGCCGTTCTATGTCCCATGCTAACTTCCTGTGTGCGTTTGTTTGCAGCGGGTACACAAAATGGCGAGGAAATTCCCATCATCTCCAGGACCAACATCAAGGAATGTAAAGACACTTTCTCCAATGAGAAGTTTGATTTCCACAACAATCCCAACATCACGTTCTTCGTGTACGTCAGTAACTTCACCTGGCCAATCAAGATACAGGTAAGACGTAGGAGCTTTCCTCTCATTGGACGGTTTATGGATTGTGTGGCTCGTTTACATTTTTCCAGGAAGTAATCAGTGGTCATGTGACAACAGTTCATAGTCTAGACGCTACTTCCTGGTTGGTGGACCTACATGTGCAGCCTGGTGCTTCGCTGGTCTGTGCTACTGACAATGATTGTGTTGCGTTTGCAGAGATTCATTCTGTTCCTGTAAAACAGGAAGTGAACGGAGTCTTTCTAAGGGCCGGTTCACACGGACGCTTGGCGGCGTCTACCGTCAAGCGTTCGGGACCCATCGGCTAAACTCTCCCATTCAAGTGAATAGGAGCGTTTAGCATTGCGCGGTTACCGTCGATTGCATAAACGCGGCGTTCTGATCCCGATTTAACGCATCGTTTCGGCCGTCCCTAGAAGCCGCATGCAACGTCCAGGGACGGCTAGCCGGCGCGGCTTCATGTCCCCCTGCGGGGACGAGAAACGCTGATCGTGACGATCTCTGTACCGCCGCCACCGAACGGGACGTCACAGGACGACGCGACTTCCTGGCCGCCCCAACGCCGCCTGCCGTCCGTGTGAACCGGCCCTTAGGTGGCCGTCCACCATACACATTTTTCTTTACATCTTTTGAATTTTAAGAATTTTTTTGTTGATTGTTTTGTTTAAAAAAACAAACCAATCCTCTATACACTTTTCAATACTTTCTAAAAAAAATTATTATAATTTTGCATTGTGGCCAATAGATAAAAAATTGGAAATTTTGATAAACTTTTCCAGTAAAATGCACAATAAGGGAAAGAGGCGCCCTGATTTGAATAAAAGCTTTATAAAAATCTTTTGTAAGTTTACAGAGATTTCGTCATTGAGGTAAGATACCTCATTTTTCTTTTTCGTTTTTAAACTGTTTTTAAAAGCTTTTATTCAAATCAGGGCGCCTCTTTCCCTTATTGTGCATAGTTATACCCCCGTACATGTTTGTCCGAGGGGTGGTGACAGAACACCCGTCGTTTTACCACGGTTAATGTTTTGTCCATCCTTTTTCGTCTAAGAGAGCGACCGCAACCAGGTCCGTCCAGGACCACCCCGAGTGGAGTCGGGTTTATGGTCTCCACCTGCTTCCTGTGGTCGGTTGTCCCTTGCAACCCTCCTTTGTGAGTAGCCCTTTCAATCAATTGATTTCTCCACACACCTATTATTGACATACTGCACTATTGGGCTTTCTTTTTTTTCTCCTGTGTTTTTTTCCATAGGGTGCCAAGACACCCCAACCACGATTTTCCAGTAAAAAAATAAATACATTTTTGCACACAAAAAATGGGTTTTATCAGGATAAAAAAAAAATGGGAAGATCGAACTTCTGGTTGAATCAAGTATGGCACCTTTATGCTGGGAATATATGTTACGTTTTTCGCATTCGATCCTCCACGCGATCTATTAGCCATTAGATTCTCTGCTCAATTATCTTTTCTGCTCGTTTTTCTTTTTTTTCCACTCAATTCTATGAGAAATTGAGTGGAACAAAATATTGCGGAGAATCGGACATCTAACCGGAAGGATTATCCGCAAAAAACGTAACGTGTATTCCCAGCATTACAGGGATGTAGACAACAAATCCAGCCTGACAGTGGATTAACTCCTTTACATGTGCATGGAAAATCGAATGGTATTGAAGCCCCACCAAAACGCCTTTTGACAGATTGACGGACTTTTCAGAGACTGTAACTTAAAATAGAAGGTATTTGTAGTAATCCAGCTTTAAAGAGAAACTCCGACCAAGAATCGAAATCAGAAGCAGATACCCTCTGTTACATGAGAAATCTATTCCTTTTCACAAACAGACCATCGGGGGGCGCTGTATGGCTGATATTGTGGTGAAACCCCTCGCACAAGAAACTCTGAGAGCCGTGGTACTCCTGGCAGTTTCCTGTCTGTGAACCTTGTTGCATTGTGGGAAATAGCTGTTTACAGCTGTTTCCAACAGCCGAAAAAGCAAGCGGCAGCTACATCACTTGCCAGCAGTAAAAATGTCACCATGTTATAAATGTCAGAATGTAAATCAGAGATTTAAAAGATTTTACAATGGGCAAACACTGACTAAATCATTTATACATAATTATTGTAAAAATTAAGCACTTTTTTTTTTATTACATTATTTCCACTGGAGTTCCTCTTTAAGCAACCAACTATAGTTTACCATGATGCATCACTCCTGAATATGTAAATCATCTTTTTATTCCCCCGAAAGCAAGACTGCACATCCAGAACCTCTGGTGTATAGCAAGCATATAGCTTTTACATTTTACAGAGCTATATTAATCCACCATGCATACAGCCTGTTATGGACTATCTGGTCCTCATCAGTAAATGATAGGGAAATAGGCTTGTGGACCAGTGTGAACATGCATATGGGGGGGGGGTGTTGTCACCTATACAAGCTAGTTTTCCTAAGGGCTGTTTCACATGATGTATGTTTGTGTGTGGTAACTTTTATCGCAAAACACACTCTTTATTGGTTTTCGAACATCTGTGTTTCTGATTTTTCATGCTTTGTGGCATTCTTAAAAAAAAATGTAGCATGCATTTGTATTTGTATTTGTATCTGGCTTTTACCGGCGTTTGCGCGAATGCGGCGTTCCAATCCCCATTTTTCCCGTCGTTTCAGGCATGCGGCGTCCAGGGTCGGTTACCGCAGCGTCTTCGTGTCCCCCTGTGCTGAACGTGATTGGGCGCCGCTGAAAGCCCGAACTAGACACCGCTGGAAGCCGGGCAGAAGCCCGTGTGAACCGGCACTAAACAAGACTTGACCCGCCTTTGGTCTCCAGGTCTGCTGTTTCGTGTACCTGAGTGAGCTCACCTCACAGACCATTCCACACACTATTTTTCTTTGCATCTGAAGTATTGATCTTTATCAGGTGTCTGCATGAGGTCTGTGAAGAGCCGACTTCCCTACCTATCCAAGATCTGACTCAGAATCACATTTATTCTCCAAGTACGGATGTCATACTTGGAATTATTTGTGGTTCTTATGGCCTATGCAAAAGAACATATGACAGACATTTACAGAGATACACAATATTGCATATAGCAGCACTTACAGGAGATATAAAATTGAGACAAGCATGACAAGCATACGTTGAACCATTTAGTGACTCCAATGTAAACAGACTCCTGTCAGGGAAATTCAAGAGGCAGATATAACCCTTTAATATCTGGAGCAATCTGTATGCAGATCCACTATGCAGGTAAGGTAATTTCTAAAAATGGCTTCTCATGAATCAGAGACAACAGATTCTGCAGCTCTGGCTAGCAAAATAATATGGCTCGGTTAATTATCGAGCTTGTGCTGTTTAGGGCTGTAGAACAAGGCAGAGCCTGTGCTCCATCCAGTGATGTACCTAAAGAGCTATAAGCCCTAGAGCAAGTTTTACATTGAGCCCCCCCAAGCAAGCACTCTATGCATAGCATAGCACTCCCTGCTACTCCAGTCCCTGCAATCTGTGGGTATCCAAGACCTTGCCCTAGCATGGTTTTTCTCCTACCTCTCAAATTGCTCCTTCAAGACCTCCTTCAATGGTTCCTCCTCAACCTCCATCCCACTTTCAGTTGGGGTCCCCCAAGGCTCTGTTCTTGGTCCCCTGCTGTTCTCCATTTACACCACCTCCATCAGAAAGCTCATCTCCTCTCTGGGTTTCAACTATCACCTATATGCAGATGACACCTAGATTTACCTCCATTCCACTGACCTCTCCACCACCACCATGGCGAAGGTATCCTCTGGCCTCTCGGCTATTTCATCCTGGATGTCTGCCAGGTTCCTAAAATTAAACCTGGATAAGACTGAACTCCTAATCTTCCCACCCCGTGCTGCCTCACCCCCCACTGACCTCTACGTCACTGTCAATGGCACAATCATTCATCCAACCACACAAGCCCGCTGCCTGGGTGTCACCCTGGACTCGGCCCTCTCCTTCACCTCCCACATCCAAACCGTAGCTAGAGCCTGCTATTTCCACTTACGCAACATCTCCAAGATCCAGCCTTTCCTGACCCCAGACACTACCAAACTCCTTGTCCATGCCCTTATCTCCCGCCTGGACTACTGCAACTCCCTCCCATTAGGCCTCCCTCAAAACCGCATAGCCCCCCTACAATCCATCATGAACCCAGCAGCCAGACTCATATACTCCTCCCACCGCTCTGTCTCCACGACTCCCCTACGCAAATCCCTTCATTGGCTTCCAATTCACTTCAAAATTAGCTTCAAGGTCCTATGTTTGGCCTACGAATCCATACACAAGTCCTGCCCAAGCTACATCTCTGACCTGTTCAGCAGATATACACCTGGCCGCCCACTTCGCTCCTCCAACAACCTCCTCTTAACCACCCCACGCATCTCGCACTCCCATGCACGACTGCAGGACTTCACTAGAGCTGCCCCCATCCTGTGGAACTCTCTCCCACTGCCCATCAGGCTCGCTCCCACCTTCAAAACCTTAAAAAAAGCACTCATAACTCACTACTTCAAGGAGGCCTACATCAACTCAACACTACCCTAATCCTTTCTGCCAATAACTTCTTGATGCACCCCCTCCTTTTGTGTCACCAGCCCCTCCCTCTAGAATGTAAGCCTTTGGCAGGGCCCTCTCCCCTTGTGTATCATACTTGACTGTGTGCACTTTACCCAGAATTTGGAACTTGTTACCACTACCACTCCAGTTTATGATCTGGCATTGTACTACTGTCTGCATTGTGTTGTGTATCTTTTTGCTATTACCTGTATCGTTGTATCTATTGTCTATTACCTGTATTGTTCTGTCACCCCTGTTATCATTGTCTGTAATCCTATTTATTGTACAGCGCTGCGTAATATGTTGGTGCTATATAAATCTAATAAATAATAATAGCAATTGATATGGCGCTCTATACCCTGCCAAGGACAACCAGTGTCAGAGGTGCAAGAAGGGGATGGGGAACAGTCTGTAAATGATACCCACTTTTCAAAGTATCTATAGAAGTGATTATTACCAGCACAGGACCAATAGAGAGCTAATACTGCATTTGAGGGAGGGCTCTCTGGCCCAAGGGCACCGGTGCGGTCGTGACCTCTGCACCCCCTATTGCTACCCCTCTGGCTCTGTTACAGAGTCAGCACTGGTAGCAGCCGTAGCTTGGCCTGCATGTGGCTGTTGTCATCAGAGGTTTAATAAAGTTATCCTATTGTGGTCGCTTATGTCACGTCACATGTTCCCAGCTCTGTCTGTAATAATGGTATTTTTTCCTGTACAGATCCCACCATGCCAGGGTTTCCTCTATAGTAATGGTGGTAATGGCTGTTCAGTGAGGCGGAGGAAGCAGCTGTATTGGAAAGAGTTTAGGCTGAGGGCGGGACCTCGTCCTGGAGAAATTATTTATCTTTCCTTTCAGACTTTTGCTGTGTCAGAGGAATAACCCTTTCCTGTTGCAGTTGCTGCAAGTTCCTGACTGCTAGCTGAGTGTGGTGGGCATGATGGGGAGCTGGTCTGTACTGGCCACCATCACATTTGTCATTACTTTGTATAGTTCAACAAAGGGAGATGTGTTATGTTTTTAATACCATATTTTTCGGACCTGAAGGTGCACTTTCTCTCCCAATTTTATTAAAAAAAATTTTCAACAAGTACATAATACTTAGTACAATCAATCACGTATTTCTTAAAGTGGATCCGAGATGAACTTTTACTCATTGCATAATTGTGTTCCTTTCCTATTGTTTATAGGGCATTCCTCAAGCCAAATACTTTTTTGTTTTAATACTCTAATTCCCTATAAACTAAACAACCCACCCGTTTTCAGAGAGCCAAGGCATTTTCAGACAGTAGCAAGGGCTCATGGAAGCTCAGTCTGGGCAGGAGGAGGGGGAGGTATTACTAGCCAGAGATTTCAGAGGCAGAGGGGAGGAGGGGGAATTAGGTTTTTTTTTCACAGTCTGAGTGCTAATGGTGCAGATAAGCTTGCCTGTGTAATGTTTACAAACATGGCTGCTGTCATTGTATCACAGGAAGAAATAATCATATCCTATTAAAGCTGTTTGTAGCTAGATTTGCGGTTTAAACTATCTTAACTTTACATAAGATATATAGATAAGTTACTTGTTATAGTTAGTTTTTCATCTCGGATCCGCTTTAAGCCTCGTACACATGCATGTCTAAAGTTGGCTGAGGTGGCAGATAGCGACCACATTTGCCGTTAGGCCATCAACTTGTCCGAGCGACGCCCAACTCCTTTGTACACACTTTTTCAAATTTGGTAGGCGACCAGTATACAGGGGGAGGGATTTATTCATAGCATTAATCCATTCTTATTTGGTAGGTATTTCCGCCTGAACCCAATGCTCTAAGATCGCTTTTTTCGCTACATCAATTTTCAGTTTTGTACTTTGCAAAATTGATACCGTTATCGATAGGGAGCATATTGGACAAGTTAGAAATAATCAGTGTGAGCCGTTAATATGATGAGAACTTTCAGCGTGTGTACCTAGCATCGGAAGCAGAAGATCAGCAGGGTAGCCAGGCAGTGTGCATTGTTTAAAAGTAAATAGGTCAGCCTTCATATCCCTCTCTCTTCATTTGTCCTTGATAGCTGTCCATTAAAGCAGTGTTCCCCAACCCTGTCCTCAAGGCCCACCAAGACTGCATGTTTTGTGGAAATCCACAGAGGTAGATCATCAGCTCTGCTGGGACACTAATTACCCCACCTGTGCATGTTTGGGGTTTTCTGCAAAACATGTACTGTTGGTGGGCCTTGAGGACAGGGCTGGGGAACTCTGCATTATCCCTCCTGGCGGTCTATAAAATACCGCCAGGGGGCAGCGCAGCAGTTTTTTTTTTTTTTTTTTTATTTTTTTTTTTTTTAAATCATGTAGCGAGCCCAGGGCTCGCTGCATGATAGCCGCTATGCAGCGGCATCACCTCCGGCGATCTGCGATCAGGAAATCCTGTTCAAACAACGGGATTTCCTGGAGGGCTTCCACTGTCGCCATGACGTCGTTGGGAGTCCCGATCCACCCCTTAGCGCTGCCTGGCGCTGATGGGCCAGGCTGTGCAAGGGGTCTGGGGAAGGGGGGGGGGGCAGCGTGGCGAATAGGCGTGGAACGGCGGCGATCGGTATGCACACGCAGCTAGCAAAGTGCTAGCTGCGTGTAGCAAAAAAAAAATTATGCAAATCGGCCCAGCGGGGCCTGAGAAATCCTCCTGCACGGCTTACCCCGAACTACGTCCGGGGTTACCGCCAGGAAGGTTAAAGGACAGCTATCAATTCCCAAGTGTTCTAAAATGACAATGTACAAATAATGTCTAAGTAGCTGTAATTCATTGTGTGTAGGATTTAGCTCTATTGGGACAAATCATTCACAAAGGGGTGTCTGCTTCAATGCACAGCCAGTGTTTTAGCCTACAGAGTATTTTTCCCTGAAAGCAAAAAAAAAAAAAAAAAAAAAATGAAAAGCTGTGCAGTCACAGACAATTACAAATGTTTAAAACCAGCTACATTTATTCTGCTCTCCTGCAGACAGTTCAGAAACAGGCAGCTTCTGAGAGCTTTCTCTCACACACAGAGTTGCACACAGTTAACAGATGCACTATGAGGGCATTCCCCCTCCCCTCATTGTTCACTCTACCCTTCAGAATTCAGCTGACTGCCATCAGTTCAGAGTGAAAGGAATTTGTTACAGTAAACAAGAGATAAGCAAAGGAGATGTATACACCATTATTTTCCAGCACTTCAGGAACTCTCTCAAGCTCTGGGTTAAAAAACACGTTAGTCGATAGTGTCCCTTTAAAGAGACTCTGAAGCGAGAATAAATCTCGCTTCAGAGCTCATAGTTAGCAGGGGCATGTGTGCCCCTGCTAAACCGCCGCTATCGCGTCGCTAAACGGGGGTCCCTTCACCCCCAATCCCACCCCCGCAATAGTTGGTCGTAGAGTTGGTCGTTCGTGGAGGCAGGGCTAATGGCTGCAGCCCTGCCTCCAGTCGCGTCTATCAGCAGCGCATCGCCGCCTCTCCCCCGCCCCTCTCAGTGAAGGAAGACTGAGAGGGGCGGGGGAGAGGCGGAGATGCGCGCTGACAGACGTGCGTGGGGCAGGGCTGCGGCGGTTAGCCCTGCCCCAACCAGGAAGCGCTCCCCCGCTGCACCGAGGGGATTTGGGGGTAAGGGGACCCCCTTTAAGCCTCGGGATAGCGGCGGTTTAGCAGGGGCACACATGCCTCTGCTATCTATGAGGTCTGAAGCGAGATTTATTCTCGCTTCAGACTCTCTTTAAGCATTGTTCAAGCCCACTAATGGTGTACTGCTCAGTCCAGAGCAATGTAATGGGCCACCCATCCTTTAGCGCTCCTCTGACCCACTTGCATAAAGTTTCCGGTGTGTCCAATCCAATTTTAAAGAGACACTGTAATCCTAGGTACACACAGTGCAATTTTCTGACAGATTTACTGTCAGATCGAATATTTCCAACATGTCCGCTCTGATTTCCGCACAATTTTCTGTTCGACTTTTCATAGAAGTGAATAGAAAATCGATCAGAAATCAGATTGAATATGTTGAAAATTATCGACCTGACAGTAAATCTGTCAGAAAATTGCATTGTCTGTACCTAGCATTGTGACATATAGCAGAATGTGATACGATACATTATTCAGGATACACAATTTTATGTTAATTATTCCTATATTCAGCATCAGAAACACTTTCTGTATCTACATATTGCTGTATATTGGTGTGTTGATCCTGTTATAATACAGCACTAACATGGCTAATCTCTGATTGTGGTTTCCTGAAATATTCAAATCCAATAATAATCCAAACATTTGTATAGCGCTTTTCTCTTGTCGGACTCAAAGCGCTCAAGAGCTGCAGCCACTAGTGGAAATAGTGGAAAAATATTTTACAGAAATTGAATGGCATTTGGCCATCTTTGGGTCATGTGCAACCTCCTCTCTGTATGTTTACATTGGCACAAAACCTTTATAGTATAAGAGATGCACTTGATTACCTATTAAAAATAACTGGACATATTGTTTAGCTGAAGACTGGGAATGGCTGTGTTACATTTGTATTGATGGCGTTTTATGTACACCCTTGTGTATTTTCATGCAAAATGTTGCATGTACCATTAGTGACCTGTTCTTTTCCATACTAAATACACATGTAAATGGGAAGTGTAGCGTCTTACCTTCTAAGAAGAACAAACCATTAACGATGAAAAAAATAAATGTATGCATGCACAATAGACCACACGTTTCACAGGTCTTTGCCTGCTTCCTCAGGTTAATACACATGCCTATAATAAAAAACATTTATGTACGTATGTATTGGCACTATAACCTACAGTTCAAGCTCTCATTTCCATTTAAAACCGACGTATAAAGCTAAAAGATCAACCACATTGGATATGTACTGTACACACATATATATGTGCATGTACCAGCAAGGTGACAAGAATATTAGGGTTGTTCTATGCAGATACATGTACTGTATAGACCATTGTTCGCAAGGGTTATTAGACCATCATAAGCATGGTAGTATGAGCATACCAATAAATCGCAATACACAAAATGCACTGAGCTATACACATCAATACAAATATAGTGCATACAAATATTGATGGTTTTCCATACTCATTGCATATCTACTTTGCTTTTTTTATAAATACAAAAAAAAGTCCTAAGGATCTGATCACATTTAAAGGATACCCGAGGTGACATGTGACATGATGAGATAGACATGTGTATGTACAGTGCCTAGCACACAAATAACTATGCTGTGTTCCTTTTTTTCTTTCTCTGCCTAAAAGAGTTAAATATCAGGTATGTAAGTGGCAGACTCAGTCCTGACTCTGACAGGAAGTGACTACAGTGTGACCCTCACTGATAAGAAATTCCAACTATAAAACACTTTCCTAGCAGAAAATTGCTTCTGAGAGCAGGAAAAAGATAAAAAGGGTCAATAGTTCATAGATTTTACTCTGACATACTTCAATAAATGGGCCATTGAGCAAAAATAATCAAACCGTAAAAACTTTAAAGTAGATTTAAATATTAAATAAAACTGTGGAATATCTTAAAAAGTCATTTTTAGGAGAAGGAGAATAGATACAATTGTTTCACCCTAGATGTCCTTTTAAGTGACCCTATACTGAGAGGGATGTGGAGGCTGCTATACTTATTTGCTTTAAAACCATAGTAGTTGCCTGGCTGCCCTGCCGATAATGTATTTCTGGTACTTTAAGTCACCAGCCCAGAATGAGTAGAGATGGTTGTCAGTGTCCAATATTTGTAGCTGCAGTTCACTCACGGTTGGGTATTGCTTCTGGCAGACTGGTTAGGGTTAGGCATAGTTTTGGGGGAGGTCAGTTAGGGTTAGGCATAGATTTGGGGGAGGTCAGTTAGGGTTAGGCATAGTTTTGGGGGAGGTCAGTTAGGGTTGGGCATAGATTTGGGGGAGGTCAGTTAGGGTTAGGCATAAGTTGGGGGGGGGGGGGATCAGTTAGGGCTAGGCATAGGTTGGGGGGGGGATCAGTTAGGGTTAGGCATAGGTTGGGAGGGGGGATCAGTTAGAGCTAGGCATAGGTTTGGGGGGAGTGGTCAGGTAGGGTTAGGCATAGGATGTGTGAGGGGGGGGGGGGTTGGTATAGGATGAAGGCGGGGATGTTGCCCCCCTAGGTAGACATAGGGTGGGATGGGGGGGTAGGATACTGCTAAGCATAGGTTATTATTATTTATTCTATTTGTAAAGCGCTAACTTACTACACAGCCCTGGACAATAAATAGGGATACACACAATGTTAACAAGGGGTGTCAGACAGAGAGAGGTAGCGCACGGTTATATATAGCACAAGGTTGTCCATGCAAACAGGGTATAAGATGCATGATCATGCGATTTTACAGAGGCTCAGCAATTCAAGTCCAAGTTAGTCCATAGTTATAACTGGGGCAGCAAGATCAAGAAAAACACACTAGGGAGAATGGGGTCAGGATAGGAGATGGTAAAATATCTGTAAAACATACAGATATTTTACTATTGTAATCAAACTGGACCTAAACTCAGAACTTCCTCTCTGCTGTAAAAGATAAGCAACAGCATAATATGCTTTTTTTTTAAAAAAAACTTTTCCTTCTTACACCTGATACAAATCCTGCAATAAATCTGCAGTGTGTCTACTTCCTGCTTTCATGGAAGCAGACATAGGGTTAACATCGTGTGTTACAAATTAGCTGCTCTGCCTTGGCAGAGGATATTCCTGAGCTGACAGCTGAGAGATCAAATTGCGGCAGGGCTGTGGAGTCGGTACAAAAATCTTCCGACTCCAATTCCATCTCCGACTCCTCAGTTTATGAAACCACCCACTTCAACTCCAACTCCGGGTACCCAAAATGGCTCCTTCTCCTTGATCTAATACTTACCAGGGCTGTGTATTTTGTACAAAATCATCAGACTCCGACTCCTCAGTTTATGAAATCTCCAACTCTGACTCCGGGTACCCAAAGGGCTCAGATTCCTCAACTCCACTGCCCTGAATTGCGGTGCTAAATAGTCACAGATGGAAGGGAATTAGACAGGCTAAACTCTCTAAATACATACAGGGTGCATTCCTCTAGGTTTTTATTCTATCCTGTGCAAGACTTCACGTCCATTTTAAATAGCCCCCCCTACAGCCATGTCCCCCTCCTGCTCATATTTTGCGTTTCTGCCTATCCCGAATCCTCCTGAAACCCCCTTGCTCTCTTGGCTGCACCAGTGCAGATGCCAGGCAGCTGTCATATGCTTTCACACTGTCTCCGGTATGGGGACCACACAGATCTCCATAAGTGGCAGCAGCATGTACAGAGGAGGTGACAAGTCTCTTACAGCCTCACCACTGGCTACATGGACCTCCTAACAGCGGAAACTATAACACACAAACCAGACAATTCCTTAGTTTGTCTTACTACTTTGTGCACTGTGTTTGCCAGTGCTTGGCGTTGGGTAATGTAGTACACCGACGGGTGTAGGAAAACAGATTTATTAGCCCATTAGCAGTTTCAATCGTTTGAGATAAGTGCACTGCTTTTAACTTCAGTCGGCAGAACTCGTCGTGCTGTAAATTCTTGGAATGCTTTGATCTCTCCCTCTGCTAGCAGTAAATACAGAAACTGAAAGCAGAAGTCCTCTGTTGTCTCACACTGCCCCCTAGTGACAAGTGGCCATAAATACACATTACAGCAGTACTATTCAGTAGCAAGCAAGTGTAACAAGAAGCAAACGGGCTAAAATGAATTGGTCTGGGACACTTACAAGCCTTTTAAATAAATTGGCTGCTAAAGGGTTAAGTTTGTTGTGTGCTATGAGATGGGTGTAAGTGGTGAGTCTTGTAATACTGCGAGCTGTGTATTGCATGTGGCTGTTTATATTGGGTGTGCGACACATTCCCAGGAATATAGCTGTGATTTCTGTGTAATCGGCCCTATCAATGGCCCCCCTGTCTGTGATCTCCGGGCCTCGCTGCTCCTCTATAAATATCACTCAAGTGGTTTGTGTCCGGCTGTTGGTTTAGGAAGTTTTTTCTGCTCCCGCAATCTTCTACTTCCAAGCGGTAGACACAGTCCGGTCTGTGCGGCCCGTGAATGGCTGCTCTGTGCGGCCTCCATACTTGTGGCACGGCGCAGAGTAAATACCTGATTTCCAAAGAGGAAAACAGCCTGCTATTTTATTTACGCAGACAAACCCGCTCCTATTTCCTGACCAGATAGAAGTATGGAGGCTGCCAAGGCTCACACCTTACTGTGGCTCTGCATAGGTGAGGGGTCCAGGCACTGTGCAGAGGTGGTCTGATTCGACAACGTTCTGAACACAGAACCAAGCAGGTTTCCTTATCGCCCAAATCAGTGCTAAGTTCTAAACTTTTGATCATCTCTCCAGGGTTTTGGAATTGGTACGAAAATGATCCAACTCCGACTCCTTAGTTTATGAAACCTCCAACTCCAGGTACCCAAAATTACTCCGACGACTTGACTCAGGCTCCACAGTCCTGCATCTCACTGAGCAAGTCTTGTCAAAGAGAACTGAAGGCAACCAATGTCTTCCTTAGAGGAACTGCAGTGAAAATAACATGATGAAGAAAATTGCTTGTTTCATCTATAGATTATTTAGTCAGTGTTTGCCCATTGTAAAAATCTTTCCTCTCCATGATTTACATTCTGAGAGGTATCACTGGTGGTGATATCTTTAGTTTTGCCAGGTGATCTGTACGGAATGTTCATAACTGAGAGTTCTATCCGCTGAGGGAGATATTGCTTGCTTGGGAGTTGCAAAAAGCTGTTCTTTCCCACAATGCAGTGAGGTTCACAGACTGCAAACTGTCAGAACCATGGTCATGACATCACACTGTGGGAGGGGTTTCCCCTCAATATCTTCACAATATCTTTGCGCTTCTAAATTATTATTTTTTTTAATTTGTATCCAGACTTAATCAAGCCTCTGGCTTCCGTCTCGAAGCAACGCCTGGTACCACGTGGTACAGGTGCTCGCTGTGACGCCGGAGAACACTAGGAGTTGTCCGTGGACAAGTGAGATTTTACACTGCATGGGCACTGGGGGGTGGACACTGTGACACTTGAGGGGCGGCCAGGCATGCAGCACTGTTTGCCTGAGTTCTATGGAGAATCAGCCTGTGCTGTATGGACAGACAACAGATCCCTCTTTATTAAGATTTAATCAGAGGGAAGAGGGAGATCTGTCTCTAGGTCGATCTGTCCATACATCAACAATACAACTAGTGATGTTACCGAGGCCTCAACAGCTACAAGCCATGTAAAAATATTAAAAAGAGGTAATGGTAGACTTACCTCCCATTTGATTCCAAATAGACTTTTTATTTATCACTTTACAAAAACTACAAATTGTGACACGTTTCGTGGGATGTAGACCGCTTCCTCAGGCAAATGGGTAGAATCTTAACTGGATACTCTGAGCTGGGTGCCTCAGCACCATACTTCGAGTGATGTATGGGTTCCTTAAATGTATCGTGACAATAATATTTGTGTAGACATATTTATCATTTTTAATTGATAGCGACAAAAACACATTTGGTACATCTGTGGTGATTTTGGCTGTGAACCTGTTGGTTCTGTCTGGGATATGCTCTGTTCCCATGATTAGTACTCAGGAGTTGGCATAGTCCTGGATAGATGATTAGCGTAGACACGGCAGTCTCTCACAGTTACCTCATGGAGGTAGTAAGGTGCGGCCCATCAATGGAAATGCTGCCCATTGCATTCTTGTGGTCAGCGGAAGGCCTGTGATTCCTTGTAATGAGGTGACTGAAATTGGCAGGGGAATTATTTGCGCAAGGCTGTGTACTGAGAGGCATCCTCCAGTCAGGAATATATATTATAATTATTACTGGCTGTGATCAGAGAAGGACTGTGTGTGGCTCTCAGGGCAAATGTATTTAAAGTGCATCTGAACTTTTGCACAGCACAGAGAGAAATCCACCCTGCATGGTATTTAGAGAATTTAGCCTGTCTAATTACCCCTCCTCTGTGACTAATCACTAGTGTTATTTGATCTCTCAGCTGTGCCAGCACAGGAACCCCGGGAGACACGGTAGAGCAGTGTGTGCCCAATAACAGTACAATTTTTTCATCAGATGCGATCATTCAACGCAATTGTTATGAACGAATTGTACATAAAACTGCGCAGTGTGCGGAAATCAATGTAAAATGATACTATGGTCGATGGGAACAGAAAATGTAATCCCTCTGAATGTTGGATTTTACGATCCAGTCGCAAGAGAGAAAATGCTCTAATTGACCCGCGGTCTCTGTGAAAATTTTGGCCCAGGGGTTCAGAAGAAGAGCAGCAATGTCAAGGCGAGAGCGAGAGGAACCCCCCCCATGGGTCAGATATTAGAATGCCACTAAATATATTAAACGTTAAAGTGTACCAGAGATGGTAATAAAGAAAGAATTGATACTTACCTAGTGTTCCCTAAACCCCCTAAGCAGCGCAGAGTCCCTTGCCGTCCTCCCGCGCGCCTCCGTTCATTCGCAATCAGCCCCGGTAACTTGCTCAGTCACGTCAGTCGAAGTCTTCTGCGCAAGAGCGGACCTCCCACACATGCGCAGAAGACCACGACTGAGCCAGGTACTGGGGCTGATTGCCGCTGAATGGAGGCACGTGGGAGGACAGTGAGGGACTCAGCACTGTTTATGGGGCTGGAGGAAGCCCCGGGAAAGTATTGATTCTTTATTACCGTCTCTAGTTTCCTTTAGGGTGGCCATACACTAATAGATGGCCACCAGATTCGACCAATCAAATCTGATTAGAGACGGAGCTACAGCTGCCACACACTGTAATCTATTGCAAATCTGTGGAGTCGCTCCCTCCTGCCACGCCCCTCAAGTCAAAGCAGATCATTTTGACACATGCTCTTCCCCACGCTGCGCCTGACTTGGCTGCGTAACAGTGTAATTCAGATGCCGGCAGATGCGTTGCTTTTATGGAGTAAAAGCAGCGCATATTCTTCTGGTGGGCTAACCTATCTGGGACATACTACTTCTCTACAGGCTGTGGCGCTCCTCTCTGCGTCTTCTCTCCAGGGACACCTGTGTCATGTGACAAACACTAGAGGCTGAACACTAGAGGTCTGGTGTGTATGCCGTGGTGCCTCTAGTGTTTGACCTCTAGCGTTTGTCACATGACACTGGCACTTTGGGAGCGGAAACACAGTAGAGCTGCAGCATGGAGAGAAGACACAGGAAGTGTGCGGACAGGTGAGAGTTAGCTCTGCTACCAACACTGCACGTTGGTCGTCCCCCCAAATCGAACGCCGCTCTTGACCCACTGCTGTTGCGATATCTTCCATCTGATGCGATCGACTATTTTGATCAATTTTGAATGAAAATCAACCGTACACCGATCTCTAGCAGATTGGATCTTGATGAGAAAAATCGATAAGTGTATGGCCACCTTAAAGAGAAACCGTAACCAAGAATTGAACTTCATCCCAATCAGTAGCTGAAATCCCCTTTTACATGAGCAAATTTTTTCTTTTTTTCAAACTGATCATCAGGGGGCGCTGTATGGCTGTATTGGGTTGTGGTGAAACCCCTCCCAAAGGAAACTGAGGGCCATGGTCCTGGCAGTTTCCTGTCTGTGAACCTTGTTGCATTGTGGGAAATAGATGTTTACAGCCGTTTCCAACTGCTAAAAAAAAGCAAGCAGCAGCTACTTCCAATGACATCACCTGCCAGCAGTAAAAATGTCAGAATGTAAATCGGGGAGAGGAAAGCTTTTACAATGTGCAAACACTGACTAAATCATTTATACATAATTATTGTAAAAATGAAGCACTATTTTTATTGCAATTTCTTCCCTGGAGTTCCTCTTTAAGCCAAACACAGCTCTCCAAATTCTCCCTCTCTAAGGCAGTAATACCTGCTTTGGGCACGCTGAGTATGACAATGGCTGTCACTCTTGTCAGCAGACACCATGGTGCGATCTGGGATTCCCTTATAATTCTCTCTAATCATCTGTCAGCGAGGGAAGTTCTGTTCTGGCAGGTCCTTTGTCATGCCCTACCCCCCCCCCCCCCCCCCCCCCCCCCTAGTCGCCTCGCTTTACTTTGTTTCGAGGATCTTCCGAGCAGCCGCGCCGTTCTTGTCAGGGAGGCCGGCGTTTCGGCGCAGAAGAGCAGGAATGCAAATGAATTTGTTTTCAATCAGCTAAGTTTATTAGTGTAAATAATTGCTCCCAGATTTGTGCAATTACGTGCGGCTTTCCAGGGCCGGCAGACTGGCAGGGCTCCCGCTGGATGCGGGGCAGAGGGAGGAGGAGGGTGGCTGTGATTTGAAGCAGAGCGTGTAAGTGATACTTTCAAACATGAAGCAGATGCTTCCTCTCCAGCTATTCCTGCCTTATTTTTGGCACTGATGGGCGAGATTTTTTTTCTCCCTCCTCTCTCTGAAGTGCTTCCTGCTTTCACAATGTCGAAGATTTGGAAGACTCCGCTCTCGATCTCTCTGAAATGAGGAGCTTTTTTTCCTGAGATTTGACAAGACGGCAGAAGCACCGACTTTGTGAATTCCCTCTTGAGGTAACACTTTGTGCCTTTGTCACTGGATTCACTAACCTGGAGAGGGGGGGGGGGGGGGGGGGGGGTGTCCTGTCTGATAAGTTCAGCTCTCCAGCTATCTTTACATCCAACTTTTTCCAAGTTTACTTCTGGACTCCGGATGGGGGACCCTTTCGGGAGTAGCAGAGCAAAGTGTTACCACTTCTGAGAAGACGGACATCAGGACTAGTTTAGAAAGTTTTTTTTTTTCTTGTTCTCTATACTTTATACATTGTTACTTCTTTCTGTGTGGAGGTTTTTGTATCTTAAGTGTTTTCTTGCTCTGGGACACTTTGTGATCTTTTCTGAGGCTGCATACCTGTGTGAGTAGCAAGAAGTAGATGTACATGTGCTTCCTAAGCACAGCCACAAGCTTGTTACACGGCAAGCCTGTCATACAGTGACACTGCAACATAAAGGGCTTCCCTGGGTCCCTTCCAGCCAGATTGCAAGGGCACCTGTTGTATCTGTCAGAGATCACAGCTCCACCAGCAGAGCATTGCTATACCTCGCATAGACCAATGCCAGTTTACTGCCTGCCTTCTAACTACCTTCTCTGCTTTATTTGTGTGCTAACAGGTAACCAGTGCCTAAGAGCTACTCTGTAGTTAATCCCAACTTTGCCAGTGCAGCCACTTAGCCATAACCCCATGTATGCCAGCACAGCCATTTTGCTTGTAATCCTGTCTCTGCCAGCCCAACTGCTTAGTATTGAACCCCATATCTGCCTGCACAGCTACTTTGCAGATAACCCCATCTCTGCCTACACAGCTACTTGGATAACCCCATCTCGGCCTACACAGCTATTTTGCGGATAACCCCATCTCTGCTGCACAGCTTCTTCGTTAACACCATCTCTCCTTGGACAGCTACTTAGTTGATAACCCCATCTCTGCCTGCACAGCTACTTAGCAATTAACCCCATCTCTGCCTGCATATCTATTTTGCAGATAACCCCATCTCTGCCTGCACAGCTATTTTGCAGATAACCCCATCTCTGCCTATCAGGGCTGTGGAGTTGGGACAAAAATCTTCCGACTCCGTTTATGAAACCACGACTCCGACTCTGGGTACACAAAATGGCTCCGACTCCTTAGCCTAATACTTAACAGGGCTGTGGATTTTGTACAAAAATCATCCAACTCAGACTCCTCAGTTTATGAAATCAACGACTCCAACTCCGGGTGCCCCAAATTGCCCCAACTTCTCGACTCCGACTCCACAGCCCTGCTGCCTACACAGCTACTTAACAAACAACCCAATCTCTGCCTGCACAGCCACTTAGATAAACCTCTCTGCACCTGCAAAGCCACTTCTATTTCTGCACAGCTGCTTAGCATACAGTTGTGTTCAAAATTATTCAACCCCCACTAAAATTGAGTGTTTTGGCAAGTTTGACATTGATTTTGATCATTTCAGTCATCTTGTTTATAATTAAATCAAAGAGGCACTTGTAAGTCAGACAAATATAACATAACATTTATAATGAAATAACCACAAATGTCTTTTCTGTGCTCACATCATTATCAGTTTTATTCAACCCCCAAGTGACATTCATTCTTAGTACTTAGTACAACATCCTTTTCCAGTTATAACAGCTTTTAAACGTGAAGCATAGCTTGACACACGTTTCTTGCAGCGACCTACGGGTATCTTAGCCCAGTGCTGTCCAACTTTGCGGTCATGGAGGGCAGTTTTTTTCCAGGCCACATGATGGAGGGCCGGTAGACCCCCCCCCCCCCCCCCCCCCCCCCCCCCCCCCCGGGAAAAAATAATAATTTAGCGGCAATTTCCCCACAAAATGCAATTAGATTGGGAGCAGATTTCCCCACAAAATGCAATCAGATTGGGAGCAGATTCCCCCACAAAATGCAATCGGATTGGGAGCAGATTTCCCCATAAAATGCAATCAGATTGGGAGCAGATTTCCCCACAATATGCAATCAGATTGGGAGCAGATTTCCTTACAAAATGCAATCAGATATGGAGCAGATTTCCCCACAAAATGCAATCAGATTGGGAGCAGATTTCCCTACATAATGCATTCAGATTGGCTGCAGATTTACCCACAAAATGCATTCTGATTGGCTGCAGATTTACCCACAAAATTCATTCAGGATTGGCTGCAGATTTACCCACAGAATGCCAACCAGATTGGCTGCAGATTTACCCGCAAAATGCATTCAGGATTGGCTGCAGATTTACCCTCAAAATGCATTCAGGATTGGCTGCAGATTTACCCACAAAATGCATTCAGATTGGCTGCACATTTACACACAAAATTCATTCAGGATTGGCTGGAGATTTACCCACAAAATGCCGCCAGATTGGCTGCATATTTACCCACAAAATGCAATCAGATTGGCTGCAGATTTACCCACAAAATGCATTCAGGATTGGCTGCAGATTTACCCACAAAATTCATTCAGGATTGCCTGCAGATTTACCCACAAAATTCATTCAGGATTGCCTGCAGATTTACCCACAAAATGCCGCCAGATTGGCTGCAGATTTACCCACAAAATGCAATCCGATTGGCTGCAGATTTACCCACAAAATGCATTCAGGATTGGCTGCAGATTTACCCACAAAATGCATTCAGGATTGGCTGCAGATTTACCCACAAAATGCATTCAGGATTGGCTGCAGATTTACCCACAAAATGCATTCATATTGGCTGCAGATTTACCCACAAAATGCATTCTGATTGGCTGCAGATTTACCCACAAAATTCCTTCAGGATTGGCTGCAGATTTACCCACAAAATGCAATCAGATTGGCTGCAGATTTACCCACAAAATGCCGCCAGATTGGCTGCAGATTTACCCACAAAATGCAATCAGATTGGCTGCAGATTTACCCACAAAATGCATTCAGGATTGGCTGCAGATTTACCCACAAAATGCATTCAGGATTGGCTGCAGATTTACCCACAAAATGCTTTCAGGATTGGCTGCAGATTTACCCACAAAATGCGATCAGGATTGGCTGCAGATTTACCCACAAAATGCTTTCAGGATTGGCTGCAGATTTACCCACAAAATGCTTTCAGGATTGGCTGCAGATTTACCCACAAAATGCGATCAGGATTGGCTGCAGATTTACCCACAAAATGCGATCAGGATTGGCTGCAGATTTACCCACAAAATGCCTTCAGATCGGCTGCTATAATGTAAATGTACAGCCCCCTCCGCTCCCCTCCCCTCATTTTCCCCGTGCTGCCGCCGCCTCACTTAAGATCGGCGGCAAGCAGGAGATAGCAACCAGCCAGACCAGCGCACGGCAGCCGTGCGGTGAATTTAAATGCAGGAAGTGACATCATCGGTCACGTCCAGCATTTAAAGTCCCCCGTGCGGCTGCCGTGCGCTGATCTGGCTGGTTCCTATCTTATGCTTGCCGCCGATCTTGGGTGAGGCGGCGGCAGCACAGGGGGAACGAGGGGAGCGGAGGGGGGCTGTAAATTTACATTATAGCAGCCGAGGCATGGGGGAAAAGGTTTAAAAAAAAAAAAGGCCCCTCAGCTCTGGGAACTCGGGGCTAACACTGCCGCAGCAGAAGGCTTGGCGGGCCGGATGCGGACCGCCAGTTGGACAGCACTGTCTTAGCCCATTCTTCATAGGCAAAAGCCTCCAGTTCAGTCACATTCTTAGGCTGGCATGCTGCAACTATTTTCTTTAAGTCCCACCAGAGGTTCTCAATCGGATTTAAGTCTGATGACTGCGATGGCCACCCCAAAATGTTCCAGCCTTTAACCTTCCTGGCGGTAATCCCGAGCTGAGCTCGGGCTATGCCGCGCAGGAGGATATCTCTGCCCCTGGTGGGGCGATTTGCCCCATTTAAAATGCTGTGCGCGCAGCTAGCATTTTGCTAGTCGCGCGCACAGCTTGATCGCCGCCGCTCTGCGGCGATCGCCCGCACGCAGCGGCGGAAGAGGGCCCCCCCCCCCGCCAGTGCCCTGCGCTGCCCGGACCAATTAGTTCCAGGCAGCGCTATGGGCTGAATCGGAGGCGTCTGACGCCTTACATGAAACAAAAAAAAGAAAAAAAAAAAGCTTTACATGAAACAAAAAAAAAATAAATAAAAAAAAATGGATTTCTGCCTATGTGGCAGAAAAAATTAACCGCCAGGAGGGTTAATCTGCAGCCATGCTCTAGTGGACTTGGAGGTATGCTTGGGATCATTGTTCTGTTAAAAGGTCCAACGTCTGCCAAGCCTCAGGTTTGTGACGGACTGCATCACATTTTCATCAAATATCTCCTGGTACTGAAGAGAATTCATGGTACCTTGCACATGCTGAAGATTCCCTGTACCTGCAGAAGCAAAACAGCCCCAAAGCATGATTGACCCCCCGCCATGCTTCACAGAAGGCAAGGTGTTCTTTTCTTCATAGGCCTTGTTCCTCCTCCTTCAAACATAGTGTTGATCCATGGGACCAAACGGTTCTAATTTTGTTTCATCAGTCCACAGAACACTACCACAAAAGTTTTGGGTGACATGATGAAATTTTTACTGTTGACAGGTGATGTAGCTGCTGCATGCTTTTTTGGCAGTTGGAAACAGCTGGAAACAGACAGGAAACTGCCAGGAGTACCACGGTATTCAGTTTCTTGTGGGAGGGGTTTTACCACAATATCAGTCATACAGCGCCCCCTGATGGTCTGGTTGTGAAATGGAATAGATTTATCATGTAAAAGGGGGGTATCAGCTACTGATTGGGATAAAGTTAAATTCTTGAACGAGGTTTCTCTTTAAATCCGATTGAGAACGTCTGGTGGGACTGAAAGAAAGCAGTTGCAGCGCAAGCCTAAGAATGTGCCTGAACTGGAGGCTTTTGCCCATGAAGAATGGGCTAAGATACCCGTAGATCGCTGCAAGACACTTGTGTCAAGCTATGCTTCACGTTTAAAAGCTGTTATAACTGGAAAAGGATGTTGTACTAAGTACTAAGAATGAATGTCACTTGGGGGTTGAATAAAACTGATAATGTTAGCACAGAAAAGACATTTGTGGTTATTTCATCATAAATGGTATGTTATATTTGTCTGACTTACAAGTGCCTCTTTGATTTAATTATAAACAAGATGACTGAAATGATCAAAATCAATGTCAAACTGGCCAAAACAGTCAATTTCAGTGGGGGTTGAATAATTTTGAACACAAATGTATAACCCCATCACTGCCTGCACAGCTAGTTAGCAGATAACTACATCTCACCCTGCACAGCTACTTGGCAGGTAACCTCACCTCTGTCTGCAAAGCTACCTGACAGAAAACCCCATCTCTGCCTGCACAGCTACTTGGCAAATAACCCCATTTCTGTCTGCTCAGCTACTTGGCAGATAACCCCATCTCTGCCTGCACAGCTACTTGGCAAATAACCCCATTTCTGTCTGCTCAGCTACTTGGCAGAAAACCCCATCTCTGGCTGCACAGCTACTTGGCAGATAACCCCATCTCTGCCTGCACAGCTACTTGGCAAATAACCCCATCTCTGCCTGCACAGCTACTTGGCAGATAACCCCATCTCTGCCTGCTCAGCTACTTGGCAGATAACCCCATCTCTGCCTGCTCAGCTACTTGGCAGATAACCCCATCTCTGCCTGCTCAGCTACTTGGCAAATAACCCCATTTCTGTCTGCTCAGCTACTTGGCAAATAACCCCATTTCTGTCTGCTCAGCTACTTGGCAAATAACCCCATCTCTGGCTGCACAGCTACTTGGCAAATAACCCCTTCTCTGCCTGCTCAGCTACTTGGCAGATAACCCCATCTCTGGCTGCACAGCTACTTGGCAGAAAACCCCATCTCTGGCTGCACAGCTACTTGGCAAATAACCCCATCTCTGCCTGCTCAGCTACTTGGCAGATAACCCCATCTCTGCCTGCTCAGCTACTTGGCAGATAACCCCATCTCTGCCTGCTCAGCTACTTGGCAGATAACCCCATCTCTGCCTGCTCAGCTACTTGGCAGATAACCCCATCTCTGCCTGCTCAGCTACTTGGCAGATAACCCCATCTCTGCCTGCTCAGTTACTTGGCAGATAACCCCATCTCTGCCTGCTCAGCTACTTGGCAGATAACCCCATCTCTGCCTGCTCAGCTACTTGGTAGATAACCCCATCTCTGCCTGCTCAGCTACTTGGCAGATAACCCCATCTCTGCCTGCTCAGTTACTTGGCAGATAACCCCATCTCTGGCTGCACAGCTACTTGGCAGATAACCCCATCTCTGCCTGCTCAGTTACTTGGCAGATAACCCCATCTCTGCCTGCTCAGCTACTTGGCAGATAACCCCATCTCTGCCTGCTCAGTTACTTGGCAGATAACCCCATCTCTGGCTGCACAGCTACTTGGCAGATAACCCCATCTCTGCCTGCTCAGTTACTTGGCAGATAACCCCATCTCTGCCTGCTCAGCTACTTGGCAGATAACCCCATCTCTGCCTGCTCAGCTACTTGGCAGATAACCCCATCTCTGCCTGCTCAGTTACTTGGCAGATAACCCCATCTCTGCCTGCTCAGCTACTTGGCAGATAACCCCATCTCTGCCTGCTCAGTTACTTGGCAGATAACCCCATCTCTGCCTGCTCGGCTACTTAGCCAATAACATATCTGCTTGCACAGCTGCTTAGCAGACCACCCCATCTCTGCTTGCAGAGCTACTTGGCAGATAACCCTAATGAAATGCCTAGAAGGAGCAATATGTTATTCTAATGCCATCCCTAAGTATGCTTTTGGGCAGAACAGAGAAATGGAAGTGCAGGTTGTGAGTAAAGGGAAATCAATACAACAATTAAGATAATATAATTATTAGCAGATTAGCATGACCCAGCAGTGAGTCAGTGTGTTCCTTTCTGCTAATGAGGCTGCATATTTGGCAGTCTTACTAACTCAGCAGTGCTGGCTGCCCTGCAGTCAGGAGAGCGTCATACTAGGGACTATATTACTTTCTGGCTTTGGTATTGGTGCAGAGGCCAAGGGATAACATCACCAGGGGGCTGTGAGAGGAGGGGCAAAGGTGGGTGGAGTTATGGCATTAGCAACTGAGGGGCGTGGCTGGGATTTTAAACCATAGATTCCGGTCAATTACCTGCACTAGCAGGGGACCTGGTTTGTCGCAGCATTCTGAGCCGACAAAATGTCTGCATAGCATGAAGCCTTGTCAACTGTTTGTTGCCTTGCCAACCTCTATAGGTTTGCTTTAAAACCCTTCACCAAAACTGTACAAAAAAGGCCACAGTACCTTCAGTTCTAAATAAATTGGTCCTAATTACAGTCAGGCAGAGCAGGATAATTCACAAGGCAAACGAGGCAGGTGCTTGGGGCCTAGTGGGCATCAAAGGGCCCACATGACCTTTCTGTGTGAGCCATTTTTAACTCCGCTTACCATGGGGGGGCCCAAAGCTGCCACCTTGCCTGAGGCCCCACTTCCTCTTAATCCATCGCTGCAGTCAGGTATAACTAACAATAAAAAACCTTGTTGCCCTGCTCTTTATTGCCCATACACATATCCTACTTGCTTTTGTCTCAAACTTCTGTCTGGACAGGGGCTAAATAGTGTACTGGTCAAGGGCTCTGCCTCTGACACAGGAGACCTGGGTTTGAATATTGGCTCTTCCTGTTCAGTAAGGAGTCCTTGGGCAACACTCCCTAACACTGCTATTGCCTATAGTGCGCACCCTAGTGGCTGCAGCTCTGGTGCTTTGAGTCCATCAGGAGAAAAGGGCAATACAAATGTTATTTGTCATGTCTTGACTTATGTCATCTGTTTAAAAACCCTGAATATTAATTTCGGAGCAGGGAGCAGCATTAGCATGGAGACACGTCAGCGGCTTTAGGATTGGCTTCAGTCAGTGGCAGTTAAATTGGAAAATATTTACTGTCTGTGTAATCTTTGTCCGTGTAATCATACTGTATGTGTGTCCATTGGAATCAATGTGTTCAGTACAATACATATGTTATGTACCGTAAGTAGAATATTATGTAGATGTCAAGACCATGGTTCTGACATCACACTGTGGGAGCCTTGTTGCGTTGTGGGAAATAACAGCTGTTTACAGCGGTTTCCAACTGCCAAAAAAAGCAAGCAGCATCTCCTTCCACTGACATCACCTGCCAGCAGTAAAAATGTCACCATGTGATAAATGTCAGAATCTGGGAGAGGAAAGATTTTACAATGGGCAAACACTGACTAAATCATTTATACATAACTATTGTACAAATGAACAGTCACTAGAGTTCCTCTTTAAACTTCCTTTGCATCCCATTGTGTTTGCCTGAAAACAGGTATTCATTACCTTTAAAACTGCTGGAGTGAGTTTGAGGTTGGTCTTGTAGGACAGCATCAGGTGACTCGCTAGAGTAATACGTCACGTTTCCAGTTGTAGAGTGATGATTGGGAAGTGAACGAGGCTGAGGCAGGTAATTGCTGTGGGTGTTGGTGGAAGATAATAAACTAGTGCTTGGAGCTTGCTGGTCCAGTCTCTTCCTGGGTGTGAGAGGGAATGCCCTGCTCATCTCTTTGCTTTAGAATAGCTCTATCTGCTTGACAGAGAGGCCTCATTGTGCGCATGGACGGTGCCGACATGCACTGAAGCCTGCAATTTGTATGCTGGGCCTCCCATACTGGCCGCTTCCAGACAGACAAAGGCTCTTTGTGGATGAACTCTGGACCATTCATGTTGCAACAATTACCCATCGCCTAGCAACAGCATCCTCGCACCCTGCTGCCGTGCTGCGTTTCACTTATACTTTTGTTTGTGTTCTATCACGCTGTCCGGTCACAGTGCTCCACGCCGTCCGGCCCCAAGACGTCCTGCGCTGGGATGTTTCCATCCTATTCCAACTGAACACCATGGCAGCGAGCTGAAGAACGACTGCCGTAGTTGGAGATGTTTGTAAGCAGGTACCTACAGCAGGATCTCTGCGGAGCGTCAAAGTATTGAGCTTTTTTTCAGTAAGCGGGTTTTTGTGATTTACCGTACAGCTTAGTATTTTGTCCTTTAATCATCTGAAGTGATTGTTAAAATTCTCTAAAGTATAAATTTGTCTGACTAGTTCAGTCCCCCTGGAATGAAAGCCTGAAGGTGCTCATACATCTAGTGATGATGGACAGTTCAACAAAGACACAAATCTCTTCCTAATCAAATCTGATTAGAGAGAGATCTGTAGGCTGCCCATACACCGCAGGCCAATTTCCGATCAATGTCGTGCTAAAATCAATCAGGGGTCTGCCTTGTGACGCCTCATCCACGGCCTCGCCGGCCCGACACTGCCCACCATAATGTCCAATGTGAACCCCCCCCCGCAGTATACTTTACCTGTCAGTGTCCAACCCTGGCTCCTGGCTCCATCCGCAATCTGCATACAAACATTCCCCCTATTGCCTGTTTATACATGGACACCGACTTTACTCCGGCAACCACGCGGGCACGCGTATGCGGATGGAGCCAGCGGCAGATGCGGACAGGTGAAGTATATGGGGGGCAGGGGGCACATTTCACATTAGGGGAACAGCGCCGGGGGTTTGATCGCGTTCATCACTCGTCCTGATGTCGCTTGCCAATACCTCCGCACACCCCATCGACCACGAAGGCCCGACAACTCAGCATATCTGATGGATACAGGCGACCAGTTGTTCTTGGCAGCACCGATTTTCATCCAATTCGATAATAATTGGTCAGATCAATTTGTGAACGTAATTCGACTTTTGATAAACACTGCAGTTTATTGCCAAAAAAGTTGATTGCTTTGTCATTTAATCAGCATCCCTATATGTATGGCTACCTTTACTAGAAGTGGTGAATAAAAACTTCAAGTTGATGCAAATCATATGTTGATTGTATGCACACCTGTGCAGGTTGGAATTGAAGAATAAAAGTCTCAGGGCTCGTTTCCACTATCGCGAATCCGCATGTGTCCAACGCATGCAGATCCGCACATGTAATGCAAGTGGATGGGCCTGTTTCCACTGTAGCGTTGTTGAGGTGCGTTTTTTTCAGCGGTAAAAAAGCGCTCAAAAGAGTCAACGAATTCGCCTGCGAGTGGAATGCATGCGAATCGCCGCTAATGTATTTAATAGGGAAATCGCATGCGGCTTTGTCATGCGGATTTCCCCGCGATTTCGCATGCGATTTCGCATGAAAGCCAATGGAACTTAACACAGGCAGTGACATGGTTAAATTCGCATGGCTCCTTGCCATGCGAAATCGCGGGGAAATCCGCATGGGGAAACGCAGCCGCATGCGATTTCTTCAGCGGTGGAATCCAGGCGATTCCGCACCGCTACAGTGGAAACAAGCCCTCAAGAATTTTACAGCATTGCTGGGTATAGTTTGTTTTTTCTTAGATTTTTGGTGCTTGTCACCTTTGTCTCCCGTTACCCAGAGCACGCTAGTCATAAGGTGCGTACACACGCACTATTGTAACCGACGACAGGTTAGGACCCCCCCCACTGAGCGGACAGTCTGCCGACAGTAGGACGTGTGTACAGTCTGTCGGGATCTGTCAAAAACAGTCTTTATCAGTCTGCCGACAGCGTGTGAACACGTCCTACTGTCTGCAGAACGTCCGCCCACTTCGACCGATTCACGTATGGCTTGTTACAATAGTGCGTGTGTACGCACCTATAGAGACTTGCCCGATCAAGATCACCAGGTAAACATGCAGTGCTGGATGTTTGCATTTTTCCCTCTACCTCATATCATTGGAATTGGACCAGTCCGATGCAGTAGATGAGGATTTTGATTAGGGAAATTCCAGACTGCATGAATATGCACAAAGTGACCTCATCATTACAATCTCATTGAGCATCTCTAATACCACAATGGAGAGTCCCTGGTAATTGTGCACCACTGCACTCTGTTACTAGGACCTGATAATGCAGCATTACCATCATGTGAGGCTGCAGACCACCACCTCTGCTCATGTGTGACCTCTGTGACTGCAGTCACTTCCTGGCAGCATTACCCTCTCTGGATACACCTATGTGCAGTTCCACATATCAAGAGTTGGCCACTTTTGCGACATAGGCCAGTGAGCCTACCTGTTGCAGTGTGTGGACTGCTCCTGCTCGCCCCTCAAAATATACTTGCCTGCCTTCTGACCTCTCTACTTTTTCACTGGCCTGAAACAAGCATGCAGCTATCTGGATGACAATACCGGAGATGCGTATTCATCCCTGGTGTAAATCCTAGCATTTATGGAAGCCAGAGGATCAGGCTAACCACCAAACCTCTTCAGAAGCAGTGAGAGATTTCAGCCTGCACAACTCTCTCTTGAGGGGTTTTCTTTCTCCTAATTCTGGTAGTAGTGCCAGAGGTGACCTCACCTGCGTCTGTTGTCTTATTACAGAAAACATATGATTTTCTTTTATGACCTCATCCACTTTGATGGATATATTTTGCCTATATTTATAGCTGTGTGCTTTTCCAAGGCGCCTCCTCCACAAGGATCGTCCAGTACAGACTTGCTCAGCGACGTGATTCATCTCCCTGTGAGGAGCAGGACTACATTTCTTGGAGCGGTTTTCAGTTCATTGTGCGTTTCGGGTTTTCATACAGATCTACAGTTCATTATACTACTGCTTTCAGATTCTGTTCTATTATACACTCTAATATGGTGTTGTAGCAATCCCTCTTGGTCACTCCCAGATTAGAAATTGATCAGATAGCAGCTGATTTCCCACTTTGCGCCATTCAGTCTTGATCCGATTCTGCAGAGTTTTGCTTGTACCATTCACTTAACCACTTCGTCCACAGGTCAGTAGATATACGTCCTCTGGGACTTCATCTAAGCCACAGGTCAGTAGATAAACGTCTTGTAGCAGAAGCAGTGCTGTGCAGGATTGGGCTTGCTCCTGTGCATATTTCTGGCACTATTTGATGCAGGACTAATTGGTGAATGGGAATATAAGTTTCCTGAGCTAATGAGATTGATTTTTACTATGAAAAATACTTGTATTTTCTCATTTCATAGTGAAAAACACACTTTGTAGCACTATTTCAGAATCAAATATCTTCACCATAAATTGTGACAGGAACATAATCGAAGTTTTGTGATAAGTAGTAAGAATAGCCAAACAAAATGTGTGTTTTTTATTGACAGTAGCACTTTTTATTTTTAAACTGGAATTGGTAAAACTGAGAAATACATGTTTTTTTCTATTTTTTTCTTTGTTTTCCCATTAAAATTCATAGAAAACAAAATTGTTTGAGGGAAAAAATGGCATACAATAAAAGCCTAGTTTGTCTTGAAAAAAACAATATATATTTCATTTCTGTGTCATAAGTAGGGATAAAGTTATTTCTGATTAAATAGGGACATAGCTAAACTGTCAAAACTGCTCTGGTCAATAAGTTGAAAACAAGGTCTGGATGCGAAGTGGTTAAAGCTGTGCTGTCCTTGTTCCCTCACCACCCCTCCCCGCCTATTTGTTGAACATTTACAGCTGTGCCCTATCATGATTTTAATCAATGACCTGTCTGAAATTGCTTGGATCGAATAAGCCAGAAAATCGTCCCATATACATGGCCATCTGATCATTGCTTGCAAATGTGACGTGCATATCTACTAGGAACGTTAATGTGCTGACCTCTTCCTAAAGGAAACCTGTAACTGGCCTCTGATCTTTCCCCAGTCATTGTTGGACCAGATGCTGACCTGAGAAACCTCACCAGCCAACAACCCCCCCTTTCTCATTGATTGAACACATTTCCGAAGTTTATAGACCCTGTAGCCCTTTATGGATATTTATATAAGTTTTGCGTGCAAGCGACACCCCCTTTTGGCTATTAACGGAACAGCCTGAACTGCAACTATCCTAGCTTATCAGTTGAACCTGTCTCCTCTGAGAGCTAAAGGTGCGTACACATGTCCAACTTAACGCCTGATTGTTGATACTCAAACTTCTGAAGTTCCAATCCTCCTGCTGTCCACTTCTGAGAAGAGCTTGTGCTAGACACCCCTTCCATTTGCACCCAGCTGATGGCAGGAGTGTAGCTGTTTCAGCCTCTGAACTACCCCCAATATGTCAAACTGTGCATAGTGTTGGTTTCTGGGATGTGGTTTGGGGAGCTGTAGAAAGCTGACAGGACTTGGAGGGCTATGAGTAGGTCCTAGGGTGTAGAGATCATTGGTGTGACCTCTGAGGTTGAGGGACCCCCATAGGTGAGTATGCATTAGGATAAATGTGGAAGGGGCTGAAGAAACTGAAGGGAAAAAAATACAATTGTTGCTTAAACTGTACAATAAACTTTTAGGAAACAGTCCATGGAATGCTTTTCAAGTAAGATTACATTTTGCTTTTATCTTGAAAGTTAAGCTAACGTGTTGTGGAATCTACCGCTGAGCTAATTAAGGAAAAATTGTTTTCTGTAAACTGTTGATGCATTTATAATGGAAGAATTTAAATCCTGACTGCAGAAACAAATTGTTTTCCTGGTCCTTTGTAAGCAATTGCATGCTCATTGATTTAAGTAAAAGGTCTGTTTGGCCTGTTATTTACCCAGCTGTCCACACACTGTACACAAGCAGTAATATGTGTCAGCCACACCTCCACCTGCAGCCCCCACTGCTGCCCTTCTCTATATGGAAGCTTTACTCATATATCTGTGATCTATAGATAATTTGTGTGCCTATTATTTGCTCAGTCTACACACTGTACACAAGCTGTGTACTCTTGTCAGCAACACTGTGCCTTCCCTGGCAACCCTCTACTGCTGCCCTCCCCTATGTGTAAGCTTTACTCACATATCTGTGATCTATAGATCATGTCTGATCATTGCTCTGTGTTTAATCTCTACACCCTGTTCCTCTGAGAGCTCCTCCTGCTTCCTAGACACAGATAGGTATAGATATGCTAACAGTGATGGAATATGATTCATAGATCACAGATAAGTTAGTTAAGAATTCACACAGCATTCACTGGACAGCAGTGAGAGGGAGGTGTCGAGTTCTGCCTCCCACACTGCAGTGCCCACACCATGCAGTGCAGCTTACCAGGGCTGTGCATACACTTTTACCATAATATTTTTGACCAGAATTTTTTTTACTTGTTTTGCAAGCATTGTTTCCAATAGTGGAGTCTGGCCTCCAGGGGAAACCTGTTGTAAAATAGACAGCCAGGGGATCTCAGATCTCTTCAGAGGGAAATTCCATAATACATTTCATTGCATTGATCCCCACAGAACAGAAGTTCACTGTTTTTGCTTTATAAGATTACTCATCCTGTATCCCCTGGAAATGTAACTGGTGGTAAAACTACATACTGTGCCTCCTTTGCCCCAGGCTGCATGCCATCACTTGGGTTCTAATAAACTCCAGTGTGTTCCTTAAAGGGAACCAGAGACGAAGCACCCTTGTGTATTTTACCATATATATCAATAAGAGCATTAGAGAAAACACTTACCATGCTCTCTGTTTCATCCTTACTGCTAAAAGTGTCTGTTATCAGCTGTGATAAGAATCCCGGACTGAGCATTCAGTCTGGCTTTGCAGGGAATAATTATAGCTGAGTCATTATAGCAGAGCCACAAGGGGGCAAGCTTGGGCTTGAAAAGACACCAGAGAAGACAAACACAGCTATAATCTTCCCGTAGCAAAGCTAGACTGAGTGCTCAGTCGGGGATTCTGACCAGTGGTGGTAACAGTCAGAATAAACAGAGAACAATGAAACAAAGAGCAGATTAGGTGTTTACTGTCATGTTCCCACTGATCTATAAGGTAAAATACAAGAAGGTACTTCATCTCTGGTTCTCTTTAAACAGAAGGAAATTTGCAATAATTCACCTATGAGTGAACATTTGTGGTTACCCACAATGCACCACAACTGAATATGCAAATTATCTTTTCGCCCCTGTAAGCCAGGCTAGCATTCAGAACCGGAAGGCAAAGTTCACCAAGCATTGCTTATTAGTAGGGGGGCTTTTCGGTCTCTTATCCCCCTATACAGTCCTAGTGGTTTGGGTCACCCTGAGCTGCTTAGTTACTCTGCTGTACTTAAACAGGAAACTTTAGGAAGGGGGAGTGGGGGGGAATAAATCAATACATTACGAAGTGATGGGTCAAAAAATAGAATACAGCTGACAGACAAGAAAACCCCTAGACCACACCAACTGCCATTATCTATAACCACACCCCCTAACAATACGATAGGCTAGCGCTTTCAGCTTTCTCACGTGACAGTTTTTGTAGAACTGAAAGCATTTTCACACAAAGGGGCTTCTAACTAAACTTATGTAGCTTTTAGGTGACTTATTGTCGACCTGCCGCATCGGTGCTCTATTACCTGCCCTTATTCAATGTTTGCAGAATGTTTTGCTTTATTCTGTTATGTACAGGTCACCCTCCCATTGTTCTCTGCAATCCATTGATCATGTCTTCTTTCCTTGTCTTGCAGATCGCCTTCTCTCAGCACAGTAACTTTATGGACTTGGTACAATTCTTTGTGACGTTTTTCAGGTAAGCCTCTGCTGTTGGTGCCTAAACTGGCTGTGTAATATAGTCTGATAATGTATTATCTCATGAGGGAATCCCCTCTCTGGCTCTCAGACAGTGACACACCCCTCCTTGTGCATTTCTGGCAAGAGAAATAATGCTGATTATGTACTACAACATGATAGTAGAAGTTTGCTGCCACCCTGTGTTCAAATGTAGATATTACAACGCTGTCATGTAAAAGAAGTGTGTATTAGCCAAACTTTCCAGTTATCCTGGAAGGTCCCAAATACTTCTGTATTATCAGTCGTATCTAAGCATTTTCCTTAATAATTGCTAATCTACTGCTTGAGAGATATTATTTTCTAAAGCAAGCTATTTTTTAACTCATTAAGTGGAAGTAAACTCTTGATGTATATGTAAGTTTGGCCTGGTACATACATGGGATAAATGTCACCCAGAAATAGATTTGTGATTGGCTTGCTCTGCGTTACAGGCTAAACTGTGGCGGTACATAACTGGAAGCTGCTGGATTCTTTGGTTTCAATTTGATAAGCATTATCACATTTGGTAAAGCAGAAAACAGCTGATTTTACTGAACACTGTCAGGAACCGGCCCGCGGCACGCCTGTGTATACGGTTCCCGACTGCGGGTTTGACCAGATCAAGCGGGGAGCAGCCTTATTCGAGCTAAAACAAGGCTGGGACCCCTCAGAACACCTCTCACTGCCACCACTAGCGGTTCGCTAGACACTTCCACTCTGCTGTCGAGTCCTCAGCGCGCAATCCGCGTTTTCGTATTCGGGTCAGCTTTGCGCTGAGGCCGAATACGGGAACGCCACGCACCCCCACACACACCCAGTTGCAATCTTACACTGTGTGAAGCAAAACCACTAACAGTCGTTCCGAACGATACTTAGCTACCCGCACTGGCGTTTTCGTACGTTGGGTCAGCTGCGCGCTTTAGGCCAACGTATGACAAACGCCCCCACACACAATGCAATTACAATTTCATATGGTAGTGTTGCTCAAGCATACAATTAGGCATGGATTTGTACACAGTTGCACTTCAATCTCTTCTAGGCTATGAGTGTTAGTTTAGTACAGCAGAAGTCAAGCTTATTAAATAATAACTTATTATTCCAGGGAAAAAAGTGGAACGATGCAGAACAGAATATATACAAGAGATTACAAATACAAATAAAAAGTTACTAAATTAAGAGTTACAAAGATAAGTTACAAAAATACACACCAAGCAATTTGCTTACCCAAATACACGGACACAATTCTGGTTAGACCAGGAGTCCACTAGCTTGGGCCAGGAGTCCAGCTGCAGCTACCGTCAGGAGGGGACTGATTTGAGGTATCTGTCCCCTGGTTTTTATAATGAAATATTCGCCTCGAGGCTGTAAGCCTGTGTGGACGGGGGGGGGGGGGGGGGGGACTAGATTTAATTACATCCTCAGTCATAATTGGATTTTCAGAGATCTAACATCCACACGTGAAAAATGTACTATAGCACACACACAACAAAAGACTTCCTTAATCCAAGTTCTCCAGGTAAAAGTCTATACATCAAATGATTGTGAAGTGAGACTTTTCAACTCCATTGTTGACCGTATTTCCTAGCTGATCAAAGATAAGGATATAGTTTGCACCTCCTCACAAGGAAATAGTGTTTAACACACAGGAGGCTCTTCCTGGCTAGTCTAGAGTTCTTCACAATGCTTTAACAGCCTTCATCAACAGAAGTGGTAAATGTTTCAGTTGTCAATAACTTCCAAGCTTCCACTCCAGAGAAGGTAGAACAAAACCCTTCACTTCTGCCATTGTCTAATTAACTAATGTCTTTGCTGGAGGCTAACACCCCAGCTCTATTCACTGAAGTCCCTTTAGATGTAAATGTAGTACAGCCAGATGACCATCGCTTCAAAGCAGAATACACATGTGAGATATAGCAGTCAGAAAAATGACAGAAATATGTTCCTGTATTCCCTAATATCATCAGCACCTCAATATATCACCACAAACACTTTGTGAAATGCCAATTCACTAAGGCTGTTACCGCAGGGAAAACTGAAATTGCCTACTAGTGAGACTCTAGTATAGTAAACTTTCAGGTATCTTATATAATAATAAACAAGTGTCCCTGCGTCCTCCTTTGTCCCTGTGTCCGTGTGTTTGCACTACTGCGCATGTGCATCACGGACAACCGTTGGGACAGGAGGAGCAGGGGGGCGGGCGTGTGCGTGCGCATGCGCACTGACATGCGGGAGGTTGTAAGACAGACTTAGAGCCCATTATATTAACGGGCTTATGCCGGGAATGCACGATACGTTTCATCGCTCGATTATGCTGCCGGATCGATTCCCGCTCGTCCCCGCGGACAATTCTCTTATCTTCTGCTTGTTTTCCTTATCTTTTTCCATTGTCCCGCCCGCTGTATTGAGCGTGGAATGGATCCGGCGGGTGATCGTACATGTCGGAAATTATCAATCGAGCCATCTAATGGTCGATCGAGCGGTACAAACCGTGTATTCCCAGCATTAGGTCTACTAGTACTAATGTCCAGGTCTCGGCCAAGCACCATTATTAGTATATGGGAGTAACACCTGGTATAGTAAACCCGGATATAATAGAGCTTCTGTTAAAGTATGGGCCCTGTTTATGTCCATTTGTCTCTGCCAGGGCGTAGATTTCAGCTTCCTTATTTGCCGTGTACATGCTACTTCTGTTGTCCGCGCTGTGACGTTATAACCCGCTCGCTATGCTGTCGTGCTGAAAGCAGAGCTTTGTAGTCCCAAAAATCCTTTTACAGAAAAAGTCCCTGTATCCGGGACAGGTGGGATTGTCTGATGCCAGACACGTGTGACTGTCGGTTACTTGAGTAACCGTCCAAAAAAGCACAGGCTCGCCCCCCCCAAACCCCACTTCCCACCCCACCCTTTGTAGCAGAAATTACAGAGGGGGAGATTTATCAACACATTACCTACAGTTTTTTCTTCTTAATCTGTTCTAACCAGCAGGGAGAACAGTTCTGCATGATAAGAACCACCTTAAATCCTAGGTAATGGTAGTTTAGCATGAATTTGTAGAGCTGCACTACAGTTAAAGAAGCACTGAAGCCAGTTTAAAAATGGCTTTTTACCTTTTATTTATGTGAGGCATGTTTGCCCCTGTTAAAACGCTGCTATCCCGCTGCAGAAGGAGGGGTCTTTTACCTCCCAAATCCCCTGTGCAAAATCCACAACTTTTAGTTGTGCATTTTGCTGCTCATGGAGGCAGAGCTTTCGGTTGCAGCTCTGCCTCCATGCGCGTCTATCAGCTGCGGATCTCCACCTCTCAGCCTCTCCACAGCGATCAGCACTGATAGATGTGTGTAGAGGCAGAGCTACAGCCAAAAGCTCTGCCTCTCACGGAAGCGCTCCCCGCAGTGTGCCCCAGGGGATTTGGGGGGTAAAGACCCCTCATTCTGCCGCAGGATAGCGGCGTTTTAACAGGGGCAAACATGCCTCACATAAATAAAAGGTAAAAAGCCAATTTTAAACTGGCTTCAGTGTCTCTTTAAGAAAAGTGAAAATCTATCCGTAAACTGCTACAGATTAAGAAGTGCTTGATAGCAGTTCTACAGATAGTGCATCAGTGCAGGCTAGGCATGATTTTTGAAGTGCTCCTCCCCCTGCTGAATTCTCCCTCAGAGCCTGTTTCTAGCAATACAACTAAGAGTTGGTGTTTGGAGCTATTTTTTTTTTTTTTAACATAAGTTGTAAGGTGAAATTTATGCTGTCCATATTAAATAACTGATGGAGGGGATAATGCATCAGCATAATTTTTGCTATTGTGTCCCTTTTAAGATTTCACACGCTTGCTGCTTAGGACATCGGGTTCTTTATTGCCCTTTTGTTTGGGGGTTTTTTTTTTGCCCTCCCAGCAGAAATCGTTTTGCAAAGTTGCCATGACTACAGCACATGTTTAGCAGGGAGAATGCTGGGTGCTAGCATCGGCCTGTGATGAGATTCATGTATAAGAGATGATTGCACAGCAGCATGATCACAGCACATTGGAAATTCTATATGAGGAATGCTTTAGTATTGGATTCAGACGCTGGGTTAGTCGTGTCCTGGGGGAATAAGGCCATGCATTTACACACAACTTCTTTCATGTTGCAGTTGTTTCCTCTCCTTGCTTCTTGTGGCTGCCGTGGTTTGGAAAATTAAACAGAGCTGCTGGGCATCCAGGAGAAGAGAGGTAAGTGAATTCTTTATATGACCAGTTCATCCTGTATATTTTATCTCTTAAGCTGCATTAACATTAAAGGGAAACCATCAGACTTGAACGCTCATATATGTGCATTGACTGCTCAAACCCAGATCCAACATTTATGCAGGATGACCCAGCTGCCTGTCATGTGCGCAAGTCTACAGGCAGATGCCGGCCTCGCGTGCCGTCCCTGCTGTATGTGTCTTCTCCAGCTGAAGTGAGATATACATGGAGGCTGTCCTATTTATTGCCTTTTACACAATACCAGTTGCCTGGCAGCCCGGCTGGGCTATTTGGCTGCAGTAGTGTCTGAATCACACCAGAAACAAGCATGCAGCTAATCTTCCCCCGGTCCATCCTTCAGATAAGGTGTTTTTGTGGCTATGCTTGTTATGGGTGGGAAGTTTGATGTCCTCACTTGTTTTATGACCCTTATAAAATGGGCCCCCCCCCGGCTGTGAGGATATTAACCACTTTGTCCTCCTTGACGTATAAAAACGTCAAGGACGACAGGTGCGCTCCCGCACGCTCCCGCGGCCGATCGCGCGCGTGCACGCGCACTCCTGGCCGCGGAGTCGGTAGCCACGGAATCAATTTATCGGGCTGTGGAGCCCGATCATTGATTCCTCTCCCCCGTTGAAAAAGCGGCAGCTTCTCTCGGAAGCTTCGCTCTTTCTGAAGCTGTGTCTCTCTACGCTTAGAGTGACGTCATGTAAAAAAAATCGAGATTGCCATCTTGTGGCCAAAAAGTAAAACTACAAGAAAATCCTCAAAAACATTACAATACACCAATATTTCCCCAAATTAAACACTTTTATATCCCACCCTCCCAAAAATGCCCACATAAAATGTTTAATAAAAAAAAACAAAAAAAACCATTACTATATAAAAAAAAAAAAACATAAATATTTACCTAAGGGTCTAAACTTTTTAAATATCTATGTAAAGATGAAATATTTCTCTCTATTTTTTTTTTTTAAACTTGTAAATAGTGATGTATGCAAAACGGAAAAAATGCTCTTTTATTTCCAAATAAAATATTGTCGCGATACATTGTGATAGGGACATAATTGAAATGGTGAAATAACCGTGACAAATGGGCAATAACAATACGTGGGTTTTAATTATGGAGGCATGTATTATTTTAAAACTATAATGGCCGAAAACTGGCATTAATGAATTTTTTCATTTTTTTTCTTATTCTTCCTGTTAAAATGCATTTACAGTAAAGTGGCTCTTAGCAAAATGTACCCCCCAAAGAAAGCCGAATTGGTGGCGGAAAAAACAAGATATAGATCAGTTCATTGTGATAAGTAGTGATAAAGTTATAGGCTAATGAATGGGAGGTGAACATTGCTCGGATGCATAAGCTGAAAACGACTGAGATGTTAAGTGGTTAAGGGGTTGGCAATCGAAGGGGTGTGAACATTGGGGTGGGTCCCATTAGAGGATTGCCCGGGGCCACCTATGATTTATAGTTACACCCCTGGCGGAAACGCTGTGAACATGTCATGTTTCTAGCGCAGTGTGATCCAAACTTAAAGGGAAATAGGCAGCACATTTTTCCTGGTTTCTAACCAGGGCTGTGGAGTCGGTACAAAAATCTTCCGACTCCTCAGTTTCTGAAACCACGACTCCGACTCCGGGTGCCCAAAATTGCCTCGACTCCAACTCCGACTCCACAGCCCTGTTTCTAACAGCTTTAGCAGCTACCCCCCCTCCTCCCCCTCCCTCTAGCTGGCCATTATTTATGCATGTGGAAGGTGTGAAGACAGCATCTGTGACTTCTGTAAACTCTTTGAAGCACAGGGTTTTATCTCTCCACCCCCTGCTGATGACATTTTTGTTTGTTCTCTGGTAATGTGTGCAATAAAATAATTCTTATTCCTTTTCTGCCTGAAGCTTCTGCGGTCAGGCAGGCTGTGGAAGTAGGCTTAAGGTGCGTACACACGCACTACCAAATGCATCGCCGGGTCCGCCGGACCCTCCCGCTGGGTGGTCTTTAGCCGACAGTATGCGCGTGTGTACGCGCTGTCGGCGGACTGATAAGGCTTTCTAAACGATCCGTCGTTGCATTTGGTAGTGCACGTGTACACACTTTAATAAATACGTCTGCTAAAATTTTAAAGGGGCCCATACACTTACATGATTTCCCACCGATATACAGCAGATTCGATCACTGTGATCGAATCTGCTGTGAAATCGTTGCGCAAACACTGACCAAACGATCGATTTCTGTCTGAAATTGTTCCCGTCGATTTGTCTGCGCGGAAGATTTCGCTCGATCGCTGGCAGCTCGGGAGTGCGTCGATAGCGGCATTCGAATGTCCAACGACCGACACTAGGGGCAATACATTACCTGTTCCGCCGGCGCGTGTCCCCGCTGTCCCTTCTCCGCGCTGGGCTCCGGCTGGCTTCACTTACTTCCTGTCCCAACAGGAAGTTTAAACAGTAGAGCGCCCTCTACTGTTTAAACTTCCTTCCCCCCCACAGGAAGTAAAGTGAAGCTGGAGCCCAGAACGGAGAAGAGACAGCGGAGACCGGGGGACTCGCGCCGGCCGGATCGGGTAATGTACGCAGGGGGGCAGCGGCAGCTCCACAGATTGTGAATTGGTTTCATAGTGAAATCGATTCAAAATCTGTTTGCAGTGTAGGCAGCCAATAGATCCCTCTTTGATCAGATTCGATCACAGAGGGATCAATCTGCTGGTCGATCTGGTGGCAATCGACCAGTGTATGGCAGCCTTAAATGTGAAAAGAAGATGCGCAATTGAAGTTTTTTTTTAATATAGCCACATTGTTGGCAAGCATTTTTAATGTGCTATTGAGATGGCCTGGGCCAATGTTTGCCCATTGTTGAATCTCTTCTCACCCTGATTTACATTCTTTAGTTCTGCCAGGTGATCTGTACGGAATGTTAGTTACCGAGAGTTCTATGCACAGAGGGAGATATTGCTTGCTTGGCAGTCGGAAAAAGGCGTCATTACCACAATGCAATGAGGTTCACAGACAGCAAACTGTCCGGACCGTGGTCATGACATCACAATGTGGGAGAGGTTTCACCACAATATCAGCCATACAGACCCCGCTGATGATCTGTTTGAGAAAAGGTTAAGATTTCTCGTGGGAAAGGGGGTGTCTGCTACTAATTGTGATGAAGTTCATGCCTTGGTTACAGTTCCTCTTCAAGAAAAAAAAAATAAAAAAAACCTCAGTGGTCAAGTACCGTAGTTAAAGGTTTGTCCCCACGGCTGGTAACCATACATCTTATGTAGTGTTTTGTTTTGTTGTTTGGATGGACTGTGTAGTAGGTAAAATGAGAAAATAAAAAGTATTCATAGCTTCAGGTTTCTTAGGGCTCTTTCACATCAGAGCTTGCGTTGGAGAACGCTCAAAGCATACGTTTTGTTGTATGCGTTTTAATGCGTTTTGATATGGGTTGCACTGCAGTAAGTGTGCGTTTTTAATCCGTTTTCAATGCGTTACAGCACATAGAAAAAACGCAGGTATTTTTTTTTTTTCTTTTAGTTTTCAACTTTCTACATTGTTCCTCTGTTGCATTCTGGGACTGATTGCCTGCGTTAACGGATTAAAAACGTGCATAGTGTGCGTTTTACATTGACTAACATTGTAACGCATAAAGCTAACGTCGGCCGAAAAAACTGCACCTGGATGCAGTGTAACGCAACGCACAAAAAGGCTGCGTTATATGTGAAAGTTAAAATGAAAGTCTATGGACTTTTATTTCACCTTGGGTAACGCAAACTTTACCCTTTGCGTTGAAACGCAGAAAATCTGCCCTAATGTGAAAGAGCCCTTAAGTATCCACACTTTACACATGTCACAGGTGCCTGTTGCCCTTCATAAATTTTAATAACTTTTAAAACTTCCCATTTGGCTTTATGAACTCTGACATCGCTGAAAACAAAACAAAAGTGAGCTGCAGTTTTCTTGCATGATAGATGCTAGCCTTGCCTGGGAAGCGTTCATTTTCTAGCCTGACCTGTGCTGTGATGTCTGAGCTTTGATAATTTACCACACCCCCTCCCCTCTCGGACGGCGACTGACTGCTCTCCTAAAGTGAAGTAACCAACGGTGGGGTAACATTACAGGTCGCAACAACTGTTTCTGTATGAAAGAAACATTAATATTGAGGAGATGTAACTAATTACCACCAGGGTTCAGCAAAGCTTCATTCTGGTGACAGACATCTGGCTGAGACATGGACATTCGGGGAGCTTTCAATCTTTATTGCATGACCTGGAGCTGTCAGGAGTGAGGCATTCTGGGAATACGTGTTAACCTTAGCCCACAGCACTCTGACCTTTGCACCCTGGCCTCCATCTTGCTTCCAGATCTGCACTGTGTGCACCAGATAAAGCAAAGTGCAGGCAGAAAAGCCTTTCCGTGGTTTGATAATGGTTCTGATTTTGCAGAAACCTCGGGGGAGCTGTGTGAAATGAAAGAGTTAAGTGGCTATTAAGTGGAATATCTCAGGCTAACCTGGGCTATTCACTAGCGGGTTGCCTCAGGACTGCAGTCTGTCTCGCTTATCATCTCCTCAGACCCTCGCAGGCCTGCTGTGTTATTTTTTCTTCAGAAAAGGCGCACTGTATTAAACCAGGTGACCTTGGATTATGTAGTGTATATTTCTTGCTGTGACACAAGCCAGAGTACTGAACAATAAACGCTGCTTTGTGGCGATCCAGGACGTAAATATGGACAAGTGACCAGAACAAAAAGGGAAATTATATATGGCGCTATGCATTCCCTCAGAAAAAATTCCTCCTTGCATTTACGCTACTGATGGAAGGGCGATACAGTCTTAAAGGGAAGGTTCAGGGAAACGTTTAAAAAAATAAAAATCCATATCCACTTACCTGGGGCTTCCTCCAGCCCGTGGCAGGCAGGAGGTGCCCTCGCCGCCGCTCCAGAGGCTTCCGGTCGTCTTCGGTGGCCGACCCGGCCAGGCCGGCTGCCAGGTCGGGCTCTTCTGCGCTTCAAGGACGGGCTCTTCTGCGTCCCACGCGGGCGCGCTGACGTCATCGGACGTCCTCCGGGCTGTACTGCGCAGTAGTTCTGCGCCTGCGCAGTAAAGCCCGGAGGACGTCCGATGACGTCAGCGTGCCCGCGTGGGACGCAGAAGAGCCCGTCCTTGGAGCGCAGAAGGGCCCGACCTGGCAGCCTGCCTGGCCAGGTCGGGTCGGCCACCGAAGACGACCGGAAGCCTCTGGAGCGGCGGCGAGGGCACCTCCTGCCTGCCACGGGCTGGAGGAAGCCCCAGGTAAGTGGATATGGATTTTTATTTTTTTAAAAGTTTCCCTGAACCTTCCCTTTAAGCTGAATACTAACCTCGCAACGAAAGGAGACTTCCCACGAAAACCAGCACTCCTCGATCCATCTTCCTGCCCGCGGGTATGCACGACTGGCGTGAACAGGAAGTCAATCAATCGTGGTACTTTGTGTGGTGTCATCGGGGATCTTATAGCTCCAATCTGATGGTCCTTATTGCCGCACGTCGCTAAAAGGCGTTCGCATACCTGTACCCATGCCGCAAGATTGCAGAAACGACCGCTCAACACTCAAAAACCCGCCCGTCATTGGGAAAATCATTGGAAAAATCATGAGGTGGGTACAGGCCTTACTGTACACGTCAGGCAGAATTCACAATACAGACTGACCTGAGGTACATAATAGTCACGGCTCATGGGAATTAGTCTGACCACACAAAGAATGGTTTTGTCAAAAAGTCATTCAAGTGAATCTGAAGTGAAAATAAACGTATGAGATAATGCTTTGTGTAATACGGATGATAAATAGAACATTAGTAACATGGAAATGAGTCTCATATTTTGATTTTCAGTTTAATGGCTTAATTTTTAAGAATACCTCAGATTCTCAGTTGTTTAGAATCTACACTCTGCCTTGTTAAGCTGAAAGAGAAATCATGACCCTTTGAATTTCTCTGCACTTAAATTTCATTAAAAGCCTTCTCTCACTATTTCTCTGTTGTTTTAGCCTCTATTTACTTTTCAGGAAATCAGACTGAATCTGACAATCTGTCAACAAGCTCTTTTGCATAGAAAGCAACTCAACTTTAACTCTTGCTGTACTTCAAAACAGAAAGGGACTTCAGAGAGTTTTTAGTTGGGGTAGTGTTATATGTTCCTATGTTTACCTCCTCATGTCAGATGTCAATTCAGGTATACTTTAAGTCTGACACATACAAAAAGAGTTGCTGGAATATGGAAAGCTGAACACCGCTTTCACAATTAAAAATTACGTACCAATTTGTGAAAACACGATTGCAGCACATACAGTGTAAGTCAGTTGAGATTTGCCAGTCCATTTAAAAATTGCGTTTGCGTATGTGAGGGGGAAAAAGTGCACCTGACTGGACTGAAGATGTGATAAATGTCATGGAAATCAGGGAGGGGAAATATTTTTACAACTGACAAACACTGACTAATTTATAAATTAATATTGAAAAAAAAATGTATTCAATAAAGTGAACCAGGGACGAAGCGCCCTTATGTATTTCACCATATATATCAGTTGGAACATTAGAGAAAATACCTACCCTGCTCTTTCATTCTTCACTGCTCAGCCTGCTTGTTATCAGCCCTGATAAAATCCCCGACTGAGTATTACGTCTGGCTTTGCTCAGGAATCCTTATAGCTGAGTCTGTCTTCTCTGATGTCCCAAACCTGCCCCCTTCTGGCTCGACTTTCCTGTTCTGTATATTCACAGCATCACAGAGAGCAGTGATGAGATGGGAGGAGCTGCTAATGTAAGGGTATATGGAAAAACGTATAAATGGGGATTTCATTTTGCACACAGCCCACTAAATATTATGCTTTTCTGGTGAACTGTGTTTTGCGGGGAGTTTTAGTAAAAACACACAAAGGCACACCAGAGTGGCGAAAATAGCAGGTATAGTATTTATTTTGTAAAATCTATCGGGGGAAATGTTTATTTTGTGCCAAAGCGTTCATCTCTGGTTTCCATTGTTATTTTCACCACAGTTACTCTTAACCCATTAGCAGCTTCAGTACAAATGAGAGAGGTGCACTGCTTTTGACCCCCAGTCATCAGAACTCCTTGTGCTGTAATTATCTTGGAATGCTTTGATCCTTTCCTGCTAACATCAAATACAGAAACTGAAAGCAGAAGTCCTCTTATTGTCTCACACTGCCCCCTAGTGACAAGTGGCCATAAATACACATTACAGCAGTACTAATTAGAAGCTAGGAAATCTACCAAATAAAAAAAAAAGTGCTGAAATAAATTGGCCTGGAGCACTTGCAAGCCTCTAAATATATTGTCTGCTAAACGGTTAAAGGACAACTGAAGCGAGAGGGATATGGAGGCTGTCATATTTATTTCCTTTTTAAGCAATACCAGTTGCCTGGCAGTCCTGCTGATCCTCTGCCGCTAATACTTTTAGCCATAGACCCTGAATGAGCATGCAGCAGATGAGGTGTTTCTGACAGTATTGGCAGCTTCCATATACTTGTGTAGCGCACAGTCCAGCGTCCATCTCCTATAAATAAGTAAAATAAACCCTTATCCACTCGGTTAAATGGACAAAATATCCTCAACACAAGATTTACTTTCAGACGCGTCCCTATTAAATGTTTTTTATGGTTGCCGTATTAATGTCGGCATTAATGATGATTCCCTATTTTCTGCCCGATAATTCAGCGTAATAAGAAGCTTCCTTAATTGTGGCTCTTAATGGGCCTACAAGTGTTCCAGAGACTTAATTATCAATAAATAATTCAGCTCGTTTCAGAAACAGACCCGTTAAAGACTCTTAAGTTGATCCTGAGTCGGGAGGCAGGCTTGTTAAGTCGGCATGAATTATAGATTCAGTCGCCCCGTAGCCGGTTCCGATCAATATTTCTCCAAAATGGTCCGCTCACGCTCTTCATAAAACAGTGTTTTCCAGCTTGTTCCCATAGATTTTCGATAAAGCAATAAAAAGTAGAAGTTGACACAAGCGTCGCGGGCGAAAGTTTGTGATTGTGGAGGCTCAATCTTGCTGTGACTTTCTCAGCCCAACTTGTAATGAAGCATCACTGAGGAGGTTTTATGGCTTTTGATTACACCAATTTCTCCCTGATGCCATTACAGACAAAATATCACCATGGCTACAAGATGCTGCCATTACAGATAAATTATCGTCATGGCTACCAGATGCTGCCATTACAGATAAATTATCACCATGGCTACAAGATGCTGCCATTACAGATAAATATCGCCATGGCTACCAGATGCTACCATTACAGATAAAATATCGCCATGGCTACCAGATGCTGGTGGGAGGCATCCTTCTGCTGAGGAAATGAGAGTTTTGGTTTGGGTAAAGCTTTCATTACTATATGTTAAGCAGTTTAAATCATTAAAGGACACCTGAAATTAAGAGACATATTTATTTATATTTGTACAATACCAGTTGCCTTGCAGTCCTGCTGATCTCTTTGGCTGCAGTATCACACACCTGAATCAAGCATGCAGCTAATGCTGGATACACACGGTGCGTTCGCGCACTCGATTTTCCCGTCGATTCCCATCGATTCGTTTATTTCCAACATGTCTGATTTGGATTTTGATGGATCGTTAGGTCGATTGGGCATACTTTGCATGCGAATCGACCTAACGATCCATCGAAATCCAAATCGGACATGTTGGAAATAAACGAATCGACGGGAATCGACGGGAAAATCGAGTGCGCGAACGCACCGTGTGTATCCAACATAAATCAGTCAGCCTTCAGTCAGAGCACCTGATCTGCATTTGCTTGTCCAGGGTCTATAGTCAAAAGTATTAGACCGGGTTCATACTATACAAAAAAAAAGGGTCGATTTAGCAGGACTAAACAGAACGGGTTCGCATGGAAGCAAATTGCAAAGCAAAAGGATCCGTTCACATCAGTCTCTTCGGGAACGGATGCATTCAGTCTGTTCCAAGGAGTGAAACGCAAATAGGGGCAGCGCATGACTTTTGCGGATTGGCTAGATCATACATGTCAAACTCCGGCCGTGGGCCAAATCTGGCCTTCGGAGCCATCTGATTTGGCCCTCATATGGCTTCTTCGCTTTTCATTATGTTTGGCCCATGCTAGACCACCAGAGAAGCTATTTTGGAGGGTAAGCCCTAGATCCCCAGGTAAACCATATGGGGAGAAGGGACAGCACTAGAGATCAGGGAATTGTATAGGAGGAGGAAGGCGGGCACTAGACACCAGGGAACTGTCTAGGGAAAGCAGGGGGCCACTAAACACCAGGAAACTATATATAGGGGAGGGATGACCACTAAACATCAGGGAATTGTATAGATGAGGGAGGGAAGACCACTGAACATCGGGGAACTGTATAGGGGATGGAGGGGGCTATTAGACACCAGGTAACTTTATAAGGGAGAGAGGTGCCCACTAGAAAATGGCCTCAATTCAGTAAGATCATGCTGGAGATAATAAAGCAAGAGAAAACTTACCTCCACACAGTTAGTTATCTTATCTCTTCATTCCTTAAGTTACCTCCTCTGTAGTTAATTTACCTCCTCTGTAGTTACTTTTACACGCAGTTAATTAACAGCCTGTCTTTAACTGTGGAGTTATTTTAAGGATTGGAGAGTTAACTTAAAGACAGAAGAGTAAACTTTAGGTTTGCCTGAGGTAAAATGTTTCCTGAATACTACATGCCTTATCACCATGGTAACAACTCTAGAAACGTTATTAAAGACAGGAGTTAAAGGGAAGGTTCAGGGAGGGTGGGTAAAAAATAAAAATCAATTTCCACTTACCTGGGGCTTCCTCCAGCCCGTGGCAGGCAGGAGGTGCCCTCGCCGTCGCTCCGCAGGCTCCCGGTGGCCGACCCGACCTGGCCAGGCCGGCTGCCAGGTCGGGCTCTTCTGCGCTCCAAGGCCCGGAACTTCCGGTGACGTCAGCGCGCCGGCGTGGGAAGCCCCAGGTAAGTGGAAATTGATTTTTATTTTTTACCCACCCTCCCTAAACCTTCCCTTTAAGCTTAGTGAATTGTCAGCCCACAACTTGGTCCCAGAGCTCAATTTCGGCCCACTTTGTATTTGAGTGCAACACCCCTGGGCTAGATGAAGCGGATGCCAACAGATTTAATAGAATTTCTTTAGTAAATTACTCCCCTTCCGCCATATTTGGGTGCGGATGTTCGTCCTGCTCGGATTCTCTGCATGGAGGCAGCACCAGTATACAGATCATAATCCCGGCAGAAGCATCAGGCTGCAGTTGGTTTGCAATAGACCAATGGGAATCCTCCCTGGTGCTCAGTGATTCCCATTGCATCAGTAACAGTAATGGGAGGAGCCTCATCTTGGTGGTGAGAATCACAGCATGTATTGGTTTGTGTCATGTGGGCGGCCATCTTTTCTACATATTTCCTGAATATAGCCTTACTTGTAACTGATGCTCTCTGACTTTAAACAGATAATATTTGTCTCTTAAGGTACATCTATGCACAATTACTGTCATCCGGAGTGACCAAGACTTCCGGTTACTATTCGAGGCCTAGTTCTGTAAATACGCAGAGCATACGAATACAAAATGAAGCGGACCTGAACTCAAAACTTCCTCTCTGCTCTAAAAGATAAGAAATGATATGTTAACCTTTAACCCCTTCCCTAACGCCGATAGGCGTCGGGAAGGTGGCGACCCCAGGACCGCCTAACGCCAAAAGGCGTCAAGTCCTAGTGCAGGGTTTTACAGGGGATCGCTTGCACCGATGCGCGTGCATCCCCGCCATTCTACTAGCGGCGATCGCCGATAGTAAACTGTTAGATGGCGAAACCGCTGTCTGCTGCCTGTTTACATCATACAGCACTGCGACCTACAGCAGCTCTGTACTGGAGACACTGGAGAGGATCGCCGTGATTGGCTGGGGGGAATATAAATATATACAAAAATAGACAATTTTATTTAAAAAAAATATGACTTTGTTATAGCTGATACAAATCCTGCAATACATCTACAGTGTCTACTTCCTGCTTGTTATGGAAGCAGAGAAAGAGTTAACATCCTATGTTTACAAATTAGCTGCTCTGCCAATATTCCTGAGATGACACAGCCGAGAGATCAATCTACAGTTGTGATTAGTCACAGGTGAGGGGTAATCAGAGAGGCTAAACTCCCGCAATACGTACAGTGTGGATTTCTCTGTTTCCAGTGAATTGTGTATTTAGGGAATGCAGACTGTAGCTGCAGCAAGTTACAGTAGAGAGAATTGTGTTAGTACTGTACAGACAGCGACCAAATGAGGAGCTTGCCAGCATTTGTGCTGATACACATCTCACCCCCTCCCCGGACGATGGCAAGGCAGCACCGTGATGTATCACCTGCTACACAGCCTCCTTCCGAGAGGAAAAATTCCATTTTCAAATTGCACCTTAAATAGTGCTTTCCTGCTTTTACTAAATGCTCCCTCGCCCCGCGTCGTAAATTATATCGCCATACCTTGCATTAACACCGCTGAACGTGTCAGCGCACACAGGGAAACCAATTACCGCCTATAATTTACTTGTACTATTTATTGCTGTTTAGACCAGTTACAGCTGATGAAATATGGAGCCGGCACACTTTGCAGAGGCTGGCGTCTCAGCCAACAGCACAGTGGCCCAGCACCGGCTAATCAGTAACGAACGTCATCTGCAGGAAGACGCTCCTGTGCAAAGCTCCATGCTTCCACTAGCAGGTGTCATTGCTTGTTACATTCCATTGTGTGCGCAGGTGTCCCCCCAACATCGCCAGACGGCTCATTGATGATTGGATATGCTGGAAAACCTCCTTACTGCTTTTGTCATTAACAGCAGCAGCTTGCTCCTGCTCTTTCTCCCCTCTCCCCTTTCCAAAAGACAGAACAGATCGCTTGGTAGAGAGCTGACAGCACAATGTGTTATTACAGGGTGTATCAAACCCCGTAATATTGTCTGTCTACAATTTCCCAAAGTATAGTTTTTCTACTCTGAAAGCTGCCATTGCATTTTATTGCATAGCTGCTGTATTTATATATTAAAATCTATCTAGGGATCACTTCTCAGCACTTTCTGCTCCGCAGCTCAGTTTCAGCAGTTTGCTTATGTTTACTAAATGTATTTGACAAAGGAATTTAAACAAAAGATAATGTTATCACCACTTTGGATGTGTCCAGAAGCTGTCCACTGAAACAAGGAGCTTTCCACTGAAGAACAAAGTGCTGTGCTTAGCTGTTTGAATGCTGTTCTGCTATATTTTTTATGGCAGATTTTATGCTGTAAATAATCTTTTAGAATTAAAAGGAAATGCTGAGTTTCATGAGATACTGACATATTTGTATATGGCACCGTCATATTCCATGGCGCTGTACAAAGGAGGAAACAAACATGGTTACATAACGGTCTCAGTGACAATTGTGTGGTGATTGTAAAAAAAAATGCAACCGTTTCCAAGGCACAAAAAAGGTGAGAGCCCTGCCCTTGTGAGCTTACAATTTAAATAATTAGGGAGGAAACAAGAGGTGGGGAAATACAAAAGGTTTACATTCAGGGTTGCTGCATCTTATTCAGAGAGGAGAACAGCTTGTCCAGAGGCTGAAAGCTAGGTTAGATTCTATGCTAGTGCAAAAATGTGTGTTTTAAGTGTGTACTAGAGGGTTGGGAGGTTGGGGAGAGAGGGATGTGTTTTGGGAGTAAATTCTAGAGGAGGGGAGCAGCTCATGAGAATTCTGCATGAGTGGGAGGAGGTGATTCTATATTAGGATGCACAGAATGGAGGTATCGGGGACAATATGCGCAGTATAAATGTGCACTATAAGCTTGCTTCTGCTAACCCTAAACAAGCTATTGTCCTCTCAACTTCCAAAGCTTATGTACACACGCTAAATTAAACTTGACCAGGGCAACCCTCTAAAGACTGTCTTGGGATAAACTCTAGGGTCCCTGGGATGAGACATAGGGGCTTGTGGACATGGGAGGAGTTAGTCCAGCACCAATAAGAGCTAAACAGGCAATGGGCGGGGGCTTTGAGGCTGTTCAGCCAGAGGGTGGGAGTGCCTGACCCTAAACATGAGGACCTGTGAAAGGAGACCTGAAAAAGTGGGTGGTACTGGTTATTTAGAAGGATAGGGAGGTGTTCGTTCATAGAAATCCTGGAAATTGGCTTTAAAGGGAACCAGAGAGGATGAGATATACATACCTGGGGCTTCCTCCAGCCCCATACGCACGGATCGCTCCCACGTCGCACTCCTCCGCTGCCTGCATCAGCCGCCACCGGGTCCCGTCATTGCCGCGAGTCGGCAAGTCGGCCGGCGGACGCGGCCAATTCTCCGCATCACAGGGTGCTCTCCCCATACAGATACGCATGTGGCTGCTTACTGCGCAGCCGCATGCGTACATGTATGGAGGGAACCCCTGTGATGCGGACAATTGGCCGCGTCCGCCGGAAGTGACGGGCCCGGTACCGGCGGATCCAGGAAGCTGAGGACGGCGGCGTAGGAGCGATTCAGGCTTATGGGGCTGGAAGAAGCCCCAGGTATGTATAAAATCTTTTTCTTTTTCCACCCCCCGTTCCTCTCTGGTTCCCTTTAAGTTTGAAGCAAACCTGCGATTTTTGAAAAAACAAAATGATGAGGTACTTAATCCCATAGTTTCACCTGTCCCTTTTTTGGAGGGGCAGTCCCTCTTTGGGGAACCAAATCCCTGGGTCCCAATTTCTTCCATGTTTGTCCCTCTTTCAGGACTGATAAACAAATTTATGTAAATATATGTATTTTTATCCTGATAAATATACACTAAACTTTATTCTCATCCTTTAAATTAATGTATTATATTACTTATGAAATAAAATGTTTAGTGATAGATCGGACAAGCATGGTTTGAATGATAAAACAATTTTTTTTTTTGCTTTTTAATTTTGTGGGATGTTGGCTAGAGCTGTGGCAGGGGCGTGTTCTAAAGTGTCCCTCTTTTTTACCTCAAAAAGTTTGGAGGTGTGCCTAACTCAGTAGAAGGAAGCCTCTGGATCCCCCTGAAGTTTTTCTGATCCTTCTTTAGCCCACCAATGGTCGCCGGGACCCTCCTCTTCTTTGCGGCTGCACTTCCACCCGTGAAGGAGGAAAAAGCGGTGCAGGTGTGGCTCTGTGCTACTACGCACAAGCCTGCGCAGTGTTGGCCGCGTGGACCTATTCGACAAGCCTTTGTCTAATACAGTGCTGTCCAACTTCACGGGAAGGGGGTGTGTCTAGGACCGGATTTTGTTTCTGGAGGGGGCAGAGCATCAATGTCCTGGCTTCGGGAGGTGGAGCCTAGCGCAAACAAAAGGTGGGCCTGCCAGAGGAGGGGGCCGGCACAAAAAAATAGTCCGGGCAAGTGAGTGCGGCCCGCCAGTTGTGGAGCCCTGATCTAATAAGTTCAGAGGGCCCCAGCGCTGAAACGGCGACCTCCCATGGGATGTGGGGAGCTCTGCATTATCCAGAGACCTCCCTCTACCGAGGTATGTTTCTATCTTTTTATCTAAATTTGTTTTTAGGTACATTTTTCTGCCACTCATTTACTCACACAGCCGGCCTCCTGTGAGCGCGATCATTACAGCCACAATGTTTTTCCATACAGCGCACCCTGAAAGAACAGAGCTATAAAATAATGCCGTTACCATAATGCCTGTTCTCTGTGCTGTATGCATAGCATGCCTCCCTTGTGCATGGCTGATCACTTCCTATTCCCCACATCTTCCCCCAGCCCCATTTAAACCGCTGCTGAACTGCAGACCGCGACCTCGCTGGTGGCTCACAAATGCCGCGCTTCGCTCCGAGCAAAGTCAAGACATTTAGCAAGTTTAAAAGTAAAATGTCACTTGTGCTAAATTAGCCGGTGGCAGGCTGGAGAAGGCGGAGAACAAAGGGAGTTTATTTAAGATCACAGCTCTGGCTGGCTCCCCGGCATAACTCTCCACATGGATGTAGATTAGCTCTGCTCCGCTCGCAGATTGTAAATTCATGGGAGCTATTCATGGACACGATAAATAATTCATACGTTCGTCTTCCTGATCTCTTGATGTGCAGCATGCTTCTCTGCCTGACCAAGACTTCTGCCGCATTAGTATTCTGAATCCTGCGCACTCCTATCTGTCACTGGTGTTAGCAGCATGTTCCCCTCCCCGCTGCAGCTCTGCTATGGAGGTCAGCCACGGCTCCTCAGCTCTGGTCTCAGCAGCTTCCTCACCTCACCATTCTCCACGGTGACCGCTGCATCTCAACCAGGCTTTATGTGCATTTATGTATAGATAGCATGCGGCTTTCATACTTGCCTGTACAAGCTCATCTCCAGAGTGCCTCCCCAGGACACCTGACGTCCTGTACACGCTTGTAGCTTACGTCAACCCAAGCAAGCGTCTGAGTCTCTATAGAGTGAAGCAGGCAATTTGGGCACCCGCTAGCGACTGAGGTTTGGCACCGCTATAGGTGCATAATTGAAATATCAGCATTGAGAGGTAGTTTGGGCACAGCGGGGTCTCCAAATTACCCCTTTCAATAGATGCCTATGGTGTCGCCCGAGAAATTAAATTTTTTTACCTTGCGGCAGGGTTTGGCGGTGGAGGGTTAGGCACCAGGTAGGAAGTTGGTGTGGATGGGGGGGGGGGGGGGTTATTTAGGGTTAGGCATCAGGATGTTTGTGTGGGGTGGGAGATTAGGGTGAGGTGTCAGGGTGTTTGGGGGGGGGGGGGGGGGTTCTGTGTGAGTAGTCATTTTTATTTTTTTTAGTAGGTTTAGCTATAGTAAAATATCAATATTATTGGGATTAATGGGCGCCCAATTTTCCATGCGTTTTTTTTCAATAAATATTGCCTGTAGAATGCCTTAATCAGGTGTGTACAGTATCCTTTGTATTAATGAACCAGCGCTTCCTAATCACTGATGTCTTCACACCACAACGACCGGCACCCTGCGGTACTTGGCTCACCGAGTTAGCTGGACCACTCCTACAATGGTAATCGGCACTTGTGGGACAATTAAATAGGTTCCCCTCACCTGCCGATCATTCAAATCTTACTGCTCCTCACTCAGTACACGATAATGTCTGTTTTCCTCAAGGTAATAAGAAAACCATTCCTTGCGCAAAATGTTTAAAAATACCATATGCTTTATTCTTAAAATGCAGTCACACTTTACCTTGAGGTTTGGGCTCAGAGTATTCGTGCCGCCAGGCTTTCCTCTGCATGGTTTCCCTGCCTGACTGCTTTGGCTGACATACCTCCAGCTCTCCTAGCCTCCCATCCACATGGGTCCTGTACGTCTGTGATGTTGCTAGAGGCTCCTCCCTACCGTTTTGCCTCATGACTCATCAGGGGAATGTTGAATTGTGTATAGCCTTTTTTTGTTTGACCATCAGTATCATTTTCTTTAGAATTGGAGAGATCATTTGCAGTTGTGTACAGTATTCCCCTTATGCCAAACAACAACTAATTAGCAATCAAGCATGCTGTATAACCATGCCCGCTTGTCTCCCTCCCATCTCCATAGAGTAGGACATTTTGATCAACAGAAAGTGGAAGTGCATGTTTATACTGGAAAGGCTGTCCAAAACTCATCAAGATACTTTACAGAATAATGGTTTTGGATGCACAATATTTGGAAATGTGTGGCAACCTTTACATTAAGTTCAGAAGGACAGTAATGTTTTGCTATTGCCCATTCTAGCTTGACAGCCTAGTGTGTGCAGGAATCTGGAGGGTAACCATAGTATGGAGTCTGGACAGTGCTATTCCCAGTTCATCTACATCTGAGAGGGCAAACGTGCTTGATCATCACTGGTCCCAAGCTTCCACATTGATTGCTCTGTTTAGATTCACTTTTAGCAACCAAAGGGTGGTTACTCTACAGCGAGTGGTCCAATCACTCTTGCAAACTTACTTTTAGTTGGTTACTTGATAGTTTATAGCCCAGTATACACCTTTTTTTTTTGTTCTGGACAACTGTCTGTTGCAGGTTCTGAGTCAGATACTCACCTCCTTAGAGGGAGAGCTCTGGATCCCATAGAGCCTTCCGGTCAACACTATACCATTGTTCCAACACCAGGCTCCAGTGAAGATCTTTGACCAGCTTGGTCAAATACGTCTTCAGGCAGTCTTTAGAAGTTCTTCTGTCCCTGGGTACTAATGAGGAGGAGCGGATCTATACTGTGCCTGCACCAGGTGTTCCTACGCCTTGTGGTCTTGGCCGGGATGGAGCAGAACCTCCGGCCCGATTTGTGCCGACTGTAAAAGCTGTAGCCTGGGTGGGAGAGGTCGCTAGTGATTTTCATTGCTCTGGCGAGCAGTCTAATGTTGTAGATGAGGTCTAAGGGAGGTAGAGTTTTCCCAGTGATTTTCTCAGCTGAGCCGATGACCCTCTAAATTTTGTATCTGTCGCTAGCGTACCAGACCAGGATGGACGAGCAAAGGACCGACTCGATGGTGGCGAAGTAGGAAGATCTCAGAAGTTCCTAGGCCATACCGAACTTCTTTAGTTGGTGTAGGAAGATGCGTTTTTGCTGCGCCTTTTTCTGGGTAGAGGTGATGTTTGCCCCTCTGTCCAGGTCATCAGAGATGGTTGTGCCCAGGAGGTGGAAGCTAGATACCATTGCGACTTCAGTTCCGTTGTTATAGATTGGGGGTCAGCTAGGGGCATGCTTTCTGAAATCAATGACCATCTTGACGGTTTTCGCTGTGTTTAGGATGAGCCTGTTCTCTCTAAACTGATCTGAAGGGAGTTTTTATCAGCCTTGAACTGTACTGTACCGATTTATTATGATTGTGATCCAGAGGCCTCTTCGATCCTTATCCACCCCACCGTTACATGATGGAACCCTTTAATTCTTATTGGCCGTACTCCTGGCCAAGTACGAGCAGGGCTGCACTGTGTGGATGCAAGTATATCCCGCGCTTGCACAGTAGCACAAAGCCAGCCACGCGTGGAGTAAAAAAAACGTGCACGAGTGACTTTGTTACTGTGCAGGCTGGACTATCAGAGAGGTCTGACTCTGTATGGCAGGTGGCAGGTTCGGAGGACTCTGTATGGCTTTCACTGCCAATAGACAAGTAGGCATAACTGAAGAATAGGGCTTCACAGAAACAAAATAAAGGTCTGTAGCTCATTATGATTTAGAGAAGAACATGCAAATTGATTTTATTTAAAAAAAAAAAAAGTACGTCTAGAGTTCAGGCCTGCGTTATGTTTTTTTGTTTTTTTTTACTGTAAACTAGGCTTTAATCCAGTTAATACTCATAAGAATGGAGGCGCCCAAGTGTAAAAATATAAAGGCCATCATCAGAGGTGGTCATATCCTATTTATCTTGCTGCAAGGCACTTTGTATTGACCTGCGGAAGCGGGGATAGTACCTGTGAAACGCATTGTCTATTTTGTGTTTTGAATACATTTCCAGTACTACTGGTGTTTTTGTCATCAGGAGAGGTAAAAGATGACCTCTCTTTCTTATATTAGCTATTAGAAGTTTATGTATACGGTACTGTATTTACACTTGAGCACCTCCATGCTTACGAGTATTCAGTAAAACCTCCTTTGCAGGTAATAGTTTTTTTTCCTAAAAACTACAAATCCAGGAGAGCGACCATCCAGCTTCCGGCAGGACCTGAAAAACCGAGCGGGGATGGTTAATTTCCCTCTGGCTGGACAGTGGTTGCAGGAACATGGAACCCACTCTTGTGTGTATAGCTGTATATACTTAAAACTTCCCATTTATTAACGACTACGCATAAGCCTGCCCATTTAAAATTGGCATTAGGACTCGGCTGCGATTTCCCCCCCCCCCCCCCCTCACCACCACCTTGCCCATGCCGTGCTCCCCGACGCACGCGCATGGCCGCGCTCCCCCTGCTCTCCAATGTCCGCCCGCGTGCCACACATGCGCAGTAGCGCAAACGCACGGGCAAAGGGACAGGTGAGGACGCAGGGATTTTATTATAGAGGATACTACACCATTGGGCTCCTTGTATATCTGTTTACCTGGGTATTCTTGAGTACAAGAACCACCAAAACCCTCCTATACAGTTGACAGACGTCACACAACGATATTTGCGTTTTGTCAAAATTAAAATTCATTCTTCACAATAATGTTGAATACCTTTTGCATCCACATCTAGATTTCAGCCTATAGCTTTCCCTGTACCATTATAGCTCCTGTATGACGAAACAATGCTATAAATGTTGATGTTTTATGTAAAGCCTCAGTTGTCTCCTTTTTGTAGTTTGCGCATTATTGCACTCCAAGACTGAAGGAAAGATATTTCATTAAGCCACTAGATGGCAGTGTTAATCCACTCATCGTGTCTTATGGACAGGCTTGATAGTGTTTTAACTGCATGGTTTGTCTAAGTACTTTTCTATTAGTTTTCAGAAGGTTATATTAATATGCCCGGCGTATGTGTAAGTGTGGGTTTAGAGAAATGTGTTCACGTGAGCCCCCTGATCGGACGAGCGCTTCAGCTGCGGCTCCCCGCAGGGTCTGCGTTCCCAGCCGTACAAGGGAAGCAGCAGTCCTGTCTGTTTATTATAATGGTTACAGTGGAACATATAATTTACCTTGTCTCCGTGCATGGAATGTGCAGTGATACCAGCCTCGGCCCCTGTGTGTAATGTCCAGAGAGGAGTACAGCGGTGTGTAGATGCTGATATGCAGGAAGTACCCCCGGCACCTCTATACCTGTGTGTAATGTCCAGAGAGGAGTACAGCGGTGTGTACATGCTGATATGCAGGAGGTATCCCCGGCACCTCTATACCTGTGTGTGATGTCCAGAGAGGAGTACAGCGGTGTGTACATGCTGATATGCAGGAGGTATCCCCGGCACCTCTATACCTGTGTGTAATGTCCAGAGAGGAGTACAGCGGTGTGTACATGCTGATATGCAGGAGGTATCCCCGGCACCTCTATACCTGTGTGTGATGTCCAGAGAGGAGTACAGCGGTGTGTACATGCTGATATGCAGGAGGTATCCCCGGCACCTCTATACCTGTGTGTAATGTCCAGAGAGGAGTACAGCGGTGTGTAGATGCTGATATGCAGGAGGTACCCCCGGCACCTCTATACCTGTGTGTGATGTCCAGAGAGGAGTACAGCGGTGTGTACATGCTGATATGCAGGAGATATCCCCGGCACCTCTATACCTGTGTGTGATGTCCAGAGAGGAGTACAGCGGTGTGTACATGCTGATATGCAGGAGGTATCCCCGGCACCTCTATACCTGTGTGTAATGTCCAGAGAGGAGTACAGCGGTGTGTACATGCTGATATGCAGGACGTATCCCCGGCACCTCTATACCTGTGTGTAATGTCCAGAGAGGAGTACAGCGGTGTGTACATGCTGATATGCAGAAGGTTCCCCCTGGCACCTCTATACCTGTGTGTAATGTCCAGGGGGGAGTACAGCGGTGTGTACATGCTGATATGCAGGAGGTACTCCCGGCACCTCTATACCTGTGTGTAATGTCCAGAGAGGAGTACAGCGGTGTGTACATGCTGATATGCAGAAGGTTCCCCCTGGCATCTCTATACCTGTGTGTAATGTGCAGAGAGGAGTACAGCGGTGTGTACATGCTGATATGCAGGAGGTACCCCCGGCACCTCTATACCTGTGTGTAATGTCCAGAGAGGAGTACAGTGGTGTGTACATGCTGATATGCAGGAGGTATCCCCGGCACCTCTATACCTCTGTGTAATGTCCAGAGAGGAGTACAGCGGTGTGTACATGCTGATATGCAGGCGGTACCCCCGGCACCTCTATACCTGTGTGTAATGTCCAGAGAGGAGTACAGCGGTGTGTACATGCTGATATGCAGGAGGTATCCCCAGCACCAATATACCTGTGTGTAATGTCCAGAGAGGAGTACAGCGGTGTGTACATGCTGATATGCAGGAGGTACCCCCGTCACCTCTATACCTGTGTGTAATGTGCAGGGAGGAGTACAGCGGTGTGTACATGTTGAGATGCAGGAGGTATCCCCGCCACCTCTATACCTGTGTGTAATGTCCAGAGAGGAGTACAGCGGTGTGTACATGCTGATATGCAGGAAGTACCCCCGGCACCTCTATACCTGTGTGTAATGTCCAGAGAGGAGTACAGCGGTGTGTACATGCTGATATGCAGGAGGTATCCTCGCCACCTCTATACCTGTGTGTAATGTCCAGAGAGGAGTACAGCGGTGTGTACATGCTGATATGCAGGAGGTATCCCCGGCACCTCTATACCTGTGTGTAATGTCCAGAGAGGAGTACAGCGGTGAGTACATGCTGATATGCAGGAGGTATCCCCGGCACCTCTATACCTGTGTGTTATGTCCAGAGAGGAGTACAGCTGTGTGTACATGCTGATATGCAGGAGGTATCCCCGGCACCTCTATACCTCTGTTATGTCCAGAGAGGAGTACAGCTGTGTGTACATGCTGATATGCAGGAGGTACCCCCGGCACCTCTATACCTGTGTGTAATGTCCAGAGAGGAGTACAGCGGTGTGTACATGCTGATATGCAGGAGGTATCCCCGCCACCTCTATACCTGTGTGTAATGTCCAGAGAGGAGTACAGCGGTTTGCACATGCTGATATGCAGGAGGTACCCCCGGCACCTCTATACCTGTGTGTAATGTGTAGAGAGGAGTACAGCGGTGTGTACATGCTGATATGCAGGAGGTACCCCTGGCACCTCTATACCTGTGTGTAATGTGCAGAGAGGAGTACAGCGGTGTGCACATGCTGATATGCAGGAGGTACCCCCGGCACCTCTATACCTGTGTGTAATGTGCAAAGAGGAGTACAGCGGTGTGTACATGCTGATATGCAGGAGGTACCCCCGGCACCTCTATACCTGTGTGTGATGTCCAGAGAGGAGTACAGCGGTGTGCACATGCTGATATGCAGGAGGTATCCCCGCCACCTCTATACCTGTGTGTAATGTCCAGAGAGGAGTACAGCTGTGTGTACATGCTGATATGCAGGAGGTATCCCCGGCACCTCTATACCTGTGTGTAATGTCCAGAGAGGAGTACAGCGGTGTGTACATGCTGATATGCAGGAGGTACCCCCGGCACCTCTATACCTGTGTGTAATGTCCAGAGAGGAGTACAGCGGTGTGTAGATGCTGATATGCAGGAGGTACTCCCGGCACCTCTATACCTATGTGTGATGTCCAGAGAGGAGTACAGCGGTGTACATGCTGATATGCAGGAGGTACCCCCGGCACCTCTATACCTGTGTGTAATGTCCAGAGAGGAGTACAGCGGTGTGCACATGCTGATATGCAGGTGGTACCCCCGGCACCTCTATACCTGTGTGTAATGTCCAGAGAGGAGTACAGTGGTGTGTACATGCTAATATGCAGGAGGTACCCCCTGGCATCTCTATACCTGTGTGTAATGTCCAGAGAGGAGTACAGCGGTGCATACATGCTGATATGCATGAGGTATCCCCGGCACCTCTATACCTGTGTGTAATGTCCAGAGAGGAGTAGAGCTGTGTGTACATGCTGATATGCAGGAGGTATCCCCGGCACCTCTATACCTGTGTGTAATGTCCAGAGAGGAGTACAGCGGTGTGTACATGCTGATATGCAGGAGGTACCCCCGGCACCTCTATACCTGTGTGTAATGTCCAGAGAGGAGTACAGCGGTGTGTAGATGCTGATATGCAGGAGGTACTCCCGGCACCTCTATACCTATGTGTGATGTCCAGAGAGGAGTACAGCGGTGTACATGCTGATATGCAGGAGGTACCCCCGGCACCTCTATACCTGTGTGTAATGTCCAGAGAGGAGTACAGCGGTGTGCACATGCTGATATGCAGGTGGTACCCCCGGCACCTCTATACCTGTGTGTTATGTCCAGAGAGGAGTACAGCGGTGTGCACATGCTGATATGCAGGTGGTACCCCCGGCACCTCTATACCTGTGTGTTATGTCCAGAGAGGAGTACAGCGGTGTGTAAATGCTGATATGCAGGAGGTACCCCCGGCACCTCTATACCTGTATGTAATGTCCAGAGAGGAGTACAGCGGTGTGCACATGCTGATATGCAGGAGGTACCCCCTGGCATCTCTATACCTGTGTGTAATGTCCAGAGAGGAGTACAGCGGTGTGTACATGCTGATATGCAGGTGGTACCCCCGGCACCTCTATACCTGTGTGTAATGTCCAGAGAGGAGTACAGCGGTGTGCACATGCTGATATGCAGGAGGTATCCCCGCCACCTCTATACCTGTGTGTAATGTCCAGAGAGGAGTACAGCGGTGTGTACATGCTGATATGCAGGAGGAACCCCCGGCACCTCTATACCTGTGTGTAATGTCCAGAGAGGAGTACAGCGGTGTGCACATGCTGATATGCAGGAGGTATCCCCGCCACCTCTATACCTGTGTGTAATGTCCAGAGAGGAGTACAGTGGTGTGTACATGCTGATATGCAGGAGGTACCCCCTGGCATCTCTATACCTGTGTGTAATGTCCAGAGAGGAGTACAGCGGTGTGTACATGCTGATATGCAGGAGGTACCCCCGCCACCTCTATACCTGTGTGTAATGTCCAGAGAGGAGTACAGCGGTGTGTACATGCTGATATGCAGGAGGTACCCCCGGCACCTCTATACCTATGTGTAATGTCCAGAGAGGAGTACAGTGGTGTGTACATGCTGATATACAGGAGGTATCCCCTCCATCTCTATACCTGTGTGTAATGTCCAGAGAGGAGTACAGCGGTGCGTACATTCTGATATGCAGGAGGTACACCCGCCACCTCTATACCTGTGTGTAATGTCCAGAGAGGAGTACAGTGGTGTGTACATGCTGATATGCAGGAGGTATCCCCGCCACCTCTATACCTGTGTGTAATGTCCAGAGAGGAGTACAGCGGTGTGTACATGCTGATATGCAGGAGGTACCCCCTGGCACCTCTATACCTGTGTGTAATGTGCAGAGAGGAGTACAGCGGTGTGTACATGCTGATATGCAGGAGGTACCCTGGCACCTCTATACCTGTGTGTAATGTCCAGAGAGGAGTACAGCGGTGTGTACATTCTGATATGCAGAAGGGATCACCAGCACCTCTATACCTGTGTGTAATGTCCAGAGAGGAGTACAGCGGTGTGTACATGCTGATATGCAGGAGGTATCCTCGCCACCTCTATACCTGTGTGTAATGTCCAGAGAGGAGTACAGCGGTGTGTACATGCTGATATGCAGAAGGGATCACCAGCACCTCTATACCTGTGTGTAATGTCCAGAGAGGAGTACAGCGGTGTGCACATGCTGATATGCAAGAGGTATCCTCGCCACTTCTATACCTGTGTGTAATGTCCAGAGAGGAGTACAGCGGTGTGTACATGCTGATATGCAGGAGGTACCCCCGGCACCTCTATACCTGTGTGTAATGTCCAGAGAGGAGTACAGCGGTGTGTACATGCTGATATGCAGAAGGGATCACCAGCACCTCTATACCTGTGTGTAATGTCCAGAGAGGAGTACAGCGGTGTGTACATGCTGATATGCAGGAGGTACTCCCGGCACCTCTCTACCTGTGTGTAATGTGCAGAGAGGAGTACAGCGGTGTGTACATGCTGATTTGCAGGAGGTATCCCCTGCACCAATATACCTGTGTGTAATGTCCAGAGAGGAGTACAGCGGTGTGCACATGCTGATATGCAGGAGGTACCCCCGGCACCTCTATACCTGTGTGTAATGTGCAGAGAGGAGTACAGCGATGTGCACATGCTGATATGCAGGAGGTATCCCCGCCACCTCTATACCTGTGTGTAATGTCCAGAGAGGAGTACAGCGGTGTGTACATGCTGATATGCAGGAGGTACCCTCGCCACCTCTATACCTGTGTGTAATGTCCAGAGAGGAGTACAGCGGTGTGCACATGCTGATATGCAGGAGGTACCCCCGGCACCTCTATACCTGTGTGTAATGTGCAGAGAGGAGTACAGCGATGTGCGCATGCTGATATGCAGGCGGTACCCCCGGCACCTCTATGCATGTGTGTAACGTTCGGAGGGAAGTACAGTGGGCGTGTACATAGGTGTCCAGATTGATATTGTACCGATAAAAAGCTCAGCCCGGGCACAAACGGTGTTGTAAATTTGTGCGTCCTAGGCCCTGCCATAGTCCCTCTATAGAGGCGATCAGGCAGTAATTTGGGCTCCCTCTAGAGATGGAGCCCAAATTACAAGAAAAACAGCCTAATTCATCTGCCAGCAATAGCTGTCGGGCCAAATTACATCTTACCCCACAGCAGCCTGGAGGGGGAATAGTAATTATTCGCCGCCGGGACTTTTGCAGGAGACTTTCTTGGTTTTACCCTGTGCCCAAATGTCCCTGCACCTTAAAGGAAACATGAAGATGATTTTAAAAAGATAGTTAAAAAAAAAAGTTTCTCTTAATGGGGGCTTCTGCCAGCCCCCCCCCTGCAGCTGCCCTGTGCCAGCACCGTCACTGACTGATCCTCCGGTCCCCCACCGCAGCTATGTTTTATTTTCAGAGTCTGAGAGCCACAGCGCCTCTCTCTCACTCACTTCGCTGCCCTGCGCATGCACAGGAAGAGAAATCCCTTCCTGCGTGGGACGTGAGCGAGGGCGTGCGTGGCCAGGGCCACAAAGGAGCAGTGGCCATCGACTTGCAAGTCGGCGATACCAAAACTTAGCCGCAGCAGTGGACTGGATAATCGTTCCAGGACGGCGCGGACACAGGGCAGCTGCAGGGGGCTGGCAGGAGCCCCCGGTAAGTGAAACTTGTTTTTTCTTCTTTAACTATCTTCAGCTTTGCTTTAAGTACATGTACACTGAAAAGCTTTATGCGGTGCTGGATGCCTCCTCTACCTGCCTGCTTTCATTTTTCTATTGCCTTTACTACCACAAATAAAATTCCTTGACTAAACTGTGTGCGCTGTAAGGAAGCGTATCCTGCAGTGATGGTGAATCTAATGCCCTCCTGCGCCTTGGCACCGTGTCCCGGGAGTCGGGCCTTATTGCAGGCCTGTGATGCATTGTCCTCACCCGCTATCCTTGTATGGTAGGGAGAGCAGGAAGGGCTCCAGTCCTGCCGGGGGGACACACAGCCCTGGTGACGAGAATGAGTCACAGACAGCTGGTCCCCTCCCCGCAGTCACTGTCATCACTCACATGCCGCTGCCCCAGGTATGCAGGAGATTGCAGAGTTTACTCATACAGGCCACAATCATTCATAGGCGATTTTTAATAAACTCTAGAAGCGTTAGTAGCTTATTGGAATCAGTCAATCAGCCACGCGGTGGGGGGAGGAGAGCCCACCGTAATAATTAGAGGTCTTCAGATTGATTTAGTGCTGTGTGAGTTACCTGGAGCTTATTTCTGCTATAGAGCTCACATTTCATGCTGTGCTTTTTGTATGTTCTCATAAAGACATTTAAAGAACTTCAGCGAAAAAGGTGGAGGGGGGGGGGGGGGGGAATCAATACTGGAAGACATGAAAAAAAAACTAGACAGCCCCGACTGCAATTATCTATAACCACACCCACTAACAATGCGATAGGCTAAACGGTTGTTGTTTTTTTGTGGATTATACATATGCTCAGAGGGAGATACTATTTGCTTGGCAGTTGAAAGCAGCTGTTATTTCCCACAATGCAATGAGGTTCATAGACTGGAAACTTTCAGGACCATGGCCCTGACATCACACAGTGGGAGGGGTCTCACCACAATATCAGCCATACAGACCCCCCTGGTGATCTATTAGAGAAAACGTAAAGATTTCTCATTGGAAAGGGAGCATCGGCTACTGATTGGGATGAAGTTAAATCCTGGGTTACAGGTCCTCTTTAAAGTACATCTGGGATGGGGGCTAATGATCAACTCTCACAATGCACCTCTTTTTTGTTGGTAAAGATGCCCATTAATGGTACAATCTTTAGTGAATTATCATATTTTTTGGTCAGATTTTTCTGATTGTTTTGTAGGAAAACAGAGAGGCTTGTAATCGATCCTGAACGATTGCAGTATTAACCACTTGAGGACCGCGGTGTTAAACTCCCTTAAAGACCAGCCCATTTTTGACTAATTGGGTCACTGCAGCATTAAAGCGGACCCAAATTAAAAATACAAGATTTCAGAAATAAAATCTATTTTCTAAATTATAGTAATAAATGGCAGCCTTAAAATAAAATATTTTACATGTATTGGAGGAACCCCTCTCTTCCTTTCAATTTGCCGGGACAGAATCCGGCAAACTGGTGGAGTAGGTGGTGTCTGGCATAGGAGGAATTGCTAATGGCTGCCCCCTGTATAACCCTACTTATAAAAAGAGAAGGGTGAAAAGCATGCACTGAAATGCTCATAGGCTTGAAGGAGTGTTTATTTATCTTTGTATGTGTCAGAGTGATGCAACTAAATATTTTGAATTGAAACATTTTTTGGTTTTGGTCCGCTTTAAGGCCAAGCTGCAGGGCCGCACAACTCAGCACACAAGTTATTCCTCCCTCCCCCCATTTTCTCCCCACCAACAGAGCTCTCTGTTGGTGGGGTCTGATCGCTCCCCACTTGTCTGTTTTTGTGTTTGTTTTTTATAAATATTTATTTTATTATTTATTATATACATTTGTGCGGTTTTTTATTCGGCCCGCCCTACCTCCCCGCCAGCCAATTTTGTAGTTTCTGCTGATCACATATTGTTCTACATCAAAGATGTCAATCTCTAAGGCAAAGTGGGCCACAATTAAACACTCGGACCAAGTTGCAGGCTAACCTTGTTGTCATGTGGACACCTCCCTTCTTTATAACTTTCCCTGGTGTCTGATTGCCCCCCCCCCCCTTACCCTATACAGTTCCCTGGTGTCTAGTGGCACTCCCTTCTCTATACAATTCCCTGGTGTCTGGTGGTTTTCCCCCCTCCCCTATACAGTTCCCTGGTGTCTATTGACCCCGCCCCCAATACAGTTCCCTGGTGTCTAGTGCTTCCCCCCTCCCCTATATGGCTTCCCTAGTGATCTAGGGCTACACCTCCAATATAGCTTCCCTGGTGGGCTAGAGTGGACCAAACATAATGCAGGCTCTGCGGGCCGTGGTTTGACATGTATGTTCTGCACATACATCTCATAAGTTTATTTTCACTTCAGGTGTGTGTTAATACTGCCAATTCTGTTGGAGCTCCATAGGCATTTGGATTGCTGACTAGAGTTGATCATTAAGTTTAAAAAAAGAAGATTGTTAAATAGTTCTATCTTGTGGGCATAAACGTTGTTTTCCTGCTAAATCTCATTATGCTGTTTACAGTATTGTGTCTTCCGGCCGCCCATTATTCTCTCCCGGCCCTGCTCGCATTGTCGTCTCTTTCCGTCACTCACACAGTGATTAAAAGTCTTTATGGTGCTTTAGAATGAATTAATGTCTAGTCAATCCAGCCTTGAAAGGGCTTTTAATTTGAAGTGAAGACATCTAAGTGGCAATTTGCGCTCTTCCCCATGTAACTTTCAGCTCTTGTCAGAGAGGCTGATTGATTTATCAAATGTCGCCGGTACAGAGAGTCTCCTGAAGCAATCGCGGCCATTCTTTATTCTGTCAGAGGCTCGCTGATGATCGCTTACAAGCTGTGACAGCGGGAATCGGGCCTTGCAGGACGCCTGTAGACTACAGCAACCTGGAGCCCTGGCCCTGTGAGCCTGAGCCGCGGGGAGCGTGCAAAGAGGAACAGCTGTCAACCAACAGGCCCGCCATACAGTCAACAGGAAAGCCAAACTTACTTCTACAGAGCTGTTCAGACAAATCAGATCTGCCAGTGGTGAGCTTCTGTTCAGAAAACAATGCCGTTTTGCTACAGCCTGTTCTGTATAATCATTAGGTGACCCCAAGCAGTTATGATTCAGTGCTGTGGCCCAGGGCTACTCCTTCATGCCATGTCTGTCGTCCCTCATTCCTCAGCGTCTAGACAGGCCTGCTGTGAGCTGCAGAACAGGGCAAGGCATGAACCAATGAAAATACTTGATACACTGCTGGTTTCATAAAGCAGACTGGAATTCAGAACTTCCTCTCTGTTCTAAAAGATAAGCAGCAGCATAACCTTTACAGAAAACATTTCTTTGTTACATCTGATACAAATCCTGCAATAAATCTGCAGTTTGTCTACTTCCTGCTTTCATGGAAGCAGACATATTAACATCCCATGTTTTTACCAATTAGATCTCTGCTATGGCAGGCAGCTGACACGGCTGAGGGATCAAATTACAACTTGTGCTTAGATGAGGGGGAATTGGACAGGCTAAACTCCCTGAATACACACAGGGTGCATTTCTCTGTTTTCCTTCTGTCTTGTGCAAGAGCTCAGGTCATCCTTAAGGTGAATACTCACTACCCGATGGGTCCGGCGAGATTCCCATGACAACGAGCAATCAGCCATTCCTCTTCCTGCTCACGACAGGCGCTCAAGCATTCGCAATACTTTGCGCAGAGTCGTCGGGTATCTTAAAGATCTGATCCGCCGTGACTGTCATTATCAGCGTGCATCACTAAATGTCGTTCGCGTGATGACGCCTGTACCCACGCTGTGAGATCACGGAAATGAACGCTTGTCGCTCAAAAATCGTCTGAAAAATTGTCGGGTTAATCGTGTGTTTGGTACGGGCCTTTAGAAGTATTTCTCATGATGGGATAGTGGCTAGCAAGGATTATAGGAGTATTGGCAATATGGGAACATGAAGTTAAACTTAAACTCAGATCTTCCTCTCTGCTCTAAAAGATTAGCCACAGCATGATAACCTTTAGGGTCCTTGTAAAGTGTTGTGCTGCGATAGTGGTGTGAATTGGAACAACGCACCAGAGCCCACAAGTTGCACCACATATTATAGCCGCGATGTGACAGAAGCAACAAGCTTCAGTGGGGGAGAGTGCCGTGACGCAGTAAGTGTAAAAGTACCCTTATGGGGAAAATACCTCTTCATTACAGTTTATGGAAATCTTAAAAAAAAAAAACTGAAGTTTTAAGTTGGTTTCACATTCCTGGGAGCACAGAAAGTGTTAAGCCTCAGTGTTTACTTTGGCACAGCTCTGATTCAGAGCTGGAGATAAAAATTACTGTAATTGGACACTCTGATATGGCTAAACAAACACAGAACACAGAGACGTGGATGTCTTGACAACTGTGTGTGCAATAAAGACTTTTTATTGCGTGCTGTGCAAGAGTTGGGGGGGGGGGGGGGGGTCCGCTTTAAGCTGGTCATAAACTATCCAATTGGTTTGCTGTATAAACGTCTAAGTGGGCAAATCGGATGTACTTCCTGTCATTTTGATTGGCTGAATTCCACCTTCCGTTACGGGTAGCCAGATGACTCTGAGAAACGACCATAGCATTGCGTGACAATGAAATCAAGCCTCCAGAAAAGTCTTCTGAAATCGTGGCAGGAGGAAAGGGACAGGCAGCTCTGTTGGTATTTCCATGCTGCTTTCTCTTGCCAGACCGGAGTGTGCCTTTAACGGTTTCTCTTAATTGTCTGTGTGAGCCGAGGGATTGCTTTCCGGTACTGCGGTTTAATGAGGAAAACTCCTACAGCTACGCGGAGACTGAGCGCTAGCTCTCTTTAGGGCCATTATGAAGTTTAACATACAGATTAGATTCATGGCGCTAATATAGAGCTATGCAGGGCAGAGCAGGAGGAGGATGTTCTGCTCACAGCAGTGCTGGAGTTAACCTGGTATGAAGGGGGAAGCAGCCACTCTGAACCATCTACTACATTTGTTACGAAGTTCTGTATAGCTTCCATACCAGCCACACAGCTGCAGTTATGTCCTTTTCTCTGAGCAGCACGGTGGCCTAGTGGTTAGGGTTCTCGCTTTGCAGGGCTGGGTCTCCGGTTCGAATCCCAACCAGGTCAACATCTGCAAGGAGTTTGTATGTTCTCCCCGTGTCTTTGTAGGTTTCCTCCAGGCACCCCAGTTTCCTCCCACATCCCAAAAACATACAGATAAGTTAATTGGCTTTCCCCTAAATTGGCCCTAGACTACGATACATACACTAGATGATCTAGACATATGACTATGGTAGGGATTAGATTGTGAGCCCCTCTGAGGGACAGATAAATGACAATATATATACACTTTGTACAGCACTGTGGAAGATGTCGGTGCTATATAAATACTAAATATTATTTAGTCAGTCCTCTCCTCCTACTAGTCTTATGGGCCAACTATGCCATGCTGTCTTCTGGAAAGGTAGGGGTGGCTGAGCTGCCACTCACCACACCTTACGATCAGAGTTTGGGAAAGGGGTGTGGCCAAGCTTCCACTCCACTTCCTTCCTGTAGGAGATTTGGGCGGCAGGCTCTTTGACGTCTGTAAAAGAGTCTGCCTTTCATTTGCACATAAGAAAGAGCCTGCAGATCGACAGTATTTTTGCCTGGAAATTGACTTTAACCACCTTACGACCGCCTATCGCTAAGGTGGCAACCCCAGGACCGCCGATTGGTGTCACGTCGCATGCATGATCATTGCCTGCCGCGTCCGTGATCAGCCTGCTAGCTGCGATCGTGGCTAGCAAACTTTTTAACCGAAAGGAGAATAAAAACCCCTTTGTTTACGTTTGTACAGCGCTGCAATCTCCTACAGCGCTGTACGGGGGACACTTGGCTGTCCCTTACAGCAGCTCGGAAATAAAGCCCTCTCATAGGCTGATGCCTATGAGAGGCGGGGAAGAGGACGATCGCCGTCCAGGGCTAGTTTAGGATGGGGAAGGAGGGAGGGGAGGGAAAAGCCTGTTGTTTGTTTTTCATAAAAAAAAAAAAAAAAAAAGATTGCAGCAGCGATCAGAGACCTCCTAAAGAGTGTCCTATTAGGGACAAGAAAATGAGGAAAAATTCATTTGTGCGGTGTTATGGCTGTGCAGCAAGCTGACAAAGCTGCACAGCGTTGTTTTGTGAAAAATGGCCTGGTCACTAGAGGGGGTGCAAGCTTGTGGTCCTGAAGTGGTTAAATACCTCTTAAATTAACCTCTTATGTCTTAGCCACGATTAGCGAATAGCGATAGTGATTTGTAGGGGGTTCCAGGGCTAATACATGAGTCACTTGGCTGGCTGTGTGTTGATAAAGGGAATACAAATGACAGCCTCCATATTCCTTCCCCCATTTTCCTCCCCTCTGTGCTTCAGTTTGCTGCCACGACATTTTGGTCATCCTAAATTCCATAGAAAGTGCCGTGCACTGTTATAGGAGGTGGTGAAGTGGAAGAAATGATGCGTTTATTTTTCTTTCCTTTTTATCAAAAATGCCTTCATGTCCCTACTGGGATCTGAGCCGATGTCCCAGTGCTGCAAGCTAGTGCTTCCCCCTCCTCCCCAGAGCCTCAGTGCGGTGGCCGTATTCTGCTGCTGCTGCCGGGACCTCAGAGGCTGAAAATGGTGCTAATTAAAGTTCGCGGGGATAAAATCCGCTTCCAGTAATGCGACGCGACCTCAGAAATGTCACGCAGATTGTTTCATGTCTTCTCCATTATTAAACCTGACAGGTTGTCGCCTCGCTCAACCACATTTTGGACAAACATTTATGCCGCCGCCGCTGCTGTGGCTGGCTGGACCTGGCAGCCTCATCCAGACACTTGAAAATAGTTTTTTCTTTTTGTTGCTGCTATTTTAGCGATGTAGACGTTTGTATGTCTGTTGGAGGGTTTTTAGGAGCTGTCTATGAGCAGCGCCACAGAGGAGCAGGAATTTTCCCTGTGATCTGGTCGTCTGGGGCAGAGCAGGATCATCCACAAGGCAACCTAGGCAAGTACCTGGGGCTAAGTGGGTGTCCAGGGGCCCACCAGACACCTTCTTTGACCTCTCTCCACTCCAGTTTACTAAAAAAAAAAAAGCCACAAGGTGGTTCCAAATCTGCTACCTTGCCTAGGGCCCCATTACACTTTTATCCATCCCTGGTCTGTGATACGATTTACCTCATACCTCCCATCATAGGTGAGGCTCAAGGCCTGGGGCCCTCTACAGCACTTTCAGCACCATTTTGGAGTCGCCAGCAATTCCAAAAGAGCTAGGTTAAAGCGACCTAAGCACCACAAAATTCCTTTTTTTTTTTATTATTATAATTTTTTTCACCTCCCCATAAGGGGGGTTTGTAATAGTGTGCCTTTGGGGTCAGAAGTATTTATTACCTAAGGGCAGGCCCGGATTTACCTCAGAGGAGCCTATGGGCACAGATGTCCTGGCAACTTAGACTTTGCCCTCTAGAAATCTACAAACCCCCACTGAACCGAACCGCAAGTTTGCTGGTTGCCCAGCTGTCACTTCTCCCTTACTTCACTTGCTCATCATAGGAAGCTACAGGTGCCCCTTAGTCTTAGGCAGCCATAAGTACCCTCCATATTAAGTAGCAATCGGTGCCACCAATATTAAAGGAGAACTGTAGTGAGAGTTATATGGAGGCTGCCATATTTATTTCCTTTTAAGCAATACCAGTTGCCGGGCTGTACTGCTGATCCTCTGCCTCTAATATTTTTAGCCCTAGACCCTGAACAAGCATGCAGCAGATCAGGTGTTTCTGACAAGACTAGCTGCATGCTTGTTTCTGGTGTGATTCGCTCTACTGCAGCCAAATAGACCAGCAGGGCTGCCAGGCAACTGGTATTGCTTAAAAGGAAATCAATATGGCAGCCGCCATATACCTCTCAGGTGCCCCTGACTGAAGGGAGATCTTGTCAGTTAACTACCTGCGGACCGCTGCAGTATAAATCTACGGCGGGCAGGGGGCGCTGCGGTTCTGACCGGACGTAAACTCTACGTCCCATTCACTGCTCGCCCCAGGCCGTACTCGCCGCTCGGTCTCCGCCTCTGCCGCCGCTCGGTCTCCGCAGAAATGTACTGCCTTGCCGCCTCTATGACGGCAGAGCACTGTGAGCCGGGCAGGAGCCGTTTTCATTGGCTCCTGGCCCTGTCATTACTGTAAGCCGTTCCCATTGGCTTACATGGAGTGACAGGGTATGACGGCAGAGAGAGCAGCCTGCGGCGGGGACAGAGCGGCGTGACCGTCGGGAGGGGCGGATTTTCGAGTCGATTCGTCAGGAAGCGTCGGTTTACTGGACCAGCACCCTCTGGTCCTTAAGGGGGCAGAGAGTGCTGGTCCCGAAGTGGTGAAATGCCGAGAGCAGGTTGAGTAATATCTTATTTACACTCTCATCAGGACTCTGCATAGGGAAGGAGGGAGGGAGGGAGGCACTTGGGGAGGGAAGTGAGCCACCTTTCCATCATCAGGCGCCTGTATGCACCTGCCTACAGTGCCTTATGGTAAATCTGGCCCTGCCTACGGGGGCCTATTCCCACGTCCTCTCATTTGCCATCCCCTCCACACAGTGCCGCACTTTTATTTTTCCAGCATCTCTGTAGTTGCATCCATGAACTACATCTCCCAGCATGCTTTGCAGCAGGAAAATGAAGCTGAGGCACTGTGCAGAGAAGATGGCGACCACTGCATGAATGAGAGGACATTGGAGCAGATCCCCTGCTGCACAGTTATGGTATCAGTTTGGAAGGTAGAACTAGGGATGATCAATAAAATACAAATAATGTCTCCTTGCATTCACATTTTGTGTGTATGTTATGCAGCTTGAACTTGGACCAATAACAATTGACAGGGGATTATTTTGAATAGTCTAATTGCCATGGCCCTGACATCACACTGTGGGCGGGGTTTCACCACAATATCAGCCACACAGATGTCCCTGAAGATTTCTCTTGGGAAAGGGGTTATCAAATACTGATTGGGATGAAGTTTAATCATTAAAGTTCCTTATTAATATATTTCAGCTTTAGTCAGCCTTGCTGGTCTCAGTAACCTGTAGCAGCCAGTCATAATTCACCTTTCCCTGGTCTAGAGGAAGTGAGATCTCACTGGCTACTGGCTTTCTAGGGTATTGTGCAGTTTATGTATCTCTGTATGGATGAAGGCAGCTGCTGCTGGTAGGAGAGCTGGGACTTGGCTTTTAGCATCCAGGCTTGGTTAGCAGCACACAGCTGCTGGCCTAATGGAGGGCGGACATGAAGTGGAATTGCTGTGTGCTTTTCCTCAGTGTCGGGGTCATGGTGACCAGTCCTCAAGACTGTGTGTTCTGCCCGTGTGGAATCATTAAGACAATTACTGCACAGACAGCCGGCAATCACAGCCTTTATCCTGCCAGCGGCTTCTCCTCTGAGCTCCTGGCCCTTTCATCCTTCATTTTATCTACTTGTGTCATCAAGGCAAAATATAAAAGTACCAAACTTCTCAGCACGCAACTTGCACAAGTTCCTCAAGGACGCAACGCAGCCGCCCACTGCCATCAGCAGAGCCGCTACAGATTCATGATCAAGCAGACCTGCTCTGCGACATTATGGCAATAATTACTTGCTGATCTTCACTGTCTTAAAATGGGATAAAACTCGGACATTACATTCAATAAAAATGTGTTTTCCTACTTTTCATTACCCATGCAGTTACCATATTAGCTTTTGTGCACAAGTAATATTGTCTGTTTACAAATTCCCCAAGTACAGTTTATCTGCTCTGAAAGCTGCCATTGCATTTTATTGCATAGCTGCTGTATTTATTATTAAAATCTATCTAAGGATCAATTCTCAGCTCTTTGCTTCTATAACAGAAAGAGCTCATTTTCAGCAGAGAAAGCGATGCAAACAAAAGATGTTATCACCTCTTCGAATGCCGCCAGAAGCTGCCCACTGAAGCAAATGGCTTGTTCTGGAATGTCTTAACCACTTCGCCGCCCGGGTACAGTATATCTACGCTCCTTTGGACTTCAGTTCCCCGCACAGAGCGTAGATATACGCACCCGCTGCCGCCGCTGTCCGCGCTCCCGCTCGCACGTGCGCGTACTCCCGCGATCGTACACGCCGCCGCCCACTCGCTCGGAGATCAATGAACGGGAAAATCCATTCCCGTTCGTTGATCTCTGCCCCCGCAATGATCGGCATGCTTCTATGAGAAGCAGCGCGACCATTGTGAAAAAACTCAGTTTCCCAGCCTCCCTTCCTGCAAGCGTCCTTCCGACGCTTGTAGGACGCCTGCAAAAAAAATGTGGCCATCTTGTGGCCAAAAAGTAATACTACACCCAAAAACAATTTTCACATATACATACATTATTTTCACTATTAATTTTAACTCAATTAACTCCCACACTCCCCAATTGTTACCAATATTTTTTTTTTTTGTAATATTAAAATAAATTTTAAAAAAATTACAATAAAAAAAAACTTAAATAGTTACCTTAGGGACTGAAATCTTTAAATATTTATATCAAGAGGGTATAACACTGTTACTTTATAAATTATGGGGTTGTAATTAGGGATAGACGCAAAACTGAAAAAAAAATGCACCTTTTATTTGCAAATAAAATATTGGCGCCAAACATTGTGGTAGAGACATAATTTAAACGGTGTAATAACTGGGACTAATGGGCATATAAGTTACATGGATTTTAATTATAGTAGCATGCATTATTTAAAAACTATAATGGCGGAAAACTGAAAAATGTTTTTTTTTTTTCAAATGTTTTCCTATTTTCCCATTAAAACACATTTAGAATAAAATAATTCTTGGCATAGTGTCCCACCTAAAGAAAGCCTAATTTGGTGGTGTAAAAAACAAGATATAGTTCATTTTATTGTGATAAGTAATGATAAAGTTATAGGCGAATGAATGTAAGGAGCGCTGAAAGGAGAAAATTGCTCGGATGCTGAAGGGGTAAAACCCCTCAGCTGTGAAGTGGTTAAGGTGGCCATACACTGGTCGATTTGCCATCAGATTCGACCAACAGATAGATCCCTCTCTGATCGAATCTGATATGGCCACCTTTACTGCAAACAGATTGTGAATCGATTTCAGCCTGAAACCGATCACAGTCTGTGGAGCTGCCGCTGCAGCCGCCCATCCCCCCCCCCCCATACATTACCTGTCCCGGCCGGCGCGAGTCCCCGCTGTCTTCTTCTTTGGCTCCGCTCCGGCTACTGAACTTTCTGTCCAGGGGAAGTTTAAACAGTAGAGGGCGCTCACTGTTTAAACTTCCTGCTGGGACAGGAAGTTCTGTGTAGCTGCAGGAAGGGTCTGGAGCCCGAAGCGGAGAAGACGACCAGGGGACTTGCGCCGGCCGGAACAGGTAATGTATACTCGCTGTATTGCATCGGTCGTCGGGCATTCGAACGCCGCTAACGACGCACTTCCGCCCCGCCGGCGACTGAGGATAATCTTCTGCACGGATGGGTCGACGGGAACAATCGATTTCGGACGGAAATTGATCGTTCTGTCAGCGTTGTGCACCGTAAGTAGCTGGGACAAATGGGCAAATAAGTGGGTTTTTTATCCACAGCAGCATGATTAATTTTAAAGCTATAATGGCTGAAAACTAGGAAATGGTGGATGATGGATTTTTTTCTTATTATTCCCTTTAAAATGCATATAGGATAAGATAATTCTTAGCAAAAAGTACCACCCAGAGAAAGCCTATTTGGTGGCAAAAAAAGATGTTGATAACGTGGTTAAAATATCTTTTCAACACTTTGCAACTGAAAAAGTACCAGAGTGGTTGAAACAAATGCTGTCAGGGTATTTTCTTGCAGGCTGGTGGCTTAAAGTGATCCTGAGCTAAGGATCAAAATCTGATACATACCAGAGATGGAAGCCAGAGGATCGTATTGAGGCTTCCCAAGCTGATGTCAATCCCCCAGTTGCTGAGGGCAGCCCTCCTTCACATCGGAGCCGCATAGCTCTCCTTTCTGGAACGGTGCTGCGCTGTGGCCGCATGCAAGTGCAGGAGATTCGGGCGCAGCCGGCGCCACCATAGACCGTAATGGGAATTACAGCTATAGCAGTGCAGAGTCAGTAACTTCGGCGCCATCAGAAGACTGAGCTGAAGTTGCTGTTAAAACTGTAATTCGGCCGACAGCAATAGTTGGAAGCTGAATTACACCATTCCCCACCATCCACGTGGACCCAGAGGGGGAATAGTATTTAACGCTGCCGGGAACTTGTGCAGCAGCAGGATAAGCCATATACCGGCTGTATCCTGCTCCCAAGTCTCCCGGTGGCCAATTCATATGTATGCGCCGCATGAGTCTGTGCACTCATGCGCCGTACCACGAAGACCACGGCTTTGGTCTATTGGGTGGACTGGGTTGACTATTGCGCAGCCACAGTGGTGGAAGAAGAGCTGCACAGCCCTGATAGGATTAGCGATAATGCATTGTCACTAATCTTCTGGGGGGCCTTGCTCAGCGACGGGGGAAAGCAGAATACAGAGGGAAGTCTCAATAGGATCCTGAGGCTTCCTCTCTTTAGGTAATTATCTAATTTAGTACTCTTTAAAAGACATTTTATTTATAAGGTGTGAAAATATCACCTTGAAGAAAACTGTGAATGGAACAAGGGCCAGTGTGCGGTACGTCACAACTGACCGCAGCACACGCAGTGCAGATGAGTAATTTGCATGGCTCCGCCCCTGCCCTGAGTGACGCACTATGGGTGCTTGCGTCAGACGAGGAGAAGCAATCACATGAAGTAAATTCTCTTCTAAGAAGGCAGCTGCGTACTTTTATTTACGGTAATTATTGTTAGTAAAAGCGAGAAGTGTGGCTTCATTAAAAAGAATTACGTCTCCGCAGACAGGTCCTCTTTCCCGCCCAGCGGTCTCCGGCATCTCTCGCACACGCCATACACCTCTTAACTTTTAATACCTACCACGCTGGCTCCACATTAAACTTTTGCTCTGCAATTTATTGCACTTCTTGCTTATTGTGCACTTACTGAATAATTTATCTCCATTTATTTATGGTATTGGTATTAGGCTGTAATTTTTTTCTCTTTTTTTTCATCCTGAAATTTTGTGTGCTCTGCAGTTTTCAGTTTCTGCTCCATAATATAAAAAATGTAAACCGTGTACAGAGGTCTGCTGGTTGTGCTCATACAGCAAAGGGAGATGCTCTTCAGCCCTGTGCACTTAAGCAGCAGGCCTGGCCGTATCCCATAGCAACCGCTGGAGGTGAGGCTGAGACAGTGCCACATCACTGGTAACTGTGAGGTAGTGAGAGGAATAAGGAGGCTGCCATCTCTGCTGTCATTTATTTTTTGTTTTATTTATTCAAATTGCTGAGCTGGCAGTCTGGCCTTCTGGGCTTAAAACAGACCTGAACTCTTGCACTGGACTGAAGAAATACATAGAGAAATGAATCCTGTATGTATTTAGAGAGTTTAGCCTGTTTAATTCCCCCTCATCTGTGTGTAATCACAAATTGTAATCTGATCTCTCCCCTGTGTCACATGACTGCCATGGCAGAGATGGCAGATAAGCCCATTTGAAAGCACAGGAGGTTAACAATATGCCTGCTTCCATGAATCAGGAAGTAGAAACAGTGCAGATTTTTTGCAGGATTGGTATCAGCTGTAACAAGGACATATTTTTTTTTAAAGGTCATTATGCTGTTGTGTATCTTTTAGAGCAGAGAGGAAGTTCTGAGTTCAGGTCCGCTGTAAGAGGATAGTGGTAGGGGGAAAAAATAAATCGGTACATTGCAAAGTGAGAAGTTAAAAAATTTGAAGATAAATCAAGAAATGATTGATACACACCGAGTAATTTATTCAAGTTGTTTAAAGAGACTCCGTAACAAAAATTGCATCCTGTTTTTTATCATCCTACAAGTTCCAAAAGCTATTCTAATGTGTTCTGGCTTACTGCAGCACTTTCCACTATCACAGTCTCTGTAATAAATCAACTTATCTCTCTCTTGTCAGACTTGTCAGCCTGTGTCTGGAAGGCTGCCAAGTTCTTCAGTGTTGTGGTTCTGCTATGAACTCCCCCTTCCTGGCCACTCTATGCACACTGCCTGTGTATAATTTAGATTAGGGCAGCTTCTCTCTTCTCTCTTATCTTTTACAAGCTGGATAAATCGTCCTCTGAGCTGGCTGGGCTTTCACATACTGAGGAGTTACTTACAGACAAGGGCAAAGCTGTTTGCAGGAAGAAAAGAGCAGCCTGAAACTTCAGTGCATGAGAACAGGGGGAAAGAAACACACAAATGATCCCTTGAGATTCAAAAGGAAGGGTGTATACAGCCTGCTTGTGTATGGATGTATTTTCTATGTGTGGACATACTGTACATCAACCTACTTCCTGTTTTGGTGGCTATTTTGTTTGTTTATAAACAAACTTTTTAAAACTGTTTTAACCACTTTTAATGCGGCGAGGAGTGGCGGAATTGTGACAGAGGGTAATAGGAGATGTCCCCTAACGCACTGGTATGTTTACGTTTGTGCGATTTTAACAATACAGATTCTCTTTAAGCCTGCTGGTCATCAACTTTACTGCGGGCAGTCAAGGAGAAAAAAAACACAGCACCAACTGCTAATATCTATAAACACACCCACTAATAATGTGATAGGCTCAAAGATCCACAATAGTGACTCACTCTTCCTATGCTAAAACCAGAAGAAACAACCAGATAAAATACATTTTTTAAATGTAATGAAGATGACTACTTCCACATTTTTTTCACTGAATATTTCGTTTTTCTTCAGAGCTGTAGCCAACGCAAATGGATAAAGGTGCTTAGTGCTAACATTTGAAGCAAACATAACATTGTTTGCTAGAGCCCAACTGTAGGCAAACGTATTTGATTAGTTTTTAATTATTATTATTATTATTATTAATAGTGTGGTAAAATGGTTTTCATGGTGATGGTATATTTGGAAGGCTATCCTCTACTTCCCGTTCTGACAGGAACTAGCAGTGGTTCAGGAACAGGGGTCAAAGAAGTGATGGGGACTTTGCGGGAAATTATTTTCCAGCTGTCAATCATTGATGGTATAGTAGTAATGGTAGGTCTTGTGTGTGTGCTTTGCATAATGCAAAGCTTAATGTTTGAGCATTCAAAATGGCCGCCTCACGTGACATAACTGCAGCTATTTTATGATGCCATAGAAGTATAGTAATCGCGTATGGCTTTTAGAGTGGAATCTCTTAAAATATCTGCCTTTACCTCATGTGAACGCAGATATTTTTTTGTAAGACTTTTCACTACCAAACCCACGTAATGGCTGCCTGTATTCTACATAAATAACAAGTGTATGTAGCCCTTTCTCCTGTCATTCGTAATTGCTTTCTTTCAGAATTCTCCCCCTTGTAATCTTGTTGTTTAATGATGCTTTTTTTTTCTCTTTTATTAGCAACTAATCCGGGAGATGCAGCAAATGGCAAGCCGGCCTTTTGCCTCTGTCAACGTTGCATTGGAAACCGATGAGGAACCGCCTGATCTGATTGGTGGGAGTGTAAAGGTGAGATTTGTTTGATTTCATGAAGTCAGAAGGTTCCTTGGTTCCTCCTTCCTTGAGGAGGATGGGTTGACGTCATTCTGTGTGACTTGTTGGAAGCTATTCTGCAGCCATTTATAGCTGGTTCTCAGAATACCTCAGAAGTCCTAAAACTTTGAACTGCTCAGATATACAGATAGAACCTTTCCATGGAGTTTGGCCACTCAGACTCTGGACATCATGATAAAATATTGCTAACAGCAGTGTACAGAGTGCAGCTAGTAGATGGTTTCCTCCAAGTAAGTGCCCATCTACTTGTAGTCATGAGATGAATAACCTTATCAAAGAAGAGGCTTAAAGAAAACCCGTAACTACAAAAACCTCCCCTGTGGGGTACTCACCTCGGTAAGGTGAAGCCTCCGGATCCGATTGAGGCTTCCCCCGTCCTCCTGTGTCCCAGGCGGTCTCGCTGTGCCCCTCCGAACAGCGGGCATGTAAATATTAACCGCTCCAGCGCAGGCACAATATAGGCTCTCCGCTCGGAGATAGGCGTAAATAGCCGATCGCTGTTGGCTCGCTCTACTGCGCAGGTGCAGGTCTCCTCCGCCTGCGTAGTAGAGCGGACCCGACAGAGATCTGGTATTTCCGCCTATCTCTGTATGGTTTGCCGCAACAGCTCCCCCGCGGGAGACAGGAAAGGTAAATAAGTCAGAGCTTATCAGCACTTGTCAGGCTTGTCGAGGGAGGATTCCGGGCCACTCCGTGGGAGCCAGCGCTGGACTACCTGCAGCTACAGCGGAGGGGGAAGCCTCATTGGGACCCTCAGGCTTCCCCTTACCGAGGGGAGTACCCCCCCCCCCCCCCCCCGGCAACTTTTTTTTATGTTACAGATTCTCTTTAGCATGAATCTCCAGACTAAATATCTACTCAGCAGCACTAAAAAGGCTTGGTGTTTCACGGCATCAGAATTTTTTTTCTTACCCAAGCCTCATTTTTAGCTGCACAGAAAAAAAAAAGCCCGGGCACTTTTCCCCTGATGCTGTGCAAAGCATGATGGGATTTCTGATGTTGTTGTCCTTCTGCTGTTTTGGCGCAATTTTTTAATTTGAGATTTTAAGCCTAGCGCGCGCAGCTGGGAGGGGTCATCAGGACATAAGACAGTTGGCACTGTGTCTCTTGCTCCCTGTCACCTCCTTTCAACCAAAAAGATGGCTGCCCCCATGAAATCACAAACATTTGCCTGTTCTTTTAAAACAGGGTGGGTAAGAGAAGATTATATTACCTATCTATTTTAATTAACATAACTAATGTAACGTAATGACAGCATGTTTGTTTAGGCTGAAGTTCCCCTTTAAGGTGGCCGTACACTTCATGACTTTTCCCATGGATATCTGGCTAGAATTGGTCAAATGCCACGGACAGAAAATATCGCTTGATTTGGATCACAGCGGTAGCGTTTCAGTTGTTGGATGAAAGACGTGCGAAGTGTTGGTAGCGGAGCTTACACTCACCTGATTTAGTCAGCTTTTGCCTATTTTAAAAACTTGGTGGCGTCATCTTTAGTCCTGTCAGGTGCAGCTTTGCGGAATTTTCATTTCTGAGAATTCCCAAGCCAGTAAAAGTAATGCCTGATCTCCCACAATGGTTTGGGAGGAGAATTCTGCATAGCTAAACAGCCTAGGCTAAGCCTCACTAGTAGGGCGAGGCTACATACCAATGTACAGCAATAAATAGATATAGGAAGTGTTTCTAATGCTGGGGTATGCTTGACTCATTTAGTTCTCATTGCTTCCTGTAAAGTGATCTTTAACAAATGGATCTATCCCAGTACACCAACAGTGTGGGGTGTCAAAGAGGAACGGGGTCTCATCTGGTCCATCAGGACACATTGGAAGCTATTATTCACAAAGATAAAAAAAAGCTTCTTTAAAAATGGAAGCTTTTCATTCTTGCCACTTATTTAGGAAAAGAACTTTGAGATCTAATGCAGCATTTTAAATACACCAAATGGTTCCCTTACAGAACAACTTCAAGGAACTCTGGGTAGGCTAGAGATTTCATAAATTCGACTTTTTTTTTCTACATAGTAGACTTCGACCTCAAAGATGATGGGGGGGGGGGGGGGGGGCGTCTTGGATAGGGTGGGTGGAGGGTTTCTCTGTAGACATCATCCTGTTGATAATTTAGTGATATCTTTTGATTCCTGGTACATTGAAATTGCACCTGTATGCCCAGGTTGAAAGACATTGTTATATATCTTTGCATTAATGTTGAAAATAAAACATTTTGTTAGATAAAAGTGGGTATGTTGAATAATTCACTGCATTCTACTGTATGTCACTACAGGGCCTCTTTAAATAAACATTAGTGTGGAAGTCCCTGGTGAGATGCATTATGGCCGTTTAGCCTTAGTTATAGCGCCATGCGAGGTCCAGTGCTGTTGCGGTGCTGCGTGTGTGTTCTGCGAGGGCCACAGAGTTCCTGAACAGATGGACATTAGTAATCCGCCGCTCTGCTCCTATTCCGCTGCGTATTCCCATGATTTCCATATACCTGTCAGCAGCGCAAGGGGGAATAAAAGATGTGCCTAGCACTACCGGCCCCTATGTCAGGCCGCCACTTCCCCCCCCCCCCCCCCCCCCTAATCCGAGCGGGCCTTTTTAAATCATTTGTCTTGTTCTGTGATTCTGCACAGCGGGTGGCCTCACATTCGCTTTCATATTTCCTCTCTTGTCAAAAGTCTTTCTTCCTACGTTTTTTCAATTCATTTTTTTTCAGCTGTGCATTTGTGTCGTCTATCAGAGTAATACTACAAATCAGGAACATTGCTGACACTGGCTATTTTCTCCATCACGCCAGCTGTTTTTCTAATTCTCTATTTCACCGCTGCTTTTCTCCTCTCTCCTGTTCTGGCCTGTCTCCTGCTTCTCCCGTCTGGCTCAGCTCTGCATCCTACAGGAACATCTAAAACCATGTTTTTTAAATACTAACATTTTAAATCCCTGCTTGTGATCTGAGAGTTGTGTGCCAAGTGCAGTTGTGTGCTGATGGGACCAGATGAGGCCTGTATAAGGTGTAACTTCAGTCACAGCAATGGGAAATTGCAGCGATCAGTGTGACTAGACTGAAATCCACTTGCCTAGAAATTAAAATGTTTACAACTATACGTTTGAACGCATCTCCACAGGAACCAAACACAAAACAAGACACAACATTTATATTATTATTATTATTATTATTTATATAGCGCCGACATATTACGCAGCGCTGTACTGTATATATATATATATATATATATATATATATATATATATATATATATATATATATATATATACATATATATATATATATATATATATATATATATATATATATATATATATCTCGTCTTGTCACTAACTGTCCCTCAAAGGAGCTCACAATCTGATCCCTACTATTATCATATGTCTGTATTATGTAGTGTAAGTACTGTAGTCTAGGGCCAATTTAGGGATGAGCCAATTAACTTATCTGTATGTTTTTGGGATGTGGTAGGAAACCGGATTACTCGGAGGAAACCCACGCAGACACGGGGAGAACATACAAACTCCTTGCAGATGGTGCCCTGGCTGGGGTTCGAACCGGGGACCCAGCGCTGCAAGGCGAGAGCGCTAACCACTAGGCCACCGTGCTGCCCACATATTGCACTTTTCTCCAGGCGGACTCAAAGCTCTAGAGTTGCAGCCACTTATAGAGAAACCGTAACCAAGAGTTGAACTTCATCCCAATCAGTAGCTGATACCCCCTTTCCCAGGAGAAATCTCTTCCTTTTCTCAAACGGATCATCAGGGGGCTCTGTATGGCTGATATTGTGGTGAAACCCCACCCACAGTGTGATGTCAGGACCATGGTGCAGACATCACACTGTAGGAGCCTTGTTGCATTGTGGGAAATAACAGCTGTTTCCAACTGCTAAAAAAAGCAAGCAAGATCTTCTTCCACTGATGTCACCTGCCAGCAGTAAAAATGTCACCATGTGATAAATGTCAGAATGTAAATCAGGGAGAGGAAAGCTTTTACAATGGGCAAACACTGACTAAAACATTTATACATTATTATTGTAAAAATTAAGCAGTTTTGTTCATTACGTTCTTTTCACTGGAGTTCCTCTATAAAGTAATATGAAGCTTATTTAAAACAAAACATAAGGAGAGGGAAGCCTCTGGGTCCTAATGAGCCTTCCCATTCCTCTCATGGTCCCCAGTTCGAATCCCCCGCTGCGGGAGGCTTCAGAAGTCGCAGAGAGCCCGAGTGCTCCAGAAGATGAGAGGCTTCGTACTTTGTGAGCGAGAGCGTGCTGACGCATTCACAGTGCGGAATAGCTCGTCTTCAGGAGCCCTCAGGCTCCCAAAGACTTCCGAAGTCTCGGGCAGCGGCATGGAGCAGTCTCCGACCAGGAGCGCAGGAAGGACGAGACTAGGAGAGGAACAAGAAGGCTCTATAGGACCTAGAGCCTTCCCTCTCCTTAGGCGAGGATCTGTTTTGTTTTTTTAAATTGGCTTCAGACTCCCTCTAAGGTGCAATGCATGTGCTTTCAGCGACTGACTTGGGCACTGCTATGGCACTAGTGCTATAGTGTGTGCCACGCACAGGGGTAATATGGGGTTCCGGCAATCGCTGAACCCCCAATTAGGGAGTTCCGCCAGAAATTTGAGCAGCAGTAGGGTGAGCCGTCATTCGGCGCACATATACGCACGCCTTAAAGCAGCAGGCCAGATGTGTCTTTAGGACCAATCATATACTTCAGGACAGCAGCACGGCGGCGTAGTGGGTAACGCCTTGCAGCGCCACATTCCCCGGTTTTAATCCCAGCCAGGGCACTACGGAACGGAAGCAGCTGAAGGCAAATGGAGTGACAACGGATCCGATGCATTGGTGATCAGATTCGTCTCCACAGATCCGATTGCCACTTCAACACAGCTCAGTGTTGATTTTCACTCCCTACTACCACAGCTAACTGTCCCTCCCACAGCAAACATCACCCAGACAGCAGGCTTACATCACTCTTCGGAGGGATTACTTTCTGGTCAGGCTCTGTTTCCACTTGTGTCTACTTATCAGTGGGAGCGGACAGTGTAATGTCCGCTCCAATGGTCCGGCTGTCACCCAGGGCAGATGTAACCCCCATCGGCTATATATTCATCCTCCTGCCCGGGATTATCGCGGACTGCACAGAAATGTGGCCCGCTTACTGCAACGGATCTCACAAATCCATTGCAGAGTGACAAATGTTTAAAATGGAAGCCCTTCACTGTCCATTTAGCAATGAGAGGAGAATGGACAGAAAACGTCCGTTCTCCGCTCAAGTGGTAACGGAGCATTATAATCTCCTTATTTTATCTGAAATAGGAAGCTTTCCGTTATTCGCATGCTGAGATAAGCTTACTACTGTAGCTAAAGAAATTCCACAATTCCGCTGGCAAAGGCACCCACACCACATAAAAAGAAAGAAAAATAGAGGAGGGGATATATAGAGACCTATTTGAGAAAACAAAAAGCAGGGTTACATATATTTTTAGGGCACTATTTTTGGCATTTTTTTTTATTTTTGGTTGTTACAACCCCCTTTAAAGTGTAAGTTGGCATTCTTCCTTAGTCTGAAACGGCTTGCATTATATGCAGTGCTTGCTTCTGGTGGTTATAGGTCGGCCGTTTGGAGACGGCTCCGTTCTGCTAGCGGTAAAACCTGCTGAATACTGGCTAATCTTCACTATACTTTAAAAGTCGAGACCCAAAAAACTCCCTAAGTAAGATGTTCCTCCCGGGAGAGAGGATTGTTTCGGCTTTGATGAACACATAGATTTTTTTCGTTGTTGTTTCTTTTTTAATTAAACTCTTCCCTTGGAATGCGCGGCGGCGTAATCTGCAGTAATTATCTCCAACGGGTTAAATTCTGTGAAGGTTATCTGGAGAGCTTCTGGTGCAAATTGCGAGCAATCAAATTAATTCCATTCCTTATCAAACGGGTAGTAGTGGCAGAGCCACGGATGACTACAATATCTCACCCCACATGGAAAAAAACAACACCCGAGCCTGTGATCGTCAATGACAAGTACAATATATTCAATATATTCCATCCTTTTTTTTGCCTTCTGCTTTTTAATATAGTCTATTCATAAGAGGATACTAGAGATAATTACAGTCTGTTCCTAGAAAGGACCATGAGGGAGAGAGAAAGACTCGGGAGAGTTTGCTGAAACGAGTGCATGGCGGTCTATTGCAGGGAGCGTTTTATAGACTTGTATGAGCTGCATTCATTATCCTGTGTCATCAGTATGCACGTTCCATGTAATCTCCCTCTAGTGAGCAGAAGTGGCACTGCGCCAGTGAGAAACCAGTCTTACGATAATTATAAGGGCCTATTCACACTTGTTGTAAAAATGTATCCATGGGATACATTTTTAAAGCTCTGCAGAAACACTGGAAGTGGATCCTATGTTGAAAATCAGGACCCGCCGCCACTTGTGCAGAAACACGGAATGAAAACGTAGAGAGTCCGGCTATGACAGTTTTTCCGGGACTGGATGGGAAAACGTGTCCAATGCAAGCCTATGAGAACAGACAATGTCTGCTCTCACTAGGCTAGTCACCATATCCGCGTCGCCTGTTTCGCACGCATCCCGTCGCCGCTGTGATGTGAAGAGCCCAGAGGCTGACAGAAGCATGGGGATTCTCCATTGGGCTGCAATAGTCTAATGGGAATCCTCAGCAACAGCGAGAATTCTCATTGGTTCATGTTGAACCGATAAAAGTTCTCCCTGTTGCTAGGCAGAATTGGCCAGTTGCAGCCTATGGAGAGCCACGCTTTTGCTGGCCTCCAGGCTGTGGAAGGGACCGAGCAGTGGCGGCGAGACAGGTGAGCTGCGATGTGTATGTACGGACGAGATCGACGTGCGGACGCGGAACGTGCCCTTCCATCCAGATCAGATCTATGTCAAACGTATCAGTTTTTCAGAAAACCGGATGCGTTTGACACGGATCCGATCTGGAACACAAGTGTGGACCGGCCCTTACTCTTTGCAAAGCAATAACCTGCTATTGATTTTGAACTGTAAGTTGAAACAGAGGCACCGGTACAAGTATAAAATGTATTAAAAAACATTTAAAAGAGGAGGTGGTTGTGGACTTGCCTCTCTAAAGTAGACACAATTCTGTTGATTGTCAACAATAAATTCATTCATATACGCCAAAATGCAAAGTGTTTCATTTGTTCGATCCTGCTTCATCAGGCAGTAATTGGAGCAAACTATTGCAGCATCTCATGAAGCCAAGCGCCTCTGTGACATACTGCAATAGTTTGCTCTAATTACTTCCTGATGAAGCAGGATTGAACATGCGAAATGCGTTGCATTGTGGAGTCTATGAACAAAGCTACTTGTTGATACTAATCAACAGAATTGTCTACTTTGGGGAGGTAAGTCCACCACCACCTCCTCTTTTGAATACATTTTTAACTTGGCGCCTCTAATCAAAATCACAGTTTATATTGTAGTCCACCCTTGGTGGAGGGGTGCAACCCCCTTTTTTCCTGTCTACAGAGAGTGACTTCTTAACCTTAGTGGGGGTCAGGTCTAATTCCCCCACCTGCCTATATAGTGTTTGCCTGAATGGTAACCTATGTGTGGGAGTATCTCTATCACTCAACACCTGCAACCTAACATACTACACCATCATAGGCTCTGTTGCCCTTTTTGTGTCTCCTGTACAAGATGCTATTGATTCCAACCACACACCGCACAATCAATTTTCAATACATTTCAGTAGGAAATCTATTGAAGATTGATCGAACTTCAGCGTCGCACTGTTTGATGCAGTGTAACGCCATGGTTACGATAGCTAAAGCACATGACCGTTGGACATGATGGCAGTTAGTTACTAGGGAATGCATCATTGGGGCAGAAGGGAAGGTAGGTTGACAATTTTGAATAGACGAGTTCTGGGGGCCTTTTCCATTTTTTGTAAATGTGGGGGGAAATTTAATAGGATCAGCAGGAGAAATCCACAAAATATGACCTACTCTGGAGAAGTCTTGACGCCACACCCAAGAACAGGTAATGGGTGGGAAGCTCAGGTACAAAATCACATACTTGCCTAGAAAGAGGGAAGGTTCTGGATCCTAATGAGGCTTTCCTCCCGTCCTCTTGTTCCCCATCGCTGAGCACGGACCCTCCAAAAATTACTGATAAGGGCTTGTTGGCAATCTGATCAGGGCCACGCTCCTCAGTGGGCGTGGCCGTACTGCCCTTGCATGAGCAGCTCCATGCTACTGTGCAGGCGCACCTATGCTCGTGTCCCTGATTTACATTGGGAAATGTATCACTAGTGTTAACCTCTTTAGTTCTGCCAGGTGATCTGTATGGAATGCTTATTTACTGAGCGTTCTATGCGTAGAGGGAGACATTGCTTGTTTGGCTGATGGAAAAAAGCTGTTTCCCACAATTCAACGAGGTTCACAGACAGCAAACAGTCAGGACCATGGTCATGACATCACACTGTGGGAGGGGTTTCACCACAATATCAGCCATAGAGACCCCCCTGATGATCTGTTTGAGAAAAGGAAAAGATTTCTCGTGGGAAAGGGGGAATCAGCTACTGAATGGGATGAAGTTTGATTCTTGGTTAAAGTTCCTCTCTAAGTTTAGATACTCTGTAACTTTTTCCTACAACAGTGGACAAAGCAATACCGTCTTCTTACAGCGATTGGCTGCTAGACAATGAGATTATTCTATTTGCTTTGAGAAATGAAATGCAGAGTTTTTATTGGGTGGCTATTTCAGATATAACCATGCTTAGTCTGTAAGTTACAGGAACAGTCTTTCCCACAATGCACCTGGCCAGGTCCGCTCTCAGTATTTCACTTTCGGGAAAATTGCTGACTTCAGTTGGCTTAATAGAACAGAAAAAAAAGCTGAAAAGGACATTTTCACTCTTAAATTGTGGCGTTTCTTCATCTCCAGCTTGTTATGTAGGCACTCCGCTGTAGATTGTACGCTCTCGATATTGCGCCACCAAAGAGCCCCGCTGCCTGATTGGCTGATAATCAAATACAGATTTCTGCCCCATCAACAGAACCTGTGCCAGCAGAATCACTCTCCTGCCATAAAGCAATTTATTTATACAATGTATTGCGCTCTCACGCCTGCAGCTGAATTCTCCAGGACATTCACTTTCTTTATTTCTAAACATTTTCTCTATATTATTTTACTATTTTCTGTCCCTCATTCTTTGCAGACAAATAAGTTAACGTTCAGCTTCTATACCAACAATTTAAGGTTTGCACAGGTTAGGGAAAGGGTGAGACCATCTGCCAGGTTCCTGTAGCTGTTGATATTCCAGTTGGAGAAAATTCCCTTGACACCTCCTACTCTCCCCCCCCCTCCCATTTTATATCATTGTTAAAGAAGGGGGGGCACCAACATGGAGGTAACAATGTCCCCCTTCCACCAGAAAAACATGCAAAAACAATCACTTTAAGAAGGTTAGTAGGACAATTTTCACTTAGGGCTGTTTTCCATTTAAAAGGAACCCGAGGAGTGAGACCTATGGAAGCGGCCCTATTTATTTCCTATTAAACAATTCCAGTTGCCTGGCTGTCCTGCTGATCTTTCCGCTCAGTAGGGTCTAAATCACACACCTGAACCAAGCAGACAGCTGATCTTGTTAGATTCGCCATAGGCTCGAGACACACCAGAGAGACTTTTAAGGCCGTTTTCGTAAAAAAAAAAAACAGCCTCCATTGACTTGCATTAAAACCGCAGTAAAATTTAGAAAAATCTTTTTTTGACGCAATTTTAAGTCAGTGTAAGCAGGTTTAAACAAACAAAAAAAAAAAAACCTCTCTCCAATTTAAACAACCAACCCCCCACCCCCCACCCCCACCCCCACCCCTGCCCAGTAATTTCACAGGTATTGTGCTTCCTACAGCATTTCTATACTTTTAACACAATCGCTGTTAAAATGCTGTATGTGAGAACGATCATGGGATAACACAGTCAAAGCACTTTTTATATTACCAGCCATCAGAAAATTGCAGAAAGGCAATGTGAAACAGCCTTTTAGCAGGCAGAAAACAGATTCCTAACCAGAGGTGTCAGCGATTGACACTCAATGCAGTTACTGTGTAGGAAACCACCGCGTGATGTATTATGGCTGCCTCCTGCTCAAATGTACATGCAGGGAACAGGCTCCGCCCTACTGCTTACAAGCGCTACTCACCACTATCGCCTGCCCATATCAGAGGTATTTTCTCTGTGTGCTGTGAAAGTTGTACAATATGGAAGGTTGAAGAATTGACAGCTTTGGATTGTGGTGATGGAGAAGACTTCTGAGAGTCACTTGGAGTGCAGGAAGATCCAGTCAGTCAATCTTTAAACTATTGACCCTGATGGTTCATTGGAAGGACCAATGCTGCAGCTGAAATACTGAAATAATGGCCTCAGTTCTGTTAGCTATGTGAATTAAATATTTTTTTGTCTGTAAAATGCCTCATACGGTATTTTCCGTTTTTTTTTTTAGTGGGGGTGGCAATGTTGACAGATTTTCAACGTTATTGAAAATGCGGTCAAACGTGGTAAATGCTGAAAAATATGCGGTATTTCAGCAGTAAATAATAAGTCTTCAATGGCCTTCCATAACCTAGGATAGTCTTTGGAAGATTTTTTTTTTTTTGGCGGGGTGGGGGAGTGTATTTGAAGATGTAAATTATAAATATGGGCATCACCTATTTAAAAAAAAAAACAGTAAATATTTTAAGCTTTATTTCTTATATTCTTCTGTTACATTGCCTGAATAGGAACTGAATAGGAGCACAAATTGACTTTACTGCAAGGTACAGGCAGGTCTTTAACTGATCAGGGGCTAACCTGTCCCCTATTTTTTATTAGATTTCCAATCTTTGGTGAAATACTGCACATTTTATTGCCTAATTTACCACATGCGGTAAAATACCACTTTTGCGGTAAAACGGAAGGTAAGCTTACCAGAATTGAGGCTAATGAGAAGGCAGGATTCATGGGAGAAGACCTGGATGCTGGGTTAGATTCAGGGCAAAAGGTGGAGGGGGGCAGCAGAGAATAAGATGGCAAGATAGTATTATGGAAGCAACAAGCATGAGCTTGGACTGGTGTGCTGTTCTCCATGGGATCACGAAGTCGGATACCACTGAATAGCGACTGAACAATAATTGAGCTGTGTTCTTGATTCCAGCGTTTATGCACCACAATTGCGCTTGTGAGTGGCGCGTACCGCTGCTGCGTAAATTACCCCGTCTTCAAAACTTTTTCTCAGCCAAACTCTTGAAACTTTTACCACGCAACAATTCCTATTTATTATTCATGACCTCCTTGTATAATCCAGCGTTTATTTTAGCTTCGCCTTTAAAACCCAAAGACAGGCAAATACGCGAACAGCTGCGTCTTAAGTGTCCGGAAAGGCGGCCCGTGGCCGTAAATCTACCGAACGAGAAGATTGAAGACCCAATAAAGCGCCGGGGATGCGGAGCCGGGGTGCGCACGCTGCCGCCTTGTAAAAAGAGGAAAAATGGCTGACAAATTATCCAGAAAGTGATCTGCTGTTATTGAAAATAAAATGAAAAATGCCTCCTGGAACAATCGCGGCTGCGCTTTTTATCTTTCCGCAGGGTCATAAAACACTCATTTGCATGGCGCTGGATGTTAATTCATTAATAGAATTATGTCGGTGTAATAGAAGACATAAATACCGCCGCCCGTGATTTATCGGCATGACATTTGCTTTTCCATTAGGCTTTTAAATCGTTTAATGGCGGCTGTTGCTTGTTGCCCACGTAACAATGTTGTAGTTTATTCACCATTAATAGGATGGGGAGGTTCAGAGTCTTCACAGTCTGATGTTAGCGGAAGAGAGAGATTTATAACTGGGAGTAATTGGGGTGCTTGGACCTCAAGGTGGGAATCTCTGTGTAAGTCCATCTCCCGACCCTGCACTGCTGACATCATGAAACACAATGGCTTCAATCCACTAAGGGCTGTTCGGTAAAATAATTTAGGTCAGTAAAATACCGCATTCAGTATTTTACACTTTCAAGAAGATTTCCCGCATGCAGTAGAAGTTCAGTAATTTACCAAAAGAACATTCTTCAATTCACTAAGGGCTGGTTTCCACTACACATTGGATGCAGAAAAACTGACTCCAGTGAATGCCTATGGGCCTGTTTCCAGTGAACGCAATTTTTCTGATGCAGATTATCCAATAGGCATTCATTGGAGTCAGTTTTTCTGCATTCATTCTGCATCCAATCTGCGTGTAGTGCAAACAGGCCCTAAGCCCTGCTCGGTAAGTCTCACTTAGCAGCTGTGGAGCAGGTCAGGCAGCAAGCTGATACTGTCTGTGTGCATGAGTTGGGGTTTTCTGTCTAGTGCATCCCTGGCACGCCTTTAGATGTGCTGCAGCCGCCAGCAGAAGCTCTTCTGTATATGAGCATACAGATATTCACCAGTTATTCACATATAAAGAGATGCAGAAAAGCCTTTTAAAAAGTAATCTTCTACTGCTCTGCCAGACTGAAGTCCTGCCTTCCAGGGTATGGGGCCAAATTAGGGCTGTGTGGCTCTCCTTATTGGCTGTCTGCTACATCTGTCAACTTGTTACTGCATGGGCACTGAAAAGTACCAACTAGTGAGGTAAATTACTAACTTGCACGGTAAATACCTCAAGTAATGTCAAGAAATTGCAATTCACAAAGATTAAAGCATTCGGTAAATCAAGAAATAGTGTTCGGTACTTATCTCCAGCTCTGACCATCCGATAACACATTCTCCCTGTGGTAAGAGATGTAGCAGACAGCCAATAGGGAGGGCCGCACAGCCCTGCTTCTCACCCCATTTGATCTGATGCACTGGCAGGTGGGACTTCAGAATGGAAGAGCCGGAGGAGACCTTTAAAAAGGCTTTTCTGTATCCCTTAGATCTGCATATCTGTATACTAGAAACAAGTATACAGAAACAAGTTTAGTAATAAAATCATATTTTGCTAATTTAATTTATGTAGTAATTCAAAATTGTTAATAAGATACTAATGATTTTGAGCTGATGTAAATGTTATGTTAATTTTATGCAGTTTGGACTTACTTACTTTTCAGTATAATACAAAAATGCATCCGTATCGCATCTTTCATCCATTTTCCTTGCACTGCAATAATCCATCAAATACCAAATGAAATAAACAAAAAAAAAAGTAACAATCTTTGTTCATTGTCTGGCAGTTTTTTAGCGAATTACAGAACTATTACCATATGTTTGAAAATCTTAGTGAATTTGGGGGGGGGGGGGGGGGGGGGGGGGGGATGGAAGTCTGAAATGTGAACTTAGTATTTTAGCAAGCCTTTATTTTTTACAAAACAAGTCTGAGTGAATTTAAACATCATTATATAGGAAACGGGTTGTCAGCCACTATGCTGGGGAGGTTTCTTAAAACTCCCATAAACATTATGGGGTAAATTGATAAAGCATTACTGCATTCGGTAATGCTGAAAACAGCTGACTTTACCGAGCATTTAGGAAAATGTCAATTCATAAACCCGGTTACCTCATGAAAAGCTGGCATTCCCGAGCAGTGAGGTCAATTACCGACTTGTGCAGTAATTTCTTCAACACATGTCAGTAAATGTCAATTCATAAAGCCTACAACAAGCTGTAAAACCAGGAAAAATACTGTCTGCTGTGAAGTGGTGAAAAGAGTGCGGAGTCTGGAGGAGACTGTGCTGGAGCGGTGACTCACAGGCAGAGGCAGCTGTGACTGACAGGAGCAGAGAGTCAATAGAAACAGCCCCGGTCTTCTGCAAGACTGACTGATGGAATCTGATAGGATCCGAAGTAAACCTTAATGAGTGCAAAATGAAAAAAACTGCTTGTCAGTAGATGAAAGGGTTAAACGGGAGTGCTTGTTTACATTCCACACCTGCACAGATTTAGAAGTTCTATACCTCTCAGAGTGTGTGTATTGTGTCTGTGATGACAGTCTAGCCTTCTTACCCTGCTGACATTATTCTCACAATTATTTTCTTATTTCTTACCTCCAGTCGGTCCCTAAGCCCATAGCCTTGGAGCCGTGCTGTGGCAATAAAGCTGCCGTCCTCTCCATATTTGTACGGCTGCCTCGTGGCTTAGGGGGTATTCCGCCTCCTGGGCAGTCTGGTAAGTCCGCAGTTATTCTCACTTAATACACAAGGTTATACAGTGTATATGTTTATGTATTTGTGTGTACGTAGATGAATGCATGGAGATGTATACGTGACATGCATGGGGAGTCATACAGACTATGCTGCAGCTCAGCCGTCAGCTGTTAGATTCCAAGCAAAGCAGAGAGTAAAGAGGCACTGCATGCAATAAAACTGCAGGCCTGACAACTGTTCTGCAGTAAGTTATTGCTTCGGCAGAGGCCCAACAAAGCGGTAACTTACCGCGAAACAGCTGTCAGGCTTTTTCTTCCTCCCCCTACTGCCTATTTGATGTTTGTGCCCAGTAGAAGGTGATTTTTTTACAGCATGCAGTGCCTTTGCCTCTTTCCGCTTTGCTTAGAATTGATCTTCATTTCTCTGAGTGCACGCTGTCAGCAAGCTAGTTACCTGTCTGAATGCAATGCCACTTCCGGCATCTTGTTCTGGGTCCCGATCACATGAAACTACGTGATTGGGGCCCGGAGGATGGTGTCTACATTCAGTGTTCTCCCCAGAAATGTTTCCCAGCTGGGTGGCATGAAAAAGTAGTCGGGTGGGGAATGACAAGGAAATGCAGGGTCGGTGCAACTCTGCTTACAGTATAGGAGGTGGATGAGAAAGAGAGCTGATGACAGCCAGGTGCTCACCAAAATTAGCACAATGGAACATCCAGCTAAAAAAGCCTGGGGAAAACACTGGCGATAAAGCACGGACGGCACTGTATCAGTGTTACAGCGCCTCTACCACCATTCTGGCGCTGTAATGCTGATTTCCTAATCTGGACCCCAATCAGGTCGTATCATGTGATCGGGACCCAGAATAACATGTCAGGATTGCTGCCATTGGTGGAGGAGAAGAGAAATCCAGTTGAGCATGCGGTCAGGTAAATATGTGCCCTGCTGCTCTGCATGACCTGCCAGCCTGGGGAAGGCAACACTTTCCCAGCGGCAGGACAAATGGGGTACTACAGCCACATATACTTTTACTTTATGTGGCTGCTAAAGGGTTGAGGGCTAAAATCAATTGAAAGCTAGATCTATAATGTTGGTTTTTAGTCGGTCGTAAAATAATTGTAATATCGATTGAAAACACAGAAGTAGATAGGGACAATGCAGGCAGTGTGCACACATTTTCATTAGATATCTGTGTACAGTGTGTGGAGGGATTTCGATCAGATAGATCCCTCTGAGATCATTATCTGATCAGAGAGGAATCTATCTATTGGCCCCATATACCAGTGTATGACCAGCTTACCGTAATAGTTTCCCAGCCGGTTCCACCAAAGTGAGTGGATTAGATATATATACATTTATACCTACCTTTATGGTGTGTACACACTGCTGATTTATGTCGCCCATTGGGGGTCGAGGCCCGATTCCCTTGAGCGACATCGCTGGGCCAGCCAGTACAGATGTGTCAGCTGTATAGCTGATGATGCAAACTGTTGCTATGCAGGGGGAGGAGGGAGGACGGAGCGGCATGGTTGTGTGATGTCATGGTTGTGTGACGTCATGTGGCACGCGGGGTAGCGGCGTCTTCAAAGCGGTTGGTTGTCGGGTGAGTTGATCCCCCCGGGAGGATAGCTTGCAAGGTAGGGGTCAGGGCCTCGTACGCACGCCTGATTATCAGCTGAGCCGGTAGTTATTAGCCGCCTCAGCCAACTTTAATCAACCATGAATATGGGCCTTCAAGCCTCATAAACGCGGTACAATTTTCCATCAAATCGACCGGTGATCTGATAAGAAATTGCATCGTGTGTAGACGTCCAAATAGTTTCAGATCAATTTTGCGACAGATTTTTTTTTTTATTAAAAAGTACCCAAAGCCTATTGCAAAATCTATCGTAATCCGATTGGACCGGTTGGAAATTAACTTATAGATCCGATCTGATGGAAAATTGTACCCTGTAGATGAGGCTTTAGCAAGATTTGTTATCAGTAATGCCCTCAGACAGCCGAGCTCTTCAGCAGAGGCCTACACATTGCAATGATAATGACGAGAGATGGTCAATGAGAGGCTAATTATTAAGAATTGCATGCAATCTGAGTAGCTCTCTTTCCCCATAATTTCCTCCGATATTGGCCATGACCAGATCCAGTCAGCATCCTTTGAAACAGGTCGCCTTGGTTGGCACATGCGCAATGGCTCATTTCTAGCACTCTGACCATGTACCGAGATCACGAGAGAGTTGGGAACGTGCACAGAGCACTGGAATTGAGGCACTACCCATGCGCCACCCAAATACATACAGTTCACAGGTCACCAACTGCATCTGGTCGTGGCCCATACCAGAGCAAATTACGGGGAAATGGAGCTTATTTTAATAGAACAGATACATGACTAAGTGTCTTTAAAGAGACTCAGAAGAGTCTTCCTGCTGTGTTTTTTACTTACCCGGGGATTCCTCAAGCCCCATAAGCATGGATGCGTCCCTCACTGCCCTCCCGCAGTCCTCCGTTTAGCCGCAGTCAACTCCTGGTCCGCGGCTCAGTCGGACTCAGTCTGATTGAGTGACGACATCCGGGGCCTTCTGCGCTTGCGCAGAAGGTCCGCTGCTGACGTCACTGAGCCGGGGAAGATTGCGGCTGAACGGAGGCGCTGAGGAGGACAGCAAGAGACACGTCCATAAGCTGGAGGAATCCCCGGGTAAGTAAAAAACCAGCAGGAAGACTCAGCTCTGAGTCTTTCAGCATACCCAGCTACAGGCTGTTTCACCACTTTGGGCCTCTTACTTCCTTTAATGCAAATTATAGCAGCTTGAAGTCGGGCCAATCGGATGTATTTCCTTCAGATTTTGATTTCAATACCAAGTGGCATACAGTTGTTATATTTTCTGGCATGCAAGCCAGGATTAAGACGATCTCACTGACCATTTCCAATAATGAGGAAAGACAAGTAATTGAAGATGAGGATTGAAATACAGTATATTGTTGTCTGAGTGCCTTCTACAGCTTGATTTGTCCTCTGATTTTTCTCTCATTCTAGGACTAGCCGTAGCCAGCGCTCTGGTGGATATCTCACAGCAGATGCCACTAGCATACAAAGAGAAGTCGGGCGGTGTACGGAATCGGAAGCATCAGCCCCCAGCACAGCCCGGCACCTGCATTTGATGTCAGCCGGAGAGGACTCTAGGGATTTGAATATTGCTATGCTGGAGGAATTGCGGTTTTACAACGGGGAGATGCTCGGCTTTTCCCAGCTCTGCACAGGATCTCCCAGCCTCTTCCACATCTGCATGGTTCTGATCACTTTACCGGTGTACCCCTCCCATTTACAGACCATCATGTATCTTTATGTTGATATCATTACGTTCGATTTCGCTCTCGGCAAGAACTGGAATGAATCGAAACGAAAAATTGAAAAATATTCTCTCTGTGAAGAAACTGTACAACTGGAACCCATGCTCAGGTTAAGGGTCCGTCATTTCCTCCGTTCCTCCGTTATGCTCCAGACCGGGAGAAGGTGGTGCCATGTTCCCAGCACGTTTAGGAGCCGCATTTCCAGGGAATGCCTGGAGCTGTAGAAGGTTCAGTCTGTATCTTTGAAACGTTTACTCGAAACCGTTGTGAAAGCTGCCGCTGACTGGATTGAGTATACCAGCTGATGGGTACTTGGCTGGGCACGTGCCAAGGAGCATCAAACTTTGGGCCAGCAGAACTTGTAATGACTTTGTCAGATATGAACTTGGGAGACTTTTTACTCTGAGGCACTGAATAGTTCTTTCTTTCAGTACATGAAATGACTTTGGATAATTTAAATGTAAATTTTCTGTCCTAAGTTAAGACCAAGCAAATCTTCTGTCTTGTCGGATTGATAAAAAAAAAATGACTTAAGAAATCATTTGTCCAGCCTGGAAATTACATGATATTAACATGTAGGGCATCTTGCTGAAATTAAGAAAGCCGAAAGTAACTAACTTAACTGATGTGCCGATCAAAGAATAGCAAACTGAAAAGCACATGTTCTTCCTGCAGATGAACCAGGATGTATGGATCCCGGACGAGCCCCCAAGATTGGAACTGACTATGTAAAGTGGGTGGTAGAGGTGGGGCTAAGTATTCATGAAGAATGTCTCAGTGTTAATCTACACCCTCATTCCACTTGTACCACGTCCTTCCAGTACTGACTCGCTCCCCCAAAAAAGCAATAGAACCCAGAGAAAAACCTACTTGTACAATAAAGCAAAAGGGTGTTCAGGACAAGGTGCTAACTTAACATGACACTTTGTGTTCCCTTTTAAATATTTATATTTATTTTTGTGCTCATTGGACTGGAAGACTGTGCACGGTCTACCGGGGACTGTGATGTAAAAAACAAAACAACAAAATTTTAAAGTCACTTTAGGCTGGGATAAAAATACAAAGCTTCTAATAACATGTCCAAATTGTTTTAAACTCACCATTGTATCGCACGTAGTCATTAAAATGAATTATTTTGTAAGTTTTATTGTTATTCACAGAATGCAGCTCCGTGCTGGTTCCTATGAGAGGTTGATGGGGATTGAAATGCTGCAGATGTACACAGGATGCAGGGCTGATTTGAAGGACAGAGTGCAGCATTCAGATTCTAATTAAACTGGTTTGGGTAGAGTGTATCCAATGAGATCCTCTGTAGTGTAGTAGCAGCAGTTGAAAGCATCTGTGTAGATTTCTTTCTTGCCTGTGTGTGACTGAGTCAATGGAGCAGGGTTGAGTGATGTGCTATAGTACAGTTTACCATAATGCTCCATACAAAGCCAATTATAGAAAACCGGTACACCTTGGAATGTTCATACAATAATGGCCATTTTATTGATCCATTAGATACACTGAAGCTGCAAATGCCAAATGTATCCTGGTCTGATGCCAAGTGTGTATATACTGGTCTAATACTCGCTTCCTGACTTGCATGCAGGGCTGTGGAGTTGGTACAAAAATCATCCGACTCAGACTCCTCAGTTTATGAAATCTCCAACTACAGGTACCCAAAATGGCTCAGACTCCTCGACTCTGACTCCTTAGTCTAATACTTACCAGTGCGGTGAATTTGATACAAAATCATCTGACTCCCGACTCCTCAGTTTATGAAACCTCTGACTACAGGTACCTAAAATTGCTCAGACTCCGACTCCTCGACTCCAACTCCGATTCCACAGCCCTGCTTGCATGCAGCCATTCTATATGACTTTCCTAATGCATGCAAGGAAATCACCAAGTGGCTTAAAAATCAAGGCTTTGTAAAATTAAAAATTTAAAAATCCACTTTGCATGCCTGAATTTTTCCCCTTTAAAGGGAACCTTAATTGTCATTTAAAAATAAAAAGTTTCACTTACCTGGGGCTTCCCCAAGCCCCCTGCAACCGACCTGTGCCCTCGCCAATCCTCAACTATACTCTGGTCCCCCACGGGTTACTTTAGATTTCAGTTGACTGAGAGTCGGCCCCTGTCCACGTCTCTCCTTGTACGTGTCCCCGTCGTCAAGCGTTTCCTGCGCAGGCGCAGTACGAGCCTGCGCAGGACGTGCTTGACGACAGGGCACAGGACGGCTGCAGGGGGCTAGGCGTAGCCCCAGGTAAGTGAAACTTTTCTTCTTTCTTTTTTTTTTTTTGACAGTTAAGGTTCCCTTTAAGATTCCTAAAATTTTGGCATTTTAGCCATCATTACTGATAAAGCAATAACATTTTTATTACTTCAGAGTGATACATATAATTTTTTTTGTTTGTTTTTTAATGAAAATATAGGATTCCCTTTTGTAATATTTTTTCCAATATTTTAATTTTATAGGCATATTACAGGAGGAAAAAATAGGTGTAAATGCAGAACATACACATTTTTTCACGTTTCACCCTTCCTAATTTTCACATGACAAGAGCTACAGTTATAAAACACCTCAAAATATATTATGTGGCTCGTCCCAGTTAAAATGATACCCTATATGCCATATTTCATTACTAGTTGATAATGTAGCATAAATTATCGCCAGCCAGTGCATCTGTAGCGATTGGATGGGAACGCTATGGCGATTAGTTTGGAGATCTCTGTGCTGTACAAATACATTGCAAGGCAACAGTGTAGTGATGCAGCACTGGGTACTCAAACCGTCGCCCTAGCAATTGCATCCGATCGCTATGAGTGCCAGCCACTATAGTGTCCATGATTCTTAAGGCCAAGTATAAGTGAAGTAAGGGGTTAATTAGGCAGGGGTTAAAACCTAACTACACTTTATGTGACACTGTGACTTTAAATGGTACACCCCCCCCCCCCCCCCAGGAGTGCATTTGCACTTGAAAGCAGCGGCAGTATTAAAGGGGAACTGAAGTGAGAGGTATATGGAGGCTGCCATATTTATTTCCTTTTAATCAATACAAGTTGCCTGGCAGCCTTGCTGATACTCTGCCTCTAATACTATTAGCCATAGCCCCTGAACAAGCATGCAGCAGATTAGGTGTTTCAGACTGTAAAGTCAAATCTGACAAGACTAGCTGCATGCTTGTTTCTGGTGTTATTCAGATACTAGTGCAGAGAAATAGACCAGCAGGGCTGCCAGGCAACTGGTATTGTTTAAGGGGAAATAAATATGGCAGCCTCCGTATACCTCTTACTTCATTTCCCCTTTAAGTGCAGAATGTGACTCTTATGCTGGGAATACATGGTGCTTGATTCTGCCGCCCGGTCGATTTCCCCGCTCGATTCCCATGGGCGATTCTCTTATCTTCTGCTCCTTTTCCTTATCTTTCTCCATTGTCCCCCATGCGGAATAGACGGGTGATCGGACATGTCGGAAATTATCGATCGAGCCTTCTAAATGGCTCAATCGAGCGGCAAAAACATACAGTGTATTCCCAGTATAATGTCCTGGAATCTATAGAGGGGCCAAATAGGATAGGAGTGTTACGTCAAAGAATCGTAAGTGGCTAAACGTCTGTCGTTAAAAGCATGAAATATGCAGACATCAAACCAACAAATGTTTATTCAGGTAATACCTTTGCAGACTAACTGTACATGGTTTATTGCAAGCTTTCAAAACATAAAAAAAAACCTCTACGAACCATACAAAATGAACAGTTTATCTCCCACACTGTCCCAAAAATACCCAAATAAGGGTCTGAACCTTTTTAATATGATTGTCAAGAGGGTATATTACTATTATTTTTTTTAATTATAAGCTTGTAAATCGTGATGGATGCAAAACTGAAAAAAATGCACCTTTTATTTCCAAATAAAATATTGGTGCCATACATTTTGATAGACACAACATTTAAATGGTGTAATAACCGGGACAAATGGGAAAATAAAATACTTGGGTTTTAAATATGGTAGCATGTATTATTTTAACGCTACAATGGCCGATAACTGACAAATGATTTTTTTCCATTTTTCTTCTTAATATTCCTGTTAAATGCATTTAGAAAAAAATAATTCTTAGCAAAATGTACCACCCAAAGAAAGCCTAATTACGGGTGGAAAAAACAAGATCTAGATAAATTGATTGTGATAAGTAGTGATAAAGTTATTGGTGAATGAATGGGAGGTGAAAATTGCTTGGATGCATAAGGGGAAAACGACTGAAGGCTGAAGTGGTTAAACAAATCTCTGCCAACCTGGCATTCGTTTTGAGCAACGGCAGCAATGTATGAGGGTGAAAGAACAGCAAGAAAGTAGATGAAGTACCCTGAGTACCCCACATGATTAATATTACAAACCTCAAGAAATAATGGGGTGCTTTGAGCTAGCTTAGAACATTGCAAAGTCATACTTTATTGATGAAACATAACAAAAGCATGCATGTTATGGTCAAAGCCAGAATTGTGGCCAGTTCCCAAATTGGCCGGCCAACGTGGGAAGTGGCCAAGGTCAGATGTTAGAGAATACTTCGTACCTTGGCTGGTAAGATGAGGTTCGTCTCACACCTCAAGTTCCATTTAAATCTTGGATGACACTAGGAGGGTACCTCCATTTTAACACATCCCGGTGCTTTCATTTAGTGTGATTTAGCTGAGCAGTTACGCACACATCTCTGAAAGAGCAACCTGCGCAGCTGCCGGGAACTGTAATTCTGTTGCTGGGAGATGAATAAACATGCAAACCTATGTCTTCCTGTCCTGCAAGTGACTGTGTTGCACCTGGCAGCTCAGCTGGCTCTCTGTGAATAAATCGAGAGAGATTATGGCAAGATGGTATTCCAGAGAGTTTCAGGACATATGATAATATATACAATATATGAGCAATTACTGAAAAAGTGTGTTGTGTACCACAGAGCCCCCAGTACCACAGCTCCCAGCACCGTCCTCACCAGCGGCTGAAATCTCCCATCACTCCACAAATACAATCTTTCATTATTAGGTCCTTACTTGCAACGTAAGCAAGACAAAAGGTCAGGCTACCCAATGTTTGCTGCCGGGGATCTGTAATAAGGGACACTGATTTACAAACAGAATTTGCATTTTTTTAAGTCCGTCCCAAAAAAAACATTGAGTACTGTGTGCGATACGCTTTATTTGCACCAGCATTAGTTGCTTGAAGTAATTGTTTTATGATGAGGAAATTATTTAGACCAGGAATTTGTACAGAGGCCCAACACCTATATACATATTGGCGTAGAAGGGGTTTGGTAGTTCTTGTAGAGCACCTAAACGAGAAGTAGAGAGAGACCAGGAGCGCAATGGTGTGCAGTATCGTCAAGTATAGGGGAAGGAAAGTATATCTGATTATATACTCACAAAGGTGGGTAGCAGTTCCTGTAACCACCGTATAAGCCAATGGGGAATTCACTGTCCCCACTCGGTGCTTCCAGTTCCTGCTGGATACTGGATGGTCCCTCTCCTGTGGTTCAATACACCTTCCAGAAAACTGTAAAGCTGTTCTCTCCAAAGAAGGTCTGACTGAAAGAAAGGTTAAGGTGGAGGTGCACAAAAATATGGGTGTTTAAAAGTTTAAACAGAACGTGTAAATGAGAGGCAATCGCTTACCTCTCCAGACACTGGTTGAAAAAATGCCTTAGCACTGTAAAATGTAGAGTGTAGGTGCCTACACTCTACTCCTTATGCTGCTAAGGCACTTCATGTATTGACCTGAGGAAGCGAGCCATAACCCACGAAACGCGTTGTCAGTTATTTGAATCAATATTATTTCCAGTTGAACTGGTGTCTGTATCTTCTGGAGAGGTAAGTGGTTACCACATTATGTTTTAAAGTTTTAACACCCATATATTTGGGTGCCTCCAACCCACCCTTCTAGACACATTGATGTGTGGATTCCAAATTGAGGCCTAGTCGCACCAAAAATGAAAGCAATACAACTGACACACAGATCTGAGTTGTGAATGCTTATGAAGTATTTTTCAGTTCGCTAATTACAGTATATACCATTGTGGAACATGTGATAAGTTCAGGTGACATTGTCAGCAAAATTGATATTGCATAGCGGATCTAGTTTTGGCTAGTCTTGGTGACAAATAATTTAATCCACTTTAATTTGGTCACTGGGGGGGGGGGGGGGGGGTAGCCTGTAGTTCTTACGAGGTTAAGGTGGGTACACACGTTTGATGGATATTACCCATTGGGTATCAGTGACCGATCCCCTTGGGCAATGTCGCTGGGCCAGGCTGCACAGACGGGTGATGTCAGGCGGGGAGTGTGAACAATGAGATTGGCTCTTGGTGGGGGTGATTTGATCCACTCGGCGGATCACTTGTGGGTCAGTGGTTGGGGGATACTGCACACATGGCTGATTATCGGCTGAGTCAGTCATTATCAATCATTTTACCTTTACATCACTTTGGCCTGAATTCACTAAAAGCAATTCGCTAAAATAATTTAGGTTGTTAAAATACCGCATTCGGTGGTTTACACTTTTTTTTTTTTTTTCAAATTCACTTAGATTTCCCGCATGCAGTACAAGTTTGGTAATTTACCCCTCAAAAACATGCTTCCATTCACTAAGCCCTGCTCGGTAGTATCACCAGCTGTAAAGTAGGTCAGGCAGGTATTTCTGTCAAATGCATCCCAGGCATCCCTTTAGACGTGCTTCAGCCACCAGAGGGAGCTCTTCTGTATACCAATATAGAGATATGCACATCTAAAGGGATACAGAGAAGCCTTTTTAAAGGGAACCTGAAGTGAGCGGTATATGGCAGCTGCCATATTTATTACCTTTTAACCAGTTGACTGGGTAACCTGCTAATCTTCTGCCTCTCATACTTTTAGCCAGGGCTGCCGTCAGAAATGTTGGGGCCCCTCACACATCATCAGGCCTGGGCCCCCCAACCCCACCCCCCTCACATATGTTAGCAAGGTACAGGTGTCGCCCAGTATAGGTTAGCAAGGTACAGGTGTCGCCCAGTATAGGTTAGCTAGGTACAGGTGTTCCCCACCCAGTATAGGTTGGCTAGGTACAGGTGTCGCCCAGTATAGGTTAGCAAGGTACAGGTGTCGCCCAGTATAGGTTAGCAAGGTACAGATGTCGCCCAGTAATAGGTTAGCTAGGTACAGGTGTCGCCCAGTATAGGCTAGCGAAGTACAGGTGTCCCCCACCCAGTATAGGCTAGCTAGGTACAGGAGTCCCCCTGTATAGGTTAAGGTACCAGTGCCTCCACAGTATAAGTTATTTATATGTAGGGGCTTCAGTAAAAGTTAGCCAGCATTTGGGGAGCTAGTATACAGTGGGTTGCAAAAGTATTCGGCCCCCTTGAAGTTTTCCACATTTTGTCATATTACTGCCACAAACATGAATCAATTTTATTAGAATTTCACATGAAAGACCAACACAAAGTGGTGTACACATGAGAAGTGTAACGAAAATCATACATGATTCCAAACATTTTTTTTTTTTTACAGATAACTGCAAAGTGGGGTGTTCATAATTATTCGGCCCCCTTTGATCTGAGTGCAGTCAGTTGCCTATAGACATTGCTTGATGAGTGCTAATGACTAAATAGAGTGCACCTGTGTGTAATCTAATTTCAGTACAAATACAGCTGCTCTGTGACGGCCTCAGAGGTTGTCTAAGAGAATATTGGGAGCAACAACACCGTGAAGTCCAAAGAACACACAAGACAGGTCAGGGATCAAGTTATTGAGAAATTTAAAGCAGGCTTAGGCTACAAAAAGATTTCCAAAGCCTTGAACATCCCACGGAGCACTGTTCACATTTAAATATAGATTCCCATTAGCTTTCATGTGAATTTTTTCACCTTTTTTGTTACTGTTGTATTACTATCCCTTCAGACTCTGGGATGCCTTTGCTGCCATGTATGTGATGTTCCGGCAGCCATAAGAGCGCTCGGCCCGGAGGCTGACTGCTTCCCGCTGTGATTCCTCATGCACACAGTTCTAAAGTGGAAAGTTTTTTGATGGTTTACTTGTCTGAATTGTTTGTTTTATGTGTCTTTCTTTTCTTCCTTTATCCCTCATTTTTATTTTATTTTTTCCTCCCCAAGCTGTCAGTTATTCCTTTCCACGACGATGAAATATTAAAGGGACACTATCGATTAACGTGTTTTTTAACCTAATTTGAGAGAGTTTCTGAAGTGCTGGTAAATACCGATGTATACATTTCATTTGCTTGTCTCTTGTTTACTGTAACAAATTCCTTTCACTCTGAACTGAGGGCAGTCTGCTCAATTGTGACAGGAAAGTGAACAATGAGGGGAGGGGGAATTCCCTCACAGTGTATCGGTTATCCCTGTGTGTACTGCGGTACTTTCCTAGAAAGCAAATTAAAAATACATAGCGGTAATTCTCTACTGCAGTACACCCTGTGCTGAAACACACTGTGTAGGGAAAACTTCCACCGCATGCAGGATGAGGATACACTCTCCCCCTTCAGTTCCCTGCTCACCAAAACGATAAGTTGTTCTAGGCGTATCACAGTAACTTTGCAGGCAAGGTTCTAAAGTGAGAAACACAAAAAGCCACTTCTCATAGCGTAAAATGACTTTTTAATATGTCTCAAAAGCCCCACACTCAATAAAACGTACCAGATACAAAGAGTTAAAAGCATATCTCACAATTCCATAGTACGAGCAGGTCTCTCGGTTTCTCTGCCGGCAGCCCTTAGTCTCGTGTTGATTCAGCAGCGTGCGTGTCACTAGCTCCGCCCTATGCGTTTTGTCACTAGAGGGCGTGACTCTTCGGGCTCTGCCTGTGTGTAACTCTGTGTGAGGCCTGGTGCACAACGAGCAGTTTTTAATGCGTTCCGCAAACCGCTTCCACTTGTGGAAACGCTTGGCTAATGTATCAATGGGATGGTGCACACCAGCGGTTTGAGGTTTTTAGCAAACCGCAAACGTGGGTCCTGCAGCACGTTTGCGGTTTGCAGATGCGTTTCTGCCTCAATGTAAAGTATAGGAAAAGCTCAAACTGCTCTGAAAAACGCTTCATCAGTGCTGTTTTCCAGGCATTTTGTTACATTAGCTGTTCAGTAACAGCTTTACTGTAACAATATTTGTAATCTGCTACACAAAACGCTAGGCATGTTTAGAAACCGTCTCTAAACATGCCTAGAATGGCTCAGAAATCTTCAAAAACCTCTAGCTTTTTGCAGATCTGCTAGCGGTTTTTGGTGTGCACTGGGCCTGAGAGAAAGCTCTCAGAAGTTGCCTGTTTCTGAGCTACCTGCAGGAGAGCAGAGGAAATGTAATGTGTTATAAACATTTGTAATTGTCTGACTCCACAGCTTTTCATACTTTTCTTTTTTGCTTTCAGGGAAAAATACCCTGTAGTCTGATATGCAAAAAACAAGTACTGGCTGTGCATTGAAGCAGACACCCCTTTGTGAATGATTTGTCCCAATAGAGCTAAATCCTACACACAATGAATTACATATTTTGCCTCTGATATTTAACATGAAAAGTAGGAAAATGTTTACACAACTACTTAGACATTATTTTTACGTTATGTTAGAACACTTGGTTTGATACTGTTCCTTTAAGGTATAAAAATTACATCATAGAGCACATTATTTCCTTATAAAGGAAACCTGAAGGGGAAAAAAGTGCCCTAAATGGGTACTTACCTCAGCAGAGGGAAGCCACTGGATAATCTATAGGCTTCCCTCGTCCCCCTCACCTCCACCAATCCAATGCTGGGACCCCCACACCTCTGACAAGGGCCTTGTGTGTGAGTGAGCGCAACCGCAATGCGCAGGTGGAAAAGCCAAGTCCAAGCGGCTCCGTGCTACACCTTCTGCATGTGCAGTGTGGCCATACTCGTTCACGGACAGGAGCGCGGCCAAGAACTTCCAGGGGCTCCAGCGGTGGTCTAGAGGAGAACGTGGGAAGCCTCTACCAAGGTATATGATTTTTACCTCCTTTTAAGCTTACAGGTTTGCTTTAAGGGATACACGAGGTGACATGATGAGATAGACATGTATGTACAGTGCCAAGTACACAACGGTGGTGTGTTTCTTTTTTCTTTCTCTGCCTGAAAGAGTTAAAAATTGGGTATGCAAGTGGCAGTTTCTGTCCAGGTCAGGACTGGGTCGGACTATAGCGTAACCCTCGCTGTTAAGGAATTACTGCTATAAAGCAGTTTCCTGGCAGAAAATGACTTCTGAGAGCAGGAAAGACATAAAAAGGGCCAACATTTCATAGATTTTACTTCTGGCATACTTCAATGCATGTCACAAAGACAATGAAACGGTAAAAACTTAAAAATAGTTATAAAAATAAAATGAAACTGGAATATTTTTTAAAAAATTTTTTTAGGAGGAGGAGGATAGATACAATTGTTTATCTCCTCAGTTTATTTTCACCTCACCTCGTGTTTTCTTTAAGACACATGAAGCATCTGATGGGGACGCTCTGATCTGCTGCTTTAGAAGACAATTGCCTAGCTCAGCGCTGCGTAATATGTTGGCGCTTTATAAATACAATAAATAATAATAATAATAGCTACCTGTGAGGACAAGGGATGATCACAGATATGCAAATTATTCCAAGTTGATGCAAATTTTTATGCAAATGTATGCCGCTTGAAAATAGACCAATCAATTTAAACCTGGGTTTAAATTAATTGGTCTATTTTCAAACTGCATACATTTGTAAAAAAAAATTTGCATAATTTTGGAAGAATTTGCATCGCATTGATCATTCCTAGTGAGGACAGGACCTTGTACATACTGTACTTTATATTTTCCACCACAGTCCAGACCTCAACCAGACTGAAATGCTGTGGAAGGACCTTAGAAGAGCTGAGCATATATGAATGCCTACACACCTCGATGAACTAAAGCAATGTTGTAAAAAGGACTAGGCCAAAATTCTTCCACAAGGATGTGAGAGGGTGATTTGCAAGTTAAAGAGACTCTGAAGCGAGAATTCTCGCTTCAGAGCTCATAGTTAGCAGGGGCATGTGTGCCCCTGCTAAACCGCCGCTATCGCGCCACTAAACGGGGGTCCCTTCACCCCCAAACCCCCCACCCCTGCAAGACTTGGTCGTGGATTTGGTCGTTCCTGGAGGCAGGGCTAACGGCTGCAGCCCTGCCTCCAGTCGCATCTATCAGCGGCGCATTGCCGCCTCTCCCCTGCCCCTCTCAGTGAAGGAAGACTGAGAGGGGCGGGGGAGAGGCGGAGATACGCGCTGACAGACGCGTGTGGGGCAGGGCTGCGGTGGTTTGCCCTGCCCCAACCAGGAAGCGCTCCCCCGCTGCACCGAGGGGATTTGGGGGATCAGGGACCCCCGTTAAGCCGCGGGATAGCGGCGTTTTAGCAGTGGGACACATGCCCCTGCTATCTATGAGGTCTGAAGCGAGATTTATTCTCGCTTCAGACTCTCTTTAAACAGAGCACAGCTCTCTCTTGCTTTGAAAATTCAATTCAGACTAAAGAGGAACTTTAACCCAGGGTTGAACTTTATCCCAGTCAGTAGCTGCTACCCCCTTCCCCACGAGAAATCTTCACCTTTTCTCAAATAGATCATCAGCGGGAGTGTGTGTTGTGATAAACCCCCTCCCATCATGTGATTCAGGGCCATGGCCCTGACAGTTTCTTGTCTGTGAACCTCATTGCATTGTGGGAAATCAATCTGCTCAAGACGCACTCCACTATATGCAGTAATCAAAAGAAAGAAACGGCACTGTTGATACTTCTTGCTCAGTAGCAAAAAAATTAGGGAACATATAGGGACCTATTTAATATATATATACAGTGGAGGAAATAATTATTTGACCCCTCACTGATTTTGTAAGTTTGTCCAATGACAAAGAAATGAAAAGTCTCAGAACAGTATCATTTCAATGGTAGGTTTATTTTAACAGTGGCAGATAGCACATCAAAAGGAAAATCGAAAAAATAACCTTAAATAAAAGATAGCAACTTATTTGCATTTCATTGAGTGAAATAAGTTTTTGAACCCTCTAACAATAAAAGACTTAATACTTAGTGGAAAAACCCTTGTTTGCAAGCACAGAGGTCAAACGTTTCTTGTAATTGATGACCAAGTTTGCACACATTTTAGGAGGAATGTTGGTCCACTCCTCTTTGCAGATCATCTCTAAATCCCTAAGGTTTCGAGGCTGTCTCTGTGCAACTCTGAGCTTGAGCTCCCTCCATAGGTTTTCTATTGGATTAAGGTCCGGAGACTGACTAGGCCACTCCATGACCTTAATGTGCTTCTTCTTGAGCCACTCCTTTGTTGCCTTTGCTGTATGTTTTGGGTCATTGTCGTGCTGGAACACCCATCCACGACCCATTTTCAGTTTCCTGGCAGAGGGAAGGAGGTTGTCGTTCAGGATTTCACGATACATGGCTCCGTCCATTTTCCCGTTAATGCGATTAAGTTGCCCTGTGCCCTTAGCAAAAAAACACCCCCAAAGCAAAATGTTTCCACCTCCATGCTTGACGGTGGGGACGGTGTTTTGGGGGTCATAGGCAGCATTTTTCTTCCTCCAAATACAGCGGGTTGAGTTAATGCCAAAGAGCTCTATTTTGGTCTCATCAGACCACAGCACCTTCTCCCAGTCACTCACAGAATCATTCAGGTGTTCATTGGCAAACTTCAGACGGGCCTGCACATGTGCCTTCTTGAGCACAGGGACCTTGCGAGCCCTGAAGGATTTTAATCCATTGCGGTGTAATGTGTTTCCAATGGTTTTCTTGGTGACTGTGGTCCCTGCTAATTTGAGGTCATTCACTAACTCCTCCCGTGTAGTTCTAGGATGCTTTTTCACCTTTCTCAGAACCATTGACACCCCACAAGGTGAGATTTTGCGTGGAGCCCCAGAGCGAGGTCGATTGATGGTCATTTTGTGCTCCTTCCATTTTCGAACAATCGCACCAACAGTTGTCACCTTCTCTCCCAGCTTCTTGCTAATGGTTTTGTAGCCCATTCCAGCCTTGTGCAGGTCTACAATTTTGTCTCTGACATCCTTGGAAAGCTCTTTGGTCTTTCCCATGTTGGAGAGTTCGGAGTCTGCTTGATTGATTGATTCTGTGGACAGGTGTCTTTTATACAGGTGACTAGTTAAGACAGGTGTCCTTAATGAGGGTGACTAATTGAGTAGAAGTGTCTAACCACTCTGTGGGAGCCAGAACTCTTAATGGTTGGTAGGGGTTCAAAAACTTATTTCACTCAATGAAATGCAAATCAGTTGCTATCTTTTATTTACGGTTATTTTTTCGATTTTCCTTTTGATGGGCTATCTGCCACTGTTAAAATAAACCTACCATTGAAATGATACTGTTCTGAGACTTTTCATTTCTTTGTCATTGGACAAACTTACAAAATCAGCAAGGGGTCAAATAATTATTTCCTCCACTGTGTGTATATATATATATATATATATATATATATATGTATATATATATATGTATATATATATATGTATATATATATATGTATATATATATATGTATATATATATATATATATATATATATATATATATATATATATATATAGAGCACTAACTATTTTTAGGCCTTTTTTTTTGGGGGGGGGGATGTTACACCCCTCTTTAGTTACAGTTACACTTTACCATAACTGGGTGGAGTGTATGTACTGTATGTTTGATTAGGAAAAGATAACTTGTGTTAACGCCATTATTCACTCAGCACGTCATACACAGCTGTGTGGTGTTGAAGGAACTATAGTGCGACACTTACGCATTCTCACCCCTCATCCCACTCTCATGGCACTGAAATCACACATAACACATACAACTTTATCTTAAAGCAACATTCAACATCAAATGACTGACATAACTGCTGCAGCAGCAGTTTTGTTTTAACCACTAGCTGCATCAGCGGCAGTATATCTATGGCCTGTGGTTGTTCTCTAACCGCTACAGGGCCGTAGATAGCCATCTGCTTATTCCTAAGGGTGGTGCCCCCCTCTCCGTGGCGATGTACTAGTATGCTGATCAGGGAATGGGAACACAGTTATCAATGAAATGCCTGCGGTCATTGTAATAATGTAAGTAATACATCCACACGTTACTTCCTGTTAGCATACTAATAGTACGCTCAGTAAGATAATGCGTGAGGACATCTTGTGGCCAAATAGTAAAATTACACCTACATACATTTTTTTTAAATAAAAAGACCTACACGTACAATTAAAATGAACCCCTTACTTCCCACACTCAAATATTTACCCAAATAAAACTTTCACCAATACCTTTATCACTACTTATCACAAGGAAATTATCTATACAGTATCTTGTTTTTTTTCACCACCAATTAGACTTACTTTGTGTGGTACATTTTGCTAAGAATTATTTTATTCTAAATGCACCTTAATGGGAATAATAATAAAAAAAAAAATATTTCTCACTTTTTGGTCATTTATGGTTTTAAAATAATACATGCTACCATAATTAAAACTCATGTATTTTATATGTCCATTTGTCCTGGTTATTACACCGTTTAAATTATGTCCCTAGTACAATGTATGGCGCCAATATTTTATTTGGAAATAAAGGTGCATTTTTTCATCTCTGCGTCCAGACCATCACTGATTAAAAACCCATATTTTCAAAAATAACAGTAATATACCCTCTTGACATACATATTAAAAAAAGTTCAGTCACTAAGGTAACTATTTATGTATTTTTTTTAATGGTCTTTTTTTTTTTTTTTTTTTTAAAGCAAAAGTTTAATGGTGTAACTATAGGAGAGTGTGGGAGTTAATTGTAAATGTAAGTGTAGGTCTTTTTATTTAAAAAAAATATTTAGGTGTAGTTTTACTATTTGGTCACAAGATGTCCTCGCGCATTATTTTCCTGTGTGTACTATTAGAACGGGAAGCAATGCGTGGACGTGTTCCTGCCTTAGTTACGACTGCAGGCATCTCATTGATGCTGGCGATCATTGACATAGGGACTTAGATCCCATTCATTGATATCCCCTCTAGTGAGCAGTGACAATAGACGAACAACTATGCCCCTGGGACGGGAACAGTCTTCCCACGGGGCGTAGATATACTGCCGTAAACGCAGCTAGTGGTTAAATATCTTGGATTCAACATCCAAAACACTTCCTATATCAATATATTGCTGTATATTGGTATGTAGCCCTGCCCTCCCAGTTATTGCTTGGCCTTGGCTGTTTAGAAATGCTATTTTCCTCCCAAAGTATTCTGGGAGACCGGATATTATTCTTGCTGGCTTTGGAATTCTCAGAAACAAACATTCCTTACAGATCACGTGACCTGGCAGGACTAAATATGTCACCAACTGTGATAATTTTCAGAATGTAAATCGGGGAGAGGAAAGACTTTACCCCCGACTGACACTAACTAAATAATTTATAAATGAATAGTGTAAAATAATAAGCAGCTTTATTTATTGTTATTTGCACTACAATTCTTCTTTAATGTACATCTCTGTGTCATATGTTGGTGCTTTATAACTAAAAGATAAGTATAACAACAGTAAAATACCATAAATACAGAATAATGAATTACCAATAAAATTATTAAAAACAAGTTTTTGCTTTTTTGATTTTCCACACAACCCTCCTGAGTAATTTGATTTTATATAAAAGTATTATTATTATTTTTAAATTATACATTCCTCTTAGGCATGAGAGTATCGCTTCCTCCTGTTGCCAAGGCGATGGCATAAAGAAAAAGATAACATTTAAAGTTATAACGGTAAGGTTTACCAGCTCCTTAAATGTCACTGTTCATTTCTACATAAACATGGAGGAGCCGGCGCTCTCGGGATGTTTTGATTAATTTTCTCTCTCCCTCGCCGGCGCTCTGAATTCCGCGCACGTTCCTTACGGGGGACTTTATCGTTAAATGTCTTGTTTCCTGTATACTGCGTCTTCCTCGGATGGTGACACCCGGCTATGAACTTCCGTGAAGTTTTCTTCCAGGGAGTGTTCTTCGCTCCCAGCCGTCGGGTCCCCACCGGAGCGCCAGTAATCAGGGCTCTACGTCTGGCGCGCATCCTGAAAGCCGCAGACTTTCGTCTATTTAATTCCTCTGCTGCCTTCCCCAAGAGCTGCTTTATATGTCAAGATTTGCACATGATTTATGATTTGCCATTTGCTTTTATAAACTGTTGTATGATTAAAAGCAAGCGGAGGGAAGTTGTTTGTCACGCCGCAGCGTCCATCCCATGCATCTTTCCGTCCCTTCTCATCAGGCCGGTGACAATCGCCAGTCTCCCGCCATGACAAGGAGGACTCTGCCAGCTGCAGGTCACTAAATTAGATTTATCCTCTGCAGTGCCCAGGCCGTTCTCTTTGCGGTGCAGAAATTAAGTTTAGAGACTTGTTGACCTCTCAGATCCTCACTTTCTTTCGCCAAGCGCCGCTTTGACTGGGCGCCATGACTCGCGCCAGGCATGGATTAAGATGAAGGGAGCAAGGCCTGGTGACTTTGTCAGTGTAGAAGTGACCATGACATGATGTAAACAGAACACGCAATGATAAAGGACATGGTCTATGGTTGTCTTTGGGGGGAAAAAGCAAGAAAACATGACAATTGACAAACCTACTTTTTGTTTCCGAGCTACACCTAAGAGTATATGCAAATTACTACTGTTGCTAGGAGAGTCAGCAGGAAGTCCCTCCCCATTCACCTTTCAAGCCTGCCTACTGATCTTTCAGGCCAGTTGCACGACTAATAACAGTGGTGTGATGCGGTGCTTTCAGAAATCGGCCTTCATAGGACCCTACGCCACGGTGTGGTGACAAGGTCATATGCATAGCTCCGCCCCCAGGAATTGCTGGGATTCCCGTTATTCCGCAACCGTGCTCCCATCGTGCTCACTTACTGCGTCACCCATCCACTTGCATTGCTTCACAATCCATGCGTTTGGCACAGATCATGCTGCAGTGTTCTGCAGCCTTTGAATCGCCATTGTAGTGATTTGGATACTTCCTGCACACCGCGTCGCATCGCGTGAACCGCTAGTCTCCATAGACTTGCATGGCCCTTGCGGCGGGGAAGAGGGGCAACAGAGTAACGCAGGGGTCTTAATGTAATGGATGGATTCACTGTGCAGTAGAGAAGGTCAGCAAACTTTACCCGCTTCCATGCAGTAAAAATGTAATAACGGCATGCCATCATGCTGACTAGTGGAAAAGGCCCTCAGATGTGGCAACCAATGGTGGCATCCTGTGGTAGCCACATGGCAGCTGTGTTCATCCTATGATTTAAAGGGCAACTGAAGTGAGAGGGATATGAAGGCTGCCATATTTATTTCCTTTTAAACAATACATGTTTCCTGACATCCTTTCATGCATCAGCAAAATCTCCACGGCCATTTCAAGTCACTAACCCAGAGAAACATCATCAGCAGAAGCTGGCACTAGGGGATCAGTGAGGGAGAGGAGAGGTCTCTGATCGCCGCTGGAGCTGCTGGATGAGGTGAGCCGTGCTGCAGCTGCTTATAACTATACACGGGGAGCAGAGGGGACACATGGGTGACAGAAGGACACACAGGGCGACATAGGAAGACAAATGGGGGACACATGAAGTACAATTGGATGAGAACATCTACAAGATGCTCCTGGACCATGGATGCACCAGGTTTAGTATATTTTTTCCCTGTTTTTTGCCCTCTAAACCTCGGTGCATCTTCTAATCCAGAGCATTTAATATACTGAAAAATACGGTACATCAAAGTATATAGTCTCTTTAACCACTTGCCGACCGCACGCTTATACCGTGCGTCGGCAAAGTGGCAGCTGCAGGACCAGCGACGCAGTACTGCGTCGCCAGCTGCAGGCTGATTAATCAGGAAGCAGCCGCTCGCGCGAGCGGCTGCTTCCTGTCAAATCACGGCGGGGGGCTCCGTGAATAGCCTGCGGGCCACCGATGGATAGCGTCCTGTGCAGCCCGGATCACCGGGGAGGGGACAGGTAGGAGAGGGAGGGGGGAATTTCGCCGTGGAGGGGGGCTTTGAGGTGCCCCCCCCCGCCAGCCACACGCAGGCAGAAGAGATCAGACCCCCCCTGCACATCATCCCCATAGGGGGGGAAAAAGGGGGGCAATCTGATCTCTCTGCCTGCACCCTGATCTGTGCTGGGGGCTGTAGAGCCCACCCAGCACAGATCACTAATAACCACGCTGGTCCTTAAGGGGGGGTAAAGGGTGGGTCATCAAGTGGTTAAAAATTCCATATGGCCACACCAAAGAAATAGTGATAATATGTTTATTAAGTTATTAAGATAAGATGGTGAGAAGGGAGGTTGGGGGGTTCTGACTGCTTCTTACAGACACTGCAGGGTTCCATAGTCACCACCAGGGCGGCGCCTCTGTGCTATTGCCTGCTCGGCGTTTCATCCTGACCCTCCCTGATATTCTGTGCTGTTTGAGAAAACAAATCATTTTGCAGAGTGATTTATGAATTAGGCCGTGTCTCTGAGCGAAGTACGATCGTCTAATAAATGAAGCAGTCATATTTAATTACACAAAATCTTCTCTCTCTCTCTTTCTTGCTGTTTTGAATTAACAAACTAAAGGAGTAAAATATCTACAGGCAGATAAAAGCCATGGGAGGGGAAATGCATTATTTATATTAGCTTAGAAGCAGAGATCAGTCAGTTACAAAACTCTGCAAACGATGCTAGTCAGAGACTCTCATATCTGAAGAAATAACGCATTTCTGCATGTTGTCTCCATTAGGATAATCAGACAGATTTTTTTATACAGTACATGGATAATGTTTAAAGTGGACCTGAGCTTCCTCCCTGCTTAAAAGATAAGCAACAGCATAATTACCTTTAAAGAAAAACATTTCTTTCTTATGCCGGGAATCCACTCGATTATGCCGCCGGATCGATTCCTGCTCGTCCCCACGGGCGATTCTCTTATCTTCTGCACGTTTTCCTTATCTTTTTCCATTGTCCCGCCTGCGGTATCTAATGTGGAATCGATCCGGTGGGTGATCGGACATGTCAGAAATTATCAATCGAGCGGTGTATTCCCAGCATTACAGCTGATACAGCAATAAATCTGCAGTGACATATTGTTAATATCCTGTGTTTACAAATTAGCTGCTCTGCCATGGCCAGTGGCTGGGCAGGGCTGCAGGTGCTCACAGCGGAAATGCAGACAGCAAACCAATGAACGTTGATTCTGGTGATATCTTTAATGACTAACTGTACATGGTTTATTGCAAGCTTTCGAAACTTTAAGTTTCTTCTGCAGGCATTATACTATTGTACGGTTCTGATTCAGTTCTGTATAATGCCTGAAGAAGAAACTCAATGTTTCTAAAGCATGAAATTAACCATGTACAGTTCATCATATGTTCTGAATATAAGACGCACCCACTTCCCTCAAGTTTTGGGAAAGAAAAAGTACATTACTCTGTATTTAAAAAAAAAACCGATGGTTTTCCTGACACCAAAGCAGTGGCGTACCTACCATAGGGCTGCAGGTGCTCACAGCACCGGGTGTAACCATGGCTAGGGGTGCCGCTGTGGTGCTCAGTCACTGTGTTCTTTCACCTAGAACCTTTTTTCATAGTTTGGGCAACATTCTAGAAAATAGCAGCAGGCAGTGCAGGGGACTGTACTACTTCCTGCACTAGATGTAGCAACCCTCCCACTTCCTGTCCCGTGGGCAATGTTTCCTTGCTCTCTACATATACAATGGTGTGAAAAACTATTTGCCCCCTTCCTGATTTCTTATTCTTTTGCATGTTTGTCACACTTAAAAATGTTTCTGCTCATCAAAAACCGTTAACTATTAGTCAAAGATAACATAATTGAGCACAAAATGCAGTTTTAAATGATAATTTTTATTATTTAGTGAGAAAAAAAAACTCAAAATCTACATGGCCCTGTGTGAAAAAGTGATTGCCCCCTTTGTTAACCACTTAAGGACCAGCGGTCTCTGGGCACTTAAGGACCAGAGACCACTGTTCCAATCCCGACAGAAGCCCGACGAATCGCAGCACATACCCGCCGGGACCCCCAGGACATAGACTCTGCCTGTCTCTATGACGGCAGAGTCATGTGAGCCGGTCAGGAGCCGCTTTCATTGGCTCCTGATCCTGTTTTTCAATGTAAGCCAATGGGAACAGCTTATATTGAAAGACAGGGCCAGGAGCCAATGAAATCGGCTCCTGACCGGCTCACATGACTCTGCCGTCATAGAGACAGGCAGAGCCTGTGAGATGCGGCGAGAATCGTCGGGTTTGAGCGGCGCGATCGGCGGGTAGCGGCGGAGACAGCGGATGCGCGGCGGACAGTGATTGAAATCTACGCCCTGCCAGCCAAAAGCCCACCAAAACAGGGCGTAGATTTCAATCATTGCGGTCCTTAAATGGTTAAAAAATAACTTAACTGTGGTTTATCACACCTGAGTTTAGTTTCTGTAGTCACCCCCAGGCCTGATTACTGCCACACCTTATTCAATCAAGAAATCACTTAATTAGGAGCTATCTGACACAGAGAAGTAGACCAAAAGCACCTCAAAAGCTAGACATCATGCCAAGATCCAAAGAAATTCAGGAACAAATGAGAACAAAAGTACTGTAATTGAGATCTATCAGTCTGGTAAAGGTTATAAAGCCATTTCTAAAGCTTTGGGACTCCAGCGAACCACAGTGAGAGCCATTATCCACAAATGGCAAAAACATGGAACAGTGATGAAACTTCCCAGGAGTGGCCGGCCGACCAAAATTACCCCAAGAGCGCAGAGAAAACTCATCCGAGAGGCCACAAAAGACCCCAGGACAACATCTAAAGAACTGCAGGCCTCACTTGCCTCAATTAAGGTCATTGTTCATGACTCCACCATAAGAAAGAGACTGGGCAAAAACGGCCTGCATGGCAGATATCCAAGGCGCAAACCACTTTTAAGTAAAAAGAACATTAAGGCTCGTCTCAATTTTGCTAAAAAACATCTCAATGATTGCCAAGACTTTTGGGAAAATACCTTGTGGACCGAGGAGACAAAAGTTGAACTTTTTGGAAGGTGCGTGTCCCGTTACATCTGGCGTAGAAGTAACACAGCATTTCAGCAAAAGAACATCATACCAACAGTAAAATATGGTGGTGGTAGTGTGATGGTCTGGGGTTGTTTTGTTGCTTCAGGACCTGGAAGGCTTGCTGTGATAGATGGAACCATGAATTCTACTGTCTACCAAAAAATCCTGAAGGAGAATGTCCGGCCATCTGTTCATCAACTCAAGCTGAAGCGATCTTGGGTGCTGCAGCAGGACAATGACCCCAAACACACCAGCAAATCCACCTCTGAATGGCTGAAGAAAAACAAAATGAAGACTTTGGAGTGGCCTAGTCAAAGTCCTGACCTGAATCCTATTGAGATGTTGTGGCATGACCTTAACCACTTGAGGACCTAGGGCTTTACCCCCCTTAAGGACCGGCCACTTTTTTTCCATTCAGACCACTGCAGCTTTCACGGTTTATTGCTCGCTCATACAACCTACCACCTAAATGAATTTTGGCTCCTTTTCTTGTCACTAATAAAGCTTTCTTTTGATGCTATTTGATTGCTCCTGCGATTTTTACTTTTTATTATATTCATCAAAAAAGACATGAATTTTGGCAAAAAAATGATTTTTTTAACTTTCTGTGCTGACAGTTTTCAAATAAAGTAAAATTTCTGTATACATGCAGCGCGAAAAATGTGGACAAACATGTTTTTGATAAAAAAAAAACCATTCAGTGTATATTTATTGGTTTGGGTAAAAGTTATAGCGTTTACAAACTATGGTGCCAAAAGTGAATTTTCCCATTTTCAAGCATCTCTGACTTTTCTGACCCCCTGTCATGTTTCATGAGGGGCTAGAATTCCAGGATAGTATAAATACCCCCCAAATGACCCCATTTTGGAAAGAAGACATCCCAAAGTATTCACTGAGAGGCATAGTGAGTTCATAGAAGATATTATTTTTTGTCACAAGTAAGCGGAAAATGACACTTTGTGAGGAAAAAAAAAAAAAAAAAAAGTTTCCATTTCTTCTAACTTGCGACAAAAAAAAATGAAATCTGCCACGGACTCACCATGCCCCTCTCTGAATACCTTGAAGGGTCTACTTTCCAAAATGGGATCATTTGTGGGGTGTGTTTACTGTCCTGACATTTTGGGGGGTGCTAAATTGTAAGCACCCCTGTAAAGCCTAAAGGTGCTCATTGGACTTTGGACCCCTTAGCGCAGTTAGGCTGCAAAAAAGTGCCACACATGTGGTATTGCCGTACTCAGGAGAAGTAGTATAATGTGTTTTGGGGTGTATTTTTACACATACCCATGCTGGGTGGGAGAAATATCTCTGTAAATGACAATTTGTTAATTTTTTTTACACACAATTGTCCATTTACAGAGATATTTCTCCCACTCAGCATGGGTATGTGTAAAAATACACCACAAAACACATTATACTACTTCTCCTGAGTACGGCGATACCACATGTGTGGCACTTTTTTGCACCCTAACTGCGCTAAAGGGCCCAAAGTCCAATGAGTACCTTTAGGATTTCACAGGTCATTTTGAGAAATTTCGTTTCAAGACTACTCCTCACGGTTTAGGGCCCCTAAAATGCCAGGGCAGTATAGGAACCCCACAAATGACCCCATTTTAGAAAGAAGACACCCCAAGGTATTCCGTTAGTAGTATGGCGAGTTCATAGAAGATTTTATTTTTTGTCACAAGTTAGCGGAAAATGACACTTTGTGAAAAAACACAATTAAAATCAATTTCCGCTAACTTTTGACAAAAAATAAAATCTTCTATGAACTCACCATACTCCTAACGGAATACCTTGGGGTGTCTTCTTTCTAAAATGGGGTCATTTGTGGGGTTCCTATACTGCCCTGGCATTTTAGGGGCCCTAAACCGTGAGGAGTAGTCTTGAAACCAAATGTCGCAAAATGACCTGTGAAATCCTAAAGGTACTCATTGGACTTTGGGCCCTTTAGCGCAGTTAGGGTGCAAAAAAGTGCCACACATGTGGTATCGCCATACTCGGGAGAAGTAGTACAATGTGTTTTGGGGTGTATTTTTACACATACCCATGCTGGGTGGGAGAAATACCTCTGTAAATGGACAATTGTGTGTAAAAAAAATCAAAAGATTGTCATTTACAGAGGTATTTCTCCCACCCAGCATGGGTATGTGTAAAAATACACCCCAAAACACATTGTACTACTTCTCCCGAGTACGGCGATACCACATGTGTGGCACTTTTTTGCACCCTAACTGCACTAAGGGGCCCAAAGTCCAATGAGTACCTTTAGGATTTCACAGGTCATTTTTGTTTCAAGACTACTCCTCACGGTTTAGGGCCCCTAAAATGCCAGGGCAGTATAGGAACCCCACTAATGACCCCATTTTAGAAAGAAGACACCCCAAGGTATTCCGTTAGGAGTATGGTGAGTTCATAGAAGTTTTTATTTTTTTGTCACAAGTTAGCGGAAATTGATTTTAATAGTTTTTTTTCACAAAGTGTCATTTTCCGCTAACTTGTGACAAAAAATAAAATCTTCTATGAACTCACCATACTCCGTACGGAATACCTTTGGGTGTCTTCTTTCTAGAATGGGGTCATTTGTGGGGTTCCTATACTGCCCTGGCATTTTAGGGGCCCTAAACCGTGAGGAGTAGTCTTGAAACCAAATGTCGCAAAATGACCTGTGAAATCCTAAAGGTACTCATTGGACTTTGGGCCCCTTAGCGTACTTAGGGTGTAAAAAAGTGCCACACATGTGGTACCGCTGTACTCAGGAGAAGTAGTATAATGCGTTTTGGGGTGTATTTTTACACATACCCATGCTAAGTGGGAGAAATATCTCTGTAAATGACAATTGTTTGATTTTTTTACACACAATTGTCCATTTACATAGAAATTTCTCCCACCCAGCATGGGTATGTGTAAAAATACACCCCAAAACACATTATACTACTTTTCCTGAGTACGGCGGTACCACATGTGTGACACTTTTTTGCAGCCTAGGTGCGCTAAGGGGCCCAACGTCCTATTCACAGGTCATTTTGAAGCATTTGTTTTCTAGACTACTCCTCGCGGTTTAGGGCCCCTAAAATGCCAGGGCAGTATAGGAACCCCACAAGTGACCCCATTTTAGAAAGAAGACACCCCAAGGTATTCCGTTAGGTGTATGGCGAGTTCATAGAAGATTTTATTTTTTGTCACAAGTTAGTGAAAAATGACACTTTGTGAAAAAAAACCAATAAAAATTAATTTCCGCTAACTTTTGACAAAAAATTAAATCTTCTATGAACTCGTCATACACCTAACATAATACCTTGGGGTGTCTTTTTTTTCTAAAATGGGGTCACTTGTGGGGTTCCTATACCGCCCTGGCATTTTACAGGCCCAAAACCGTGAGTAGTCTGGAAACCAAATGTCTCAAAATGACTGTTCAGGGGTATAAGCATCTGCAAATTTTGATGACAGGTGGTCTATGAGGGGGCGAATTTTGTGGAACCGGTCATAAGCAGGGTGGCCTTTTAGATGACAGGTTGTATTAGGCCTGATCTGATGGATAGGAGTGCTAGGGGGGTGACAGGAGGTGATTGATGGGTGTCTCAGGGGGTGGTTAGAGGGGAAAATAGATGCAATCCATGCACTGGGGAGGTGATCGGAAGGGGGTCTGAGGGTTTGGCCGAGTGATCAGGAGCCCACACGGGGCAAATTGGGGCCTGATCTGATGGGTAGGTGTGCTAGGGGGTGACAGGAGGTGATTGATGGGTGTCTCAAGGTGTGATTAGAGGGGGGAATGGATGCAAGCAATGCACTGGCGAGGTGATCAGGGCTGGGGTCTGAGGGCATTCTGAGGGTGTGGGCGGGTGATTGAGTGCCCTAGGGGCAGATAGGGGTCTAATCTGATAGGTAGCAGTGACAGGGGGTGATTGATGGGTAATTAGTGGGTGTTTAGGGTAGAGAATAGATGGAAACACTGCGCTTGGGTGGTGATCTGATGTCGGATCTGCGGGCGATCTATTGGTGTGGGTGGGTGATCAGTTTGCCCGCAAGGGGCAGGTTAGGGGCTGATTGATGGGTGGCAGTGACAGGGGGTGATTGATGGGTGGCAGTGACAGGGGGTGATTGATGGGTGGCAGTGACAGGGGGTGATTGATGGGTGATTGATAGGTGATTGACAGGTAATCAGTGGGTTATTACAGGGGAGAACAGATGTAAATATTGCACTGGCGAATTGATAAGGGGGGGTCTGAGGGCAATCTGAGCGTGTAGGCGGGCGATTGGGTGCCCGCAAGGGGCAGATTAGGGTCTGATCTGATAGGTAACAGTGACAGGTGGTGATAGGGAGTGATTGATGGGTAATTAGTGGGTGTTTAGAGGAGAGAATAGATGGAAACACTGCGCTTGGGTGGTGATCTGATGTCGGATCTGCGGGCGATCTATTGGTGTGGGTGGGTGATCAGATTGCCCGCAAGGGGCAGGTTAGGGGCTGATTGTTGGGTGGCAGTGACAGGGGGTGATTGATGGGTGATAGGTGATTGGCAGGTGATTGACAGGTGATCAGTGGGTTATTACAGGGAAGGACAGATGTAATTAATGCACTGGCGAATTGATAAGGGGGGGGGGGGTCTGAGGGCAATCTGAGCGTGTGGGCGGGTGATTGGGTGCCCGCAAGGGGCAGATTAGGGTCTGATCTGATAGGTAACAGTGACAGGTGGTGATAGGGGGTGATTGATGGGTAATTAGTGGGTGTTTAGAGAAGATAACAGATGTAAACGATACATTTGGGAGGTAATCTGACGGCGGGTTTGCGGGCGATCTAATGGTGTGGGTGGGTGATCAGATTGCCCGCAAGGGGCAGGTTAGGGGCTGATTGATGGGTGGCAGTGACAGGGGGTGACAGGGGGTGATTGATGGGTGATAGGTGATTGGCAGGTGATTGACAGGTGATCAGTGGGTTATTACAGGGAAGAACAGATGTAATTAATGCACTGGTGAATTGATAAGGGGGGGTCAGAGGGCAATCTGAGCGTGTGGGCGGGTGATTGGGTGCCCGCAAGGGGCAGATTAGGGTCTGATCTGATAGGTAAAAGTGACAAGTGGTGATAGGGGGTGATTGATGGGTGATTGATGGGTAATTAGTGGGTGTTTAGAGGAGAGAATAGATGTAAACAATGGATTTGGGAGGTGATCTGATGTCGGATCTGTGGGCGATCTATTGGTGTGGGGGGGTGATCAGATTGCCCGCAAGGGGCAGGTTAGGGGCTGATTGATGGGTGGCAGTGACAGGGGGTGATTGACGGGTGATTGATGGGTGATTGACGGGTGATTGACAGGTGATTGACAGGTGATTGACAGGTGATCAGGGGGATAGATGCATACAGTAAACAGGGGGGGGTGGTCTGGGGGGGGGGGTCTGGGGAGAATCTGAGGGGTGGGGGGTGATCAGGAGGGGGCAGGGAGCAGGGGGGGGGGATAAAAAAAAAATAGCGTTGACAGATAGTGACAGGGAGTGATTGATGGGTGATTAGGGGGGTGATTGGGTGCAAACAGGGGTCTGGGGGGTGGGCAGGGGGGGGGTCTGATGGGTGCTGTGGGCGATCTGGGGCAGGGGGGGGAGAAATCAGTGTGCTTGGGTGCAGACTAGGGTGGCTGCAGCCTGCCCTGGTGGTCCCTCGGACACTGGGACCACCAGGGCAGGAGGCAGCATGTATAATACACTTTGTAAACATTACAAAGTGTATTATACACTTTGTATGCGGCGATCGCGGGGTTAACATCCCGCCGGCGCTTCCGTATAGCCGGCGGGATGTTGCGGCGAGCGAACGGTGACAGGCGCCGGCGGAGGATCGCGTCACGGATGACGCGATCGCTCCGCCCATGCCCTTAAATGGACCGCCGCCTCTGTGGGTGAGGCCGTCCTGCAGGGCTCCACTTCCCCGCCGCCCCTGTGTAGTGGGCGGTCGGGAAGTGGTTAAAAAGGTGGTTTATGCTAGAAAACCCTCAAATAAAGCTGAATTACAACAATTCTGCAAAGATGAGTGGGCCAAAATTCCTCCAGAGCGCTGTAAAAGACTTGTTGCAAGTTATCGCAAACACTTGATTGCAGTTATTGCTGCTAAGGGTGGCCCAACCAGTTATTAGGTTCAGGGGGCAATTTCTTTTTCACACAGGGCCATGTAGGTTTTGAGGGGTTTTTTCTCACTAAATAATAAAAAACCATCATGTAAAACTGCATTTTGTGTTCAATTATGTTATCTTTGACTAATAGTTAACGGTTTTTGATGAGCAGAAACATTTAAGTGTGACAAACATGCAAAAGAATAAGAAATTAGGAAGGGGGCAAATAGTTTTTCACACCACTGTATCCAGTGCAGTTTCTAGGCTAAAATGCACCCAGGGCGAGGGTGTAAAAATTGCGCCCCCCCCCCCCCCTAGGTTAGATAGGTAGGTGCCTCTCAGTATAGGTTAGATTAGGTAGGTGCCCCCTAGTATAGGCTAGATTAGACAGGTGCCCCCCAGAATAGGTTAGATTAGGTAGCTGCCCCCCAGTATAGGTTAGATAAGGTAGCTGCCCCCCCAGTATAGGTTAGGTAGGTGCCCCCCAGTATAGGTTAGGTAGGTGCCCCCCAGTATAGGTTAGATAGGTAGCTGCCCCCCAGTATAGGTTAGATTAGGTAGCTGCCCCCCAGTATAGGTTAGATTAGGTAGCTGCCCCCCCAGTGTTGGTTATATTAGGTAGCTGCCCCCCAGTGTAGGTTAGATAGGTAGCTGCCCCCCAGTGTAGGTTAGATAGGTAGCTGCCCCCCAGCGTAGGTTAGATTAGGTAGGTGCCCCCCAGTGTAGGTTAGACAGGTAGCTGCCCCCCAGCGTAGGTTAGATTAGGTAGCTGCCCCCAGTATAGGTTAGATAGGTAGCTGCCCCCCAGTGTAGGTTAGATTAGGTAGGTGCCCCCCAGTGTAGGTTAGATAGGTAGGTGCCCCCCAGCGTAGGTTAGATTAGCAGCTGCCCCCCAGCGTAGGTTAGATTAGGTAGGTGCCCCCAGAATAGGTTAGATAGGTAGCTTCCCCCAATAATGGAGGGGGGAGCCGCAGGGAGGGCAGCCCGACCTCTCCCTCCCTCTCCTCTCCCGGGCGCCCTCCGTGCTCCCCCCTCAGATGCAGAGTTCGTGAGCAGCAGGGAAGCGCTGTTTACAACTCACCGGCTGCCTGGCTCCAAGCGCTGCTCTCTCGCCGCTGGTCTCCTCTCTCTGTATACATACTGATACACGCTGCTTCCGGCTACAGGAAGCAGCGTGTATCAGTACGTATACAGAGAGAGAGAGGAGACCAGCGGCGAGAGAGCAGCGCTTGGAGCCAGGCAGCCGGTGAGTTGTAAACAGCGCTTCCCTGCTGCTCACGAACTCTGCATCTGAGGGGGGAGCACGGAGGGCGCCCGGGAGAGGAGAGGGAGGGAGAGGTCGGGCTGCCCTCCCCGCGGCTCCGGCTCCCCCCTCCATTATAGCGCCCCCCTCCCAACAGCGCCCCGGGCGGCGGCACGCTCCGCACGGGGCAAGAAACGGGGCTGACTGTATCTTGCAGCGAGTGAATGTGCAGAGCAGCAGGGTGAGTAGAGAGAATTATTGCTGTGCTGCAGCTGGGATGTTAGCAGGGATAGGTGTCTGTATATAATCAGCACTGGGTGTCAAATTCCCTAGGTACGCAACTGGCCGAGGCAGAGATTCCCGAGCTGGCAATGCTGAGAGATCAAATTACACTTGTGCTTAGTCACAGATGAGGGGGAATTAGACAGGCTAAAATCTCTTATACAGGGTCAGGGTGGATTTCTCTGTGTTTTACTTCTGTTCTATGCAAGAGTTCAGGTCCATTTTAAGAGATTCCCTGAATTTCCAGCTCAGTCACCATTGCAACCTAGATCCGAAAGTGAAGGGACATCTATACAATGAGAACCCAGACAGCAATAACAACCTGACAGTGAATGCAGTCCCTTCACCCTTAAAGGACTACTGAAGTCAGAAGAATATGGAGGCTGCCATATTCATTTCCTTTTAAAGAGAACCCGAGGTGGTTTCTAAGAATGACATCAGCATACAGAGGCTGGGTCTGCTTATATTGCCCAGCCTCTGTTGCTATCTCAATCCCCCCTAAGTTCCCCCTGTGCTCTGCTGTCCCCCATAAATCTCAGCTGCGCTGTCGACACGTGTCGCAGCGGGCTGTGTTTACCTATGTAGTGCCACTCCCCCGCCTCCTGCATAGCTCCAGTCCCTGCCCGCGTCCTTTCCCTCCAATCAGCGGGGAGGGAAGGGACGCAGGCGGGGACCGGAGCTATGCAGGAGGCGGGGGGAGCAGCGAGACTGACAGTACAGAGGTAAACACAGCCCGCTGCGACACGTGTCGACAGCGCGGCTGTGATTTATGGGGGACAGCAGAGCACAGGGGGAACTTAGGGGGGATTGAGATAGCAACAGAGGCTGGACAATATAAGCAGACCCAGCCTCTGTATGCTGATATCATTCTTAGAAACCACCTCGGGTTCTCTTTAAACAATGCTAGTTGCCTGGCAGTGCTCCTGGTCTATTTGGCTGCAGTAGTGTCTAAATCACAGTAGAAACAAGCATGCAGCTAATCTTGTCAGATCTGACAATAATGTCAGACACACCGGATCCGCTGCATGCTTGTTCAGGATCTATGGCTAAAAGTATTAGAGGCAGAGGATCAACAGGGTAGCCAGGCAACTGGTATTGCTTAAAAGGAAATAAATATGGCAGCCTCCATATTCCTCTCACTTCAGTTGTCCTTTAATGTAAAATGCAGAAAAAGCCTTGAATAGAACCTGTATTGCTGACAGAACATTGCCCTGCACATCCCCAGGATCCCTCACTGCCGGATTCACCAAAGTGTGATAACTGCTATCACGCCCGCGCTATGCTTTTGCTGCATTTTCGCTCATAAAGGTTTGCGTGTGCAAAATCTAGCACGATCACGAAGGTTAACATGCGCTAAAATTTGCGTTACTGCACAAACGTGAACATTTTGCACACACAAACCATTAAGCGCGAAAACGTGGCAAAACTCACGTGAAGCGCTTTACGCGGCGTTATAGCAGTTATCACACTTTCGTGAATCGAGCCCATAGTGTGGAGCAGCACAATACGCCTCTTCTCGGAGATCTGAGCAGCCTCAGCTCTGGGGCTCAGCGGAGAGATCCAGGAATAAAAGCAGATGCCTAATCCAATTGAACCAGGGTAGAAAGAGTGCCGCTTTCCTCAGAGACACATAATGGCGCTATGAGGACCAGACGGGAGCGTTTGCTGAGCTTAGATAAACTCTGCACATCTGGCATGGCGGTGTTTGTGCAGCGCAGTCGGCGGAGAGGAAGACAGATGCTACAAGCTTTTCTTCCCCTTTTGCGCCTGCTGCCGCTCTCAGTTCTGGGCTTGTCACACGGGGGACAATATGTCAGGGAATAACATACTTAGTGGCGGCCAACTTCACACAAGCGCTCCCAGCGGAATGCTGGAGAGAGGAAGAGGAAGGTGGCGGGAAGGCGTAAAGATATCCGCAAGTACCGTCACTTATTTCACTTTGAACCAAAGCGCCATCACGGAAGGCATTCCGCTGCTCCCACTGAGACGTATAAAGGGGATAAATGATATAGGAAAGACTCGTTCAGAACACCACCGAGACTTACTGCTCAAGTCCTCTTGCCGTAATACATTTTCTCTTTGGATCAGGCATCTTGACCCTTTCAACATTAAATGCTCATACACACATCAGACCATAGTCTTTTGAAAATGAAAGATCACAGACCACTTTTACCCCCTTCCATGTAGTATGAGTCTATTCTATTGAGCTGAACTCCCCATCAGATAGAAATCTTTGCAAGATGCTGCACACAAAGATGCTGTAGACATGCAAAAGATCAGTATCTGCAAAAGATCTGTTCCTGCCAAAGATCCGTTCCTGCAAAATGCATTCATAGTCTATGAGATCTGCAGATCCTCATACACACCTTGTTTAACAAACATTCATCTGCAGATCAGATCCACCAGGATGGATTTTCAGATTTACAGATAATTGTCTGATCTGCAGATGAATGTCAGTTAAACAAGGTGTGTATGGTGATCTGCAGATCTCATAGACTATGAATGCAATGTGCAGGAACGGATCTTTGGCAGGAACAGATCTTTTGCAGATACTGATCTTTTGCAGATACTGATCTTTTGTGTCTGTACAGCTTCTGTGTGTGCAGCATCTTGCAAAGATTTCTATCTGATGGAGAGTTCAGCTCCATAGAAAAGACTGTGAAGGTATGGCTCTCATACTACATGGAAGGGGGTAAAATTGGTCTGTGATCTTTCATTTTCAAAAGACTATGGTCTGATGTGTGTATGTGGCCTAAGGCTTATAACCACGATGGGTGCTTGCATCCACCACCACCTCTTACCTCAAAAGGACTAGTCCAGCATTCTTTTGGCATTCAAACCTGGGATGTGGCTGCTACGGTAACAAACAATACAGAATGGAGAAAGGGACGTATTTTACATAAGGCAGCAATTTAGCTGTGTAGGTGCCCATATTAGGAACCCACTGTACACTGGTGGCCTTGCGACCTTTATTAAAAGCCCACTGTACACTGGTGGCCTAGTGGTCCATATTAGAAGCCCACTGTACACTGGTGGCCTAGTGGTCCATATTAGAAGCCCACTGTACACTAGTGGCCTTGTGACCCATATTAGAAGCCCACTGTACACTGGTGGCCTACTAACCCATGTTAGAATCCCACTGTACACTGGTGGCCTTGTGACCTTTATTAAAAGCCCACTGTACACTGGTGGTCTAGGGGTCCATATTAGAAGCCCACTGTACACTGGTAGCCTAGTGACCCATATTAGAAGCCCACTGTACACTGGTAGCCTTGTGACTTTTATTAAAAGCCCACTGTACACTGGTGGCCTAGTGACCTTTATTAAAAGCCCACTGTACACTGGTGGCCTAGTGACCCATATTAGAAGCCCACTCTACACTGGTAGCCTACTGACCCATATTAGAAGCCCCCTGTACACTGGTGGCCTTGTGACCTTTATTAAAAGCCCACTGTACACTGGTGGCCTTGTGACCTTTATTAAAATCCCACTGTACACTGGTGGCCTAGTGTCCCATATTAGAAGCCCACTGTACACTGGTGGCCTAGTGTCCCATATTAGAAGCCCACTGCACACTCATGGCCTTGTGACCCATGTTAGAAGCCCACTGTACACTGGTGGCCTAGTGTCCCATAATAGAAACTTACTGTCCACTGGTGGCCTTGTGACCTTTATTAAAAGCTCACTGTACACTGGTGGCCAAGTAGCCCATATTATAAACTCACTGTACACTGGTGGCCTAGTGGCCCATATTAGAAGCCCACTGTGCACTGGTGGCCTTGTGGCCCATATTAGAAGCTCACTGTACACTGGTAGCCTAGTGGCCCATATTAGAAGCCCACTGTACACTGATGGCCTAGTGGCCCATATTAGAAACCCACTGTACACTAGTGGCCCATATTAGAAGCCCACTGTGCACTAGTGGTGTAAATGCCCCAGAATAGAAGCCCACTGTATATTGGTGGTCTAGATGTGCCATCATACTGTTGGCTAGTCAGTGCGATTTGGACAATGGACATAACCGGTATAGAGGAGCTGTATGAGTAACTGGAGAGAGGATGGTTGATGATCACTAACAAGGAGCCCCACTTTCCCCAACCCATCCCAGGCCGTGAGCCCCACAGCAGCTGCCCTTGTTGCCGTGGCCATAGTTACGCCAATATTCTGCATTCCAGACGCAGCCCTAAACAATGCTGTGTTTTTTCCTTTGCAGGACACACAACCCTAAATTACAATTTTCTGTCAGTGGAAATGAAATGGTTGCGTACTGAAAGGCAATGCTCATTTTGGTGTGGAAAGTGGCTTATTGCTTTTTCTCCAGGCCTCTGATGGAGGGCGTTGTGAGACGCGGCGGCGGAGGTCACCTCATGTTCCACGTTATTGCTCTGCATTCTCGTCTTCCTCTGTATTTATCTTGTCTTGGCGCACAGGAACGGGGCACGCCGCATCTTCACGAGGAGATGGCATCTGTTCCCTTGTCACTCTGACATCGCGTGGAGGGAGACGAGCAAAGTAGCTACATACGAGGCTTAGAGCTTACCAGGACGCATGGGGAGGAATTCAATGTCATGTTAAAGCTGCACTCCGGGCTAAAATATTTCACAAGGCTGTCATCCACGTTACACAAATAACAATCTTTCCTTCATATTTCATAGTTTTATAAAGAAATAAAAAAAAGGAAAGAATCTCCAGAAAACATAATATGGTGCTTGTTCCAGCTTGGAGACTGTCTTCACAAGTTTCTCATGCAATCACACGCAGGGTTGGATTTCTGGAAAGGCCACAAAGGCCTGGGCCCTGGGCGGATGCAGCCCAAGGGGCACCTGAACAGGAAATAGGAGTTGCTACATATGAAAGAAAAGGCTGAAAATGGGGAGCAACACTTGAAAAGGGAAGCTGATGTCCAAGAGAGCTGTGCATGAAAGTGAGGGGCTGCAGTACAGGGATGATACACATGGTCAGAGCCGGGACAAGGTTCTCCAGCACCCAAGGCTGAGACATCGAAGTGCGCCCTTCCATCCCTCCCACCCCCCAGCCGTCACACACTGATTGCTGTTAGACTAAGAGGTGCCCAAGGGCCCCCAACCCCTTAATCTCTAGTTATCTGGCTTGCAGTCACTGCCATGTATCCCCTTTTCTAATTTCTCTCTGCTTCAAACACAATAGTGGAATGATAGCTGAGTGAGTTGTGCGCCCCCTCCTACACTGTACCCTGAGGCTGGGGCCTCTCTCGCCTCGGGACAGCCATGCACATGGAAGAGGGGGCTGTACACGCAATGGGAGGGGCACTGCGGCACTTGAAAGTGGAGCCCCAAGGCCTAGGGGCAAAAAAAGTATAAATCCTGCTTGGGCACACCATTACTAGCAGGGCCGGCCTCACGCTTCACATCAACCTGAGCGAAACATGACCATGGTGCCCACCCAGGATTGTGCTCCTCCCCCCACAGGGTCATTAAACAATACAGAGAAATGAGAGGCAAATGAGCGCATTGGGACATGTTCACACTAAATAGAGGTGAAATTGGGGTGCGTGTGAATCACACCGAGTTTTATGTAGTTTGGGGGTGGAGCTTCATAATTTTTGGGGTGGGGCAGAGCTTTGCAGTTATTTCTGCACCCTTTCTGAGAAGAATATGGTGGCACCCTGAGCAAGGCTGGCTAAATGTGGTAAATGATCAATATTTACCTGATATTGATCATTTACCATCTTGCCACATTACCCCACTGGATATCCGATAGATCTCGGCAGAAGAACGATCTAATAACACTTCCCACAGCATCCGTACTGCTCACTGCAGTGGGGGAGGAGCAAATGTATGTAGCCACGCCTTTTTTGGGGGGGGTAAGAGGGGAGTTATGGTGGCCACACATGTTATGAGGGGGAAGGAGGCAGTGCTTGTAGTGGGGGGGGAGGGGCTGGTGTGGGGGGTAGGTGGAGATTAGGGGTGGGTACTCGTGGCTTGGGAGTGAGTGAGTACAGAGAGCGGACACTCCCATCTTGCTTTCTCTGGTTGGTGCATGCATTTGGTGGCCAGTGTTTGTACCCGCATACCTCAGAGGCAAGGGGAGTAGCAGAAATCATATTTGCGATTGAAACAGGCTAATCAAAATTTCAAGTAATATGGCTTGTCCCTACTAAAAGTGTAACATTAATATAAAAGGCTATAATTCATACTTCTATTTAGAAACAAAATTAAATTGTATTGCTAGAGTAGAGATGAAGAAAAAGGTGAAACCAATTAATTATTTATTTTAACTTGTACAGCACAGTTATGATATGAGATTCCATCAATTTAAGGCTGCTACATTTTTTAAGTGTGGTCTTTAAAAAGCACAGCATCGGCACGAAACGTACAGCCACCATACCTTTATTTTTAATAGACAGGATTAAAGGTGGACCTCCACTGTAAATTGCAACATACTACGACTGGCAATGCGCTACTTCTCTCTTCACTTCTCCTCTCTGTGATAGGCTGGCTCAGAGTCACAGGAAGGAGCAGAATACCTATCAGGCCACACTATGAGGCTCCTCCCACCCACAGATGACACAATCTCCTGGCAGCCTTTGCAAAGGCAGAAAACTGCCATGGCAGTTTTTCAGAAAGGGAGGCGTGGCTAACCTACAAAAACCGGGATTTTATGGCTCAAGTGGTCAGTTTTTGAACATTTTTTTTTCTGCTACTCTGTTATAACTTCTGCTATCTGTGCTGATAGTATAAGTTTTATTTTTACACCGGAGGTCCGCTTCAACTGTGCTGTAATAGCTTCCCTTTTGTACAATATATACGTTTATTTAATTTTTGCTGTATGTAGAAAACCACTACACACATTTTTAAAGCGACTGAACTGATATGATTGGAGTTCAAAGCGGACGATGTAAATGTCTGGTAAACACGGCGCTAATCTGCGAGATGACACTGGAGAGTCAGCACTTTCTGTATGCTAAAATCTCGAGAAATTAAAAAAAAAAAAAAGAACCAGCGGTCTTATCTGATGATCGCGGCTTTCATCTGCTGCCTTTTGTTCTTCCCTTTTTCCAGTTCTTTCATTATTATCCCGGAGTGTAATTAACATTAAATCTCATTTTAACATTACAGGGGATCTACAGCGAAAGAAAAGGGATTTAATGGCATTATAATTTGCTGTTATTAGAAATTCTATGAAAGGGTACGCTGCGCCAATCCCACCACACGCAAGTCTGTCATTAGAGGCGTATGAAAGACTCACCCTGGAGGAGGCCGCAGCTTGTGCACAGACCTCACTGCCCCGCTCCTCGCTATGCTTCATTCATGCTAGGCCGGGAATGTATGACACAGGGCTGTACCAAGATTCAGGGCTGGTGCACACCAGAGCGGTCCTGGAGTGTTTTAAAAAATGCTAGCTGTTTGAAAACCGCTTGGGTAATGTATTTCAATGGGCTGGTGCACGCCAGGGCAGTTCGTTTTTTCCCCAAACGCAAACTCGGGGGCCCGGCTGCAGCATTTTTTAGATTTCTGAGGCGTTTCTGCCTCAATGTTAAAGTATAGAAAAGTGGAAAACCGCTCTGAAAAACGCTAGATCAGAGCAGTTTTCCAGGCGATTTTGTTGCAGAAGCTGTTCAGTAACAGCTTTTGCTGTAACAATATTTGTAATCTGCTGCACAAAAATGCTCCAAAAGACACTAGGCATGTTTAGAAAACCTCTCTAAACATGCCTAAAATCTGCTTCAAAAACCTCTAGCGTTTTGCAGATCTGCTAGAGGTTTTTGGTGTGCACTAGGCCTCAGTCAGCCTTTACAAATAGAAATAGGCCAGGCCACATAACTCACAAGCTAAAGTCCCTGTCACAGTAGCATATACACACAAGCAGCTATCACCTACTCCCAAATTACCGTGGCGCCCTTTTTACATGTACATGTCAGAGTTCACTAAGTGTCCGGCATGCCAAATTATTTTTACTTCACAGCTCCAAGACTTTTGGAATTCCCTCGTTTATCTCATTAGGCTTCTTCATATCTTTAGGCCTCTAGGAATAGGATTGTCTGCTTTTTGAAACACAAGCAGTTTGAGATTCTAATGCACTTTATATGGAATTAAAATAATAATAACAATGCCAGTATTTGTTTATTGCTTTTCTCCTGTCAGACTCAAACCGCTTGCAAGGCAGCCACTAGAGCGCACTCAGCAAGCAGTAGCAGTGTTAGGCCTGGATCCAACTAGAAAGTGCAAAGCGCTAACGCAATCACTAGCGATTTGTGATAGCATTTTGTAAGCGAATTTGGGAGCGAGTTCCCTACAATTTCCTATACAATTCATTAGAATGGAAACGCTCCCAAAATGCAGCATGTCCTGCGATTTCATTCATTGCAGTTGCTGTAGCGGAAACTGTCCCACCCATTTACATTGGCAGAGCGTTTAGGGAAATTGCTAGTGATTGAAAGACTTTTTTCTGCCTGAGGCAAACTTCTGAGGATTCGCCCCCACCACGATGTGGAATGATCACACGGCACCCGGCAATTTACTCTGCTTCATTTAATGTTCTCACATGACATGCTGCAGCTCAACACAATAACACTGGCTGTGAGTATGACAAGCACACTGCTCACCCTCTGCCACTCCATTCCTCCTCAGGAATGTACACACAGTACAAACATGCTGCCCCTGTAATCTCTGCGCCTGATGCAAATGTTTCACCTTGCTTCATGAGAGAACCAGCTCTGGTCTCACCCAGGAACTCCTTACTAAATAGGTGCTGGCTTGTTAAATTAGGAGGAGAGGAAGAGCCAAAATTTGAACCCAGGTCTCCTGTGTTACATTATCCAGCCACTACTGCACGCGTGCATGACAAAAAGGCGCCTTGAAAACAGGGCCCGGGTGGATAACGAAATGGCGCCGGTGGATAACGAAATCTGATAACGATAAACATCATTGTCAAACCTGGTTAGCGATAAATACCTTTGTTAAAACAGATGGGAAATAATAACGAAAAGATATTAACGTTAAAAATTGTTACGTAATTCAACAATACAGCTTAAACCAACCCTACTCTCACACAGAACCCTCCTCTGGTGGTGCCTAATACTAACCATTCCCCTGGTGGTGCCTAACCCTAATTATCCCTGGTGGTGCCTAACTCTAACCACCTCCCTGGTGGTGCCTTACCCTAACCACTCTCCCTGGTGTTGCCTAACCCTAACCACCCCCCCCCCCCCCCCGGTGTTGCATAAAACTAACCGCTGCCAGGGTAAAGCCAGGGTTGCATAAAACTAACCACTCCCAGTGGTGCCTAACCCTAACCACTCCCAGTGGTGCCTATCCCTAACCGCCGCCCGGGTGCAGCCTAACCCTAACCAGTCCCACTGGTGGTGCCTAATCCTAACTGCTCCCTGTGCAGAAACACCCTTATTCACGTAGAAACGATAATATCTTTGATAAGGTAAAAGCTGTACATACAAACGAAATAATATGCTAAAAACTATAACGTTGCCAGCTTCTAAAACCATAACATACTTCAAAAACTTTAATGTTCTAATGTTGTTAACAATATTTATCGCAGCGCTCTTTTTTCTGCTTTTTTCACCGTTTTAACAGTAATTGCATTAGTCTATGGCGGCGCCCTTTTAGTCCACCCTTAGCCGGCACCCTTTTTTCCTGCTACCATAAACACACACACCTATAAACACACACACACATATAAATATATACACACACATGCACAATCAATAGGGCATGCTCCTCTCTCTGTTGAAGGAAATGATGGTAAATCCCAGGAATTCTCTGTACACCCACCAGACACCGGCTGAGATTCATGCACCAGATAATTAAATTGAGTGCATAATGAACGTCAGGATCAATAGGATGAAGCTGCTCTATGATGAGAATGCAGAGAGTGCCCCGCAGACATTTCTGCCCTCCATGGGGCCAGACAGAGGCGTCACAGGCCAAGGTGACATGTCACTCTAAAGAAGGATTCCGAATAGCATTATTATTATTATTATTTAGTATTTATATGCACCAACATCTTCCGCAGCGCTGTACATAGTATATAGTCTAGTCCCTCAGAGAAGCTTAAAATCTAATCCCTACCAGAGTCCTATGTCTATGTATGTATTGTGTAGTGTATGTATTGTAGTCTCGGGTCAATTTTTAGAGGGAAGCCAATTAACTTAGCTATGTTTTTGGGATGTGGGAGGAAACCGGAGTGCCCAGAGGAAACCCACATAGACACGGGAAGAACATACAAACTCCTTGCAGATGTTGACCTGGTTTGAACCAGTGACCCAGCGCTGCAAGATGAGAGCGCTAACCACGACGCCACCGTGCTGCCCTCATGAAATAGAAATACAAATTAAAATAAAGATAAAATAAAAGTGATATGTGCAGCAGCTTAAATTTATCTTAAATATATTTGTCAACTGTAATCTGCTTTGAAAGATCATGAACAACAACCTGCTACCTCCTACTACCATTGAGGAAGTCAACCACCTACTGCAGACTTTCCATACCCCTACCTCCACCCTTGACCCCATCCCTTCTGATCTACTTCAGCCTCACTTCACGGATTCGGCCCCAGTCCTCACTACCCTGTTTAACCTCTCCCTATCCACCACAGGCACCTTCCCCTTAGACTTCAAGCAGGCCACAGTACTGCCCCTGCTCAAGAAACCCTCCTTCGACCCCTCGCCACCCTCCAACTTCCGACCTATCTCCCTCCTTCCCTTTGCCTCAAAACTCCTTGAGCGTCTGGTTCACAAACGCCTGACCCAGTACCTCAATGCCAACTCACTACTAGACCCACTGCAATCTGGATTTCGGCCTGCCCACTCAACCGAAACGGCTCTCACCAAAGTGGTCAATGACCTTGCCTTACCTAAAGCTGAAGGTAAATACTCCATTCTCCTCCTCCTTGACCTTTCAGCAGCTTTTGATACAGTAGGTCATCCCCTACTCAGTCCCTCCAGTCCATGGGCATTCACAATCTCGCCCTGACCTGGCTTTCAACCTACCTCTCCAACCGCTACTTCACGACCTCCTTCAATGAGTCCTCGTCCACCCCCAACCACCTCTCAGTGGGAGTCCCCCAAGGCTCGGTCCTTGGCCCCCTACTGTTCTCCCTATACACATCCTCCATTGGCAAGGTTATCTCCTCCATGGGTTTTAACTATCCAAAATCTAGACACCCAAATCTACCTCCACACCCCTGACATATCCACCACTACCATGGACAAGGTCTCCTCCTGCCTATCTGCCATCTCCTCCTGGATGTCCGTTAGGTTCCTGAAACTAAATCTAGACAAAACGGAATTTATGATCTTCCCACCCCAGTCATCCCTGAACCTCCCAGATGTTCAGGTCACTGTTAACCACATTACCATTCGCCCTACCTCTCAAGCCCGCTGTCTGGGTGTCACCCTGGACTCCGCACTCTCCTTCACTCCCCACATCCAAAACCTCACAAAGTCCTGCAACTTCCACCTTCGTAACATCTGTAAGATTCGCCCTTTCCTGACCTCTGCCACCACCAAACTCCTCATCCATGCCCTCATAATTTCCCACCTCGACTACTGCAATGCCCTTCTGTCTGGTCTCCCTATGACCCGAATAGCCCCACTGCAGTCCATCATGAATGCGCCAGCCAGAATTATCCACTCCTCCCATCGCTCCACCAGGGCGGCTCCCCTCCGTGAATCCCTCCACTGGCTTCCTATCCAGTCCAGAATCAGATTCAAGATATTGTGTCTGACCTACAAATCTGTCCACAAAACCTGTCCAACCTACATTTCTGATCTTACTCAGAGATACACACCTAGCCGCTCACTCCACTCCTCCAATGAACTTCACCTGACCGTCCCCCGCATCACCCAGTCCCATGCACTCCTCCAGGACTTCTCAAGAACCACTCCAACACTATGGAACTCCCTACCTCCACCCATTAGGGCAGCCCCCTCGACAACACCTTCAAGAAGGCCCTCAAAACTCACCTTTTCACTCTGGCCTACCACACCTCACAATTGCTCTAAACTGAACTCTGGGCCCCTCCCTCTCGTGTTCCTTCCTCTCCCTCTAGATTGTAAGCCTTTGGGCAGGGTCCTCCTCCTTTTGTGTCCTACCTGATTATGCACCTCCATTACTAGCGCCCATGCTATGCATCTGAGTGAACCTAACTTGCCTAATCTCCATGCTCCCCTCCAGTGACTAAGCATTACCGTGTACTCATACTGTGCTGTGTGATCTGCTTTCCTTGTATTCCTGTACTGTCATATTGCTGTATGCCACCCATAAATATTGTCTGTAACCTAAATTAATGCCCAGCGCTGCGTAATATGTTGGCGCTTTATAAATACCATAAATAAATAAATAAAAAATAATTTGTTTTGTGAAGAAGAGTGAATGCATGTATACGCATCCGATAATGACCATTTCACTTGACGATCATGCGTTGGTACAGAGGAGGCAGCGTCGGTTCTAGATAACCTGCTGCCTGAAGCAAACTTGTGAGGATGCCCCCTGATTTGGAATGATTGCACACCACCCGACAATTTGCCCTGTGCTTTATAGCGACTTTGTAGCCAGGTATAGGTGCCCCCAGTATAGGTACACAGGTCACTTGACTCACCATCCTCCAGCTCCGTCTTTTGTCCTGGCAGCAGAAGACTGTGTCTGCGGAAATCCCGTGGTGGGTCCCGGTCTCCCCTCCTTCAGTGGCAGCTCCCCTGGGCAAATGGCGGGCGACGGGGTCGTTTCCTGTTTATGCCTGGTGCCGCCCCCAGCCATCTGCCACCTGAATGACGCCCCTCAGGTTGCATCGTGGCAGACCTGCCCCTGAGAGGAGGCCCAATCAATCCTGCTTTGGCATGATCGATTTTTAACAATGTCCGAACAGGACTAATCGCAATATTATGTCCACTCCTCCCACCTACGGTAATTCGCACTACTGTGTGCTGATCATGCTGGTCATCCCTCCACCTCCCTCCATAGCAACAGAACACATAGCTAGCCTTCAGAATAGCGATGTATCTGTACAGCATCGGCCCCCTGAATTGTCATTTCCCGATCCCCAAAGGGCAACAATTATTACATGTGTGTACTTAGCTTTAGAGAAGGCTTGCAATGTGCCCGTCACCTGTGCCAATCAAAGACAACGTCTACCAGTCACAATCTGTTCATTTGTATTGTTCTGTGTTATCTCCACAATTGTCAGTAAAGCATTTGAAGACTGAATCCTACTTTCTGCATCATGTATAATATAAATCTCTGATATTTGGTCTCTGTTATTTGATATCATCATCTATAAAAAAGGTCCCGATAACCTAGATTTAGGGTTACCCTAAATCCATTATTTCTCACCCCTAGTGTAGTGGTTAAGGATAGGGTTGCCAGGTCGGCTGATGGAGAAAACCGGACAGGAGGTGGAGTTAGGGGCGGAGTCAGAAGTGCACTTTTATGTAGAGTGGGGCTAAGCAATGGGCTTTTAAAAAAATGTTTTTTACAGTATTTATATCGCACTGACATCTTCTGCAGCACATTACAGAGTACATAGCCATGTCACTAACTGTCCTCACCAGTACATGCACATAAGAGACCACTTTTCACCAGTAAATGCACATAATAAGAGACCGCTTTTCACCAGTAAATGCACATAATAAGAGACAGAGCAGAAAACTATTACAAAACTGGAAAACTATGCAAATAATGCAATGCATTTATGGCGTTTTTGCACAGTGAAGTGGTCGATTTCTTGCGGGAAGTTTTAAAATTTATTTTTTTTCCCACCAAAATTTTTTATTGAGAACAATAAAGTGGACATACATAGGCATAAAGTTAAAATATAAATCTGCGCATACATGTATGTACACATTTTGAGCAAATATAACAAATATAACAGTATAACAGTATAAATTGCGCTGTACAATAGTATGAATTCAAGTGTAAAGTATAGTAAGCAGCGGGCTCAGGCGAGATTGAATGAGATTGAAAGTCACGCCTGGACTATACGGAGGGGAGATAGAGCGGAGCCAATGCACACAAAGAGCGGAAATACAACCAGAGAATTATGGGTCACTCACTCACCATATCTCCAGACTCCTGACCTTACCTTGCTTCCTTCGCAGATGCAGAATCGCATTGCAAATGACGTGAGTGACGCACGTCATGCGTGCGTTGGCAACGCAGCGTTGGCGTTGCCGTAGCAACGTCGGGAAGCACGGGCTCGGGGGCGGTACTTAAGCTGGCGTAACTTACGCCGCGTAAGCTGGCTGGCTGTGCCTTTGACTGACAGCCAGGCAGCGAATCAGCGGTCGCGCAGCGCTGGCGGACGGGTGGCGGCAAGTGGCAAAAGGCATAAAACCGGACATCTTAATTGTCCGGTTTAACATGCCTTTTTGGACAGGACACAGCGGCCAAAAACCGGACTGTCCGGTCTAAGACCGGACACCTGGCAACCCTAGTTAAGGATAGTGTAATGGTTAAGGGCTCTACCTCTGATACGGGAGACCAGGGTTTGAATCTTGGCTCTGCCTGTTCAGTAAGCCAGCACCAATTCAGTAGGAGACTTTGGGCAAGTCTCCCTAACACTGCTACTCCCTATAGAGCGTGCCCTAGCGGCTGCAGCTCTGGTGCTTTGAGTCTGCCAGGAGAAAAGCGCTATATAAGTGTTTGTCTTTAAAATAAGTGTAACCTCTGATCTTTCCTCTTTGTCTTTTTGCTAACTCTAACCCTCTCCTGCATCTCTGCCTTCCCCTTGTGACACAAATTTTAACCACTGCCTAACCACTATCCACAGGGCCGGATTTACCATAAGGCACTGTAGGCACGTGCCTACAGGCGCCTTATGATGGGAAGGCAGCTCCCTCCCCTCCCCAAGCGCCTCCCACCTGCCTTATCTGTGCAAAGTCCCGAACAGAGTGTAAATAAGAGGTTACTCAGCCAGGTCTTGGCATTCCACTGACTAGATCTCCTTTCAGTGGGGGCATAGCTACCTAATACTTGGAGACACCTCTAGCTACTTAACACTAAGATAGCTCTAGCTACCTAATACCAGGGGCACCTGCAGCGACCTGTGATGGGCAAGGAAACTAAGGGAGAGGTGACAGCAGGCCAGCCAGTACACCTGCAGTGCCATTCGGCGGTGTTTGTAGGTTCATGAAGGGTGAAGTCTAAGGTGCCAGGACATCCTATAGGCTCCTGTGATGTAAATCTGGGCCTAACTATCCACCAATAGTCCTATGCTAGACTTTCACCAACCTTAACTGTGCCTCCACCAAAACTCCATTCCTGACCCCAGCCTTCCACCTGAGACTAACCTTAGCTCTAGGTCCAACACCAATCCAATCAGTATTCCAAATCCTAGAAAACTCATGAACCTTACTCACTGGTGGTGCCTGGCAATCCCTCCATAGGATTATATGCAACTTCAGCACAGAAGCCCGCAGCACACCATGATGAGATGAAATCCAGAATTGTCTATTCAGCACATCCAAAAATAAAAGATCCAACTGACGCGTTTCAGACACACAGTCATAGCTCATTTGCTGCAGGCTTCTGTGCTGAGTTGGGGTGTATCATTCCTAATCCTAGCCTTTCCCTAATTTAAACGCCTTCATGTGTGTGGTTTTCTTTTACTTATGTGTACTGTGTATTATCATAAAGTATAAGTATTGAAAGTATGTTCCCATGCAATTGCCATGGCTGCACTCTCTGTCTGTCTCACTGCTCAGCACTCTGCCTAATGTTGTCAAGGTGACAGAGGCCTTTCAGCTGTCCCCCCCCCCCCCAAAAAAAAAAAAAACTAGTACTTTTTTTTTAGTAATTTTCCTGTAAATGTAACAGAAGCTGCCCACTTATCCCCCCAGTTCCCTGGCAGGCTGTATATTAGAAGCATCCTCTTCTGCAGAGGGCACAGATTTCAGGTACAATTTTACCCTCCAGAGGTTATTTCCCTTAGAAGCTACAGCAAATTTCACATGTCACACTACTCCCATTTATTCGCTAATAACTTTATTGATACTTATTACACCAAAATAATCTATAGGTTTTTGGGTGCTGCTTTTTGCTAATAATTTTCTATCCAATGCATTTTAAAGAGAATAAGATTTATTTTTTTTTTAAAGTCATTATTTCTCAGTTTTCATCCATAACAGTTTAAAAATAAAAAGTGTTACTTTAGATAAAACCCACACATTTTATTTGCCCATGTTTCCTGGTTATTACAACATTTAAACTATGTCCTTAGTACAATGTATGGTGACAATATTTTATGTGGAAATAAAGGTGTATTTTTTCTGCTTTGTGTTATTACAAGCCCTTATTTGTAAAAAAAAAAAAAAAATAGCAGTCATATACCCTTATGACATACATATTAAAAAAAGATGAGGGGGCAGAAGGGGTTAATAGCTAATGGGTATTTATTTTTTAATGTATTTTAATGTATTGTATATGTAATTTTATTTTTCGTCCACTAGATGTCCACCCACTGTATCCTGTATACCAGGCATGCCCAATAGGTCGATCATGATCTACCAGTAGATCGCGACCGCCTCCTGAGTAGATCGCAGCCTAGTGGCCGCGTCCTGTCAAATTTTGCTGCCGCCATGTAGCCTCGACTGTCAAATGATGCTACCGCAGCTATTGGAATGTGATGCCTAGCTGCATTGAGGAGAGGGGAGAGGAGTGGCTAAAGAGGAGAGGCGTGGCTGGAAGGGAAATGGAGCAAATGGTGAGGCAGCATCTCCTCCCCTTCATGCTGTGTGAGACATGCACAGTGATGTGACCACGCCCCTGCAGGTCCCGTGCTTTCTTGAGATTCCGGAGAAGAAACTAAGAGACTGAACGGAGGCTTTAGGTGGGCACATATTTTTGGTCTTGGTGTTGGGTCCGGGGGAGGGGAAGGGGGAGATTCCTTGACTCTATATGCCAATGTCTATGATTGTGGTGCAATTCAAGTAGACGGGTCCAAGAGATCTAACAACATTTCAAATGTTAAACTTAGCATTTTTAATGTTGGTATATTACTATACTAACTGATGGTCCAGTGTTGCCAGGGTATTTATTTGGCTGGTGATGGTTCCGCCCACTTTTTCTTACCCTAACACACAATTACTCAATGACCTAGTTTGTGAGCTCTGCGGTCATTGGCATCAATGATTTGCATTGAAATGAAACAAATCTGATTGGCTGTGGCTCCACCCCCTTTTCTGAATTTGAACCCCAGTCACCCAATGACCAACTGTACCAGGTTTGAACCTTGTGCCATTAACAGTGCAAGAATGGCAGAAATTAAATATTTCCCTTGAAAATCAATAGGTGAATTTTGATTAGTTTTTGCAGGCTCCACCCACTTTTCTGAATAGTAGAATGAGAACCCTAACATTAACAGTGTAAGAATGGCTGCAGTTTAGATTTTCCCAGTGAAATTTGTATTGGTCTCTGCCCACTTTTTGGTTATGGGGATAAAAAGTATCCTACATGTTATTCCAGGTAATGTACTATGTGTGTGCCAAATTTCATTCAAATCTGTTCAGCCATTGTTACGTGATCGAGTAACACACATCCAAACTTTCGCACTTATAATATTAGTGAGATAAGACTTTTTTTTTTTTATTATTATTATTTAGTATTTATATAGCGCCGACATATTACGCAGCGCTGTACAGTGTATATATATATATATATTGTCTTGTCACTAACTGTCCCTCAAAGGAGCTCACAATCTAATCCCTACCATTGCCATATGTCTATATTATGTAGTGTAAGTACTGTAGTTTTAGGGCCAATTTTGAGGGGGAGCCAAATAACTTATCTGTATGTTTTTGGAATGTGGGAGGAAACTGGAGTGCCCGGAGGAAACCCACGCAGACACGGAGAGAACATACAAACTCTTTGCAGACTTATTTAGTAATATACCAGCATTATAAATGCTAAGTTTAGCATATGAAATGTTGGGACTCAGCAATTTTCAAAGAAGCTTACGAGCTGAAAAAGTGTGGGCACCCCTGCTGTATACTGAACTGTACACAGGAAGTTTAGTGTATGTGTATTTTACTTTATCTTATGAATGACCACAGGTACCTCGCTGATGCCAGTGGTCAATCCTAACAGGGACTTTGATTGGCTTTGGGAACACATGTTCCCACTCACTGATCACAGACTGGCATGATAACAACGGAGGCGTGCGGGGTGAGACAAACACCAAGAGACAGATATATACGCCCCTGATCTGCAAGTTACATTTTCATGGCTGTAGATATGCATCTTAAGATCCGTAACTGGTAAAAGCACACTTGAATAAAAGGGGATTGTCAATTGTCAACCAAATCAGGAATATGGGGCATGAATACCCCCTAAAACAAGGCTTATAGAGACAAATAGCCCCTGGGTCCAGGATTATGGAGACAATTACTCTCCTAGGACCAGGATTATGGGGAAAAATACCCCCCTAGGACCATGATTAGGAGGGACAAATAAGATCTAGGACCAGGATTATAGGGGACTAATACCCCCCTAGGTCCAGGATTATAGGGATAAATACTCCCTAGGACCAGGATTATGGGGGACAAATACCCCTCTAGGACCAGGATTATGGGGGACAAACACCCCCTAGGACCAGGATTATGGGGGAGAAATAAACTCTAGGACCAGGATTATACAGCAAAAGTCTATATTGGGTGTCTTAGCACGATCATTTTTTAACAAGCCTGATGTTTTCATTCTGGGTATAAAATTAATCTCCTGATAGTCTCCTAGTAATGATTCTCCCAGGAATAGTGGAACATTAAATGATCTCATTAATTTAAAAAATGCTCAACTCTTAACGAATTTACTTAATTTGACTTGATTAATATAAAGCTAATTTATGTGGGTCATTGAGTCGAAAAGAACAAATGCAATCCATAAAAGCAGAAGTGAAGACAGAGATACTCCAGTCAAAAGTAGACTCAAATGGGGGTGTGATGTATCTACTGTGACTGCATAATGTGGCTGCGATTAAATATTAATGCAATATTCAGGCGCAATATTTGCAATAAACTATTCTCACATTTATGTTGGAGTGATGAGAACCTTTTTTTGTGAATAAGTGGACAAAGGAGGGGAATCAGTTGAAAAGGGCGCCTCAGCCATCTTCCTTTTTGATGGCCTGGCGTTGCCCAGGTATGTATTTGGCTGGTGTTGGCTGCGCCCACTTTTCTAACCCTAACACACAATTACTCAATTACTCAATGACCAAGTTTGTGAGCTTTGGGGTCTTTGGCATCAATAATTTGCATTGAAATGAAACAAATCTGATTGGCTGTTTGTGGCCCCACCCCCTTTTCTGAATTTGAACCCCAGTCACCCAATGGCCAACTGTACCAGGTTTGAGGCTTGTGCCATTAACAGTGCAAGAATGGCAGCAATGACATATTCCCCTTGAAGACGGATTTTGATTGGCTTTTGTAGGCTCCACCCACTTTTCTGAATATTAATCCCAGTCACCCAATGACCAACTGTGCAAAGTTTGAGAACCCTACCATTAACAGTGTAAGAATGGCTGCAGTTTACATTTTCCAGTGAAATTTGTATTTGTCCTCGCCCACTTTTGGGTTATGGGAATAAAAAGTATCCTATATGTTATTCCAGGTAATGTACTATGCAGAGCTGGGACAAGGTCCTCCAGCACCCAAGGCTGAGACATCAAAGTGCGCCCCTCCATCCCTCCAACCCCAGCTGTCACACACGGATTGCTATTAGACTAAGAGGGCCACAGGGCCCACAACCTCCCCAACACCTTAATATCTAGTTATCTGGCTTGCAGTCACTGCTATGTATCCCCTTTTCTTATTTCTTTCTGCTTCATACACAATTAGGAATGACAGCTGAATGAATTGTGCGCCCCCTCCTACACTGCGCCCTGAGGCTGGAGCCTCTCCAGCCTATGCCTCGGCACGGCCCTGGTACTATGTGTGTGCCAAATTGTGATTTTGGGGTTCTCATAAGCTGTAAGCCATAATCATCAAAATTATAACAAATAAAGGCTTAAAATATCTCGCTTTGCATGTAATGAGTCTATTTCATAGATTAGTTACACCTTTTAAGATGAGTTACTGAAATAAATGGACTTTTGCATGATATTCTAATTTTTCGATTTTCAACTGTACATTGAAATTTAGAATTTCTTCCTAGTAGGTATGAACAGAGCAGGGAGATACAGTCTACTCTAAGACCTAGGTTCTCAACGTGTGGTACGCATCCCCCAGGCAGTACTTCTGATGGTTCCAGTGGGTACTCGTGCTTGATATACTTAACCAGGGGTGTAACTAGAAATCACCGGGCCCCCCTGCAAAAATTCACCGGCTCTCCCCTCTGCGCTCCCCTCCAGCATATATCACTGGCAGCAGGCGGCGGGGAGAGGGCAGGACACATACCTCCATCCATCGCGGAGGTCTCTAATCTCTAAGTGCTTCAGGCTACTTCCTGTTTAAAGAGGAAATGGCGTCAGTCTCCGGCAGTGGAACACAGGAAGGTATGTGTTCCTGCTGCCAGTGATATATGCTGGAGGGGAGAGAAGAAGGGAGAGCCCGAGGTGAGGAGGGGAGGAACTGTCCCCCTCCCCGCCGATGTGCAATGCTATTCCCTCAAGTTGCGACACAAAAACGGCTCTGAGCGGGCTCTAGAGGGCCCCCGTGGGTGCAGGGGTTGCATCCCCTATTGTTTCGCCCCTATACTTAACCAAGAGTAGCAAATTTAGTTTAAGAAAATGTTAAATCCTATATACACGACACCAAATTAGTATTTTAGCTAATTAAAAGCAATAGTAAATGCATGGAAATTTTTTAGAACCAATTATCATGTACTACGATTAAATATTTCCACCTATACCCTACATACCATTTCAGGTGTCCTCAGCCATTGCACTATTTTAAAGCACACCTGAACTGTGAAGTATACAGAGGCTGCCTTATTTAATTCCTTGTAACCAATAGCAATTGCTTGGCATCCTGCTGATCTCTTTGGCTGCAGACGTGTCTGAATAACACACCTAAACAGGGACTGGGACACCAAGGGCCCACCAAGAAAGTTTCAGCCTGGGGGGACCCCCCCCCCCCTCATTTTGGGCTCACATACACATGTACTCTAGAAATTTTGCATGATTATGGTAGGGAATAGATTGTGTCACCACGCACTGGAACATGGGCGTGGTCATGATGAGTCATGGGCAGACTCAAAAAAAACAAAAACAAAAGCCAACAAAATAAGTAGCGGTGTTATTCACAGAGATTAGGTCCGACCAGATACATTTTAGAGAAAAATAATCAAGTAGCCTCATGATAATTCATCAAGTAGTCAAATGGCGGCAGATTTCCCTACAAAATGCAATCAGATTGGCAGCAGATTTCCCAACAAAATGCAATCAGATTGGTGGCAGATATCCCAACAAAATGCAATCAGATTGGCGGCAGATATCCCCACAAAATGCAATCAGATTGGTGGCAGATATCCCCACAAAATGCAATCAGATTGGTGGCAGATATCCCCACAAAAAGCAATCAGATTGGCGGCAGATATCCCCACAAAATGCAATCAGATTGGCAGCAGATTTCCTCACAAAATACATTCAGATTGGCGGCAGATATCCCCACAAAATGCAATCAGATTGGCAGCAGATTTCCCAACAAAATGCAATCAGATTGGTGGCAGATATCCCAACAAAATGCAATCAGATTGGCGGCAGATATCCCCACAAAATGCAATCAGATTGGTGGCAGATATCCCCACAAAATGCAATCAGATTGGTGGCAGATATCCCCACAAAAAGCAATCAGATTGGCGGCAGATATCCCCACAAAATGCAATCAGATTGGCAGCAGATTTCCCCACAAAATACATTCAGATTGGCGGCAGATATCCCCACAAAATGCAAATAGATTGGCAGCAGATATCCCCACAAAATGCAAATAGATTGGCGGCAGATATCCCCACAAAATGCAATCAGATTGGCAGCAGATTTCCACACAAAATACAATCAGATTGGCGGCAGATATCCCCACAAACAGCAATCAGATTGGCGGCAGATATCCCCACAAAATGCAATCAGATTGGCAGCAGATTTCCCCACAAAATACATTCAGATTGGCGGCAGATATCCCCACAAAATGCAAATAGATTGGCAGCAGATATCCCCACAAAATGCAAATAGATTGGCGGCAGATATCCCCACAAAATGCAATCAGGTTGGCGGCAGATTTCCCCACAAAATACAATTAGATTGGACGGCAGATATCCCCACAAAGTCACGTCCCCAGTTAGTGGGCCCCCAAGCTGGAAGGGGGGGCAGTGGGCACAGAGCGGCGGGGAGGGGGGGATGCCTCCCCCCTCCCTCACCTGGAGCCCCCCCCCCAGTTTAGGTAGGCAGGTCACAGGTGTCCCCAGTTAGGTAAGCAGAGAGGCTCAGCCAGGTCTAAGTTCCCCCCAGCTTGGAGGGGGGGGGGGGCAATGTGCACAGAGCGGTGGGGGGGGGGAAGCTTCCCCCCTCCCTCACCTAGGGCCCACCCTTACACGCTCCCCCCCTCCAGAATTGCAGCCAGCCAGCGGCAGCAGCAGTGGGGAATAGCTTACCGGCATCAGATCGATAGCTCTGTGTGCTGCTGCTGGTCTCTGTCTCCTGCACTGCACTGTCTAATCACGCTCTCACAAGAAGTACTGTGAGAGCGTGATTGGACAGCGTCAGTGCAGGAGACCAGACCAGCCCAGCGGCACGCAGAGCTATCGATCTGATGCCGGTAAGCTATTCCCCGCTGCTGCCGCTGGCTGGCTGCCGCTGGCCGGCTGCAACTCTAGAGGGGGGGGAGCGCGGAAGTGGGGGCTGCTAGGTGAGGGAGGGGGGGAGGCTTCCCCCCTACCCACTGCTCGGTGCCCAATTTACCCCTTCCTGTGCTGTGCCCCCTCCTTCTCAGCTCTGGGGCCCCCAGGAGGCGGGGCGGCCGGGGCCCACCGATGGAAAAACGGTGGTTTGGTGGCTCAGTCCGAGCCTGCACCTAAAAAAGAGCTTGTGGTTAATCTAGCCAGGAAACACCTAATCGGCATGCTTGTTCAGGTTCTATGGCTAAATGTATTAGCAGCAGAGGATCAGCAGGGCTGCCAGGCAATTTGGATTGTTTAAAAGGAAATAAATATGGCTTCCTCCATATCCCTCTCCGTTCAGCTTTAAGATATGTGGCAGTAATGAGTTTCACAGCAGGTAACCTTAATTTCTATTCCAATAACGGTTTATGAATGGGTCCTTGACATAAGGCTTCACAAATAATAGCTGTTATTTCCTCCATCCTTCCTTGAAGAGATGAGGTGATGATGGATGACATCAGAATGTAGGTTAGAATGATTTACAGCCTGAGATAGGCATGAAATATGAGGCGAGAGGCCAGAAAGCATCTACTTCCCATCCCGCCAGCAGGTCTCATAGGCTGAGTAATAGCGCTGTGGAAGGTCAGGCTCTCCGGCCTGCGGCGGGGCCACCGACGGCCTATCAATGCTCATCTTCCAGCAAAGGAGAAACTTTCCACCACACACAGGTAAGAGGTAACCTTAAAGAGGACCTGTATGGAAAATAACGTATAATGAATAACATGACTTACTGTTTACAATATTAATCTATAAGTGATTCCTTCAGTGTTTGCTCAGTGGTAAATCTTTCCTTACCTTTTGGGCCCTTTTTCACCATCAGCAAATCTGGTGAGCGCAATCTGATTAAATGTAGAGATGGCCCGAACCTCCAATTTTCGGTTCGCAAACCTCCCGCGAAAGTTTGGTTCACGTGAACTGCAATAGGGGAAGCGAACTTTGAAAATTATGCTGGCCACAAAAGTGATGGAAAAGATGTTTCAAGGGGTCTAACACCCGGAGTGGGGCATGGCGGAGTGGGATAGATGCCAAAAGTCCCCGGGAAAAATCCGGATTGGACGCAAAGCAGCATTTTAAGGGCAGAAATCACAATTGAATGCTAAATTGCAGGCCTAGAGTGCTTTAAAACATCTTGCATGTGTATACATCAATCAGGGAGTGTAATTCGAGTACTGCTTCACACTGACACACCAAACTCACTGTGTAACGCACCGCAAACAGCTGTTTGCGTAGTGACGGCAGTGCTGGACTGGTGCGCACCGTGGCCAGAGTGTAGGCCGTGGCGGTTTTTCAGCCCATATGGTCGCCGGACTGTGGTAGCTCAATGATAGAACAACAGTGACTGTCCAGCTGATCAAATTTGGTCTGTCCACAATGAAGCAATGACCTTATTATCTTTGGTGTGCCACCCCCCGAGACACTCATATAGCCGGCGATCATTGCTTCATTGTGATACGCAAGTCCCTTCACCGCAGCAAGGTAATGATCATGAAGGGGAATGGGCACATGTACATGCCTTTTGTTTTCTTGTTGCAGCTGCAGTGCAGCCGGAAAAATTAGTATAGCAGCCTTAAAAATTCAGGAATTTGCCTGGAGTCTTGGACCCTGTTGGTGGTGGCGGAGAAAGCAAGAAAGAAAGCGAGAAAGCAAGCGGCCTGCAGGCAGAGATGCTGTGTGGGGAGCGACTTAGTCTTGGGGCAGGCAGCCAGTTACACGGCGTGCAGGCAGAGATGCTGTGTGCGGGGACGGACTTGGTCTTCGGGCGGGCAGTAGCCCTCCGGGATCCATGCCTCATTCATTTTGATAAAGGTGAGGTACTGAACACTTTTGTGACTTAGGCGACTTCTCTTCTCAGTGACAATGCCTCCAGCTGCGCTGAAGGTCCTTTCTGCCAGGACGCTTGAGGCAGGGCAAGACAGAAGTTGGATGGCAAATTGGGACAGCTCTGGCCACAGGTCAAGCCTGCGCACCCAGTAGTCCAAGGGTTCATCGCTGCTCACAGTGTCTACATCCACACTTAAGGCCAAGTTGTCGGCTACCGGCCAGTCCAGGCTTTGGTGGAGGGTGGATCTGGAAGTGCCTTGTTGGACTAAAGAATGTCCGCATGTCCGACATCACCATGAGAGCGCTGGAGCGTCCTGTCCTTGCCTTCGTGGACATGGGAGAAGGATTACTGGCAGTGATACCTTTATTGCGTTGTGCTGTGACATCACCCTTAAACGCATTGTAAAGCATAGTAGCCAGCTTGTTCTGCATGTGCTGCATCCTTTCTGCCTTCTGGTGAGTTGGTAACATGTCCTATACCGAGGGTCTAGTAACGTGGCCACCCAGTACAGCTTATTCCCCTTGAGTTTTTTTATATGGGGGTCCCTCAACAGGCTGGACAGCAAGAAAGACGACATCTGCACAAAGTTGGATGCAGACGTACTATCTATTCCTCTTGCTCTTCCTCAGTGACGTCAGGTAAGTCCTCCTCCTCCTCCCCCCAGCCATGAACAATACCACGGGAACGTCAAGCAGCACAAGCCCCCTGTGATGCCTGCTGCGGTTGTTCTTCTGCCACCACCTCCTCCTCCTTCAAGGAAACACCTCCCTCATCATCAGAGTCTGACTCCTCTTTCCCACACGGCTCTTCCTCCTCCTCCCCCTCTGTGCTGCCGCAGGTGTTGAGGAAACATCTGATTCTGATGGAAATTACTCCCACAACTGTTCCTGCCATAACTTTTCCTCTTCACGCTCCTCCACAGCTTGATCCACCACTCTATGCACAGCACGCTCCAGGAAGTAAGCGTATGGGATCAAATCGCTGATGGTGCCTTCACTGCGACTCACCAGGTTGGCCACTTCCTCAAATGGCCGCATGAGCCTGCATGCATTTTGCATCAGTGTCCAGTTCGGGGGCCAGAACATCCCCATCTCCCCAGATTGTGTCCTTCTACTGTAATTGTACAGGTACTGGGTGACGGCTTTCTCCTGTTCTAGCAGGCGAGAGAACATGACCAGGGTCGAATTCCAGCGAGTCTGGTTATCACATATCAAGCGTCTCACCGGCAAGTTGTTTCTCCGCTGAATGTCCACAAAGCGTGCCATGGCCGTGTAAGACCGCCTGAAATGCCCACACAACTTCCTGGCCTGCTTCAGGACGTCCTCTAAGCCTGGGTACTTTGACCTAAATCTTTGAATGACTAGATTCAGCACATGTGCCAAGCAGGGTACATGTGTCAGCTTTCCCAAATTCAACGCGGAAATGAGATTGCTGTGTTGTCACACCACGTTGCCGATCTCCACTGGTACGGGGTCAGCCACTGATTCACCTGTTTGTTAAGAGCAGCCAAGAGAGCTGGTCCAGTGTACCTCTCCGTTTTGAGGCAAGACATGTCTAAGATGGCGTGACACCGTCGTACCTGGCATGCAGCATAGGCCCTGGGGAGATGGGGCTGTGTAGCTGGAGAGGAGATCGCAGCACCAGTAGAGTTGAAGTGCCACTCAGCCAAGGAGAAGGAGGAAGATGACAGCGAAGAGGATATAGCAGGAGGAGAGGAGGTGGCAGGAGGCCTGCCTGAAAGCCGTGGAGGTGTCAAAAGTTGGTCCGTTGCACAGCCACATACTCCCTGCTTGCCATCGGTCACTAGGTTGACCCAATGGGCTGTGTAAGTTATGTACCTGCCCTGACCGTGCTTGGCAGACCAGGCATCCATGGTCAGATGGACCCTTGACCCAATGCTGTGTGCCAGAGATGACACCACTTGTCTTTCTACTTCACGGTACAGTTTGGGTATCGCGGTTTTTTGAGAAATAATTGCAGCCTGGTATCTTCCACTGCGGTGTCCCAATGGCCACAAATTTACGGAAAGCCTCAGTCCACCAGCTTGTATGGTAACAGCTGGCGTGCTAACAGTTCCACCACACCAGCTGTCAGATGCCGGGCAAGAGGGTGACTGGCAGAAATTGGCTTCTACTAGTGTTGGGCGAACAGTGTTCGCCACTGTTCGGGTTCTGCAGAACATCACCCTGTTCGGGTGATGTTCGAGTTCGGCCGAACACCTGGTGGTGTTCGGCCAAACTGTTCGGGGTTCGCCCGAACTGCAGAATGCATGGCCGAACATGGCCGAACAGGGCCCCTGTTCGGCCGAACAGGGCCCTGTTCGGCCGAATACTGCCCCCCTATGCCCCCTATGGGGTCGCAGGCATAAGGGGGGAGCATGCCCCGATCGCGGGGGGGGTCGGAAATTCCCCCCACCCCCTCCGCTAGCGCTCCCCCCTCTGCCCGCTTCCCCATACAAAAAGTTTGAAACAAGTTCAATAGTACCTGGGCTGGTGGCACTGGCTGGCAGTGGAGTGAGGAGGAGTCCGAGTAGCAGAGTGACGTTGAGGCCGGGCAGCGGGCGGTTCAGCGCTAGTACCCTTGTGGTACTTCCGCCCTTTCTCTGACCTCACGTCCTCTGCATACGAGGGTACGCATCACGCGTACCCTCGTATGCGTCATCACGCAGAGGACGTGAGGTCAGAGAAAGGGCGGAAGTACCACAAGGGTACTAGCGCTGAACCGCCCGCTGCCCGGCCTCAACGTCACTCTGCTACTCGGACTCCTCCTCCTCCTCACTCCACTGCCAGCCAGTGCCACCAGCCCAGGTACTATTGAACTTGTTTCAAACTTTTTGTATGGAGAAGCGGGCAGAGGGGGAAGCGCTAGCGGAGGGGGTGGGGGGAATTTCCGACCCCCCCCGCGACCGGGGCATGCTCCCCCCTTATGCCTGCGACCCCATAGGGCCCCCAAAATGGGCATGTTCGGGGGTCCCATTGACTCCCATTGAGTTCGGCGTTCGGGCCGAACATGCCGAACATCTGGCCCATGTTCGGCCTGTTCGGCCCGAACCCGAACATCCAGGTGTTCGCCCAACACTAGCTTCTACCACTCAAAGATTTCCTTCACGGACACCTGGCTGCTGTGTGCAGAGGAGCAGGAACCACTCAACGGCAGAGGCGGAGTGGAGGAGGGTGGCTGTGAAGGTGCAAGGGAGAAAGCAGCTGAAGATGCTGCACCTGATTGCGGATGTGGAGAAGGAGGATGGCTTTTCTTTTGTGTGCTGCTTTTGCTCAGGTGCTCTTCCCATTGCAGTTTGTGCCTTTTCTCCTTGTGCCTTCGTAAGGCACTTGTCCCTACGTGAGTGTTGGCCTTTCCATGGCTCAATTTTTGGAGGCAGAGAGAACAGATGGCATTGCTCCGATCTGAGGCAGACACATTAAAAAATTTCCAAACCGCTGAGCCCCCCTGGGGTGATGGCACTATGGTGGCAGCAGCAGCTGACGTTGAAGGGCATGTTGGCTGGCTGTACATAGATGGCGATACATGGTGCCGGACACTGCCACCAGGTGTTTCTGACAACGAGCTCCCCCTGCTTCTTTCAGGAACTCGTCTCCTCCTACTCCTCTCTGACTCCCCCTCTGAACTGTCCCCTTGGTCATCTTGTCTATTAGGAACCCATGTGGGATCCGTATCATCATAATCATCATAATCATCCTGCCCAGCTTTGCTTGCCTCAGACACCTCCAAAACTGCGCCAACAGCAGGTACTTCATCATCCTCCTTCTCACACATTACGTCCGTAGTGTCGCCGCTTAACTCAGACATATGAGGTGATGTAACTTGCTTAGCGCCTTCATCTTGTTGTAACAATAATGGCTGTGAATCAGTTAATTCCCCACCAATTAACTCCTGCGACGTGTGAAATGCAGCGGATGTGGTGCTTGTAGTAGCGCTGGCGGCTGCGGATGATGAGGTGTTCTGTGTTAAATAGTCAACCACGTCCTAACAATCTTGGGAGTTAATGGGACGTGCATTCTTCTGAGCACTGTACTTTGGGCCAGGGCCACATGAAATCACATCAACACGACCTCACACAGAACTGCCAGGTGGCCTTCCTCTGGGTCTGCCTCTACCTCTGCCTGTTTTGTCCATTGTGTCCATATCTCTGCAGCGGGTTGTGCCCGCGTGATGCATTAAGGCAAAACAGCGGTGTCCAATTTTTCTCCCTCCTCTGCCTGTAAGTATTGAGCCTGTCACTCTACTTATTCTTACACATTTTTTGGGTGATTGATTGATCTCATTGCGGTTTTTGAGAATTTGGTTGTCTCTTGTCATATATTTATTAATTTTTGTTGGGCAATTGTGCAATATTTTTCACTTTATTATTATGAATTGTGGATCATGTTACCTGGATCTTTGTGGCTTACTATAATACTTTTTTGTGACTTAGGCTGTTACTCTTAAGGCTATACTTTGAGGTTTTGTGAGTTACTAATATTAATGTGAGAAAACACGGAAAAGCCGCCGCGAGCACTCAGAGCAAGGCGGCTGATTCCGCGTCCAATGCGGCAGGTTGCGCGCGTGGGTCTGCATCCACTGGCATGACGGAGCGCGATGAAACCGCCGCATGCCTTATGAACAAGGCGGCGGATTCCGCATCAGACGCGGATGTTGGCATGCATAGGCATAATTCTGACAGTACTGCTGAACGCGGAGGAACCGCCGCATGCTTGGGCAGCGGTGCGGCTGGTTCCGCATCCAACACAGCAGAAACATTACAACACATGTCTGGTGTGGCTGGGACTGATAGTCCACACAGGTTCAGGAGGACGCGTGCATGCGCGGAGAGGCAGAGCCTTTATGACAGTCAGAAGGGCGTCAGCTGACCAAGCCGGTCAGCTGACAATTCCAGCAGTTTTCATTGGTCCAGCACTTAGGGGTGGCGCTGGAGAGCGCTAGGGTATATATACTGGGTGCTGGTCATTTCTCTGGTGTCTGGCGTTGCGATCACTACGTGGTAGCACTCAGACCTTCTGTCAGTATCTGTGTTATTATCTAGATCACAGTTTCCAAGGTGTTGATGACCAAGGAGCTCACACCTTAGTCTAGGAATCCTGTTATTATCTGTGTTATTATTGTTAGAATTTAAGTAGGCCTCAGTTACTTGGCCTGAGTTTAGATAAAAGGCTTGTCCGCAGAGTATGTCTTTAACATAAATAGAGTGTTTTGTGATGCAGGCAGAGGCATCTCAGTGTCTGCTTGAATAAACAAGCAGATACTGAGAACATCGGAGAACATGTTCCTGAAAGAAGGTCACAGGCCTACACTGACCTCAGCATGTACACCACAGGAACAGTAAACATAGGCCATGTGTAACGCTTGGTGGTGTATTCTCCACAGTCAGCATGCAACGCATGAGCTGGCGTGGAGGAGGTACACACACTAGCACCAGGAAACAGGCTATCCCTAGTATAGTGGAGGGGAGGACTGACTCCAATAGGAGATTGTGGCGCACAGAGCCGGTGCAGATCTGACAGCCACAAACAATGCTTTCGTTATAACGTCTCAGCGCAAAGTAGCGCTGAGCGCACAAACCAGAACTGAGGAGATCAGGACAGGTAGACAGAATGAACGCTTGCTAGCAAGCGGCTACTTAGCGACAGCAAGCGTCCAAAACCAGACAGACTGGAATGAGGCAGCCAATGTGATGCGGCGATGGCGTGCCTCACAAAGACAGGACAGGATAGTCAGAAAATAGCAGGATTAAGATAGATGAACGTAACACAGATAAATATACAATAAGTATGTTTTCCTAGCGTATTACAATTACAGCTATCAATGAAACTATTTGTAACGTCTGACTAACATATGTATATATCGGCAATGAACCGATATATGACATAAGCAGGAACGCTGACTAGGAATGGAGTAACACAGGGAACAGGACTCAGAAGGATTCGCTATCTCTTCGCAGAGATGAACGCAATCCACAAACGGTAACAGAACAGGATTCAGAAGGATTCGTTATCTCTTCGCAGAGATGAACGCAATCCACAAACAGAACCAGGAGCAGGGTAACTACCTCAGCACGGGTGGTCACGGTACGCGCAACCTACCAAAACGTGCTGGAAAGCTGACTAACTGCACACAGGATATAAACAGTTTGTGTACGTATACATCAGCGACACTGATGTATTAACGTAACACAAATACAAGGAAAATAATAAACGTGCTGGTATGCATATATATTGGCAATGAACCAATATATGATGCAAAGACCAGCAAAGTATCTTTATAACAAGAAACACGATCGGGGGCTAAAGCGACAGCAAGACAGGCTTAAGCTGAAGCTATGAAAACCCAAGGAAACCCTGCAGGAAGCAGATCTTTATACTGAGGTCATCCAATGGGAGCAGACATGCAGATTCCCACACAGGTGAATGATAATCAGTCACAAGCTGACAGCAGGGAAAAACAGACAAAGCTATACAGCTTGCATGGAAATAGATCAGAACTGCCTGAGCTGCAGCACTACTACTTCCAGCAATAGCTGCTGCAGCAGCGATCATTACAGTACCCCCGCCTTTAAAAGTGGATTCCAGACGCTTTTCAAAACTGAAATTTCCAACAAAACAGTCTGACTGATAATTCATGATGACCGGGACAGCCCGGCAAGACCGAATTCCAGAATCAGTCCCCACAAGACTGGACCCATCAGAACCAGAACCTACAGAACCATGCCCATCAGTACTACAAGCCCCAGTGTGACACCCATCAGAACCATGATTTCCAGAAGAAAGCCCTCCGAAACTCCCTGAGCGATACCCACCGCCTTCCAGGAACAGTTCAGAAACGCCAAAGCCTTTGCAATGCCCACCGGTACTGTCTTTACCAACACAAAACCCACTGTTGAACCAGTCCAAGGCACCAGGACAAGTTTTCTCAGAGACCTCCCAGAACACCTTGAAGCTCCAAAGAGATCCCCATAGGTCAGAATGCCCCTTAGGCTCACATGGAGAACTATCAAGAACCCCTATGGAACCTAGGGCAATTCCCGAGTCAGGGCCACAAGGACAAACATCAATATCAGGGCTTTCAGGGACCAGAACCATCTCTGGGCATGCAGGCAGACTGGCAACATCAGAACATGTTCCCACTAAGGAAGCATCAGAGCACGCTAACACCTTAAAGGGGAACTGAAGAGAGAGGTATATGGAGGCTGTCATGTTTATTTCCTTTTAGACAATACCAGTTGCCTGGCAGCCCTGCTGATCCTCTGCCTCTAATACTATTAGCCATAGCCCCTGAACAAGCATGCAGCAGATCAGGTGTTTCAGTGGTTCAGACTTATAAGTCTGATCTGACAACACTAGCTGCATGCTTGTTTCTGGTTTTAATCAGATACTACTGCAGAGAAATAGACCAGCAGGGCTGCCAGGCAACTGGTATTGATTAAAAGGAAATAAACATGACAGCCTCCATATACCTCTCTCTTCAGTTCCCCTTTAAACACACTTGGGCATTCTGGCACACAAAGAACATCTGGGCACACTGGCACAAGAGAAACCTCTGGGCATGTCAAGGAACTGTGAGCCTCAGGGTCAGCCAAGACAGGACCAAAACCAGGACTGGCCAAAAAAAAATCATCATGACTAGACTTTGCAACTACTGGATTTTTACACGAGAATGCTGGATCAGACTTAGATGTCGCTGATTCCAGCAAAGTCAGTAACAAATCAGATTCAGGGGCACTAACAAGACAGGACAAATCTTCTGATGTATGCACTGAACCAGATAGGGACTCCACAACTACCTCTGGACTGGACAGAGACTCATTTAATACACTGGATTGGAGCTCATGAGGCGCTGCAGAACAAGTCAGTATTGCAGCAGCCCCCACTGGACTAGGCAAAACTGAGGAATTCCCTGGACAGAAAGGGGACTCTGGAACCTCTGCCACAGCGGCCAGAGAACCAGAATCTTTCAGGATACTCATCAGACCGGACTGAAATTCTGAGATTTCTATTATTTTGACCAGAGAATCAGAATTATCCATGTTACAGGGCAAGACTTCTGAAACATTCAGAGGACAGGGCTGGAGTTCCTCGGCTGTTACAACACTGGAGAGGGACTCAACAACATTGGTTAAATCAGACTGTGTACAGGGCAAGGTATCTGACACACTTGCTGACGAGGACAATATTTCAATGGCTTCTGCTTTGCTGGGCAGAAATTCATCAAGTTTTATTAGAGCAGACTGTAATTCCAAAACAGCTGCTAGACAAGTGAATATTACTGCAACACCAACTGAGGTAAGCAGTGCTTCAGCCTCCTCTGCTAGAGGGTTTAAAGTATCCAAAGTACTGGGTGAAGCATAAGACTCTGCGACCACAGCTTCACTGGACAGGATCACTGAACAGTCCATATTGCAGGGCAAAACCATGGAAGCACCTGCTGGACAGCATAATGATTCTGTGACCTGAGTTTCATTGGAGAGATCTACTGCACAATTCATGGTACAGGGCAAATTTATTGGAACATTTTCTGAACAAGGTAATAATTCTGCGATTTCAGGTTCACAGAGCAGATGCTCTGAGCTATTCACGAAACTAGAGCGAGGTGTAGAAACAGGAAGATCAAGACACAATGTTTGCGCATCTGAATCACCATTCATTTGTAAAATTGGAAAATTCAGATGCTGGGGTTCTGAGGATTCTAGACAGGATTGCTGGGACTCGGAAACTGATGTAGTGCATCTATTGGCATCTGCTGGATCAGACAGGAGTTGAACTTTATTAACACAGGTAATTTCTGCAGAAGTGTTTGCAGAGACAGGCAAGATTTTTCTGGTGTCTGTTTCACTGAACAAAGAGTCATGAGTACTGGCTAGGCTGGACTCGGAAGTCAGCAGGACCTCTGGATTCTCTGCTGAGAAATTTGTGCAGGGCAAAGTTAAGAAAGTATCAGTGGCTTCTGTTTTACTGGGAAGTAACACTGAGTTATCCATGGTACAGGGTGGAATTGCAGGAACTTCAACTTCACACAAAAAGAGCTCCGAATCACCTGCTGAATCAGCCAAAGGTGCTGAAGCAGGCGGGTCAGAACGCCAAATTTGCGAATTCGGAGTCACAAAAAAATCATCCAAAATCAGTTCCCACACATCAATCAATGGAGCCACAAAGTCATACTCACACACACCAGTTTTTATTAGGTTATAGGCAGACTTAATGCATGCATTCAATACCAATTCACTTTTTGCACTGTAAAATTGACAAAATGAACTTGAATCATTCTTCCATTCATTGACCAGAGCTTCCATCTCTCCTTTCTCAAATGGAGGATTCCAAGCATACTTAACAGGCAGATCATGGTTTGCAGATATGATTGTAGCAGGCACATGTATAGGGTTAATTAGCAGGTGATTGGCAGATTCCTTATTCTTAAGAATCTCTAATACCTGTAGCAAGTGCTGAACTGTAGTGTATGCAAACTTTCCTTGCTTTACAAATAAGTTGATTTGTTCAATACTCTGTAATATCTCCTCATAATCATACTCAGATAATTCTTTTAAACAAAAATCTTTATTTTCCCTAGCCAGGGAGGAAAGTTCATTAGTAGTTTCATAAGTCCATTTAACTCCCCTGAAAGACAATTGCATTTCATTATCTGTTAATGGCAGAATCTCATTATAGGTCTCAGTCGCTAAGGATAACGATTCTGCAGATTGGACACGTTTCTTAGAACGTTTGCGTTTTGCCTTTGACCTTGCGGGTTTTGGTGATTTATTCAAAGCTGCAGGAAAATTATCAGTAACACTTTCTGCTTGCTGCTCATTCTTGCAAGCAATTGACGGAGCAGCTGATTGGCCTGCTGCCAGGAGTTCATTAAGAGGAAAAGGCAATGGATCTATGCGCAACCAGTTATGGATCACAAACGCTAGAAATTCCAGCGGTCTATCTTTCAAATCGGAATGATTGAGAACATCAAATGCCCACTGGAATAATTCCCCTTTAAACAAAATATAACTTAGTTGGAGTGCCCAGGTTGAAACAGGAGTCGCTTGGAGATCAGGATTGGTCAGGAACCTGGCACATTCAGAGAAAAACTCATTTTCTGTTTCAGAGCTAAGTTCTTCAAATTTTTTAAAGGAACAGGAACCATAATTAACAGTGTCATACTTTCTGGGAATCCCCCCCACAATGGGGATTGGTAATGGGTTTTTTCATAATGTAACGCTTGGTGGTGTATTCTCCACAGTCAGCATGCAACGCATGAGCTGGCGTGGAGGAGGTACACACACTAGCACCAGGAAACAGGCTATCCCTAGTATAGTGGAGGGGAGGACTGACTCCAATAGGAGATTGTGGCGCACAGAGCCGGTGCAGATCTGACAGCCACAAACAATGCTTTCGTTATAACGTCTCAGCGCAAAGTAGCGCTGAGCGCACAAACCAGAACTGAGGAGATCAGGACAGGTAGACAGAATGAACGCTTGCTAGCAAGCGGCTACTTAGCGACAGCAAGCGTCCAAAACCAGACAGACTGGAATGAGGCAGCCAATGTGATGCGGCGATGGCGTGCCTCACAAAGACAGGACAGGATAGTCAGAAAATAGCAGGATTAAGATAGATGAACGTAACACAGATAAATATACAATAAGTATGTTTTCCTAGCGTATTACAATTACAGCTATCAATGAAACTATTTGTAACGTCTGACTAACATATGTATATATCGGCAATGAACCGATATATGACATAAGCAGGAACGCTGACTAGGAATGGAGTAACACAGGGAACAGGTCTCAGAAGGATTCGGTATCTCTTCGCAGAGATGAACGCAATCCACAAACGGTAACAGAACAGGATTCAGAAGGATTCGTTATCTCTTCGCAGAGATGAACGCAATCCACAAACAGAACCAGGAGCAGGGTAACTACCTCAGCACGGGTGGTCACGGTACGCGCAACCTACCAAAACGTGCTGGAAAGCTGACTAACTGCACACAGGATATAAACAGTTTGTGTACGTATACATCAGCGACACTGATGTATTAACGTAACACAAATACAAGGAAAATAATAAACGTGCTGGTATGCATATATATTGGCAATGAACCAATATATGATGCAAAGACCAGCAAAGTATCTTTATAACAAGAAACACGATCGGGGGCTAAAGCGACAGCAAGACAGGCTTAAGCTGAAGCTATGAAAACCCAAGGAAACCCTGCAGGAAGCAGATCTTTATACTGAGGTCATCCAATGGGAGCAGACATGCAGATTCCCACACAGGTGAATGATAATCAGTCACAAGCTGACAGCAGGGAAAAACAGACAAAGCTATACAGCTTGCATGGAAATAGATCAGAACTGCCTGAGCTGCAGCACTACTTCCAGCAATAGCTGCTGCAGCAGCGATCATTACACCATGTTTTCTAAATACCAAATTCTTGTAAGTATGTCAAGAGCCTCATTAAATATTAATCGAGTAGGTGGGTATTATAACACCACGAGGGGGCTCAACCAATAGTCTGGTCTAGGGGATGGCGAAGATGATGTCACATTTAACTCTTTCCTAGTCGGTATTAAAACCCAGGTGGGCGATCAGAGCGGGCTCTGCTTCTTACTTTCACACTAGCTCTAAATGCTGACTAGGACCTCTAAGTATTTTCATTCTATATGTAATCTGATATAATGTATGCTGTACATAGGTAGTCTAGTGTAACGTAGTTTAGAAAGAAGGTACCTGATTGACTTCAGCAGGAAGTTTAATCAAGAAGCTTGTAACGCAACATGAAGATTGGCGTGGCTAGGATATGATGAACTGTATCTATCTCTATTTCTGTTTCCTTAATAAATAACGTGAATATTGAAGAAGCCTGAGAAAGTCTACAGTATCTCCTGCTTGCTGTGATGAGTCGTGTGTGCAACTCTTGCTGATGAGTTGCTGGTGCCGAAAAAAGGTGATTAGAACAGTTTATAACAATTATCTGTGTTATTATCTAGATCAGTTTCCAATGTGTTGATGACCAAGGAGCTCACACATTAGTCTAGGAATCCTGTTACCATCTGTATTATTATCTAGACCAGTTCCGGGGTGTTGATGATCTAGGAGCTCACACCCAAGTCTAAGCATTGTTGATTATTTGTTATGACCTTCTGCTTTCCTGACCACTCTTCTGATCTCTGATTAGGTACTTCGCTATATCTGATACTCTGTTGCCAAACTCTGCTAGTCTTAGGATTCCGCATCTGTCTCCTGTCTCTGTACTTTATCTGTCTGTGTGTTAACGACCTGGCCTGTCCGACCTCGAGAACTATCTTCCCTGTTGGGAGATAGTTCCCAGTCCTGTCAGTGACACTTCACCTTTGGTGTCACTCACTCTCTGATCCTTCCCACTCTCAGCCTGGCTCCGCCCCTTGGGGAGCATCAGACCAGTGGAAGGAACCTGTTCTCGAAGCAGTATCTCGTACTGCCTAGCAACCTCTACGCGGGTGCTCTCCTCAAAGTATACAGTTGCACCAAACACTCATACTACTCAGGTGTCCAGAGGTTAGAGATATATCTGATTATCGGTGATACTGCAGATCATCAATAATCGGGTATATATCTGCATTCTCGGTGATACTGCAGATCACCGGTAATCAGATCCTCTCTGTGTTACACCGATCGTTACAATTAACCAATATTTAAATTGATTATTCATTATGTATGCCGCTGTTATCACCTTGAGTGATTTTTAAATGTTTTTAATTATGTTTACTATTTACCAATAAATATTTCTATATTATTATTGTTGTTAAAATTATTATCTTGGAGTGGTTGGTGCTGTCCTGATTGGGTACTTTTTCTTTTATGTTTATATGTGCTTTAATTGCCCAATTAGCACATCCCCTCCTGGTTGATATAAATCAATATATGATTACACTATCTTTTTGGTTATTTTTGATGGTGCTTGTCCTAATTGTTTGTTTACAAGGGTATTACAATGTGCACCTGTCACACACACAGGTAGTCACTGAATGTGCTGGGCCTAGCAGTGGCACACACACAGTATGCATTATCAAGGCTGTCTATGTAACATAAGTGTCAGTGGGACACACAGAAAAAAAAAATAGATCAGAAGAATAAGATTAGCTCTCAAAAGAGCTGTTGTGGGGTGCTATTCTAGCAATAAGAATCAGCAAGGAGCAAGCTAAGAAGCCTACAAGAGCCTAACTAATCTTTCCCTATAAGAGTCTGCAGCAGCAGCTGTTCCTTCTCTATTTACTGCAGGCACACAAGTGAGTCAAATGGCCCGCGATGCCTGCCTTTTATTGGGGGGAGTGGCTCCAGGAGGGACTGTAGCCTGATTGGCTACAATGTGCCTGCTGACTGTGATGTAGAGCCTAATGGTGCATTATGGGGGCGAACCAAACTTCCACAAAAGTTTGTGGTTCTCCGCGATCGCGAACCCCTGGAAGTTCGCCGGGAACCGTTCGCCAGGGAACCGTTCGGGCAATCTCTAATTATATGTCCCTTAGGATTGCTGATTGACTGGACTTTGTGATATCTGCAGTGTTGGAGGAGAAGTGATTAAGGACTGTGTTGAGTGCTATGCCTGTATACTAATTATTGTTTTGTTGAGAGGGATATATACCTTTTTGTGGCACAGCGACCCACTAGAGGAACGTTGTAAATAATTTGAGGACGGTAACCCAGGAGCGCAACATTCATTCACAGTGTTTATATCACCCTTTTTGCTTCACACAGTGCTGGATTTTTTTCACTAGACACACCAGGCATGAGCCTAAATGCACCAGTGTGCTTAGATGTGAGCCCATGCTTACCATTCTGGTGCTGCACTGACCTCAAACCCCCCCCCCCCCCCCCCCCAGGCATAAAAAGCTGGATGAGTGGGCTTGATGGCACTGTCCATCTAGCCCGTCAATCCACACTCTATGCTCCCATGGAGGTGACCAGCCCGGCTCCCTGCATGTAGCATAGAGAACAGGATGGGCAGTCCCTATATGGATGAGTGCAGGCACGCCCAGCCAGGGAAGGTGATAGCCGAGTTGGTCAGGGAATTGGAGAATCCAATACACTTGTGGTGCCTATAGACTCCCGAAGTGTAAATCGCACCCTGGCTTCAGGAATTGAGCAAAGTGCAAGCAGGGTCTGATATGAAAGGAAGGGCACCAGGGAGCACATGTCAATATCAACCTGCACAAGTGATCAGTTGGGGGAAGGGTTGCACCTGATGTTTGAGCAAGCAGTCAAGGTCTAAGGTGGGGGAAGTGTAGAGGGTCTATGTGGTGAATACTGTGGCGCCCCACTTCAACGTGAAGAATGAAATTGCAGCTGTGTTTAGGATAAATCCTAATATCCAAGTAGGCAATATATAGTAGTGTTTCACAGCACAGGTGTATTCTTCTTCTGATGTAAGTCTTTTCCACTCCACCACCTGTGTGCACTCAAAGTGCAAACAAAGCAGACAGGGATACTCTCAGTGGAAAACATAGAGTTTGTTTATTTTTGGATAAAAAGGGCAGTACAGGTAATACGGGATACACACTTACAGTACTTTCAGAGGGCCCTAATCCACTTAGGACCCTCCCCAGGCATGTAGCGATATCCCCTGATGACGGCAGCAGCAGAAACTAGTCGGGACAAGAGCGGGCAGCACGGAGCAGGGCTGAATACTGAGGGTCTCTAGTACCACTGAAAGTGGGAAGCGCTACATGCCTGGGGAGGGTCCTAAGTGGATTAGGGCCCTCTGAAAGTAAGTGTGTACCCCCAGGGCCGGCGCTACCATTAAGGCAAAGGAGGCAGCTGCCCCAGGGCCCCAGAGCTTGTAGGGGCCCCCAGTAGCTACAAGAGGAAAAAAAAAATTCAAATCGGCCTTATAGTTTTTGAGAAAATCAATTTTAAAGTTTCAAAGGAAAAAAAAATACACATTAAAAAACCTGCCGACTTTAATGGTTAATAGCAAATCCACCTTAAATGCTAGAAACCTTAAATTTGCAGGAAATGTTAAGGAGATCATTAGGAATAAGAGGAAAAAACTATTTTTCAAAAAGACCTTATAGTTTTTGAGAAAATCGATTTTAAAGTTTCGAAGGAAAAAAGTATACTTTTAAATGCGGTAAATGTCACTTTTAGTAGCAAACCTAACGGTAGTGTAATTTTACATGCATCAAACGAAAGCGCAATAAATTTCCTGATGGGGTTTCCTGGGGGTCTATACGCAGCCGCAGCGCTTTGGCCAGGGATCGCTATACAGCCGCAATATGGCTGTATGAAGATCCCTGGCATTTTTTCCTATTTTCCCATTTTTTTTTTTTTTATGTTTAGAGTGTGGGAATTTTTTTTTTTAAATTATGTGGGGTCCCCCCTCCTGAAACTTTTTAACCTCTTGTCCCCCATGCAGGCTGGGATAGCCAGAATGTGGAGCTCCGACCGATTGGGACTTCACACCCTGACTATACCAGCTGCAAAAAAGGTCCCCTAATGCCGATTTTTATTCCGGGGTATATGTTGGGGGGGCCCCTCAGGTTTATTTTGCCCTGGGGCCCCGTTATTGCTTAAACCGGCCCTGTGTACCCCGTATTACCTGTACTGGCCTCAATTCACGGAGCATTATCAAACGTTTATCAAACACTTTATCAAACGTTTGATAATTTACCTCATGGGTAAAATCTCATTTTAAATTCACTAAGGTGTTATATATTTATCGAATGTTTTACCGATAAAACGTTCAACAAATATATAACACCTTAATGAGATTTTACCCATGAGGTAAATTATCAAACGTTTGATAAAGTGTTTGATAAACGTTTGATAATGCTCCGTGAATTGAGGCCACTGCCCTTTTTATCTAAAAAATAACGAACTCTATATTTTCCACTGAGAGCATCCCTGTCTGCTTTGTTTGCACTTTGAGTGCACACAGGTGGTGGAGAGGAAAAGACTTACATCAGAATAAGAATACACCTGCGCTGTGAAACACTACTATAGGAATGTTATAAATAAGAAAGTTCGGATGTTTGGATGTTTGGATGTTTGTTACTCGATCACGCAAAAATGGCTGAACAGATTTGAATGAAATTTGGCACACACATAGTACATTACCTGTAATAAAGTATAGGATACTTTTTATTCTCATAACCAAAAAGTGGGTGGAGACAAATACAAATTAACAGGGAAAATGTAAACTGCAGCCATTCTTACACTGTTAATGGTAGGGATCTCAAACTTTGTACAGTTGATTGATGGGTCAGGATTAGTATTCAGAAAGGTGGGTGGAGTCTACAAAAGCCAATCAAAATACACCTATTGATTTTCAAGGGGAATATTTACATTGCTGCCATTCTTGCACTGTTAATGGCACAAGCCTCAAACCTGGTACAGTTGATCATTGGGTGACTAGGGTTCAAATTGAGAAAGGGGGTGGAGCCACAAACAGCCAATCAAATTTGTTTCATTCCAATGCAAATTATTGATGCCAAACACCGCAAAGCTCACACACTTCGTAATTGATTAATTGTGTGTTAGCCAGCACCATCCAGAAACATAACCGGGCAACAACCGGGCCAAAAAGTGGGTGGAGACAAATACAAATTAACTGGGAAAATGTAAACAGCAGCCATTCTTACATTGTTAATGGTAGGGTTCTTAAACTTTGCACAGTTGAATACTGGGGGACTGGGATTAATATTTAGAAAAGTGGGTGGAGCCTACAAAACCCAATCAAAATTCACCTATTGTTTTTTAAGGGGAATATTTAATTGCTGCCATTCTTGCACTGTTAATGGCGCAAGCCTCAAACCTGGTGCAGTTGGTCATTGGGTGACTGGGGTTTACATTACTAAAAGAGGGTGGAGCCACACACAGCCAATCTGATTTGTTTAATTTTAATGCAAGTTATTGATGCCAAAAACCGCAAAGCTCACAAACTTGGTCATTGAGTTATTGAGTGTTCAGGGGAGGACTGGGACCTTTTGGCCTGGGGGGAAAGCACAAACTAGAGGCCCGTTTTACGGCATCCCCAGCCCAAAGCCATATCTTTCTTGTGTGCAAATCCATTAATGGTAGCACGAAGACAATACATCCTACCCCCCCTTGCACATAATTTGAGGACGGTAACCCAGGAGCGCAACATTCATTCACAGTGTTTATATCACCCTTTTTGCTTCACACGGTGCTTGATTTTTTTCACTAGCCACACCAGGCATGAGCCTAAATGCACCAGTGTGCTTAGAGGTGAGCCCATGCTTACCATTCTGGTGCTGCACTGACCTCAACGCCCCCCCCCCCCCCCCCCCCGAGCATAAAAAGCTGGATGAGTGGGCTTGATGGCACTGTCCATCTAGCCCGTCAATCCACACTCTATGCTCCCATGGAGGTGACCAGCCCGGCTCCCTGCATGTAGCATAGAGAACAGGATGGGCAGTCCCTATATGGATGAGTGCAGGCACGCCCAACCAGGGAAGGTGATAGCCGAGTTGGTCAGGGGGAATTGGAGAATCCAATACACTTGTGGTGCCTATAGACTCCCGAAGTGTAAATCGCACCCTGGCTTCAGGAATTGAGCAAAGTGCAAGCAGGGTCTGATATGAAAGGAAGGGCACCAGGGAGCACATGTCAATATCAACCTGCACAAGTGATCAGTTGGGGGAAGGGTTGCACCTGATGTTTGAGCAAGCAGTCAAGGTCTAAGGTGGGGGAAGTGTAGAGGGTCTATGTGGTGAATACTGTGGCGCCCCACTTCAACGTGAAGAATGAAATTGCAGCTGTGTTTAGGATAAATCCTAATATCCAAGTAGGCAATATATAGTAGTGTTTCACAGCACAGGTGTATTCTTCTTCTGATGTAAGTCTTTTCCACTCCACCACCTGTGTGCACTCAAAGTGCAAACAAAGCAGACAGGGATACTCTCAGTGGAAAACATAGAGTTTGTTTATTTTTGGATAAAAAGGGCAGTACAGGTAATACGGGATACACACTTACAGTACTTTCAGAGGGCCCTAATCCACTTAGGACCCTCCCCAGGCATGTAGAGATATCCCCTGATGACGGCAGCAGCAGAAACTAGTCGGGACAAGAGCGGGCAGCACGGAGCAGGGCTGAATACTGAGGGTCTCTAGTACCACTGAAAGTGGGAAGCGCTACATGCCTGGGAAGGGTCCTAAGTGGATTAGGGCCCTCTGAAAGTAAGTGTGTACCCCCAGGGCCGGCGCTACCATTAAGGCAAAGGATGCAGCTGCCCCAGGGCCCCAGAGCTTGGGTAAGAAAAAATAACATTCCCTTGGGCTGGCCCGGGTCAGAATTGCATTATGTGGGGGTAGCAACTGGCAACATCAACAAGTACAAAATCAAAATTTATAAAAAAAATCCTCCTCTGGCGAGTGGCGACCTGGACCCGACCTCAGGCTTAGCTAGGTGGCGTGACGTCACCCTCTCCCAACCAGCAATGATCCCTCCGACAGACTCCTCCTCTAGTCAGCCCAGCAGAAGGCTCACAGGTTTCTCCTCGGCTCAGCTCAGCAGATAAGTGAGCTGAGCAGGAATGGCTGATGGCTCCAGGTGGGGGGCGGAGTCAAGTGAAGTGAAGTCTCTCCCGACCAATTGCGTGTACACGCTCACGCAGCCTGCAGTGCACACACTACGCACCAGGGCACGCACGCCACGGCCGCCTCAGCCCGATTGGGTAATTAAATTAAAAGGGGAGGATGGAGGCAGACCGGATCGCATGCATCTGTATTCATCAGCCTCCGCTCCGGCCGGCCCATTACAGTAAGTCTGTCTAACTGTATTGCAGGGGGCGGGCTGGGGCTGGCCTGGCTTAGTGGCTGTGCTTAACATCGTGCGAGGCTGCGCGCGTACAGCGCTCTACTGTGGTCTGCACAATTGTCCTGTGCCCGCACGCCGGCCCTAATTACTTAGTATTTGAACGGCCCGGGAGCCAATTGCCCCCGTCCCCCCGGGTCAGTCTGCGCCTGTGTGTGTTAGGGTCAGGAAAAGTGGGCGCAGCCAACACCAGCCAAATACCTAAGTGGGCAATGCTGGGTCATCAGTGGGCGGAGACAAATACAAATTTCACTGATAAACTGTAAACTGCAGCCATTCTTACACTGTTAATGGTAGGGATGTCAAACTTTGCATAATTGGTCACTGGGTGACAGAGATTAATATTCAGAAAAGTGGGTGGAGCCTACAAAAGCCAATCAAAATCCACCTATTGCTTTTTAAGAGAATGTAAACTTCAGCCATTCTTACACTGTTAATGGCAGGGTTCTCAAACTTTGCATAGTTGGTCACTGGGTGACTGGGATTGGGATGTCAAACTGGGGTAGGGATGTCAAACTTTGCATAATTGGTCACTGGGTGACTGGGATTATTATTCAGAAAAGTGGGTGTGGAGCCTACAAAAGACAATCAAAATTCACCTATTGCTTTTTAAGGGGAATATGTAATTGCTGCCATTCTTGCACGGTTAATGGCACAAGCCTTAAACCTGGTACAGTTGGTCATTGGGTGACTGGGGTTCAAATTCAGAAAAAGGGGTGGAGCCACAAACAGCCAACCAGATTTGTTATTGAGTAATTGTATGCTAGGGTTAGAAAAAGTGGGCGCAGCCAACATCAGCCGAATACATACCCGAGCAATGTCGGGACATCAGTGGGCAGAGACAAATACAAATTTCATTGGGAGAATGTAAACTTCAGCCATTCTTACACTGTTAATGGCAGGGTTCTCAAACTTTGCATAGTTGGTCACTGGGTGACTGGGATTAATATTCAGAAAAGTGAGTGGAGCCTACAAAAGCCAATCAAAATCCACCTATTGATTTTCAAGGGGGAATATTTAATTGCTGCCAATCTTGCACTGTTAATAGCACAAGTCTCTTGCAATATTAATCACCTGTACCTGGTACAGTTGGCCATTGAGTGATTGGGGTTCAAATTCATAAAAGGGGTGGAGCCACATCCAATCAGATTTATTTTATTTCAATGCAAATTATTGATGCCAAAGACCACAAAGCTCACAAACTTGGTCATTAAAAGTAATTGAGTAATTGTGTGTTAGGGTTAGAAAAAGTGGGCAGAGCCAACACCGGCCAAATACACACCCGGGCAACGCCGGGCCACCAGCTAGTGTACAATAGTGCAGAAGATGCATCAAGACAGGTGCATGAAAAACTGGAGCAAAGGTAGAGCATTTCCTCAGAGCAAACAGTCAAATTTCAGCTTTTGAATGAAACACGGTTTCTGATTGGCTGTTTAGGAGGAAACGTTCACTCCCGTTTTCTGCACACCGTCTTCATAAATTAGCTGTAGAGAGTTCCATACCAATCAGCAAAAGGGCACAGGAGTACTTACAGAAAAAATGGCGCTGACATGGGTGCCTATTGTAAAAGCTGCAAATTGCAGCAAAGAACAGAAATTTAGGGGGAGTGCCGCCACCGGCTATGCCATGCCGCAATTTGCATTTTTGAAAAGCCTGTGATACTATCAGGAACCGACATTTAGCTTGTTTGCGGAAGAGGGGGGTTTAGGGGTAAGGGGTAGGGTAAGGCGCAACCGGATGGGGGGGTAAGGCCCGGTTCACATTAGTGTTTTTTTGCGGAGCTGGCTGTACGGATGCGGCCATCAGGATCAGGTAAAGTCTATCAGTTTTTACAGCCAGTGTTCTGTAAACTGTCAGTTTTCTATTTGTGCCTATCCATTTCCATTCCACTGGGCATAACGGTACAGAAAAATAGGTCCTGCTGGCTTTAGGCACCACCAGGAGGGGGATTTAGGGTTTGGAACCACCAGGGAGGATCTTAGGTTTAGGCACCACCAGGAGGGTTTAGGGTTAGGCATTGGTAGAGGGCGGGTTCTGTGTGAGAGTATGGTTAAGTTTAGCCATACTAAAATATTGTTAAATATACCGTAACCTATATTTTGCTATTGGAATCCAGCAGTAGAATATAGCAAATTTTAGCGATAATCTTCTAGCAGCTATCCCCCATGCCCTTTTTCCCCCAGACTCTTTTTTTCATGTATGCAAGAATAGACCCCATATTAGCGCTAGGAGGATCTCCTGTCCCTGTCATTACACATGATATTTACAATGTCAACACTGCCAGACATCTCATTGGCTTTTCTACAAGGAGTCCTCCAGAGGGTTGCTTCTCATTTTGTTATTTGTGGACTCCATAATTGATATTAAGAGAATTGTTCCTGAGACATCTGAATCAACACAGGAGACTGGAAATTAAACCCCCGTCGTCGATGGCTGCGCTCTCTGCCGCACAGGCTGTGATATCAACGTGAAGGATCGTTTTTCAGCCCTTCGCTAAACTGACCCTTGGAACAAAGCTCGAGGATTGGATTATGGAGGCCTCCTCAGGCTTGTCACTAAATCTGAGAAAATCTATTCAGATGAATACGGATAGCGAGAGGCAAAACAGGATTATCTGTGCCAATAAAGGCCCATTAGAGGGAGGAGGTCCTCCTGACTGATGCTATAACGGCCACTCAGAGACTCAACGGAGGAGTTAATAACATAGATTAAGAATGTTTTAATACACAGAAGAAAGATGATGAAATAATTTCCATGAAAGGCTTCTGATGTGTCCCACATACTGTGTCTCTGCTGTGTAGAGTGCGTCGGCCGGCGGGAGGCTCTCTACGATGAGTGGTATGTAAGGATTTCGCTCCTCTTCCAGGCTCAGTTTCATGCTGAACAACACAGAACAAGCAATCCTCCCTGCACTGTTCATCTAATTATGAGGTATTTTCATTTACCGGACTGCAGTATCTCAATATAAATCTCAATAAGATTCTACAGCTATGCTGCCTTCAGCTTTTTCTATCTGGTCATTGAAAGGAGGTGAGAAAACACCCATTCAGTCTTGGGATTGTTTAGAATAAAGTAAGCCATATATATAGCGATTTTGACAGCCAATCGATCCAATAGACAGATCTCTCTCTGATCAAAGAGATCTGTTGGCCACCATAAACCGCAGGCTGATTCCTGACCAATTTCATCGTGAAATCTTTCGGCAATCTGCTTCATGATCAGGGCTGGATTTAGGCCTCCTAGGCCCTGGCCTAGGGCACCACAGGAGCAAGGGCACCAAAGCAGCAGGCTGAACTTATGCAACATTTTCAAGCTTGCAAATGCTGCAATGCAGGGAGATCAGGCACGCACCTGACCGCAGAGGTGCAGTGGCCACCATGCTCTTTGTTGCACGTTTGCATTGTGGCGGGTGGCTATGGACTTGGGCAGCATTGGAGATAGAGGAAAGCTTTGGTACTGAAGACTAGCTGAGAAATGAGTGACACTGATAGCTGCTGCGGTGTGAAGGCAAGCTGGCTACCTATACTGAAACGGTAGGGGGAGGAGTGGGAAAGGGAAGGATTAAGGGAGTCATCTGACTACCTATACTGGAGGGAAAGGGAGGAGTGGTCATCTCGCTACCTATACTGGAGGGGGTCATCAGATCAGGTTACCTATACTAGAGGGAAGGGGGAGGGGTCATCTGCCTATACTGAAGGGGGGCGGCTGGTGATAGAGGCCTTGGGCGGTAAAAAGTACAAATGCGGCCCTGTTCATGATGTCACCTCATCACCTCACCGCACCTGGCCGCTCTCCCCTCTAGGTTACATGTAACACCCCCCCCCCCCCGTGCCCCTGCATTACTACTTTACCTCTCCCCTGTCCCGAGTTTCCTAGTGGTATTCCCCGCATCCGGGGCTGTTTTTAGGCATAGGCATTTCAGGCTGTTGCCTGCAGTGCTATTAATCCAGGAGGGTCCTGCTTTTGCTGTGTCTGGATAGTGTAAGTTGCAAGTGACCACCACTATGTAGCTCCATGCCCCTTACCCCCCTCCACATGCATCCTTCTGTCCCCCTTGGTGCCTCTCCTGCGCTAGCGCGGCAGTACTTGTGCCCCAAGAGGAGCGCGGCCCCAATGTGATTACCGACAAGACCTTGTTAGGAATTTTCTGGAGGTGGCATCGGGGGGAATGGGACAGTGTGGGAAGCCTCTATAGCAGGGGTCAGGAACCTTTTTGGCTGAGAGCCATAAACGCCACATATTGTACAATGTAATTGTGTGAGAGCCATTCAATATGTTTCAAACTGGGACAGTAGGGCTCACGCCCCTGTTGCCATGGTGATGTGTATACAGTTGATCCACCAGACAGAGGAAGTGTCAGACACATCTTCAGCTTTTCTTGGTTTTCAGCAACATCAACAATTTCCCAGTGAGCCAGACAGGAGAAATACTGACTAACAGCTTGTACAATTAGCGATTAGAAGCTGACTTGAGGGTTGATTCACTTTGTAGGATGAGATCCCCACACTTTTGCCCAATAGGCTGCCTGTCAAGTGACAGGCAGCCTATTGGGCCAATCGAAGTGCGGGGATCTCGTTCTACAAAGTCCCTGGACCTGACATGGTCCAGAGTGGGACAATTGGAGCAGCTGTTTGTTTTGGGATAGCGTGAGTAAGTTAATACATGCTACAGCAGTAGCGTGCACTACCTTGAAAATTGTACTTGCTCTGCCACACTACGCTGCGCTGCTTGAGCAGTGTAGCTCAGTGAATCATACGCTACTGATTTGTCTGTGAGCCAGATGTAGCCATCAAAAGAGCCACATCTGGCTCCCGAGCCATAGTTTCCCTACCCCTGCTCTATAGGATCCAAAGGCTTAGATAAGTGTCTGTTTACGTACTCGACTTTCGCTTTGGGTACACTGTAAATTATTTGCGTTTATCAGCATAAAGGGTTAGGGCCTAGTGTGTGGCCTCTTTTGAAGGACAGATGTTACAGTGTCAGACTGTCTGTTCCTGAAGGCACTTGGGATATACGGTGATAAAAGTGCGCCACCAGACACTGATCACGCAGGAGTCAACGGCTTTCCTTACAGAAATTATTTTTACGTCTCCTGCGAGCTGCACAAAAACCAGCGATGAGAGGCAGCTTATAGCTGAAAAGCCTCTTTTATGCTGTCTTTTCAAGGAACGCAGTTCAACGTTTCAGAAAAATAACAATGCATTTCCGATCGGCACGAGCGACAGCTTCTTTTTTTTCTTTTACGACTGATCTGAATTATTCAGCGCTGACAAAAGAAGAATCTCTGAAGCCTGTGAGAGAAGCCGGTTCCTTTTCATCAGTGCAGGAATTCTGTCGCGAGCAGAGCAGTGACTGCGCACTCTATGAGAGATTTAACATGAAACTGATCAGATGGCTTGATAGAAAATAACTGGCGCACCCAGGCAGGCTGCGGGTTAAGCCGGGACTCTCTGTGAAGATTGCTTCTGCTTTTGTTCACACACAGACTTCTGACTTCCACATTGTACTCCTCA